>NC_089493.1:85276576-85925000 GCF_036850765.1 Saccopteryx bilineata
ACAAAAAGGCTGGCTTCATTTGTATGAACAGTTTTTTTCAAATATGTATGTACTTGGATGCCCTTAAATTCCCCAAGTAGAAAGAAACGCTTTCCACGGAGCTGCTTATTCCCAGTAACCCACATCAGAGCTGACACATGAAAAATGGTGAAATTACTGAAGGTAGTCCAGCCTGAATAAGGACTACCTTATTAGTTCAGGTACTTGCATCTCCCTAATTTTCATATTAATCATGTGTCCATCTTTCTCTGAAATAGGGCCATCATGCTTCATGTCAGAATTTAGCATGTAAGTAAAATTCATAGTGCTTCAAGTCTCACTTGAAAATATTTGTGTGGAGAGAACAGAATGACTGATCTTATTTTCACTAACAAAGTGAGATTTCCTAAAATGTTCATTTTTAGCCTTGAGATAGAAAAATTGGTATCAAGACATTTATACAATCGATGATGGCCACATATAGTCCCTACCCCCAAATCATCAATGCAGTGTGTTCTTATTTAAGAGAGCTGCTGCACACTGTAAGGTCCCAATGTTATATATTTCTCATCAATTTTTACAGTTTCCACTGATTAAATATATATTGACTCATAAAGTATTACCATCACATCAGTTGTCACCAGATGCAAGCATATGTCATTTAAGTATTAACTACCATATAAAAATGGCAGCTTGGTTGTTTAGAAGCCATAATCTGGTACCAGTCATTCCCAAATTTCCCTAATGCATTAGCAGCCTCTCGGAGTACAATTATCTCTACATTAATCTGCAGCCAAAAAGAAAAGAAAATCTTTAACTATTTATTTTCTTTGGTTAAATACTGATATATATTCACAGTAAATAACAGGTTTGTTGACCTAGAAAAAAATGTGTTAGTGGGTTAAAGTTTTTCATTAGTACTAGAAAACGGAAGTTGAGGTTAACTAAATAAACTAAGCTCCTCAGAAATATCCATTAAAAATTCAAATGAATATAAACTGCTACTATATAAAAATTATGCCATCAGTATCCTCTATAAAAATGAGTACCACATTTGCGTCACATTCTTTCTTGATGTTGTACATAGAATGCTGTTAGCTCAATCTTCTTTTTCATAAAAGACAATCACTAAATCCTAGTTGTAAAATCCCTCCCACTGCTAATAGAATTGACTCACAATAGACAAGTCTGGAGACATTTAAAAACCATCTTGCTCTAGAAATGTAACAAAAATGAATAAAATGTATGTTTTGCTAGAAGAAGAGAAATGCATTCTATATGTTAACTATCCTATCAGATGGTGTAGACATTGTCTAGACTTTTAAAACCTTCTAGTAACTAAAAGGTAATTGCTCATTTGCTGACTGTAGTGGTGTACAGCAGACAGAAACTGTGAGAGAAGCCATCCTTCCTTGCTAATGTAACATGTAGAACTTGCTGCTGCTGCAACACTTAATGCTCACAGTACCGAGTCATCTTTAATGCAAACACACATTTTCTGCCTTGCTTCTATGTTCTCCATTATAATGCAACACAAAAACAGTGTACATTTCATTCCATCCCTATGAGGTTTGCATAAGCAGTTCCAAGTCAGACTAAATATTGTATTGCTCTTATTACAGTGGATAAATATTTTAAAGTTTATGAATTAAATATTTTATTTTTTCAGTATGCTCTCTGCAACTATTATAAACTTTTTACAGCTTCTTCATTCATGTGAAATCTTTAGGGTTTCTTTTCTCAAATGTAAGACTATTATTTGTTTCCCCAAACAGAAGCAGATTAGAGTTAACAAATAAGTTCAATAAATCACTTTATACATGGTGTTAATGAGAACAGTATGTTTCTTCATATAAAGAGACTTTTCTACAAGGCATGTATCTTTTATTAAAATAAAAGTTTGCTAACAAAAAAATAAATCAAGTAAATGTTACATCTTTAACTATACAATTTCCCTCTTCATTTTTATAATAGTTAGCATAGATTTTCTTGGCATGAATCTCTACTTGACACAGGTATTTCTCACACTAAATAAAAATAACACATTCAAAGAAGAGCATGTCCTGGGCTGTTTGGTTGAAATTTCCCACAAAAGAAACCCAAGAAGTTGTTTATACATGTTCCTCAAAAGAAAACTAATTATGTTAACTGATTTATTAATATATGATGTCCAATTATGAAATGTACAAGTAGACTAGGGAGCAATTTAAATGTCTAATGCACCTCAAAATTTTTATCCCAAAGGTTAATTCTAAGCAAAGCTACTCTAGATAGGTCCCTTAGATCTTCTGCCGGTTAGAATAGAAGAATAACAATAACATTACCTCATTGGCCAGCTCCAGGAGCACTGGAGCAGCTCCATTTTCCCCCACTCCATTCAGGTACCTAGACAAGAGAAAGCCAAGTAGTAATGCAGTGACAAGAAAAAGGCCAGCATAGACTTGTCAGCATCCCCTGTGTGTACACGATTCTCCTGGGCAAATGCCATGCTCAACTCTAGTTAAAGTATGCTACTGTCACAGGGAGGCCCTGACTGGAAAAGGATAACAAAACAACTCACCTCCAAACTACGAGCTACTAGCGGAAGTTGGGGGCAGGCAGTATGAGCATATCGGTTACTCTTACTTCTCAACATGTAAAGCTGAACAGAGAAGTGATTTTGACAAAAACTACCCCTGTCATGCTGGTTTTATCCTTACCACAGCCATCTCAGGGAAAGAAAATAAGTTCACTTATGATTTGAAAAAAAGCATCAATGAACCCATATCACCTTTTTAATTTATTTTTGTGTCATAAGACTGGTTGAAAAAATAGGACAGACTGGTCATTAGTGGGTCAGTACTCCTTTAATAGGCAATACAAGTCATTATCTTATCTGCCCTGCATTTCTGTCATAACTCTAGCTCTCCTCATCTCCTAACCGCTCCCCCCACACACACACAAGGAAAAAACAAAAATTCTCCAAATCCATCCATACATGAAAGCCAAAGCGATCATTTTAAACAAAAACTTGAATGTACCAGTCTCTTCCTTAAAACACTTCAAAGGCCCATATTAAATCTCAAAATTAAACCATAACCACTTAACAAGCTCTTGAAATGTTCTTCAAAATCTGGTTCCTACCTATTCTGTTTGATCAGCCTCATTTCTAGTCACTGCTCCCCTCTCCAACCTTCACTGGGAAACTAATAATTCTTCTTATATGTCACCCACTTCAATCTACCACAAACCTGAAGTAAGCTAAGTGTTTTTCATGTATAATCGAGGGGCACCTTGTACACCTCCCCATCATTTAACACAGCATATTGTGTCTGTCTGGTTACTGGTCTACCTCAAACCCGACCCCACTAGAAGGCTGAGAGCCCCATGAAAGCAGAGGAATCACTTCTTAAACAATTTATTAAGCCTAGCACAATTCTTGGCTTATAATAGGTGGTTATATTATATATATATTTTTTTCTTTAATAAATGATTATATTAATTTTATTTTATAAAATAAATAATTTTAAAGTCATATTGAACAAGAAAAAATTAATTATTGACATTTTCTCTATAGTATACTGTTGGCATGAATAAATTAACAATATTTGTTTGATAGTAAAAATCAAAGTCAACAGATGAGATCTTATCCAAAAAAATGTCAGAAGCAGATCTAAATTACATTTCACAAGTATGCTTATAAAGATGTATGATTTTCCTATAAAGTAAGTGGAATAAAAAGCACATTATTGAAGGTGGGGGGAGTCTCGGAATCACAATAACATTGCAGTAATTCTAACAAGTCCATTTTCCACATATTGGGGCCCTTCTTGAATAAGTTGTTTAGGAATCTAACTGGGAAACAAGAAATTTCAGAAACAAGGGGAGAAAAAAAAAAGGTAAGTGTGGCTTAGAGAAAGGTCCCTGGGAAATAGGTCCATTAGGAACCTCCTATCAATTTACAACATTCACATTGCACTGATAGGCCTGCTCAAGGAATGACCAATCAGTTCAGTCAAATAAGACCAGCTCATTGTGTTTCTGTAACCAACCAAGTGCACATTCACTAAGGGTTCAGAATCTGGGTCAGAGTGGTTAAGTCTATACTGATATTAGGATATCTTTATAACTTTCTACTCAACATTCATTTATCACACCAATATTTTTGAAAGCCAACTATGTTGGGCCTTATTCCAAGTACTGAAACAACAGCAGGGCACACAACTTCCATGGCTCCTCCCATCACAGAGATTGTATTACTCCATGTCTGTGGAGAGACAGATAATGAGAAGATAGAGAAATAAATATATAATATAATGACATGCACTACAATAAAATGTAAACTTAAATAGGTTAGTCAGGAAGCCCATCTCTAAGGAAGTGACACTAAGTAGAGACCTGTGAGAAGGAAAGTGGCAAGCCATGGCAGGAAGAGCGTGCTCAGCAAGAGAACAGGATGTGCAAATGTCCAGAACATGCTGGGCTGCCCAGGGACCAGGAAAGGCTCTAGCGTGACAAGAGCAGAGCTTGTGAGAGCTGACTGGAAATAACAAGAGAGTAGGTGGGCCCCAGACTGCTGTCTCTGCTAGAGAATTACTGTTCTGAGTTCAAATTACATGATTTCATTTAAATATTGTGTATCAATCATTATCCTGATAATGACCAATGGAGCATTTCTGTTTTGTTTAAAGTAACAGGAGATGGTCAAACAATAATAAAACCTCTATCTAGACAGTCTATATAATATTTGAAGTATGTTCATACTTAACACCATGGAAATTCCTAATTATGAGCTTGATAAAGCTTCCCAGCTGGTCTTGTAAAGACACCAAACCGCAGGACACTGATGAACCCCATCTTGGCACTTTTAGCTAGCAAGCAATATAGTTCTGGAGTGAAATCCTGATCAATCCTGATCACTACTGAGGTGCCTTCATATGCTGGAAAGGATAGACCTGCTTCTGAATGTGTTTATTTCTCAATCTGTTTCCCAACTATATCCTTTAACACTTCAGAAATGCTAGGGAAAAGAAGTTAAAATTCATTTGAAGTTATATTTGTCCTTTCTGAGAACTTTCATGGTCCCCCACATAAAATGACAGATCAGGTTCATTTGTATTTTTAGACACGTGATCAAGGAGGCATGCTAATTATGGAAAATATTCAGATATTCCTAATCGTAGCCTTTTCTGCATCCTCAAAGCATCCTATGTGAACTCACACCATGGACTTTTCACATGGCTTCTTTCTCCAACTAGAGTTGATGTTCCTTGGGGTAGAACTACACAAATGGATGCTGAACCTTCAACCAACAGATCCTTAGTAAAGATCTGAATCACAATTGGGTTATAAAGATGTGATCCTGAACACTACACTCAGGTGACATGTGCCATATTCCCAATGTCTGTTTGCAAATAAAAACTACTTTGCACAGAAGATGTGTCACCCTCTAGCTTTGCCACAGGAGGAGTAACAGTTATTTCTTGTGGGTGAAACCATCCTGAAAAGATCTTCAGAGAAGGTCCACCTTCTGTATGTTGAGTGTGAAAGATACATTAGCATCTCAAGGAAAAATACTATGTACTAATTTTAAATATAAGACAAAGTTATTTGCTCCTTAAAATTTTCATGATAACTATAATGGTGAAGCTTAGAAAACCTACCAACTGAATGAAATTCAATTGATTTGATTCTCTAAAGCTAATAAAGCTAGCCCACAGACACCATGTATTGGGAGAAGGAAGGAGAAGGGAGACAATATTTCTAAACTTCAATACTAATAGGGACTTGCAACTCTGACCAATTTGTAAGTGTGTCTGTGTGTGCATACACATTTTATCAAGTATGTTTCCCAACTGGAAATAAAATGAAATTAGTATAGGGGGAAAGAATAGAATTGTTTTCAAAACACTCAAGCTGTGACTATTCATATACAACATGAAGAACTCAAGAAATTTCCTCAATAATTCAAAAGCTTGCAACAACATTCTCTACTGATATTTAGATACTATGAAGTTTCAGTTAACCATGATGGAATCACATTTGTGGATTATATGGTTTTAAATACAGACTTCAAATTCTGGATTGAGATCATTTCAATGCTAGCAAGAATGCAGACTCAGGAATTATCTAAAATGCTACTAGGAAACCATTGCAACCTTTCTAGACAGTAATTTGTCAACATATAATAAAATCTTTAATTGCTCATTGTTTTAACCAGTAATTATAGTTATAGAAATACTAAGAAACTAATCCAAAATGCAAAGACATCCATCAAAATATTTTTCATAGTGTTATTTATAATACCAGAGCATTAGAAGCATGTTATGTTCAACAGGAATAATTCAGTAAATTATGATACTTTCATATGATGAAGTAATGCAATCACTAAAATGTTTATAAAAAAGCTTTCTACAAAATATTATGTCATATACATTTTTCCAACTATAAAATTCAGGATTTACAATCGTATATATAGCATGACCTCATCAATATAAAAATAGATTGACAAAAGACTAGAAAGAAAAATACCACAGTGGTTATCTATCATTCACTCCTTTTTTAAATCATCACAAATATGCTTAATTTGCACAATAGGTGAATATTGCTTTCATAAAAGCAAAAAATGTAAAGAAATTGTTAACATCATCAAACTGCTAAACTGTGTTTTGATAAATGATTTGCCTTTATTTTAATTGGCTAGAAAACAAAACTTGTTCAAGGACAATTCACCCTAGAGAATACAGGAACATTCAACCTGCACATTCAGAACAAGAGGCCTATAAGGTCAATGCATCTGAAAGGTAACAGGGCCCGCCTCCAAGCACAAAGTGCAGGGCAGGAAGTCAGGGAGCAGCATGGTGAGGTAAGAAACTAATCAGACTACTTTCCCATTAGTTTGTCCATTACAGCCTAACCTCAAGTTTTTTGTTTTGTTCTGTATTTTTGTTTAAGTGAGAGGAGGGAAGGTAGAGGGACAGACTCCCACACATGCCCTAACTGGAATCCATCCAGCAACCCCCGTTGGGGCCAATGCTCAAATCACCCAAGCTATCCTCAGCACCCATGGCAATCAAGCCACTGGCTGCAGAAGGGGAAGAGGGGGAAAGGGGGTGGGAAGCAGATGGTCTCTTCTCCTATGTGTCCTGACTGGGAATCAAACCTGGATCGTCTTTGCGTCAGGCTGAGATCTATCAACTGAGCAAACCGGCCAGGGCCCTAACTTCAAGTTTTTGTTTCAGAGTTCATGTCTCCTCAAAATTATTGAAACTTTCACATTTTAAAAAATGTAAAGACAATTTTTTTTTTCTGTATCCTCTTACTACCCACTCAACTGCTCCTCACTGAGTAACCATACAAAAAGGCAAAATTTTTATTTCTGGCCTAAACTACACAGATAATTTAATAAAGTATGTTCATACTTAAAATAATTAAATACACTTCTTAATGAAACTAAGATTTTTAAAAAGCAACCTTTAACAATCTTGAAAATCATCTACTGAAACAGCCTTTTTACAGTAAGGAAAATTATTATGGAGGGGCAAACCGATAACCTCAGAGCAGATCTTCAAATTCCTAGGAAATGCTCTATTTTCCTTCACTGAGGTTAAGACGACTTTAAAATCCGGACATAGAATCATACTTTTTAGTGATGGTCTAGGACTATAATTTTTACAAACAAGGGTGTACTGTTGACATGTAAATGAGACTTCAGTCTTTCTTTGTAGGGGCTGAATGCCAAAGCAGTTGTTGGCTTTATAGCACTTCAGAAGCCATTCTTAATTTTATGTGTATGATTTAGGTTGTGACTTTAATTTAAATGTTAATTTCACTAAGGAGATTATGACTTTTGAATAAATCAACTCAAACTTTATAAAGACTTGTCTAGAGAGAAACTCTCCAAGACACAGGAGTTGTGTGTGTGCAACTCACGTATCATTCTTAAACATATACCATAACTGAAAACTGACTGTATCTTGTATTATATATAGCAAATAGCATAATTTAAAAAAAATAATTTCAATAACTTCTTTTCAATAAACACAACTTGATTCTTAAAAAATACCTAACAAAAGCATGATACCAGTATTTTATCTATAATTTCATTCATAAAACTGTTGTGCATAAAAATCATTCATCTAAAATTAGTAGTGTCACTCACCTCAGAAAGGTTGATCTGTCAATTTTAAGTGTAATATTTTATGTTTCAAACACTTATCCTTTACAATACATCCTTGAAATATTTGAGAAACCAATAATTTCTAGTGAAAGCCATTACCATTTACCATTACAAATTAAGTCATATTACAAAGCCAATAAATTTTTTTAAGTTATTTAAAATATTTTGAAAACTACTTATAATAAATTAGACTGAAATTAAATATCCCATGGACACTATGATGTTGACATAATGCCCAAGATTTTCTTTTTAAAATACAAAACCCCTTGTAAAATGTGAGAGTTGTATTTCATTAGATAGCTCCATACATCCTTACTTGCTATTTGTCTTCCCCCGCCCCGAATGGCTAACCCAATACCTATGCTGCAAAATACAACTGCACCAATATACAATCTTATTTTCCAATATATATTTTTTCAATTTGCTGATCTAAAGAAATAAAAGTTCATTTGAGAACTTTCACACATACGTGGACTTATTTGTACATATGAATGGATCTATACAAGACATGGACCTACAATAAGTTTTTTGACTTATTGTCAAAATTGACTAAAAGTAGCTTTATAGTCAAGACTACTAAAGGAGTCAACTGAGATTACATTATATTATAACAATATCCTACACGTATGAATAGACAAGATAGTCTCATCATATTCTTTAAGTCTACAAAACAAAGCACTTGAGAAATCATTCAAAAATATATTTGAAGTCTTAAATAACAGACTTAAAACAAAATGCTTCTGAACATTATATAGAAACATAATTTAGTAATTTATTCATAATTTTATTACAATTAATAGGTACTATGATACCCTCTAGTGGGGCAGGAAGGTCATACCTCTGGTAATAACTTTCAATTGCTTCTGAAGTATGATGTTTGGCATGTGTTCTTTTAATATGTTTCTGAAACAAAACAGAAAAGATCTTTATGTTGTGTCACAAACGTGGTTTAAGAACAAAAATGACATTATTTCTTCATCCCAACATCTAGCACATAGGACCAACTGAATAACAGTTTGGGGATTTTGGTGGTGGTAGGTCTTTTTTCCTTCTACTCCATAAACCTATGCATTTTAATCTCCACTGCTTGGCTGAGATATCTTCAGACTGTACCACAAGGTACAGTATGTATGTAAAAGCCAACAGGGTCAGAGTAATTGAATCTAAATAAGTTTGCTTAGGGTTGCAGAGGGCAAAGAAAAACTTGTTCCCTTGAAAACCTTTGTATTAATTTTCCCTCAATTCAATTCCATCTAAGTCCTCTGCACTCTAGTTTTACAATCCAATTGCCATTTTTAACCAGGACGAACATTGCTTAAAAACAACTTATTTGAAAACTACAAAAAGTAATTCCATCGAGACTTGCCACTTGACTGACACCTGTCATCTCATGATAAATGACTCCATTTTCTGCCTCTCTTGCCTTCTGCCACTCCAGCAATGGTCATTTATCATCATCTCTGTCAGCAATGGAAAGCAGCACTGACAGTGCAAGTCAGCAAACATTTAGCACATGGAACCACGCAACACAGGGAAATTATTATTGTCAGAATAATAATGGTTTAGCATAATTTATTACAGGTCCACCAAATAAGCAAAGGCTAGATGTTATTAGACAGATGGATGGGTAGGCTTGGCAGGCCTCCACTGAGACGCAGGCGGTGCTTGATGTGGAAAGGAGAACATCCTCCAACCCAATCAGAGAGCTGGCAGTTCAATTACAAAGAAATAAAGGGACATTCATCATTCAATTAGGCACCTGTCAACCCTCACAAAGGAGAAAACTTCTAACCTGGTACTCCTGGGAGAAGATGCTCAGCAGAGTGGCCTGCGATTGACTGGAACAAATAAAAGAAGGACAAAGTTAATTACTGGAGTGCACGGCAAAGAAACAAAAGAGAAAGGAGCTTCAAAGGTAGGCCTGCTGCCCTGTAATCTAACAGAACACGAAAACAAGTGTGGAAAAGTTGTTCCAGATGAACACCTCAGACAAAGGCTTCCTGCTGCTAGGTCAGGGAGAGGGAAAAGGGAAAGGGGAAAATGTGGATGGTCTCAGAGCCAAGTATCATATGATTTGGCTATTTTGTTAAACTTTAGAATGACTGTGAATCATATCTATAGCATGCAATGATATTAAAAAGGGACCAAAAGCAGGTAAGGTTTATATCTGTTAATAAATGACAGAGTTAAGCCCCACAAACAATGAGAAACGTGCAGTGCATTTGCTGGAAACATTTCAAAATTCATTTTGTTAGCAGACAGGTCTCCTTTTCTGTAGCTATCTCACATTGAGGGGGGGGGAAGAGCTTTGGTCTTCACTAGAAGTAGCACAGAGACCACGGGAACATTGCTACCAATACTGGTGTGCTTTGAAAATACATAGAGCGAGCTTTCATGGCAGGAAGCTGAGGTCCTTGAAGTGAGTCATTCCCAAAGGCTGCCAATAAGCCATCTTCATCTAAGACTCCTTGCAATGCCAAACACCTGCCAGTGAAGCAACCTGGATAACATTCTGCCCAAGTGGGAATTATTCTTCCATAATTGTTAACATTTTAAAATGGGACAGAGTACTTTTAGCTCTAAAAAGCAATCAATGCCCTATTGCCACTTTTTTGATCACCCTTTGTAGATGTATCTACCTTATTGCAATTTGAAAACAATTAATTATCTCTGGTATATTTTCCTACTAAATGCTATCTGAACTAATTACAGTGTTAATAATTTGACTTTTATGGTATACCAAAGTATAGTGAACAATTAAAATATTTTTCTACTCAAAAATGAACCCTCTTAAGCTCATCACAGGTAATTTGGGGAGTCTAAAATAAAAACAATCACAGCATATCTCTTTATTCACTGTCTCATTTTTGTCATTTTCTGCATTCCACCATAGATTTGTCTTCTAATCCCTTTCCAATCTTCTCAGATTACAAATAGGAGTTCAGAAAAAGACATAAAGATTTATTAAGAGAAACTGGTAATTACTAAAGGATGGGTTCAATAACTCAAAAATCAGTGAATATGGTTACAAGTTCATCACAGTCCGATTCTTTTCAATTTCCCTTTAAAAATAGAAACCGCCTTTGAAAGAGCCAATTTTATATATAAGATCTTATTATGCCTGGCTTGGCTGAGTTTCACATGCATATAACATATCCTAGTTGCTGACAACGATCTTCTAAAAAAAAAATGGCAAAATTAAGCCCAAATCTTCATAAACCAATGAATAAGTCAATATATTAGATACATTAATACAATAAATGGACCCCTCCTCATTATAAAGCAAAATATATTTATGTTAACATAAATATTTATGGTAAACAAAATGTCAGCATTAATGTGTCAAAACATAGGATGGAGAGAAATGTGCTTGTAATGCTCAGGCTGGGGACCAAATAACACAAGAGGAGGACACTAAAAGCTGAGTAAAAAACAAAAAGTGCTTGTAGATGCTCAGAATGGTTAGGCAGATGAGATAATATTTTTTTTTTGGCGGGGGGAGGGGGAGCCAGGAAAGTGTCTTTAAACTGCTTAGAAGTCAACTAAAACCATGGACAGAGCCTATGAAGTAACCCATTTTCACAGTGGCCAAGAGGATTAGAGAAAAGATTCCAGCTTATACTGGAAGTAAAAGCTGTCTAGACCTAAAATGAGAAAAGTAGTTACCTAATACAATGACAACAAAAAGACAGACCTGGCTCCAAAATGCTCTAGACAAAGCTGGAGGGAACTAAGGAACTAGGTGGCTTGCCAGCCCATTCTCCGTTCCTGTGTGTGCTAAGCTTACAGAAGAGGATTCTGAACAAGCTTCACACAAAAGTAGCTTTAGTGCCACTATGCCATGGACTCTAGTGTATATTATTTGCTACTTTCTTCCCATGTGTTAATTCTGAGAAGGTCGACCTTGAATACCATAGTCAATGAATCAGCAGTATTCACTAAGTATCTACAGGGTCCCAAGGTCATGGGTATAGGAAACTACAACATGAAAGTAAAAAATTAAAATAATTAGACAGGAACTGACTTAGAAGAAACTTTCAACATATATACACAACACTCCTGCCTCCCAATTATAACACTGTCAAGTATTCATAATTTTTAGGGATCAGGTGAAGTAAATCACACCCTGACATTTCACAGATTTCAAAACCACACTGGATTTGGAACATATCTGTCACTTAGCATATAAATTTTCATACTAAAAAGTAGTTACTTAATGTGCATAAATGTCCAACATGTTTATTAAAGCTTCTTCAAGATTCAGTTATTTTTCCCCATGCTGCCCTCCCAGATTAAGTTCTTCCCCATGTCTGAGGACGGAGCAATTGGGAGGACTCCGGGAACGGCTATTACAACCTCGCCTGAGCTGTGTGACCAGAGGCTCTACGGAGCAGCAGCAGTCGTGCTGCAGCAATGAGGAAACAAGCACGAGGACAGAGCCTGCACACTGAGGACAGTGGGGCAGAAAAGGAAGAGCCAGGTCCTGAGGAAGGACATTGTTTGAACTGCTCAAGAGACCACGAATTGAATTGACTATACTCCATACTTCTTTAGAATAATACATGTTTTGTTTTGAGCCCTCAAAACCAAGGAAAGAAAACTGCCCAGGATTCTAAGTGTCCCAGTAAGGAGGAGAGCTGATGGGGGGAGGGCTCTGAAACAGGGTGCTCCCCTACAAGGGTAGGTGGATGGGATGTCATACATCAAGGGGGTTGTCCTTTTTCACCCTTTAAAAATCTCTCCTTAGCTGGCAGCTACTTTATTTGGCTTCTTAAAATTGTTCCTCTGTCTGTCACTGTGCCACTAAGTTGATGTGCTAGAGATCATAACTTGGTGTGTGATTTTTCCACACAGATTTTAAACATTGACAGAGTACTATTTATCCTCACCTTATATTGCATTCAAGACACTTCAGATGCTGGGTATATATGATAAAAACAGACACAAAACAAAAACAAAAACAAAACCTCAGAAAATAGTACTCCGTATATTTAACTGAACATGTCCCCAAACCCATGCAGCGAAGACACTCAGTAACCTGAAGGCTCTCAGGGGGTTGGATGGGTACAGCACAGACTAAGAGCAGAGCTCCCCATACACTTAGCTACAACACTCCATGAGGGGCAAGTCGTCATGCTCCCCAGTGGAGACTTAAAACAAGTAGAACCTTAAGGAAGAATATACCACACATTTTATGTCCTTCCTCTTCTCAAGTACCCAACCTCTGAAAAGGACCATGAAGAAGTAAATGCTATTATTTAATATTCCAGCTCTTTTTGCAACAGTCTAGAAAGCATAAATGTCTACACATTATTTGTAATACTACAATTATCTGAGCAAAATGAATATTATTTCTGGGACTCAGGAAGCAGTAAACCACTTAAAGGAAGATGAGGCAGGATATTTCTACAAAGAACTAGGCTTGGAGACCTCAAAATTACAAGGCACAAACAACCTGTCTAAAGCAGTGAAAGAACTCAAGGGAACACTGGTTCTATGTGGTTACTGATTCTGAGCACTAGTCAAGGAAGGCTCTCTATGAAAGAAATGCATCCTCCCTCCCTCACACACCCTACGCCCTTCATGTACACACTAACAGGCAAATTTGAAACACAGAGCTCCCCCCCAAAATCAAAATAGAATTCAATAAAGTAGGACTTGGTAAAATATCACTACTTTACATTTTATTTCAGGAACATGCAATACACAATAAAAAAATCTGGGAAATTACTGTGAAGAAAAAAGAAAAATAATTAAACTAAAATCAGGAAAAAGAAAAATTTATCTATCATACCAGCCCCTCATTTCTTCTTTCTAATTTCCAACTTCACATTAAGGATGCAGACTGTAATTTAAGCCTAGTCATGGCAAATATTCTCATAAATGACTACACAGATAACAGCATTAAATTTAGTAGTATCAACTATCAAAAAATTCTTAAAAGCTATACTTATGTTATATATAGGGAAAAAGTGGTTACTGTCCCAGGCACTTAATTAATTTTACTGATATAAGTAAGTCACATGCAAAACAGCTCTACAAGAGCCAAGATTTATATGAACACCTATTTTATGCTAGACACTATACTGAAGCACTTTATTTTACCCTTAAAAACCCTCTAAGGTAGGTAATATTATTGTCCTTATTTTAAATACGGAGAAATGAAGAAAGAAAAGTTAAGTAAAATACATAACTAAAGAGCTAGAATTAGCAGTAAAGCTAGAAAACAAAATCCATATACAATTCCAAAACCCAAACTCTAAACCCCAAGTTCATTTGTTTTTCTAAGTTTCCAGAAATCAGTTCTGTACCGTGTGTACTAATGCCTTGGCTGGAGCATGTATATGTTACGTTATACTTCGCACAAACCTGAAAGGGCAACGTTGTTGGGGTTTTGATAGAAAACTGAAGCTCCAGGAGGTCTAGCATTGTAATCAAATTCCATGAACTTAGGCAATAGCCCCCCTTCAAATAAATCAAATTATAGTTTTACTTTATTTAACTACATAAAAATGCTGTTCTTTCTTAGTGTGCTGAAAGGTAAAGGAACTACTGACTACAGGAAACAGTTATGGATTAAAAATTGTTGGGTAATTTCCAGGATTCTCCCTGCAGCTAAAGTGTATTTTGTTAACAACCATACCATGGCGTGAAGTGTCTCGATGTGAATGCAAATGTGACTTTTGCTCAAATGCTATTTACTGCACATAAAGCAGCTTTAGATCCTTCTCTGAACAAAAGGGATAAACCCAATTAATTTTCTCTACAGAAGACAACACCCTCCACAGGTGTAGATTTTACTATATAATACTTAATTAAGAGTTTCCTAGTTATTAAATAGTGCATATTCTGTATTAAACCCAGAGAAGTCCATTGTTAGCATTCTGGTATATCCTTCCTTTCTTTTCACTCAATTTCTGGTGCATGTGGACCATGTGAGTGTGTCTCTAGGCAAATTTTTTAAATTGCAAGTGTTTTAACCTAGTACTTTTTTGTAACATGTCTTTATTACATAAGATAGTAACATTTATCCATACCATTACATATTACTCTTTTAAAATTTGTATGTTTTGTGAATAAGACAGTTCATTTTTTTCAAAATGGAACAAATATACAGCTGTGTGTGTGTGTGTATGTATATGTGTGTGTGTATATATATAAAAGACCATGTAATCATTTCTTAGGTCAACAAATAGAACACTGCTGGTACCCCAATAGGAACTCTTTCTGATCACCAACCCTCCCTCTCACAAAGGAATCTGATCTGTTAACTGCTTTCCTATTTTATTATTTACCACCCTGACATGTATCCCTAAATTCTATAGGTCAGCTTTGCCTGTTTGTGAACCCTACATTAACGGAACCACACAGTGTGTGCTCCTTTGTATCTCGCTTCTTTCATGTACCAGTTTGTCTATAAGAGTCACTAGGGCATTTAAGTGCAGTTAATTCATTTGCATTGCTGTATAGTACACTATTGGCTAAGTAGGTGCCACATTTATCTTTACTATTGTTGATGAACCCTTGAACTGCTTCCAGTCTTTTGCTAATGACAGTAATGCTGCTGTGAACATTTCAGCATGTGTCTGCTGGTGCCCAAGTGTACACATCTGTAATAGGGAGTTCTGGGTCATCAGACATTCAAGTCTCTAGCTTCAGCAGACATAGTCAAACAATTCTTCAAAGGGTTCATAACAATTTTAAACTTTTTATTTTATTTTATTTTATTTTATTTATTTTTTATTTTTATTTTTTGTATTTTTCTGCAGTTGGAAATGAGGAGGCAGTCAGACAGACTCCCGCATGCGCCTGACCAGGATCCACCCAGGATGCCCACCAGGGGGCGATGCTCTGCCCATCTGGGGCGTCACTCTGTTGCGACCAGAGCCATTCTAGTGCCTGAGGCAGAGGCCACGGAGCCATCCCCAACGCCCGGGCCAACTTAGCTGCAATGGAGCCTTGGCTGCGGGAAGGAAAGAGAGAGACAGAGAGGAAGGAGAGTGGGAGGGGTGGAGAAGCAGATGGGCATTTCTCCTGTGTGCCCTGGCCGGGAATCGAACCCGGGACTCCTGCACACCAGGCCGACGCTCTACCACTGAGCCAACCAGCCAGGGCTTACAATTTTAAACTCTTACCAACACAAAAAAAAGAGTTCCTATTGCTGTACAACCTTAACATATTGTTGACCGGGGCAATTTTATGCAGAAGTTATCTCATTTCATCAGCTATTTCTTCGTAATTGAGTATGAAAGTGAAACAATATAAATAAACTTCAGTTTACCTTATTTATACCATAATGAATTTAAATGAAACTTTGTACATATCTGCTACATATTATTATTTATACATATTATATATTTTGGTAATTTTTTTTTGGTATGGTATACTGTATAGTAATCACGTACGTGTAATGGTACACAACATGTTTTGCAAATATATCTGGTTTTACTGCGTTTTCCTTTTCAAACACACACTTTACACATTCCAGTTGGATTTTATTTTATACCAGTGACTATTTTTTCTAAAATGTGGTCTTTTAGTTGCCCTGAAAGCCTAAAGGATAAATCAATGGGAGGAGCTCTTTTAGAAGTACCGGAAGAAGTGTTAGGTTCTGAGCTGTACTCATTTGAACTGGCAGGTATCCATTCCCTAGCTACTTCAAGTAGAAATTTTTTGTATCTTATTTTATTTTGTCTATTGTAATTACAGTAAATTTTGAATGCATTGAATAAAGCGCAATTGATCAGAAAGAATGCTACTTTTTTAGACCACTTTATACTTTTTCGAAAGATACTGCTGTTCGCCAAATATTGGTCTGCTCAATCGACCCCTTTCATGTATTTGTTGTAGTCTAATATGCACACAGGTTTAACTGTATCTTCCATAGAATTTCCTTTTCGCTTTCCAGTTGTTTTCCTAGAGGCATCATGGATAGTTGATATCATACTCACTAGTCTTTTATCTTTCCATGATACATGGACAATGGGTTCTTTCCATAAAAACGTCATTTCACCTCTCTGAAGATTCTTTGATTTTCTTTTAGTACCTTTGGCAAGCCACAGTTTTCTCTTATGGTACCAAAAATTAACATTTTCTTTTCTAATAATATTTCAGCTGTAGAAATGCTTTTGTAGTAATTATCTTGATATACATGATGCCAAGAATCAAGATATGGCTCTAAGACAGATAATATAGTTTCTTGCAGGGTTTTGCCTTCACCCGAATAATTCTCGAGGTTGCAAATGTATTTACTCTCACTTTCACAAAGTATTCTCCTTAAATCCTATATTTTATTATTTTTGCTGGATTATATATATTCTGAAGCTGATACGTCTTCTATACAGTATCATTGCTTCATCTAGGGATAACTCCTGTTTAGGTACATATAAAGACTGAAATTTTGGAAGAAAGTAGTCCAAAAGAGGCCTAATTTTATACAGTCTGTCTTCATTAGATGTATTTTGTGAATTATCACTAAGATAAAAAAAGTAAGAATTTGCTCGAACCTCATTCTGCTCATAGGTTTAGGAAATATTGGAACTTCAACCAAAGGGTCCATTGACCAGTAAACCCTCCAATGTGATTTTTTCATTTGTCCCACCAACATCAACAAACTGAGAAACTTCTTTAAATTGATACTGGTAACTTTTGTCCATGGTACAGTTTTAGTAGATTTTTTTGTAAAATTGTTCCATTTCGTGGTGGTATAAATTAGTTTGAGAAACAACTAAATCAAAAAAATCATTACTAAAAAGTAACTTCATCACTTCCCTGATGCTCTGTGGATCACTAAGGTCAGCAGTTAGACGCAAAATTTTGAATAATCCTCCAAAGTTGGTGTAATATCATTTTCAATCCACTCTTCTTCAAAATCACTTTCACTATCAGATCTTATTACATTTCTTTTGTGTCGTTTTGGTGGTCTAATATCTGACTCATTATTGTCTTATGAAAAATGATCAATTTCTACATCACTACAATATATTTCAAAATCACTCAGACAATCAGATAAAGTGTCTGCACATAATTCATTGAAAAGTTCTTCACCATGATCTGTTATGGTTGAAACTTTTGTAATACTATAATTGTGATAAAAAACCTAAATATCAAGAAAAGTCACTTTTTTATAATAAATGAACACAATTGAACACGGCAAAGAAAGATTTTACAATATCCTTGATATGTTTGTTCAAACTGAAAGCAGTTAGAAGATAGTCCAAGTTTAGATGGCTTGACACTGTCATAGTTTTTGTTTACCGTACCTTCGATTTTGTGGTCTCACGCCTGGAGGAGTGAGAAGAAAAGGAATCCGCATGAGAATATAGAATGGTGTATTATTTGTCGAAGTTCCACCTTCAGGGTGAAGAGTCACAAATAAAATAATCCTATATTACCCTGAGTTTCAAAAATTGAAATAGCTAATGCAAGTGCAAACATGTGTTAACTCATGAGTGGTGAACAATGTGTTAAGACACTATCTCTTTTCATGTCTTTGTGGTGAAATCTGAAATGCTGATGATTTTAATTTTGATAAAATCAAATATATAAATTAATTTTATTGTTGGTAATTTTTGTGTGTCTTGTGCGTCCTCTCTAAAAAATTGTTTCTTACCAGTAGTCATAAAGGTAATTTCATACCTTTTCTTTTAGAAGCTTAAGAGTATTAGCTTGAATTACTTTTGTGCAGTTTGTCACAGTTTGTTTTTGTTACTTCCATCCTGATATCCAACTGACCACATACCATTTACCCACTGAATTATCTTGGTGCCTTTGCGGAAACCAAGTATTTGAGAGTGTCTATTTTAAGACTTTCAAATTGTTATTGTAGGAGGTCCTAGAGCACACACACACATAAAATAAAGAAAGAAATAAGAAAATCAAGGAAGAAAAAGAAAACCCTCTTTATTTGTAGATGAGATGGCTTTCTACATAGAAAAAAAAAGAATTGACAGATAAACTATAAAAACTACAAAAAAAGGAGATATCAGAAATGTAACAGCACATAAGGTTAATACAAAAACAAATAGTTTAAATGAGAGGAGGGGAGACAGAGAGATAGACTTCCACATATTCCCTGATCGGGATCCCCTCGGCAACCCGTCTAGGGCTGATGCTTGAATCAACTGAGCTATCTTCAGCACCTGAGGCTGATATCAGACCAACCGAGCACCTGGGACAACACTCGAACCAATTGAGCCACTGGCTACAAGAGGGGGAGAGAGGGAGGAAGGACAGAGGAAGGGGGAGAGAAGCAGATGGTCACTTCTCCTATGTGTCCTGACTGGGAATCAAACCAAGGATGTCCGCCCACCAGGCCAATGCTCTACCCACTGAACCAACTGGCAAGGGAAGTCTTTTTTATTTTTAAAGATTTCATTCATTTTAGGGGGGGAGAGAGAGAAAGGGGGTGGAGCAGGAAGTATTAACTCCCATATGTGCCTTGACTAGATAAGCCCAGGGTTTTGAACTGGCAACCTCAGTGTTCCAGGGCGATGCTTTACTAAGCCACCACAGGTCAGACATAATTTTTTAAAAGTCAGTAATATCCAATTAGAAAATGGAATAGAAAATAGATCTCATTTACAATAATAAAAACCATAAAGTACTTAAAAATATATGTAACAAAAAGTGTAAAACCTTTGAAGAAAATTATAAAACATTACTGAAGGACATAAAAGAGTTCCTGACTAAATGTAGAGATAACTTACAAAGAACGTATCCTAGATAGAAAGATAGTATAACTAAAATCACCAGTTCCCTATATAACAGTTAATAATGTTAAAAAAATCCAATGAAACTCACAACACAGTTTTATGGTAGGAACTGACAAATTTATCTTAAAATACATTAAGAAAAATGAATGCATGGTCATGAGTAGTTAGTAAGTTTTGAAAAATAAAGTTGGGAACTTACTCTACCAGATATCAACATGGATACATTTCAAAAATATAGTATTTACCAAAAGAAAAAAACATGTTACAGAATTCTAACTACATTTGATGCCATTTATCTATTCTATCTTATATTCTTATTTATTATTTATACAAATAAAAATGTAAATGTTTGTTCAAAATCTTAAATCTCTCAAAGTTCTTTACCAATTGATTTAAAATTTTGACATAACATTGCATTGGAATACACGCTCTTTTTTTATATACCTACTATCATATAGATATAGATGTCACACCTGTGACAGGTAAAAACATGCTTTTTTAAAAAAAACAGCACCATCTGTTGGTGTAAAAGCAACACACGCTATACTAAATATATTCCATTTCAATGTTTCCGATTTACAATCCATTTACGTGCAGCCAGAATTGAGGATGCACATTTGCAAGCACGGCGATTGCATTCTGCAGCTTCAGATCTGCTTCATTCTCAACAGAATGAACGCGACAGGCTGAGAGTGGCTGAAAGACGTCAACAAGAAACAGCAGATCAGCGTCAAACACGACTCCGTGCTCAGCAATCACACGATTACAATTGCCTTGCTTTCCGGTACAACCCAGCTGATGATTATAGCTTGAGCCAGCATGTTCTCATAGGCACTATGACTGAAGTGTGTCCTTGTTGCAAGGATCTAAAATTTAATGGAGAAATGAAAGGAATGTGTTGCACCACCGGAAAAATTAAACTGCCTCAACTTGGAGAACCACCAGAGCCATTAAAAACTTTGCTTGCTGGATATACTGCTGAATCAAAGCATTTCCTATCTAACATCAGGAAATAGAACTCATGCTTCCAAATGACGTTTTTTTGGTGCAGAAATCGTAACAGCTTAATTCATGCCAACTTTCAAAGTGAAAGGACAAATTTATCATAAAGCCGGCTCCCTGCTTCCGTTCCCAGAGGGTCAACATAAATTCCTACAAATGTATTTCATTGGTGATGGCAATGATGAATTGAATGCACACTGCGGAATTTCTACGAGCATATAAAGGTCCATCGTTTACCAAATGCAAGTGCTTCTTCATGAAAAAAAAAAACAATTAGTGTGTTTGTTCAAAACAGCAATTGACATGATGCCATCTGATACACACAAGACTGTTACTCATGCTGACAAAATGGCTGCTGGAGAACATGTGTGAAGATTCAATGCTCCAACTATAGACGGTGTAGCAATTGTTATAGTCGGAGATCAATTCCAACCTAGAGATGTTCTTCATTGGACAATCAATTGACAAAACTTGCAGAAACTCATCAATGCTACGATGCCCTGCAATATCCAATCATTTTTGGGATGGTGCCGATGGATATCACTTCAACGTTAAGATGATAAATCCATAAAGAAACAAATATGAAATGCAGCACAATGAACTATTATTCATACCGACTAATGATTCGAGAGAATGCAGACAATCATGTTGAAATGCCATCAATTGTTTCACCAATACAATGTAAATATGTATGCAAAAATTGAAACAGAATGTTTGATATTCATCCGTTTGAATCAGACCAAGCTTCGCTCTGAAGAATACGTTCATTTGTGAGATGCAGTTTTAAATGACGGTAATACAACTAACGTTGGAAGACTAACGATTTTGCCATCTTCATATACAGGCAATCCAATTCATATGCATGAGTATGCTCAAGATGCAATTGCGTATGTTCGTCACTATGGGCGTCCAGACCTACTCATTACATTCACATGCAATCCAGCTTGGGATGATATACAACAGCTCTTACTTCCTGGCCAATCGCCAGTGGATAGGTATGACATCACAGCATGTGTTTTCAGACAGAAGCTGAAAATGCTGATGGATTTCATGGTAAAACACAAAGTGTTTGGGTCTGTGTGCTGTAAAAAATTAATGAGCGACATCATAGAAGCAACAATCTTTTTTTTTTTTTTTTTTTTTTAATTTTTTTTTTTTATTCATTTTTAGAGAGGAGAGAGAGAGAGACAGAGAGAGAGGAGAGAGAGACAGGGGGGAGGAGCTGGAAGCATCAACTCCCATATGTGCCTTGACCAGGCAAGCCCAGGGTTTCAAACCGGCGACCTCAGCATTTCCAGGTCGATGCTTTATCCACTGCGCCACCACAGGTCAGGCAGAAGCAACAATCTTGACAGGACCTTTCAAAGGTGAAAATGTCCTCATTCCTCACATTCCTATGATTCCAATGGATATGCCATTTCAATTTGAGAGATTGCAATGACCAATTCGATTGGCGTTTGCAATCAACAAAGCTCAGGGCCAATCTTTAGAATTGTGCTGTTTAGATCTACACACGGATTGCTTCTCACATGGACAATTATATGTTGCGTGTTCTAGACTCGGCAAACCAGACAATCTCTATATCTGCACAGACAATAGAACAACAAAAAATATTGTATACCCACAAGCATTGTGAAATTAAACACATTAGAATCATGCACTTTCTCTTTTCTTTTCCATTTAACCAGACTGAGCCACAGCAACGCATGGCTGGGTACAGCTAGTATAAAGTATAAAACAGCAAAATATAATTAGCTTTATTTTTCATGGACATAGGTATATTAAAAAAAATACATGAGGCAGATAAGCACTAAACTTAAGATAATGGTTACCTCAAGTAAAAGAGAAAAGAAATCAGAGAAAGTACTTTAAAATAAAAATTTATAAAATTGAAAGAAGAAAGAGACTGTTAGAATGGTATCAAAATATTTCATTTCTGTAAAAGTTTAAAAAGGCATCTGAAGCAAATATAAACAGAGGTGGATTCAAAGAGTGCATTACATTATTCTGTATTCTTTTCTATGTGGCTACTATACTTAATAATAATACTAAATGAGTAGGAGAAAGGCTGGAAAAAAACAAGAAAGAGTTGGATGAATTTATCTTTCAGATTCTTTCCTGCTCTAAGTCTTGCCCTATTATAAATATTCTGATTTAATTAGAGTCTTAAGTACCTGTACTTCTTTCCTCTCTAATTAAATTTATATATTAACTTTTTAGAACAAGCATAATAAAATTCAGATAAAGAATAAGAAGCCTGAGTGACAGACACGTAATTTTGCTTGCAAGATCAGATGTCTGGTCATTTTTCTCTAAATCAATCCCTGTAACTTCAACACAATACATAATTAAAAAATACATTTTTTACTCCATTGTATGCCCTTACCTCCTTTGTCAAATATCAGTGTCCATAGAGCTGTGGGTTTATTTCTGGATTCTCTGTTCTGTTCCATTGATCTATGTGCCTGTTCTTATGCCAGTACCAGGCTGTTTTGAGTATAATGGCCTTGTAGTATAGCTTGATATCAGGAAGTGTGATACCTCCCCCTTTATTCTTCTTTTTTAAGATTACTGAGGCTATTTGTGTTCTCTTTTGGTTCCATATAAATTTTTGGAATATGTGATCTATATCTTTAAAGTATGCCATTGGTATTTTAATTGGTATTGCATTAAATTTATAAATTGTTTTGGGTAATATAGACATTTTAATGATGTTTATTCTTCCTAACCATGAGCATGGTATATGCTTCCACTTGTTTGTATCTTCCTTGATTTATTTTATCAATGTTTTATAATTTTCCGAGTACAAGTCTTTAGTCTCCTTCGTTAAATGTACTCCTAGGTACTATATTTTTTTGGTTGTAATAGTGAAGGGGATTGTTTCCTTAATTTCTCTTTCTGACTGTTCATTGTTGGTGTATAAAAATGCCTCTGATTTCTGAGTATTAATTTTATATCCTGCCACCTTGCTGAATTCATTTATCAGGTCCAGTAGTTTTTTTACTGAGACTTTAGGATTTTCTATATACAATATCATATCATCTGCAAATAATTATAGTTTTACTTCTTCTTTTCCAACTTAAATGCCTTTTATTTCTTCTTCTTGTCTGATTGCTGTGGCTAGGACTTCCAGGACTATGTTGAATAAGAGTGGTGAAAGGGGGCACCCCTGCCTTGTTCCTGATCTTAAGGGGATTGCTTTTAATTTTTGCCCATTGAGTATGATGTTGGCTGTGGGTTTGTCATAGATGACTTTTTATCATGTTGAGGTATGTTCCCTGTATTCCCACTTTGCTGAGAGTTTTGATCATGAATGGGTGCTGGATTTTATCAAATGCTTTTTCTGCATCTATTGAAATTATCATGTGGTTTTTCTCCTTCCTTTTGTTTATGTGATGAATAACATTGATAGATTTCTGAATATTGTACCAGCCTTGCCTCCCCAGAATAAATCCCACTTGATCATGGTGTATGATTTTTTCCATATATTGTTGGATCCGGTTTGCTAATATTTTGTTGAGGATTTTAGCATCTATATTCATCAGGGATATTGGCCTATAATTTTCTTTCTTTGTGTTGTCTTTGCCTGCTAATGGAATCAGAATTATGCTCGCCTCATAAAAGGAGTTTGGAAGTCTTCCTTCCTCTTGAATTTTTTGAAATAGCTTGATAAGGACAGGAGTTAGTTCTTCTTTGATTATTTGGTAGAATCCACTTGTGCAGCCATCTGGCCCAGGACTTTTCTTTGTTGGGAGTTTTGTGATAACTGTTTTGATCTCATTTGGTGTAATCTGTTTTCTGATTCTTCCAGATTGATTTTTGGAAGATTGTATTAATATGTTTCAAGGAATTTGTCCATTTCATCTACGTTGTCTAGTTTTTTGGTATACAGTTCTTCATAGTATTTTCTTATAATCCTTTGTATTTCTGTTGTGTCAGTTGTTATTTCTCCACTCTCATTTCTAATTTTATTTGAGTCTTCTCTCTCTTTTTCTTGGTGAGTCTAGTTAAAGGTTCATCAATCTTGTTTACCTTTTCAGAAAACCAGCTCCTAGTTTCATTGATCCTCTGTATTGTTTCTTTTGTCTCTATGTCATTTATTTCTGCTCTGATCTTTGTTATTTCCTTCCTTCTACTACATTTAGGCTTTACTTGCTGTTCTTTTACTAGTTCTTTTAGATGCAGGGATAAGTTGTTTACTTGAGCTTTTTCTAGCTTCTTAAGTGTGCCTGTAGTGCTATGAACTTCCCTCTCAGTACTGCTTTTGCTGTGTCCCATAAATTTTGAGTTGTTGTATGCTCATTATAATTCGTTTCTAGAAATTTTTTTATTTCTTCTTTGATCTCATTCTTAATCCATTCATCATTTAACAACCTGCTATTTAGTTTCCATGTGTTTGAGAATTTTTTAGCTTTTCTGTTGTGGTTGATTTCTAGTTTCATGCCATTGTGATCAGAGAAAGTAAAGACAGCCTCTTCAACAAATGGTGTTGGGAAAATTGGACAGCAACCTGCAAAAAAATGAAACTAGACCACCAACTTACATCATTCACAAAAATAAACTCAAAATGGATAAAAGACTTAAATGTAAGGCATGAAACCATAAACATCTTAGAAGAAAACATAGGCAGTAAGCTCTTCGACATTTCTCGCAGCGATATATTTGCTGATTTATCTCCAGGGGCAAGGGAAATACAAGACAGGATAAACAAATGGGACTATATCAAACTAAAAATCTTTTGCACAGCCAAAGACAATAAGAACAGAATAAAAAGACAAACTACACATGGGAGAACATATTTGACAGTACGTATGATAAGGGGTTAATAACCAAAATTTATAAAGAACTTGTAAATCTTAACACCAGAAAGACAAACAATCCAATCAAAAATGGGCAAAAGAAATGAATAGCCACTTCTCCAAAGAGGATATACAGATGGCCAATAGGCATATGAAAAAATGCTCAACATTACTAATCATTAGAGAAATGCAAATTAAAACCACAATGAGATATCACCTAACACCAATCAGAATGGCACTTATCAACAAAACAACACAGAATAAGTGCTGGCGAGGATGTGGAGAAAAGGGAACCCTCCTGCACTGCTGGTGGGAATGCAGACTGGTGCAGCCACTGTGGAAAACAGTATGGAGATTCCTCAAAAAATTGAAAATCAAACTGCCCTTTGACCCAGCCATCCCACTTTTAGGAATATATCCCAAGGACATCAGAGAACGGTTCCAGAAGGAGAAATGCACTCCCATGTTTATAGCAGCATTGTTCACAATAGCGAAGATCTGGAAACAGCCCAAGTGTCCGTCAGAAGACGAGTGGATTAAAAAGCTTTGGTACATATATACTATGGAATACTACTCAGCCATAAGAAATGATGACATTGGTAATATTATACGGAGTGAAATAAGTAAATCAGAAAAAACTAAGAACTATATGAACCCATGCATAGATGGGACATAAAAATGACACTCAAGACACATGGACAAGAATGTGATGGTAACAGGGAGTGGGGTGGAGGGGTGGGGAGGGGGCGACGAAGGAGAGGGAGGGGGTGGGGGGAGGGGAGGGGCACAAAGAAAACCAGATAGAAGGTGATGGAGGACGATTTGACTTTGAGTGAGGGGTATGCAGCATAATCAAAGGTCAAAATAATCTGGAGATGTTTTCTCAGAACATATGTACCTTGATTTAACAATGTCACAGCATTAAAATTAATAAAAATAAGATAAAAAATACATTTTTAAAAAATGCTCACCAATTCTTTCTTCCAACAATTGTTTTTTTATTTTAATAAATTAGATTATAACAAATCCACAAATTAAGGGTTTTTTTGTTTTTTTTTTATTTTTATTTATTTATTTTTTACAGAGACAGAGAGTGAGTCAGAGAGAGGGATAGACAGGAACAGACAGACAGGAACGGAGAGAGATGATAAGCATCAATCATTATTTTTTCCTTGTGCATTGCAACACCTTAGTTGTTCATTGATTGCTTTCTCATATGTGCCTTGACCACGGATCTTCAGCAGACTGAGTAACCCCTTGCTGGAGCCAGCGATCTTGGGTTCAAGTTGGTGGGCTTTTTCCTCAAACCAGATGAGCCTGTGCTCAAGCTGGCGACCTCGGGGTTTTGAACCTGGGTCCTCTGCATCCCAGTTCGATGCTCTATCCACTGAGCCACCACCTGGTCAGGCAAATTAAGTTTATAGTACCATGTAAACCCATGTATAAGATGCACCATAATTTTGGGGCCCGAAATTTTAAAAAGAATGTATTACATAAAGTTATTAAACTCAAGTTTTAGTCATCATAAAACTCGTACAACTCATCACTGTCAGAACTCCCATCTGCAGGTCTGATTTATTCAGGAAGTAAGCTAGCTTATATACACAGGTTCAGCCTATAGGGTGTTACAGCGTGTCCTTCACAGCCAATGGCTGAAAAGGTCAGGGTGCTGCCTGGCTGGTGCTGAGTTACTTCCTTACAGCAGGCGAGCTCCTTCCTGGGTGTGCCTAGGAGGGTTTCAGGTGCTGGAGTGTTCTCACAGCATTGCGTCAGCCACAGCTGCTAGGAATGCGCTCTGAGCTTTACCTACATGCTTCTTCTGTCTTCCTGAGCCAAAACCTGCCTACCTTTCAAACTACATATTGTCCATCACTGTTTCTCTTCACTGCCAAATGTCTTTGTCTTGGTCTTTGGTTCCTTAAATGCTATTCAGCCTCCACCCCACTTCAATCTCACTTCTGCCCCAACCCCTTACCTGAAATGAAGGTCACAGAGACTTCTTCACTACAGAACCCCAAAGACTGACTTCTTAACTTAGCCAAACTCACTGTAATAATTTGCACCTTTGACTACCCTTCTTTTTTTGAAAATCTTTTCACCCTACTTGCTTATGTGGGTGACAGCACATGATCCCAATAACTACTTGCATAACTGCCAAACATAGACACACACACATACTTTTTTTCCAGTCTCCCATTCTACTCAGATTTGCAGTCTCAATTTTATAACTATTTATGGGACTTTTCTCTTGTTTGGCCACAAGTATTTTTTATATCAAATTTACCACCACCTTGGTGCTCTCCCTTCCAGGGGCACACCCATGCTTTCTTCCCTGTTAGGCATGCATTTCCTAAACACTAAGGGTCCCTCTGAGACTCGCAGCCAGGGAAGCAAGGGGCAGGGGCAGCTTGCCCTGGGTCACTCCCTGAACCTGCCTCCAACTCCTCTTTCCTCTGACCTCCCAGTGAGCGAACGCAGCACCACCTAGGCTCTCTCCTGTTGTTTCTTCTGTCCTAAGAGCTTCCTCATTTCACTGGCCCCAGGTTTAATAAATGTACTCTCCAAATTAAAAAAATATACACATATCACCACCTTCCTTTTCTACCAGTATTTCATACCTAACCTCCATTAAATCAGTCATTTCCATAAACACAGTTGCCTGAGCTAGAAATCTGAGTCGTTCTTAATTCTTTCCTCCCTCTCACCTGAAACATGTAACAAGTCACCAAGTCTCATTGTTTATACCATCAAAAGTTGTTTCACATTTGTCCCTACTCCCCTCTACTAGTAAACAGCTTCCAGATTCACTTCCTTTGCTCCCTATCTCTATAACCTTGAATATAATCTCTAATGTACCAACAACTCTTCTAAAATACACATCTGACTATGTTATCTTCTTGATTTGAAAATCCCAGGAGGTATCTATTACCCATACAATGAAGTTCAAATTCATTGGCAAAGCACTTGAGACTTTGGCTTCAGGAACCTTCTTTTTAGTCTCCCATAACTCTTTCCCACCTTCAATCCCCCAAGCGTTTTATACTTTAATTTCACCATGTCATCATAAATTACCATTTTCAGGTACAGGTATCAAAGAAAAAATAAGATTATTGTGATAAGAAGGATTTACTGAAATAATCTTGTTAGATCATCTGAACAGGTGGGCATATGGAATATCTTTAATGCAGTTTCATTATTTCAGTAATCATAATGTATCCATGACCAATGTATATAAATTAAACCATAAATACAAAAAAATAAATAAAGTAAAATATACTAGAATATATATCACCAGTAGACTCTAAACCCAAAAGTTTCCACTTCTTACCACCAAAAGATGTAATGAATGGGAGATCAAAATTGTAATATTTTTCCTGCTATGACAATTCTTTATATATATATATATATATATATATATATATATATATATATATACTGATTTGAGAGAGAGAGAGGAAGGGAGAGTGCAAGAGAGAGACAGAAACATCGATGTGATCTTGTATATGCCCTGACTGGGAATTAAACCAGTAAACTCTGTGCTTTGGGATGACCTCTAACCAATACAGCTATCTGGCTAGGGGGACAGTTCTTTTTTTCTACGATAAATGCAAAATTGTCAGTATGACCTCACAATATGAAAATGATTATTTTTCCAAGTAATGTGTCATCTCCCATGATTTAGAACTATTTTCCAGCTCTTCAGAATCTAGTTTTCTCTTACAAATTTCTGATAGGCATCTTTATGTATTCCACAATTATTTTTTAAACAATAGGAAGCATCAAAAGTTGTATTGTTAAGGAAGCATTTATAGGAACTATTGTCATTATTCTTGAGATGCTTCAAATACAATTAGAAAAATCACTTAATATTTCAAAGACTCAGTTTTATCTTCTGTACCGAGATTCGTGACTGTAGGATTCATTTTCATCTCAAAAGTTCTACAACTCAAAGATTTAGATTTAATTTCTCTCTGCATAGAGCCCTAAAACACTTAAGTGTAGTTTTAAGTAACAGGACAAGAAAACTGCCTTACTCCTAATAATAATGACTTGTAATCATGTTGACACTGGACAGTTCTGTGTGGGCCTAACAGCAGGTCTATTCTAGGTCAATAGCTATAGTGATTGAATTGTTTATTAAGACTTCTAGGCATTTAAAGTAATCAGACCACAGGGTGAGAACATGAAGGAAAATAATTAACTCCATTCATTCACCATTGATTATAAGGTACTACTTCCCCCAACAGAGGTTAAATAATCACCTCATGGTGTTACACATGCCATAGCTATTTCACTGCTGAAAATCACCTTGCATTTTTGCTACAAGAGTGAACACAGATACTTAATAAAAGAACCACAAGGTATTTACATGTATAGCTGATTTTAAAAATATATTTTTATATATTATAGTCAACCTCATAAATCTTCAAGTACTAAATATGTCTTTTTTATGAGAAGGTATCTGGCTTGAACTAGGAAATCCCAAGAAATGAGACAGGTAGGTCATGAGGATCTACAGGCACCCCCATCACTTTGGACCAACTTCAAACTGAATTATTTGTTTGATTCTAAGGTTTTTATCACAGTGGTCAATGCTGAGGAAAACAGAGGTGATCCTTACTCTTAAAATGAGTTTAATTTTAGAAGGGTACTTGTCAAAAGAGTTAAAAATACAAAATGAGACATCAGAGCAATGGTTATCCACTTGTATAAAGTGGAAACTCACTTTTCTAACAAAGAGCATTCAGCATAATTTAGTAGACAATCTATGACACTAGTACCATGGATAGGATGAGACAGCTTTACCACTAACCAATAATCGTTCTCTCTCTGTTGCGTTTTCTTCTGCAAAAGCCTTCAACCTAAAATAGCACCAAATAACATTGTTCGTTTTTTCTTCAGCAATATTCAGAGCTAGAAATATTACCCATTTTGATCTACCTCAGATAGTTTTCTTAAAACAACAGCCTATCAAACCAAATAAATTAATTATACTTTCTCTTTATCTTAAAAATAAAAATGTATTAAACATCCTGCTATAAATAATAGTTTTCTAAGATGCTAGGACAAATTACAATGTATTTGGAAAGGGGGCCTTTGGGAGATAATCAGGGTGAGATTAGGTCATGAGGGCATAGCCCTCATGATGAGATTAGTACCTTTATAAGAAGAGGAGAGATCACTTTGAGGGTATTCACCAAGAAGAGACCAAGTAAGGACATAGTGAAAAGATGCCATCTGCAAGCCAGAAAAAGTATCATCACCAGGATCTGACCATGCTAGCAACCTGACCTCAAACTTCCATTCTCCAGAATTCTGAGAAAATAAATGTCTATTATTTAAGCTATCCAGTCTATGGTATTCTGTTGTGGTCATCCAAAATGAATGAGACTCTGAGAGTCCTTTCACAACAGGCCATATGCTGAGAGCTAATAACTAACAACTCCTTCAATATTCTCAGCTAGATAGCTAATTCTCCAAGTTTTAGGGATGGGATAAGCTCTCTCTTGATTTCTTTTCTAACTCTGTATCTCTTGGGACATAGATTCTTTTTGTTTTACAACTTTCACAGAAGACTAAATTTGTGCCTGTATCTGATTACTTATTCCATATACTGAATTTTATAAAACATTCTGATTTTACTTATTAGTGTCCATTTGCCACCTCCCTCTGGATTTCAAATATTTTATGATTCTGTTTATACAGAAAATGCCTGAGTAGACTTCTTTTCTCAGAGAATTCATCACTTTATAAAATCTTGCTAGAAAACCAAGTCATTCTGCCACTCTACATCATCATAAAAGAACAAATGAACATCTAGAGGCTAATTTAGTTCTATAACCATAATGCCGCTAGTCTGTGTCTAATAAGCACAATTACTTTTCTACTTTTTCCAGGAAAAAAGTTTAAAATATTGTGTAAAACCACTTAAACATTTCCTTATTTCATTTCCATACAAAATATGTGTTCTGCCTTCCTAATCTTTCTTAATTTAATAGGCCACAGAGACCTTATAAAAAGAACAGTAAAAATGATTGGCCAGATCCACTTTATAATTGTTGTAATTTATAAAGATTGAACTAGCATCTCTACTGCTTTTTTCCAAATAAATTTTCAGTGTTATTAACATAACAGCACTAATAATCTCATACTCTTTTTTTTTTATAATCTCATACTCTTTATGTGCCTTTTAGCCCCTTTATCCAAACCTCAACTGCCAAACCTAAACTCTTCATTTAAGAACTTAATAAGGAAACACTAGAATTGGCATAAAACTAACTTCCTGAATACTTAGTGTTTTTACATAGCCTTAGTAGTGTTCTTATGAGGGCAAACTATTTGAAGCTTCATACTACATTAGTTTGAAAAAAACTAGATTTTTCAAACTTCTCTAAAAACATCAATATCATCATGTAGACTATAATTATGCTATAACCACCCCACTTTAATAATAAATGCTGGGAATATTAAAGCAACAAATGGAATGCCTTAAAATGCATTAAGCTCTTCTCTTATTAAACCCAAATTTTAACTCTCACCACAGCCTTTTATTCTTAATTCACAAGCAAATACTTCTGGCAGTTAATCTCAGCACTTAATGTCATTCACTCACTCCAATAATACCAATCTTAAATAGTTGAAAATGCCTTCCCCATTTCTCTGTGTCCTAAGGAAAACAAGAGGATGAGCAGAGACAGAGTTTAGTCAATGAGTCTATGCACAACACTCTTATGCACTGTTATACACCAACTTTTGCTAGAGCATCCATTTTGTAACTTTTCTCCATTTCTGTTGAACTCCATCAGTCTAATAAAGAGTAGGAACTCAACAAATACCTACTGTCCTGGTGTCATGGTGATGACGACAACAAAGATAGCAACATTGATGGAGAGCTTCTTGAGTATCTAATTGTCATCCCTGTGATAATAAAAGAAGTAGTAGTATTTAAGAAACAGAGAGAAAGGTAGAAGCCTCTTATCCAAATTAACAGAGCCTGCATGTGAACACAGGCAGTTCCCTGTCATTCTTATTAAACACAGCATCCAAATGATAAAACTACCTTGAAGAACTTGTACTCCAATATCACTAGATACTTAGTTGCAAACAATGTACTCAGTCTAGTTTCAACAAAAAGAAGTCACTCTACTTTTAGACAGCTCACAGAATCTCCTGCAGGACCCGAAAGTCAGGCTCAGAGGCTGCATAACCAAAAACAATGTCTAAACCCCAAGAGCTGAGTGCTCCTGTCGTCGGACACCACAGCACGCCCCTGGCCAGTACTGGGAGCCCCACCGCCGGCGCCCACATTAGGTCACCCGCCACTGCAACACTTGCAAAAGACTAGACCCTGCACACAAAGGCTTCTCCCTTCTCACCATTCAAGTTTGTCTTAACAGCTCTGAATTTATCACCCAGTAAAGTGAACATGCAACTGCTGGCTGTGAATAAATATATTTTTTAGCAATTATTTGAAGTGAAATATATATGCAGTTATATTTACACTATGTTTATAATTATACTTTCAAGTAGGTATGTGTTCAAGGTTTATAAAAAAAAAGAGTTTAAAAAAACTATAAGTTTGTATTTATGAGTGATTTATTTTTTCTTTTTCATTGTTTTTTTCCGATTTTGATGTTACTTATGCAATAAATATACCTTTTTGGTGACATATATATAATATTCTAAAAATGTGACTGGGTTTCATTATGTTCCTAAAAACCACCACCCAACCAAAAAAGATAACAGTAGATGCCCCTCATTCTTCAGAACTGTCACATGGCTTATATTAGATTCTGCCCATATTTGGGTGTACCCACATATATATTTAGGAAGATTTTGATTGAGAAGCTTAAATTCTCTTCTCAGCATCAAAATGACTTCCTGAGGTTTGCACTCCCCCTGATTAGAGGAAGCCAAAAAGCCTGCCTTCCTTGCTACAAACCCTGAGGTAACTCAAGACAGGACCTACCTGGGGAAGCTCCTACTGGAGCTACTTGACCTCATTCTAGAGTCAACCCAAGACTTCCAGACCAACCTGAACCTCAGGGAGGATGGATGTGAGGAGCTTTGGACAAGCACTACATGAGATTAAGTCCTGTTTGCTGTCACAGTGGCTCCTCTTATTTCTTCTGACTTGGCCCATGACTACTGATGTAAACTCTGATTCCTAGCTCTTTATGTAATTGAGGAACCTTATCTCTACAAACCTATCTGGTATTACAAATAGTCGAGGATTCGTTCTTGTCAGGAACTCAAGCCCTGTGCCCAAGCCAGCCTGACTGCTGGGCCCGGCTTCCCCAATAGAGCTTCTCACAGTTGTCTCCTCCACTCCACACCACACCACCTACCGCTCCAAAACACCGGTTTTGATTTCCTCCCAACCTGTTATACACCAGTTAAGGAGACAGAGGGAAGCCCACAGGCAGATCCAACCACCCCCTACAAGTCTACTCCTTTCCAGTGAAAGAAATTAGATCATACCAGCTTGGCTCTACGGGTAACACTAAAAATGCTAAAAAGTCTTTTTTGAATATAAACACTTTCAGCTTTAAGATACAGACATCAGCCTGACCTGTGGTGGCGCAGTGGATAAAGCGTCGACCTGGAATGCTGAGGTCACCGGTTCGAAACCCTGGGCTTGCCTGGTCAAGGCACATATGGGAGTTGATGCTTCCAGCTCCTCCCCCCTTCTCTCTCTCTGTCTCTCTCTCTTCTCTCTCTCTCTCCCTCTCTCTCTCTCCTTTCTAAAATGAATAAATAAAATAAAATAAAATAAATGTTAAAAAAAAAAAAAAGAAAAAGATACAAACATCAAGGAACACTTACTAGAATCTATTTTTTAAGCAGAGCACATTTAAAACATCAAATGCAGGTGACAATATGATGAAAGAAATAAACATTCTATTTTAAAAGTTTTTCTCTCCAAGTTTCCCACACATAAAATTTTAACCAGTTATGAGTAGTCGTCATTTCAATGAATTGTGTCAAATGAAAAGGGGAAAAGAAAGATACATTCACCATGAAGCTAATTTATGGTCTCACTAAATCCAGCAAACTGAAGGCTTTCATTTAGTCTATCATGAATTCTCAGACCAAAGCAATTCTTTTAAAAGCCCTTGGAAAAAAAGAAAAAGAGAGAGAGAAAGAAAATCCTGAATTTGTTAGGTCAGCCAACAAAAAACTTTCCCTAAGTATTTTAATTATATCAGATACCACTCTTCCCACAATTTTGAAAAGCTAATATCAAGGAATTTGTCCCTCTAAGTAGGAGAACAACAAAATTAACTTTAAAATAATTTTTAAAAGAAATTAAAACAATAAAAGATATAATACTTTACAATTTTGTATATACACTATTATATTCTTAAAAAATACATAGGGTATCAGTTGAAAAAACCTGACATTACTATATGCACATTAGAAAATGTATGTTTAGCAAAAATGACCACAACATATGCAGAAGCATCCAATTCCTAAAGGAGCCGGAGCTTCTCAAAACTCGGTTTTGTGACTCCAAGTCCTTGAGACCTCACTCTTCCCAGCCCCGCTTTCTACCGTGACTGAGATGTGGGTCTCACCCTCAAGGCTCAGTGAGTGGTACTACCTTCCAGAAAATGAGATGGGGAGTCCAGGTCATGCTGCTTACATTTTCCTGTATGCATAATCATTTTCCTTTTCTGATGGTTTCTCTTTCTAGTCTCTCACTTGACCAATGTTCAACTTCATTGAAATACACTGCAAAGGCAAATATTCTCCTTAAGCATTGTTGTAGAATAAAAATAGAGGGATGCCTGGGAATTTCCAAAGTAACTACATTAAAACTGAGCTGTACCAGAATTCTGATAATTATACAATATCCCAAAAAGAAAAGCAGAGGAAAGACATGTGGCTTCCAACCAAAAACAAACAAACAAAAAAACACCAGCTCAGGAATCCTGGCTGTTGGAGCACTGCTGCTTCAGGGGCTCTCAGTAGAATTGTTCTGCTCTAAGAGTTCATGCAACCCTTCAGACTTCTGGATTTAGTGAGCCCATAAATAAGTCTCCTGTTGAGTTTTAATTTAAAGGATTTTTCTTTTCTGTATTTGCTTTTTTCACTAGCCTGAGTTCTTTAAGGCAGGGGTTCCTTTTAATTGATATCTTTTTAAGTTTATATCATCAACATTTAGCACAGGGCTTTGCATGTAGTAGCTTTTTAAATGATAACGTAAATGAAGAATAACCCTCCCCCTTGTCCCATTCCTTAATAATATGTGCACACCCCATACCCAATATATATATCCATCTATAGAAAAACAAAACAACTCTGCACTCACAAACACAGAGTAAACTGTCATTAAGACAACATATGAGCACATGACAGTGACAGCATCATTAAAGGAGACTTACAATAGTTTACAAACTGTGATGCTTCATCGTAAGTAGTGTTCAGCTTTAGCAGAAGAAAAAAAGAGAGTGTGTGCTACTAATTAATTTTTAATGTCTAGAAAATTTGGCCATACAAAATACAACAGAAATACCCAGTATGCTTTGGTCTTTGCTTTCACAAAGTTCATAACAATCAACTATTATTTTTTAAAAAACATAAGCAGTGAGATAGATGACCTCAAGAGAAAGATGTTCATGGCCAGACTATAAATAAGGATACTTGAAAAGAGCACTGTGACCTGTTCCTTGTATTCTCAGTTACCTCAGCCTAACCCAACTAACTCTCTTTACAACATCCTGGTAGGTAACGCAAACATCATCGCAGGAAAGCCAGGTTTGAGCCTTGACTCAGACCAAATCTAGAACGAGGAAATCAGAGGCACTGGGTTTTATAAAACTGCTGACATTTCTGAAAAGCTACATGACTCACCAGGAACACACTTTGAAATACTTCTGAATATGGTAAGAATTGGTCTGATCCATTTACACTCTGACTTTATAGCCCAGGATTCCAATCTGATAAAACCCAGTATCTCTATCTGTGCATCAGATGGAGTACAGTTTAATTGGCAGGGATTGAAAACCAAAATAACTGTGGATTAAACAGGGCAGAAATTTGTCTCTCCCAGAACAGCAATTAGGCTACAGGAAGTCCTTAGGACCCAACGAACTCATCAGTTATAAACAAAGTTACTACTATAATCAACAATGCAACATGGCTAAAAGTTAACTCTTCAAAGTTCTCTCTGTTTCTCTACTCTTGTTTAATAAATCCAAACCATCTTAAACTTGATATCTGCTATTTTTTTAAGAGGGCTCTCCAATCATTATCATAACGAATTTTACTAGCTAAACGCCATTGGCGAGCAACAAAATTTAGGGTTAGAGATACCACCAATTAAACAAATTGCTATTTATTTGATAAAAGGCAAAGACCTCTCTGATGTTTGCATTAGAAGACACAATCCCCTTAGTATGATATTTACTATCTTTTAGGCATGAAGTTTTGGATTCTCAATTTAAAAAATAACCTTTTTTCCTCTACCAATATAGTAATACTGAGAAAATGAAAAAGCAACTAATTTCATAAGACGCAGACATTTTGAGACACTCCTATGAGTTGGTCAGTTCATTTATTCAGTAATTCAACAACTATTGATTAAGTACCTGTTTGCTGACACACTTCATGGAGAGAGTGAATTTTCAAACAGTATGCTGCAGAAGACTCAACCTTCCAAGAGTTTTATATTTAGAAGGCTTTTGCTACACATAAAACTTACTCTCAGAAATAAAGAACTCTTTACTATGTCAGCACAGTAAAACCACTTATGTGCAGTGACTACAGATTCTCCAATCCCATCTGTATAAATTTCTAAGATATGAAACAACAACAACAAAAAAACCCTTCTTACAGTAAGTTCTTTGAAACGACTTGATAAAAAGTATGTTGGTACAAAATGGTACCCAGAGATAATTTGAGTTAACATAATTCTAAGCGAATGAGTCAGAAGCATCATCACTCTTGTAACTCTGACCCTGAATTTGGTCTAAAAGTTCTATACATTTTTAGTGGTGTGTGAGAACAGATGATGCTCTAATGCATGAAAATGGCAACATTTAAAATTCATAGTGGCACAAAACCATAACTTTTCCCATCTGATCCATTGAACTTGAATAATGTCTGACCTGGTTGGCCAATAAGTTCTAAAAGCAGGCAGAGGAAAATTGCTAATATTAGACACTGCTGGAATTGTTTTTCATTTAGAAAGATTTTATAAGTTCTCTTAAAAACAGATCACTAATTCTGGAGACACTAGTTTTCATGAGGAGTAGCTATCGATGAGAGCAGGCAACTTAGTGTATGCAAAATAGAATACACATTAAAAACTAGACTTCATATATTCTCATTATCCTTACCATAAAGTAAAAATACATACACGTCTGCTCCGCCCATGCAGTTATAGACGAACCAATCCAAGTTAAACACAGTGTGGCAAAAGGAGATGTGAAAGAAAGCTACTCTATTTCCCAGGATAAAAGACAAAAGCCAACATCTCTTTAACTGTCCAGAGGAGAGAGAATACAGTGCACAGCTGAGACTGGATGAAGAGACTAGTAAATCACACATTCATAATTTTCACATTACACAGATGAAAAGATTTTAAAAGGCAGCAATAAGAGTCTACCTTGCTTAAGTCATTTAAAAGAAGCAAAGTGACAAGAGGGACAATCAGCTGCTTCTCCACAACCCCACATTTCCAAGTGGCTTTCTATATTCCCTCTTGTTTTCCTCAAATTTTCTTCTCAAATGCAATTATCCCTGTGCTTTGATGCAGCTGCCATTTGCTTTGTTTTTAATACAAATACCTGCTTACCAATTGAAGATTTCCCATGTTATGGTTTATGAACTGGCCTCGATGTTGCTTATGAATGACTTTAGCCATATATTCACTCTTTAAGACCCCTGAGATATATAGTCAGCCAGAGTAAGCTCTAGGGTACATAACCTATTCTAAAAAGAGAGCTAGTGGTAGTCACACAGAGAACGGTACAAGGGAGAAGCTCTCATTTAATTTCTCTCCCACAGACTGTCAAAAGTCTCCTCTTACAGCTTTACAACAACACCAGCCTCCAGATTGGCAGGGCATTACCTTGGCACTACACCACTCGTAAAGCTTTTACACAGCACTCATTTATCTTCACAGGATCCCTGTGCAAAAAGCAGGAGTTCTTACTATCTCAGCGGACAAACTGGAGCTCCAAGAGCACTGAATTGCCCAGAGCCATGCATTCACGAAGGCTGAATTGGCTTTGGAACAGACTTCCTCCTGGGTCTTAGATCTGCAGGCCTGGAGCCTGTGGCTGGGGAGAGGTGAAGGACTCTTCCCATGATCATGTAAAGGAATACAATTCCTAAACCATATCTGATGCATTACATTTTAAAAGCAATGGAATTCAGTTCAAGTTTTGTGGGGTTTTTTTCATTTCAAGTCAATGGGGCCCTAAACATTTACACTTATATAGTTAGTTTTAAATAATACTTTTACTGATTTGCACAATCTTTATTTACCATTTCACTAACAGCTCCCATCAAATTGTTATTTAATTTTGTGATGAAGCTATGGTAAATAAACCTACTGCACTGCCAGTCATATAACAATTACATGCAGTACATAGTCCTTGATATGGTAATAAATGACTATGGTACTGATTTATGTATTTACTATACTATACTTTTTATCATTATTCAAGAGTGTATTCTTTCCACTTAAAAAAAAAGTTTGCTATAAAACAGTGTGCTATGTTATGCCAGCAGCCGCCTCATACATCTCCTGCATACTTTGGCTCTTGATTGTATCATTCTCTCGTGCTTAATTTAATTTCATGTTGTTTTGTACAGTGACATGCTGTACAGGCTTGTAGCCCAGGAGCAATATGGTAGACCACATAGTCTAGGTGTGTGGTAGGCTAGACCCTTGGTCGGCAAACTGTGTCTCGCAAGCCACATGCGGCTCTTTGGCCCCTTGAGTGTGGCTCTTCCACAAAATACCATGTGCAGGCGCTACCTCGATAAGGAATGTGCCTGCCTATATAGTTTAAGTTTAAAAAATTTGGCTCTCAAAAGAAATTTCAATCGTTGTACTGTTGCTATTTGGCTCTGTTGACTGAGTTTGTGGACCACTAGTAGACCATCTAGGTTTGTGAAAGTGTGCTCTACGATGTTCGCACAGTGCCAAAGTCGCCTAAAGACACATCTCTCAGAACATATCCCCATCTTTAAGCAGAAGGTGCTTATAATTTAATTTCAAATTAGAAAGGAAGAAAAAAACAAACATTAAAGAAATCTAGATCAATCTCAAAGAAGTTGGTCATGCTTGTGGGTCCACACCTCCTACTGGCACCAAGCCCCAGACAGAATGAAGGCACACACACATTAGACCTATGAGGTCAGATATGCTATTTTACACACTGTATTGGCAATCTCTTGAGTAATGCATGCTCTTTAGTAAACTGTATTTCTTCCACAGCTTATCTTAAATACTGTATAATTATGTCCCCAGATTCTTCTGTGAAATACATAATTAATGCCCTTCATGTTTCACTTCCTTGAGACCAATAAGATAACATCTCCATTGAACACCATCCTGATCCTCAAACTCTCCTCATTTAGGATTGTCACTTCCCACCCATCAGACAATCTGATAAAAGAACAGTAGAAAAAATGGAAATGTGTGGATCTTTCCAGTTTATTTTCAATGTGTACCAAACCCTATTGTACCTACTGCTCACAGATTTCCAGTGACACCTATAATTTTAACAACTTAGTTTATCAACCGAGTGAACGCAGGACCAAGAAAGTACCTGCTGTCACTATTACCTTTGATTAACCCAGAAAATGCCACCAAAATGGCAGTAGAAAGTTCAGAAATAACTCCTATTGCTTTGAACAAAAATTCAAAAGTCTCTCTGTGATTTCCAACCTATTTGGGGATTAATTCCTAAACAGGTGGCAACCTTATTGAAAATAAATTAACCACCCCCTAATTGTACTAAAAGAGCTTGCTAGTAATTGACAGGAACACAGCTAAAAATGATTATGCCTATTGGGAATATAAAATTTACAAATAACCCTTAGAGGTTAAGGAAATAGTAACTTCTATAAACAGAGATTTTAATTTAACAGAAAACATTTTAAAATAGTTTAGTTATATAGCCTATTAAGGAATTAAAATAGGCTTCATAAGCAACTAAATACAGAGATACTACAAGACAAAATTAGATTACCCAAGACTGATTTTACTCCAGAGCTTTTTAACCTTAATCCTGTATGGCTTATTTTGGACGACTTTCCAACCAGATAATAAAAAGCAATTTCATTTCAGTGCTGCAGCCCCAGGGTTTACCGCAGAAGGCCCCACCACGTTCCATTTCCACATCTCCGCATGGTAACACCTCTGTCGTTCGTTCATTCTTGGGAAGCATGCTTCCTCCGTAAGCATACAGAGTCCCCCAGGAGAACACCCAAACTTCTCTTCCTTATTCTCATCAACTTCAAAAGGTAGTCAACCTCATGAAAATATAGACGTCAAACTTTTTGTCATCTTCATAAGCCAAGAAGTGTATTTCTGTTTTTTTCCATTAAAAAGAACAGAAATCACAGAAAGCCGGTATTCCTAAAATAATATAAACAAACTTTGAAATGCCATGCTCAAATGGGGTTCTGTTAAAGTACATCATATACAACATAATACATGAGATATTAATATTATGTATATTTTTATGTAAGATATATCTATGTAAGACTGCACAATACACAATAGGCTTTAGAAAAACCAGCATCAAGGTTATCTGTAGTGACTTCCTATCAGCAGAGAGAAGGAGGCGGATGGAATTCTGGAACATGAGTAAGATAACACTCATGTCAAAAAAAAGAGTCCTTGTCCTCAAGCAAGCTAATGAAGCAAGTGATAAGCTACAGGTCAAATTCCCACTTCTACAATCAAAATTTATCATAGGAGCCCTTGAAAAGGGAGTGCATCTGTCATATGTTAATGACTTCAGCCGTTCCACAGAACTTCTGAGTGTATAGGAAAGCTTAAAAGCACTTCTCAACTCTTTGTGGGTATAATTAGACTGTTGCAATTGTTGGCAATTCTCATCCTGGTACTTTAAAAGGTCACTGTACTCTTTAAGATACCAAATTTGGAGTCACTCTCCCTTCTGGACAGATTAAACACACCCTACAATTAGTATACAGCTGCACCTGTTGCAAAGCTTCTTTCTCCAGTGATGTAAATAGGGACAGTCAACAACATTCTAAATTCTTAAGGGATTATTAAACCTCGGAAACCAAGCTATGAACAAATCTGTCTGCTGGTGAGGTGATGGATGGTGATCATACCCTGACCACAAACAAAAGCCACGATCTTTATTCTTATAGGCAATTCCAGCTAGAAAAGGCACCACATTGACTTGATTCTCCATCTCAGAAGCAGTCAAGATGCACTTTGGTTACTTAACAAGACTAAGCTTTTCATAATCAGGTCGAGTTTCTACAAAGAATAAAGGGAATTTTAACTATTTTTAAAAGACCAACTAACTAAAATTGCATTATTGATATCTAAACTTGACTAAATCATGGTGAAGAAAAAATGCCACTGGTCACAGATGAAGGTAAATCTTTCTGTTTATAAAGTTTGTTGCTCAAAGCTACAAATTCTCCTGTAACTTATCAACTCATTACAAAAGTTTTCTACACATTTCATAATTGTCAATGATAGTAATTTCACTGCTATAGTACAAAAAATATATATATAAATATGAAAAAATACAGCTTTTTGTGAAAACATATTTAGGAAAAGACATTAATTTAAAAAACAGATTCATAAAGTTCCAGAAAATTTGATATAACTATTAATAAATTATGTCTCAAAGTCATAAACCAAGTTCTTTATTCCTCCTAATTTCTTTCCTTTTTATTTTTTAATGAAAAAAAAACACCACCTTTCTCTTTAGGCCATATTATAAACACTGCATCAAAAAAATAATTTTTTGGTAGCTGATATATATAAACACATAAACAAAAATATGGTAATGCCTTCTTAAATGAGTGATATTGTGCTCAGTACATCTATTAGGTAAAGTTATCACCACATATCACATATAATTAAGTGATTTTCCCCATATATAACTTATTTTCAAAATCTAATCGAAATTTTACAAAATAGGAAAAAACATTTTTCAAGAGCTTTACTAAATTATGGTGAAATAGGTACAATTTTTTCTGTGTATATTAAATTATATTTACAAATACTTTTAACAAGCTGACAGAAATAATATAAAAGTTAAATCAGTGAGACTATTTCAAAATTAGTATTGCAACTCGAATAAAGACAGCACAATAGAATTACATTATTACCACTCCCCTCCAAAAATATAAGTAAATATATTTCCTAGTGAAACTATTTCCTTACAGGAAATATATAATAGATATTATACATATTACATATATACTTTTAAATATATCTTTTAAAAGTCACTGAATTACACTACAGAATTGCAAATTTTTTCAGGCTTGCTGTTGGGTCTATACAGTAATCAAATTTAGAAAACTATAAATTATATTTAAATTTATTATTTACAAGCAATTAATTATAAAAAACAACCAGGTGGCTTTCATTACATAAATTACTGTTAATGACAGAGACCTCATGCTGCTACTGTATTTAGCATTTGTACGTGTCAAGTGCACAGAGTGGTGTGTAACTACCCTCTTCAGGGTGGAACTGATCTGCTGAAGCAAAAGGCGAGCTGCCCAAGTTTTAGATCACACGCTCACTAGTTGTTTGAATCCCAAATATTAGCAAGGTTTTAAAGATGTTGCTACAGGAACTTGTAACAATATTTTGCTGAAACAGCTTTAAAACCAGATACATAATTACTGAGCATCAAAAAATGTTTAACTACACTTAGCTACTTAAAGTCCTATCTCTATGATTTAAACATTACCAAAAAATATTCAATCAGTTCTCACTGAACCAAGTAAGGGATCTACTCTTCCCACCATGAAACTATGCAAAATAAACAGACAATAACTCTCTTTTTAGGGAACTGTGTCCCTATTTTACTTAGCTGATTGTAGTCATTCTTCCAAGTCTACAGTTGATCCAATTTCTTTCCAAAAAGAACAAAGATTTTTACCCTTTAAATTTATTCTGACATAAAGCATGAGTTTCAATGGTGTAATAGGCAAAAGAACCTCATCTTGTTACTCTGAATTAAATGCAATTCTTGAACAAATAGAGAGTCTGTACCAAACACAGAGAGAAAACAATAATAAAGAAATTCATCCTATTTCAAACTCTATCCCAACTAGAGGCTTAAATAAGTAATCCCATCTCCCTCCACCACTACCACCAGAAAAAGGACAAAGTTTTATGAAAAGGCTTCCTAAGCTGTAAGGTGAAATTCTGGAATTAACCTAGTCATCTTTTCTAAGAAAATAAGTAAAATAAAATAAAATTAACTAAAAATCCCATATTGAGCTACCTCTCTGGTATTCAGGGACTGGCTAGTTAACAGATTATCTTGTACTTTTCCTCCTCCCCTAAGAAGTTTGCCTTTTAGCTGTTCCATCAAGTACTAACTACCAGCAGAAAAATGCGTAATGGGAACCTATCAGGAGGAAATGTAAGTGCCCTTAGCCACTTAGTAGTTTATCTACATTTGAGGAACACAGAGAAAGGGGGAGCATAAAATAATGACTAATAGTTTACATTCTTAGAATCTATATACTTAGTATGAGGATAAAGTAACAAAATGACCTTTTTTAGTAGCAGTCAAACACAAATTTATTCAATTATTTTTGGCCGAAGTAATCATTCTGGAGAAGGAGTGAGGTTTTTAAATTTACCACTAATAATGTTGCCTTTACTCAGAATACAAATTATCTTTAGGAATCACTTTAGAACCACTTTACAAGTTACACAAGGAAGCCAATTCAACAGTCACATCGCATATCTTACCAAAATACAGAGTGGCCACCAAGTCTGGAAACATAATCAAATATATAAAAAGGGGCTGTTTGTGAACTGCAACACATGGCAAAATAATTATGTCTCCAGACTTTATAGTCACCTTGTAGCATCAGCCGCCTTAGTTATCAAACCTAATAATGTTTCCCTGTCTCCAATTATCAGATCCATTCTCAAAGTACCAATGTTTGCCACCATTGAATATTATAGAAAGGTTATGCCACATGCCCTAAAAATACTTAACAAGGACTCCCCAAGACATTTTGGCTATGTTTAGAATGTGTCCTGTAGGAACCAATATTCATCCTAGCACCTTTTTTTTTTTTTTGAGCCATTACTTTGTAGTTGCAATACATGAGAGGAAAGAGAAAAGTTTAATTATCCGTGGACATTAGAAGAGTTAAGTGAAGTCAAGAGACACAGGGACTGACAACTTGGCAGGTGCTGGGGGATACTGCCAATCAAAACCATCAGCACCTCCCACTGGAGTGCTAGGAAGAAATCATGAGGGCATATGGTTAAGAATGAACAGTACTGAAATTCATCCTTGTTCTCCTATTATTACATAATAATAATAATTTCCAACACGTAATAAAGTTTTTTCATGTCTTTCTAATCTAAACAAAGAACAACAGCTTTACCACCATGAACAGAAAACAAATTTGAGAGCTGCGTATCAGTAACAGGCTGAGTGTTTGGGGTATGATGTAAGTGAGTGATTCGGTGATGCTGTGGTCAGGGCACGGTCAGGATGAGCTTTCAGAGGGGAGTCCAGAAGAGCCAGTCAGCAGTGCTGTCTATTTTTAAGGTGCTGGAGCTCCTGCAATGGCAGAGCTCACTGGCACCGTGTACCAGGCAGGTCATGAGGATTTTACTCAGTGGGTTAGAAGTCCAGTCCCAGAAAAGACCAAAAACAAAGACTTCATTGAGACAGAGAAGGTAAAGCATCTTAACCTAAAGAGGAAGGAAAAGACTTTCTGCTTTGGAAACTGCCATAATATTTGAGACATTGTGTTAGGTTGAGAAAATCAAAAAAGCCCACAGGCAGTTCGTTCCCAGGGAAATCCCCTGCACTGCCCAGTTGTAAATCCCCTGCAGGAAGAGTTGACTGGGGTTTATAAATAGGGGCAGATCATTTCAGGAGGTCCAGTTTGGCAGAAAGATCATGCCAAAAACCATAAAGGCACCTATTTCACATGATCTGGGTTGGTAAGGACTGTACTTGTCTCCCTCTGAATCACATAAGCCACATGGCTAAGACGATGAAAAAAAAATGAGGAATGGAAAAAGAAAAAGGCCAAATCCTTGATTCCATGTCTGCCTTGATTCCAGCACTGCAGCTTCACATGCAGACTGGCTTTCAGTGTGAGTTCAATCATCAGAGACAGGGCACTTCAACAGGGTACCGAGTGTTAGCCCTAATGGAATCCCAGTTGGTAAGGCAGTTCACATTCTAAAAGGAAGACTACTCCTCTCTCTGTGGAATCTTAATACTTCACGAAAATCTGCAGTCGAGTCACTGCTAGAAAGGCTCTTCTGATCACTTCTACCTGGGACATCAAAACACTGTAGTACTGCTTCCTAAAAATACTAGAGAAAATATTGCTTCAAACCACACGATGCAAATTGGCTGATTATCTCAAGAACAAAAGTCAATAACTAAATTAGAATTAACTATTGAAATGGGGGTGGGGGAGGAAGACAACAATAAAAATAGATCAGAAACTCTTATCTACAAAAAAGTTAGTAAGTCAGAACTCTATCAGGATAGAATTTCTTTTGCTCCGTTTTACATCAAAGTTTTATAAAGTACTAAAAACTATACTTAGACGGAAATCATAACATCAGTGCTTGTTCCTTTGGTGTAAATGGCAACACAGTTAACATCCTTGACACATGGCTGCAGATTTTTATACCACCACCAAAGTCCTCAGTTAATATCCAGATTTACACTAACCAAGCCATAAACAAATCTTCAACCGATATGCTCTGTCTACTCGTCTGTAATCTGTTACCTGGGAAAAAAAAAAGCAGAAGGTCTCTCTAGCCACCTAATCACCATATCAATGACACATGCCACAAGAGAGAAGCACTAGTTTATTTGATTGATCATGGTAGATAAACTCCAAATAACAGAGAAATTAACAAATGCTTGACATTTGCTCAACATCCATTATTCTGACACTGCTTTCAGAATTTCAAAGCCTGGGAGTATGCTTAATCAACATTCATATTCCCTCGTGAGCTACAGGCACCATATTGCACCCCGCCTTCATACTGATGAAAACTGCATATTGGCCATTTCCAAAATGTTCTGGGACTCCACACAGGGCCCCTTTTCTCTCTTGTTCCTGCTCTGCAGTTTTCTTTTAAACACTTCCAAGACAAAAGCATCTGCCAGTTTTTCTCTCTAGGGATGTATGCAAAATGAACTTAACAGTTTTAAGGCAAGAGTAACCCTCACATCTAAATTCATTCATAGGATAAAAAAGGGCCTAAGAGGCCTCTCCAGGGACAAAACCCTGCTGAAACTCTCCTTACACACAACAGTGGGAGCTTTATAAAACCTAAGTCCAGACAATTTCCAATTCAAATGCCCTACATAGCATGACCTTTGTCAGATCTCTGAGCCCACGATGCACCCATGATTTTTTATTCTAACCAGCACAGACATTAGACAGGGCACTACTGCTAAGCAGGAGGTTCAATATTTGCATGCTCTTCTATTGTGAAAATGTAACAGTGACAGCACTGTGTCAAATTCTTTTCCCTCTAGAACTTTAACTCCATAGGAGAGGCATGGCTGACAGATGACTCCCCAACATCTGTGTTATGTACACTGCACAGCTGAGGAGCCCCGGATCACTGTCACAACATTGCAGAGAGGACCTGCGCCTTTCTTATGCCTTCTTCATGTCCCTGCCCACCCCCCAAAATTTATATATACATACAAACATCTAAAATACAAAAAATGAAATTTTTAACAAAATGTAAAAATGGCAGGACAGACCAACATAATTCATAGTCATTAAGCTGTTCACACAGCAGCTCGACATATGCTGTATAAATGTCCTATCCCGAATAATTTATCAGATATGACAGGGTGCACATCATATTGTTTTATTTAATACACTTACTAAAATTTCATGGATCAAGCATCACTTCTGAAAGCACAGAGAAAGCACTAGAAAATATTTATTCATCTACCATGATTTATTTTGATTACCCTTACAGCTACATGATAAAGGGGAACTCACAAAATTACAAGGTTAAGGTTTACACAGCCATTGCTTCATCTACTAAAATATAACAAATGGCTCCATGCCTGTGTTATATTTTACTTTCATTTAGTGTTAAGTAGTACACCAGGCCAAGCACTTAGCTGCCTACTGAATATTTTAATATTTTTAAATAGGACTTAAACATACTGAACCACAGAATAAGAGCTTAAGAAACAATCTTCAGAAAAAAATAGCAAGTCTTTTGTATGGTACTAGCAAGAATAATAGTGTCCAAAAAGAAGAAGCATGCTTTATGAGTTCTCTGCTCCTCTGAAGTGATCATAAAAATAAGCACTGGCCAGTGTTAGAAAGTTAACAAAAATCCATTCAGTGCATAAAGGACACTGCTGTGCTGGACACTGAAGGGAGGGATTGGAAGATAAAATCTCAGCAAAACATATGGCTCCTACCCGCAAGGAATTCACAATCAGTCAAATAGAAAGGAAAAGACAACAATGTATATATTCCAAATGAATAGGTAAAATAACTACAATGGTCAACGAAAAAAAAAAAAGGCAGTTGATATTCAAATATTCAAGAGACCAAAAAGAAGGGGGTCAAAAAAAAAGAGAGTAATGGTACTTGAGACTCTTTTTCATCAATTTTCCTTTAAAATATATTGTCTGGAGGCAGGTCTCCTGAACATGGAGGATAAGATGAGAGGGTGATATAAAGATCAGGAATGGGAACTGAGAGTCCAAAGTAGAAAAAGTCAGTATAGCTTTTCAAGAAAAACATGAATGTTGACCTGAGCATTTTTGAGAGAACTATTAAAAACTTGATCATGTCAACTGCTTTGAGAAAGAATACCAAGGGTTAAAAAAAAAAGTTTTAATTTCCAATGAACTATTTTGCTTAAGATGCAAAGTGAAATGAAGAGAAGGAAAAAGACCTTTCCTAGGAACCAAGTTTTGTTTCCATTTACAAGTGATAAGCATCCCAAGATTTCTACAAAATAATAGTCTTCCCACAAGTACTACTCTCAGGTACCCACAGAGGCCCCCTGTTTCAAGGTGTAGACGCTGCAGTCCAGAAGCCAGGCTTATGCTTCTCAAAAACTCTGCCTTGCCATCAAATGACAGGAGAGCTGACAGTCAATGAGCTGCTTCACATGGAGCAAGAAAACCACAAAGCCATGTTATATCGTATTGCAAGACAGGAGGCAGAGTGACTTCAGATGAATAACAGGTTACCATAAAAACACTGAAGGGTCTATCATACTGCACCCTCAGAGAGGAAAGATAAAGATTATAAAGTCAAATAGAGTTCAATACAAAAACAATGAAGTTCCAGTCTCCTCCCACCAAAAAAAGAACTAAAAATAGGAAAATAATCTTGCTCAGTTTCACGCATGGTGATAATGCCACCTGAAAAATCCTTAGTAAAGAACAATTTAACCCTTGCAGCTTTATGTCAGAACAAAGGCACTTTATCCAGACTGAAGAGTTTATAGGGGGATGAGCTCTAGCATTACAAGACAGCCTAAAGAGCTGGGGTGGGGGGATGCATCAAAATAATTCTACAAGAGCTCATTGAGAACACTGAAAAAAAGGAACAAGTTTGAGTATTGCAAAATCTTTCTAGGACCCCTATCGTCACCATCACTCTGGCATTTTATTTCTAGTCAAGATATATATTTTACCTTTCTGAGATTATTTTCTGGTTACAAGCCAACCATTATGAACCTTTGAGTGAATCACTGAATAGGGTACTTAGAGGGATAAACAATTATAAAAATAACTCTGTCACAAGTGCATACATTTTATTTTATTTAGTGATGTAATAAGCTTAGGGGCATATATCAGGTCCAAAATGGTCTTGGTCATTAATTTAAGCAATAAATCATAGGTCTTACCAACAATGACGGCAAACAGATGCTAACAAGGAAATGTATTATTTAATATTGCCATGTGTTATAAAAATGTAAGTGTGTTTAAGACATGTCTTAAATTTTTATAATAATATGCATTTAATACATTACTGTTTTTGACACATGCAGGAATCAGATTTATAGGTCCCATTCTGTAGCTTCTTCTATGAACATATTCTGGATTTTTTTTTTTAAACAAGAGGGGAAACCTTTAAAGTGCATGCTTGCAACAATATCTAATTGGTTGTCTTGCTGTTTTGCAGTAAATAATGTCAACACCGAAATTCATTAAAAAGAACGAATCTACACACTTTGCTGGAATATAAAAATAGAATATTTTTAAATTGCAGTTTTTAAAGAAACCTTATACTCTAAGAAAGTATAAGAGCACTTCTTAATCTAGTTGGCAACTAATTTTTTTCACATTCACTTTGAGTTGTTCTGCATGACACCAGAGAAAAATATACTAACTTGATTAACGAGTCAAGTTCAACATTCAAATATGTGGAAGCAACTAGGTTAAGAAACATGCAACTTTATATAGTCTTTCAAAAATCTTAAGACTCAAAAAACAAACAAACAGTATTTCAAAACGCAAACTAATTTAAAATTGTGTTTCTATTCAAATTACTTCAAAACATCATATTTCCCTTCTAATATTTTCTTCAGATCATAGGCTTCTATCTCTTACCAGCAGCTTTAACCCTCCTCAGGGAAGGGCTTGTGAAAGAAAAAGAGAATTTTTTTTTAAAAATGAGCATCTTCACATCAACAAGATGGCAACTCTGCTAAAAGCTTTTTTTATTTGCGCGCTATTTTGTTTGAGTGTCCTTTTCAATCAACTGTCTAACTGCCAGCATGGTCTTCCCCCTTTCTTGTGTAGGCAAGAGTCCATGCCTTACAACACTTGAAGAAGCAGTGCTTGGAGTATGGAAACTAAATTTTCTTCATTAAATCTACTGAAGCAGATATTAAAAATGCATTTAATATACTGGCAATGGTCGGTGGGCACCGCTGACTGTGACAGGCCAGTTACTGATGATGTGCCGTCAGATGGCCTTCTCAGCAGGCGCCTGGGTCTCAGGCTGCTGAAGGACAGCAATATCTCCCCTTGTGTGTAAGCTCTATTCATCTCCCAAGTATTTACTAAATCACAGGCCTGCGCACACATAGCCCACGTTTCAGTGTATGCTAACGAATGATGGATGGCCTCGTCAATTCGTTATGTCCTGAAAGCATGGTTTCCTGCCATTCTAATCATCAAACCTCAGCGCTTCAGAGCTGATCAGTCCCGGGGAATAGATTTTGCAGGCTCGATTAAAAGAGTCCTTTCCATTAGAGTCTCTGACACTTTCCCCCAAATATTTGTTGTTTCAACCAATTATTTGGGCAGAATATTCAATAAGTGTGCAGACAATTTAACACTGGCAGGTTTCTTTCTGATATTTGCTAAGGTGCGATTTCATCTGTGACAAAGCAGTTGAATTATTTGATAGTGAAACGTATGTCTTAAAACAATCTTCCTTCTGTGTACAGCAGGCAAAACTTTAAAAATATTTTATGTCATATTATAATGTAAAGGCATTAGCAGATACATTTCAAAAGAACTTTCAAGGGAATAACCAATCACTAAATCATCTAAACCCTTTAAGCCAATAAATAATTTGTAGCGTACTCTTAATTTTAATCTAGGTAAAGGTATGTATGAACTACTTTAAAATTTTTCTGACAGTTCCAAAGTTAGATGACAAAATTTAGACTTGTCAAAGAAATAAACCTCTTAAAGGAAGATACATTTTCAGTTCCAAGGTTACATATGTCAGTTGTCTTTTCTGTGAGTCATAACCCCCCCCTTTTTTTTAGCTATTGGTTATCTATGGAACAGAAAATAATAGCACACTCATACCTTTAAACTTTCACTGAGAAACAATAAACTTTAAACAAATAGACAAACTTACCATAATTAAGGATAGCTGAACTTTGAAGAAATGGGGTGGCATTTAACGAGCTAAACAACTTGCTTTAAATAAGCTCTTGGAAATGCTAAAAATGCAATAAGAAAAAAAATATATATATATATAAATATAGTGCCAGCTTCCATTTAGCCAATAGTCAGGTAGGCTCTGAAGTACCAATCAGCACAAGCTCCACCATATCGCCTTGCCTTTCACCTCAACCTTGACCTCAAGATTAAGCTCACTTTTATTGTGCACAAAGGTCACCTGTATTCGGTCAAAATTCTAAGTCCCTTGTCATAAAAGGTTAATATATTCCAACCTTTCCTTCTCCATGTATCAAATTTTTCATGGTAAAGTCATATTCGGCAGACAGTATATTCAGCAATTTATCGTGCCACTGTAATACAGTGCAGAATACAATTGTCCAAAAAGCTATCGTATGAATAAAATATTTCTCATGACAATGTACCAAATCTAGATCCCTTACACACCTCTAAACAGCGAAATAACATTAACCAAGTCTTGTTTCCACACTTCAGAAGAGTTATATGGCAAATAATTTTCCTCAAAATACAATCTATAGTATAATTATGACTTCTACTTCCATAACCATTGGCCACAGGAAGCTATTTTTCAGAATGTCACTCAAATTTTTAAATATATTTTTTAAACACAAAGATTTCTAGCTAGTTTCAATACTTTTATTTAAATCTGGCCTAAGCAGCTTAAGTGAAGTAGGTCTAAACCTAAAAGCATCTCTTTAAGCTAGAACCTAGAGAGAGGATCATATGCTCTATGATAAATAAAATAGAAAAGGAAGGGAAAATTATTGTCTGGCCCAACTCATTATTATTGCAACTATGTGATCAGCAGAACTGCACAAATAAAGATAAATTAAACAAATTCCTTGCAGGCAGCATTCTGTAATACCTTGTAATTAATAAAAACAGGAGCCTTAAGGAACAATAAATCTATTTTCTTTAAATGTTTATGCAATTTCTTTGTGATTAACTAAAGGTCTTTTCATAATCATTATTAGTACTTTGAGTAAGAGTGTTTTAAAAACCCTTGTTCTTCAAATGCATTAATACCTACAAATCATTGTTCACACTCATAGGATGATCTGGGTGTCTTACAAAATCTCCACACCCTGGAACCCAAATATCTTTCATAAATTTATAACTACGTTGTTATCAAGATGAGGCAAGAATATAAAACAGCTTCAAGAATATGAAGCACTACAGTTAAAAAAGTAATTAGACAGGAAAATACTTTTAAAATCTCAGGTTTTAAACATTCCCACTTCCACTGTCTTAGGCAGAGACCTTGTGATATAACCATTTTTCTTTTGTGGGGTGGCAAGGAGGTCAACGTAAACCATGATATGCCCATTTTTCATCAATGGAATATCATAACTTGGTTGCCAATACCATCTAAAAACTTCACCATCATTTACTAAACGTAGGTTTTCTGTTATCCTGAGGGTAAAAGAAGAACACTTGGAAACCTGGAAAATAATGGGGCTGGTTTTAGGAAAAGTCTTTTCAGTTCTAATATTCTGAGTCTAATTATTATAAGCATAAATCTCATTGTAATGAGCATCCTTATCTCTGTAATAGTAATAATAGCAACAGTAGCAGCAAAAACTTACTCATCACAGCATCAGGAACTGTGCTAATCATTTATATGTACTGTCTTATTTTAAGTTCATAACAGCCCTGTTTTATAAACAAGATGACAAAGGCACCAAGAAGTGAAGAATGTTATCAAAAGTCACCCAGGCCCTGGCTGGTTGGCTCAGTGGTAGAGCATCAGCCGGCGTGTGGATGTCCTGGTTCGATTTCCGGCCAGGGCACACAGGAGATGTGCCATTTGCTTCTCCACCCCTCCCCCTCTCCTTTCTCTCTGTCTCTCTCTTCCCCTCCTGCAGCCAAGGCTTCATTGGAGCAAAGTTATCCCAGGTGCTGAGGATGGCTCCATGGCCTCCACCTCAGGTGCTAGAATGGTTCTGGTTACAATGGAGCAACAGCCCAAATGGGCAGAGCATCATCCCCTGGTGGGCATGCAGGGTGGATCCCAGTCAGGCTCATGTGAGCGTCTGTCTCTCTGCTTCCTGGTTTCTCACTTCAGAAAAAAAAAAAAAAAAAAGTCACCCAGCAAGCAAGTCATGAAGCCAGAATTCATGTCTATTTCCAGAACCAAGTTTTGAAAACCAATGTATATATAAAACTGCCTTTAAAACAAAAAACTTAATAGGCCTCTTGATTTTTTAATAATACGGCTTGGCCTCCTATTGATTTATAAAATAATCAACTATTTGCAGAGGAAGCTAAATAAACCACCCAAGGTCAAGCACAGGCTATGAAAACTCTGCCAATCTCAATACCACCTGGCCAGCCCAATTCATGTAGGCCTATCCCACAAAGAATTGCACTTGTCATTCTAAAATGCACATATTCTTGCCTGACATTGTTAATTTTATTGTCCATTTCTGGTTTAGTTGCATGTTGTCATATTTTATTACTGATACTTTAAATGTAGAAAGGAAATACATCTGAGCATGTGATAATTGAGTCTTTATAAAATTGTACTAATTCAAATTGTAATGTGATCAATTGGGTATCTTCCCATTGTTTTTTAATATAACTGCAGAGATGTTTTATTTGCTTTTTACACTAGAGTAACTGCCAATTGAAGACATAACACATAAGCTTGTAGTTCCTCTAAAAATAATTTCTGGCATGATAAACCCTCAGGTATAACACTGAAACATTCCTAAACTCCTATTGAGTGAAGAATCACTGTATTGTTACTATATTTAAAAAACTATCCTAAAAGGGATTAATTTTCCTAAATAAGATATATATATATATGGCTTAAAAAATTTTTTTTAATTGAAGCCCTGGCCAGCAACTCAGTTGATAAGAGCATTGTCCCGATATGCTTTTTCTTTTTCTTTTTCTTTTAAACCAAGCAGCACTTTCTTCAGGTCAGTTCAATCAATGTCTGTCACAGTATAAATTATAATACCTATAATATACTAGGTACTGCTGAGGCTCAAAACTGAAATTCTAGCTCCCACACTATAGTAGGGGAAATATATGTATTCTCTCTTTGGACAAGGGAAAAAAAAGGAGACATCCCAACACATAAAAATATTAAGAATAAATGAGGCCCTGGCTAGCTGGCTCAGCAGTAGAGCATTGACCCGGCATGTGGATGTCCCGGGTTTGATTCCTGGTCAGGGCACACAGGAGAAGCACCCATCTGCTTCTCCACCCCTCCTGCTTCTCCCTTTCTCTCTCACTTCTCCTCCTGCAGCCATGGCTTGAATGGTTCGAGCAAAGTTGGCCCCTGGCACTGAGGATGGCTCCATGGCCTCATCTCAGGTGCTAAAACAGCTTGGTTGCTGGGCAACGCAGCAGCGGCCCCAGATGGGCAAAGCAACACCTGGTAGGGGGCCATGCTTGCTGGGTGGATCCTGGTTGGGGCCCATGTGGGAGTCTGTCTCTCTGCCACCCCATCTCTCAATAATAAAAAAAAAAGAAATGAGATACAGATGTAAGTATTTGGAGCCCTTTTCAGGGAAAAAAAAAGCTACAAAAATCAGAATAAACCATGTCAAGAGAATTCTGGAAAAGATACATCATGAGGCCATTACAGGCAATGCAAGTCTCACACTGGTGATGATAATGCAGTGGTGCGGAGGGGAATGCCTTTGGTGGGGGGAGCTGTGGGGGGTGGGACTCCGGGTGGTAGTGTTTGCCAATTTCTGTGGTGTAAACGCACCATAGCTCATTTTAAGCTACTAACTCAAGGTCACAGTTTGTAGAGTGGGGAAAAGATGCTTAAAATCAGCTCACAAGCTGGAAAGAGCCAGCTCTAGTACCCACTGGCTGTAGGCCATATTCAGCCCACAGACTTGTTCTGTTTGGCCAGGAAACTGTTGGCCCACACAGTGTTTTTAAAAATTCAAACAAATTGACAACATTTAACACTCAGGATATTTTTTTTTCTTAAAACATCAGATCTAGAGCTGCTTTCTAGAAAGCAGAAGACCTGGCAGCAACGGGCCCATACTCCCGCATGGCAATATGTAGCTGGCAGAAAACGGCAGCTGTTCCGCTGGTGAACACAACTGCACTTTCGCTTTGTCTCAATCCCAGACAAGCCAGCTTCATTCATTCACTCACTCCTTGTTGATACCTCCTGGTCCCAAGGGCGGCGGGAGTCTATGATCTCTGGTTGAAGAGCATTTGTGGAGAATTCTGCCTCTAGATGTGGAACCTCAGTCAATCACCAGGTGACATTCCCCTCTCAGTTTCTGCATTTATAACATTGACTGAAATCTCCAAGTGCAGTCTTGATTTAGGACTCTGTAAGTCACTGAATCTGAAATAGTAAGAAAAGTTTCCAATTTCCTCTGGAGAAGCTTTGGTAGTCCGCACGTGAAGAGAGTTCTACACATGCCTACCACAGTGCAAACAAAAATTCAAAAGGTTATACATTGGAGGTTAAATGTATTTTTACCTTAATATATATTTTAGTAGGCTGTAGGAAGTAGGAATCTAGATGATGTTAACTTTGTCAGTTAAGAAATGATGTTTGTAAGCCATGTGCTCCATCTAGGCTGCAGGCGTTGATGGAACAATGAAGAGGTTTTCATGCTCTACAATGAAGAGGCTCTCCTATCCCTAGTCCATTTACTATCTTAGCGAAATGGGGCTTGAAGTGCAAGTTAACATCAAATTTTATGAGCATTCCCTACCAATATGATCAGCAAAGACAAAGAGCAGGGTAACGTATCTTAAGCAAAAGATGATATTGGCTTGGGAGAGTTGTAGGTAAAAACAAAACATTGAAAAATAAATAAATTCCAGTTTAATTTCATGTGTGATTGTAGGAAGATGCAGTTAAACAGCACTTGACCCTCCCAGATCCCATCTACAAAGAAGGTCACCTACAAAGAGCACACAAGTCTTAGACACTATCTCGTATATAACAGAATCTTAGGAGGCTAAGGTGTGGCAGAGGCATTAAATGGCAAACATGAAGGTTTCACCCTGCCTCAGGCATTAAGTGGCAAAATAGAAGGTTTCACCTTCTATTTATACTAAAGCTGGAGTTGGGTACCCACAGCATCCCTGAATTAAACATATCCAGTTCTACTTGACAGTAATCACAGATATTCATGACAAACAGTAATTCATAAACTTGCTGAGTGTACACATGAATCTTTCATATCACTAGGCTGATTGGGTGAGCAGCAAGTCAAATAGCTGGTACATGAACTTAACTAAACACCTGCCTCCCAAAGCTTATACACCTTCTATTCTATACAGTGCTACCTGCATATTCAGAGCTTTTCAACAGTCTTGAGTGATAACCTTTGTAAATATCAAGAGTCTACCACATCTCCTATTTCCTAAAACAGGATTAAATGAGATCAGAGTTTAAAATCTCATCCTAGTTTGGGCATGGAGCAAAGGACAGATCTCAAAAATAACTAAAAAATGTTAAAACTAAAAACAAATAGCAGTTGGGTGTCCAGGACATGGTGACAATGTCTCAATCTTCTATATGACTATGGCTTCCAGGACAACCTCAGAAAAAGACTGGGGTTCACACAGAATTGCCCCAATTAGCATGGGTAGTGTTTGGTCAGGGAAAGACCCAGTCCTCACGTATCTGCCTCAGCAGCAGTATCAAGATCCAAAAACCTACCTTACTTTCTCCTCTATTTGTACTGCTTGCTTTGTTTCAATATTTATTACTGTGGTACTGAAGTTATTATTTGAAGTTTAATAGCTGCAAACATTTTTAGCAGCTGAACCTCAATATTTAAATTTCATAAAAGAAGTAAGTCCTGAGAGATTTTAACATTCTGTTATTTCAGTGAGGCTTCGGGTGTTTGTGAGGTCCCTATTGGAATGCCACATTAAATTTAAATTAAAAAAACAAAAATCTTTACTTTTGTTTTCTATCTTCACCAACCTGAAGCCAGAAGGAACAGAAAGACCCTGCTTAGCCAAGGGGTAGCACTTGAAAAAGCTGTCATTGTCAAACATGTCACTGTTCTCTGGCATGAAGGAAGCTTTGGGTTATGAGAAAGAACAATTAACCCTTAACATATATGTTTCAAGATGCCTCCCTAAAAAGTAGGGCTGGAAAGAAAGAGAAGAAAGAAAAGTAGGCCTTGTCAGGGTAACTCAGTTGGTTAGAGCACCATCCTGATGTGACAAGACTGTGGGTTTGATCCCGCTCAGGGCACATAGAAGAATCAACCAATGAATGCATAGATAAGTGGAACAACAAATCAATGTCTTTGTCTCTCTCTCTCCTTCTTCTCCTCCTTCTCTCTTTCTCTAAAATCAATAAGTAAAAAATTTTAAAAAGTAATGACTAAAAATTAAAAGAAAGAAAAGTAAAGGCAGGTATTTAGTTACCTCAAAGGGGCCAGGAAAAGACTGGATTCATGACCAGCCCGGTGCCATCCCTACCATCTGAGGAACCAATTGCTCCATGCCGGTTTCAATCCCATGGGACAGCCAGGCTGGATCCACTTGTCTATTCTAATTCCCATAACAAATGGAGACCTGTAATTCAGTTAGAAGCTGCACCTCACACCTTTAGTGTGTTCACTATATACCAGCTCACTGTATAAGCAGTTTGGCAGAAGACAGTGACAGAATAAAATCTTGAGTCAGACATTGGAAAAATTTTGCTTCAAGAAAAAGACAATTGAAAATAAAATAAAAATGTATTCTTTACCTAGCTCCCATATGATTTTCATACTAGTACGTGACTTTTATATATTAAGGTCACTTTTCATACTTACTCTAAAAAAGTATGTGTATATTGGTTGTTTTGTTTTTTAAGGAAACTTCAACCAATATGGCAAAATTGCACAAAATGTGTAATAAAAACATACTAGTGAATTCAGTCAACACTTGTTGAAAGTCAAATAAAAAAATATTATTACCCTATACATCTATAGGACATTTTTCTCCTAGAAATACATAATTCCTCTTTATTATACCATGTAAACATTCTAGTATGGGTTATTACTTAGTAAACTAAAGTTTGATGCTTGAACATTTTAAACTTAAAAATGAAGTCAATACTATAATAACATGAAAAGCTCCCTCTCACACTAATCAGAAATATAGTCAGCATGTGGATTCTTTCAGAAGAGCATTATTTCAGGTTTTCTTCAAATACTGTATTCGTTTGCCAAGAGCTCAAGCTCCTCTCACATCTGCAGCTACACAAATCTCAAGGCACACAAATATCTGATTAAAGCTAAGCAGTCATTTTTGAAAGCGAAGGTGCCATATAACAAAATAACCTTCAAGAGCCTTTAAAGCTAGGCTACAGTGCAGCAACTGAAATAAAATCCTAAAATTTTATGAAACAAACAAAAAAAATTACATTTTAAAAGATAAGTAAAAAGATAATACATGAAATAAAATAACCACATTCTTTTCTTAGACCAATTTTTAGAACAATTTTTTACAGCAATTTCTTTTCCAATTTGCACTAATGATTAATAGAGAATACTCCTATATATATTTCCTGAGTTTATGAATATTATTTTTGAAAGTTATGTAAAATCATATTTCTTTGGCAAAACTGCCGAAAGAATTTCCAGCTCAAAAAAAGAGGTTTTCAGCCACACAATCAAATGATACACATAAACATTTATTCTCTACACATCTATAGGCCTTCATTTCAAAGAAAAATTTTGTGTCATATGTTTCAAAAAGTTACTAGTAATGGTGGGACTCAGCTGGTTCAGTAAAACCAACACCTAATTTTTTGTTGAGTTCAGTGAACTGGTTGTAAAAATGGCATTTGTAATCATGGCTTCTTTCTAAGGTGGGGGCCTAAACAGCTGTCCAATGCAGAAATCACATATTTACATTTCTTACTCTTTTTTAACATTAATCTGAACAGCGTATTCTAAGCACCTTGTAGTAATGTTCATTCTGTCCATGGGTGAAAAAAATAGCAAGTAAGAATGCTGATCAAGAAACAATATGGAGCCCTGGCCATTTGGCTCAGTGGTAGGGCGTCAGCCCAACATGTGGATGTCCTGGGTTTGAATCCTGGCCAGGGCACAAAGGACAGTGCCCATCTGCTTCTCCACCCTTCCCCCTCTCCTTCTTCTCTGTCTCTCTCTTCCCCTCCCGCAGCTGGGGCTCCATTGGAGCAAAGTTGGCCCAGGAGCTGAGAATGGCTCTATGGCCTCTGCCTCAGGCACTAGAATGGCTCTGGTTGCAACAGAGCGATGCCCCAGATGGGCAGAGCATTTCCCCTAGTGGGCATGCCAGGTGGATCCTGGTCAAGCGCATGCGGGAGTCTCTCTCTCTCTCTGCCTCCCTGCTTCTCGCTTCAGAAAAATACAAAAAATAAAAATAAAAATAAAAAAGCAATATGGAAATATCATAAATAAGTTTTATTTATTTTTTGTCAGATATTAATATTTTCATTAATATTTTAAAAATCTTATAATTTTGTGTACTTCTTTTATTGTTCTTATTTAAGTATTAAATGCATAAAAAATAAACTACCTTTTGGTATATCATTTTTTAATACTTAAAAACAGTCATTAGGGCAGAGACCAGTTGTTAAATTATTTGAATCCCACCACTGGTTACTACTCAGATATTTCTAAATATTTATTTTTATTTTATTTATTCATTTTAGAAAGGAGAGAGAGAGAAACAGAGAGAGAGAAGGGGGAGGAGCAGGAAGCATCAACTCCCATATGTGCCTTGACCAGGCAAGCCCAGGGTTTCGAACCGGCAACCTCAGCATTTCCAGGTCGACGCTTTATCCACTGCGCCACCACAGGTCAGGCAGATATTTCTTCTACTGTAGGTCATATACTAAAGTCTAATAATAATCCCATTTATTTCCATTAAATACTTACCAGGACCTTTACACTATGCCAGTGGTTCTCAAACTTTTTGAAGTCGGGGAGCATTTAAAATCCTAAAAAAAAATTGTAGGCACACCATATACAAATTTATGAGCAATATGTTATAATAATTAAGTCAAATATTAAAGAAAAAATATAAAGTTTAAGCATGCTTTTATGGTAATTAAACAAAATAAATATGACAAAATTAAATTTATTCTGACATTAAGAAACATTTTTATGTTACATTTTTTGAGTTATGCTTTTTAGAATTCATAAAAAAAGAGGGGTTAAAAAATAAAATATGACAAAAAGTTATCTTTTTATATACATAGATACATTCTTAGTAAGATTTAGTAAATTCGGCAGGTCCTGGTGTGAATGTGTTAAGTTTTTCCATTCTTGTGTTTATAAGAAACATGAGGCCCTGGCCGGTTGGCTCAGTGGTAGAGCGTTGGCCTGGCGTGCAGAAGTCCCGGGTTCGATTCCCGGCCAGGGCACACAGGAGAAGCACCCATCTGCTTCTCCACCCCTCCCCCTCTCCTTCCTCTCTGTCTCTCTCTTCCCCTCCTGCAGCCGAGGCTCCACTGGAGCAAAGATGGCCCGGGCGCTGGGGATGGCTCCTCGGCCTCTGCCCCAGGCGCTAGAATGGCTCTGGTCGCAACAGAGCGAAGCCCCGGAGGGGCAGAGCATCGCCCCCTGGTGGGCAGAGCATCGCCCCCTGGTGGACGTGCCAGGTGTATCCCGGTCAGGCGCATGCGGGAGTCTGTCTGACTGTCTCTCCCCATTTCCGGCTTCAGAAAAATACAGAAAAAAAGAAAAAGAAAAGAAACATGAGCCTGATGTGTCCTAGTGATTTCTTCAATGTTTGAGCATATACTTGAAAGACAAACTCTCATTTCCTCATTAATACATTGAAGAATTCCTCTCTTTTTACTCTTAATTGTGTTGAGGACAGAAAATCCTAATTCACATAAATAGGATGTTAAAAATTGTAGGAAAATGTTCAAAGCTTTTTTAGATATTGCCATGTATTCTTCGTTTATAGAAATTCAAAAGGCTTCAAGAGACAATTCCTTATGTTTAATCATCAATCCACAATCAGTGGATACAGCTGCCAGTTCTTCTTCTTCTGTTAATGTTAAACCAAAATCACTTGAAGCTCCCATGAATGGATTTCTAATCCAATCATATTGTTCAGTGTTAAGTGATGGAAATGCTATAAATTAAATTGTGCTCATCAGCCTTCAAGTCCTATTTTATTTACACTTAACTTTTGCTCACTTTCTTCAATATCATGCTTCTTTTTGAGAAATCTATCCATTTTATTTGGGTGTTTTTATCTAAAAATAATATAATGATGTTAGTAATAAATATAATAATGATGTGTTAACAAAAAAGAGCAACATTTCCATAATGAAATGGTATAATAGAGTAATTATATTTATTTTTATATCCGGGCACATGCTGTGAACCAGCACAGCTAGTAATTCTAATTCCCGAATGGGAATGGTGAGAAATTAAGAAAATAAGGGTTCAGGAGGGCCCTGTAATTGCTGCTGGCAAAAACAAAGTGTGCCTAAAAACCACATCTTGCTTTATTTATAGGGCAAAGTGAGGTCATTAGCAAATCTTAACTTTACACCAAACAAAGGATAGAAGAAACTTGCCTCCAGTCTTTCCAGGGAACATGGGGGTAGTGTAAACAATTCAGCACCACAGCTTAACAGCCTTTTGCAACGTAATCAGGCAAGTGAGGTGGGGGGGTTGGGCAGACTGTCAGCTTACAGCCAATTCCCCACACCTCTGCCCCCCAAAAATCTAAACTCCAAAAACCCTGTTAGTGTTTTGGTCCCCAAAAGGCACATATTTCTCTGGAATACCATAGGGCACACCTGGAAATCTTTTAGGGCACACCAGTTCACCCTGGCGCACACTTTGAGAACCACTGCACTATGCTAAGTGTTTTTACACACCTGATTTCACTTCATCCTCACCAAAGCCTTAAGGAAGGGTTTGAATCCTGCTTCTTTCTACTTCCTAGCTGTGGAGCTTCATCTCTTCTTTTACAGATGAGGCAACTGTGACTCAAAATGAAAAGAGGCAGAGCCAAGTCATTTTCCAAGAACCAACTGTCACAAGAAACAAAGACAATGGTATAAAAGACGCCCCACGAGAAAAGTGGACTAATTAAAATGCACTGTGGTGAGTGGGTGGGGAATATTATGGGCACACAAAAAAGGACAGCTGTAGCCTATGGCAGCACCAAATTTAACTCAGCCACTCTAAAGAAATGTAAAAGTTAAGTAAAGTTGTACTTGTCCTAAGCAGTCCCTTAACTACTCCAGTTCTAACCAGAACGGGACCACTAGGTCGACCACCAAGAACCAGTAAGTACAACACTGACAAATGCACAGTAGAGCCAGCCTTAACTCTGGTTCCCAGGTATAGGTAGGTGAAGGTCTTAAGAAAATGAACCATGTATGTATATTGGCTTAAGCACACAGAGCCCAAGCAAATGAGCTTTTAACTACTACTTTTGTGATTTCTCTAGGAACAGCCTCCTATGAGTAAATGGTTGCTGTGTTGTGATCCAAGAGTGGGAAAACAGGAGATGTGGTGGGCCAAGACAGAAAATCATGCTTCAAAATATGGAAGGCACCATTAGAACAACCTGAGCCAGGATTCTAAGAGAAAGGAAACAGCAATAGGGTAAAAACATTTATCTGCATAGAGATTAATGGTGTCAACAGTTAAATGAATGACACATAAGTAAAGGCATAAATAGGCAACCAAATAACTAATGTATGGAAAGGGAACTCGAGGAAAAATCAAACTTGAGCCAAAGGGCTTATTTACCAACAAGAGAACTTCCAACAAAGGTATGTCTCCATTAAGAATCCCACTTAACTAAACATATCTGAAGTAATTGCTCAACAAGTCCTTGTTATATAACATTCTATGATGCTAATAATTTATAGCTCTTGTGTGTCTTAAACTTTTCCTTCAGACTACACGTTATTCAAAATTAATTTCTATGTTGGTTTTTTTTTTTATCTATTTGGGTTTCCTAAGAAATATCCAAATAGTGCCTTATAGACCAACTGCTATAAGAGGTGGAGGAACTACATGTACCAGTGAAAACCATGGACTGACTATAGGATGAATTGATTACATAAAATAATGGTAGTGGATGATAATAATTAAAAAGTATTCCAGCGAGAGAAATACAAAATCACCAGGAGGCAAATACCAACAATAACTGTTTCATGCAAGAACCATTGATGAATACTAAAAGTCAGTGAGGAAAAGTGTGATGTGAGAAACAGGACATTTACATAATCTCAAAGGATATCTTTACAAAGTACAGTAGAGAAGCTGGCAAACAGCACACCTTAACCAAGTGAATAAGGTTAACCTCACCAGCAATAAGACATATGAAGTCATCTACCCCTGATAGGATGCACTGAGAAGGGCACAACATCACTTCTGGGGTATTCTTGTCAAAAATGTTTGCCCTCAATCTAGTTATAAGAAAACATCTAACACAAACTTAGGGACATTCTACCAAACTACTGACCAGTACTCTTCAAAAGTGTCAAGATCATAAAAAACAATATGATAGTAAAGTCATAGATTGGAGGTGACTAAGAAAACATTATAATTAAATCTAATGTGTGATCTTGGAATAGAACAAGGACAGTTGTAGGGGGGAAAAGGCAACACTCAAAAAAGGTCTGTAGATTAAACAACTATATTGCATAAACATTAATCTCTAGATTTTGACATTTATAATATAGTTATGTAAGATGTTAAGATTATGGCAAGCAGAGTGAATGGTATATGGGAATTCTTGAAATATTTCTGGAACATTTTTTTAAAAATTATTTCAAAATAAGGTATCTATAGATAGATAGATAGATACAAAGAGAAGAATAGAGATCAGTGAAGAGCTCAGGAAAATGAACCACATGCATTCTGCTTAAGCACAGAATGCAAATACGTTTTAAATACTCCTTTTGAGATTTCTCTACGAACAGTCTCATGTTGTATGTATAAAATCAAATACATGTGCAGTGTTTAGACAGTAAAACATAATTTAAAATATAATCTGATAAGCAATAGCTGATTGGGCTGTACACTTCAACCTGAATAAAAAGTTCCAAGAAATAATTTGAGAGATGCAAATCAATAAATATGTCCTCAGGAAGTACTTAAACACTGTATGTCCTATATTTTGGGGGCCAAAGGGCTCACTACTATAAAACTATAGAAAATAATAGAGTGAGGGTGAATTTAGGAGTTGTAAGATAGTAGACATCACAAATTCTATCCTTTCATTTTAACTAGTAGGATTCTGAGACCAGACTGGCTAAAGGGATTGTCCAGGTTTAATGTACTGACTTGGAAAGACAAATTTCTAATTCTAGTGAAAACACAAAAGCCATTGAGGAATGAGGCTAGAGAGTGGAAGCTATAGTGTAAATGAAAATTAAGCTACATCTTTATTTCTGAGCATATGCTAAAATAAATTTCAGCTGAAAAGATTAATGAATTAACAATAGGAAAGAAAGCCATAAGGAACCTAGAAGGAAATTTAAGTGAAAGATTTCTTTTTCATTACATAGGATAGGAAAGGACTTCCTCAGCATATAAAGGAAAATGAGAAAAAAACATAAATTTAAAGTTTAGCATTTCAAAAACAGAACAATTACTAAAATCAAACAATGAAAAATAGCTGCAAAAAATATGGACACATAAAGAATCAATATCCTTAACATATGCAGATCAATAAATAATAAACCAATAAACAATAACAGCAAAGTTCAATACAAAATTAGGCAAAGGACACTAAGCAGGTAATTCAAGAAGAAGAAAACTGAATGGTCAATAAACAATTGAGAAAACATAAAATATATTATAATCCAAAATACAAATTATGAGATGCCATTCTTGATACATCATTTGTTGGCCAGAGTTTCAGAGTCATATTCCCATGCTCTGTTGGTAATAGAATTAATACAATATTTTTTATAGTAAGTAGTCAATACACATTAAAAGACTTCAAAACATAAATATCCTTGATTTAAAATATGTCATGGTTAAGTGTGGTCAGTGATCTCACTGAGTCCATTGTTCAGTGAGTTCACTCACTTCCTGGAGTCCCTGAGACCATCTCAGGGGTCTACAAGATCAAAATTATCTTTATAGAAATAGTAAAACATGATTTGTCTTTCCCCTGCATGACATGTGCAATTATAGTGCAAAAACAATGGCAGGTAAAGTTGCTAGTTCCTGAGCACAAACCAAGGCTGGTACACCTACCTGTCCTAGGAGTCACCATAGTTTTCATTGACACATACTTGCAGGGGAAAAAAGGCTAAGGTTTACTTAAGAATTTCTTCATATTCACTTATTCATCCTCAACCCTTGAATACTAATACTTTTTACATTCTATATGACCAAATAAGAAGTGAACACACAGCACATCCACTGCATAGAGAAGTTTGATGGCTGTCTCAAGGAAAAGCTCTTGTATGATTGTTTAAGAGCTGAACTAACTGCTTCTTCTATGAAATACCATTTTTATTGGTACTAACAATAAACAAAGTATGATTATTAAGATCTGGGTGTCTGGCAGACATTTTCTCAAAAATAAACAATGTGAGCCTGTCACTTCAAGGAAAACAGTGATAATATTTGTTGCCAATGATAATATCTGAGCTTTCAATAAAAAATTCAAATATTGGAAAACTGTATCCATCACCACAAGCTTGACAGCTTCAAGTCTTACAGATCTTTTCAATGAGATCAGGGGGATATTACCAAATGTAATTCTTTTTATGCTATATAATGAAAGGTGACATTTGGGAAACTTGCATAATTCACAAACAATATTTTGCAAGTGAACATGCACGATGATAAAAATTATGCATAGGTAAAAGATCCACTCAATGTGTATGACAGGCCAATGGACTGTAATATAAGAGTGGAAAGGTCTAAAATATGGTTTCACTCTCCACATTGCAATTAACCTTTAGAAAATACCACTGGTTGGGTTTTATGTAGTAACAAAAATATCTACAATTATCTGAAAAGCCTATTAAATTATTTTTCCCTTCCCAACTACATATTTGTCTATGGCCAGAGTTTCTCCATATTCTTTAATCAAAACAAAATATCACAACAGGTTGAATGCAAAAGCAGATGTCTTCTTTCTGTTAAGGCAGACATTAAAAAATTGGCAAAAGTATAAAACGAGGCCACTTTCTCACTACTTTTTTTGAAATGATGGTTATTAATCAAGCATGTTAAACACATTTACAAAAGCATGTTAACATGTAATAGGTTTATTGCTGTTAATTTTAAATAAGTAAAATTTTTTAATTTCTCAATTTTAATTTGTATTTGGGTATATATCAAGAGCTATGAACCATATAAACAAAATTTCCTTGGGGGACTCTATACTTTACTATTTTTAAAAATGTTTTATTTATTGATTTGAGAGACAGAGAAGAAGGGGAAAGAGAGCAAGAGAAACATCGATTTGTTGTTCCACTTATTTATGCATTCATTGGTTGCTTCTTATATGTGCCCTGACTGGGCATGGAACCCTTAATGTTGGCCTATTGGAATGCTAACCAACTGAGCTATGGGACAAGGCTACTCAATACTTTTTTAGAGTGTAAAAAGATCTGAAGACTAAAAGTTTGAAAACTACTGATATGGTCATTTCCAATTTCTGGGAATCTAAAGTAAGAAAATAAACAAACTAGGTATTATATATATATATACACAACATAATATCAAAAATTAAATTTAAAAAACTCTTGATATCCAGCAATAAAGAAATGGATGGTACATCTAGAATGTGATATTGGTTATTTGAAACACATTGTGAAGAATTTTTGAAGATGAGGAATGCTCAAAATATGTTAAGTGAGAAAAGGAAGATCTACAAAGTGTATTAGCAGAGACAGTATTAGAGTGGAAAAAATAAAGACTAGAAGGAAACATATACAATGTTAACAGAAAATTTCTGGGCTATAGGATTACAAATAATTTTTATTGTCTTTAATGAGCATGTCCTACTTTTGAAGTCAGAAAATTTTCATTTTTTAGCATACAACATTTCAGTATTTTTGGTTTTTTTAAAGAACTCAACATATGTAAATGCCACCAAAAGTAATTGCCGCTGTTATTAGTATTAATACTGAAACTACTTAGGGCACCTTACTGTAGAATTCTGAACTGAAAATTATGAAACCTGCATTCAAGACACTCTTCGGCCATTAAACAGCTCTGGAATTTTTGACAACTCATTAAACCTATTTTAACCATCAGAAATTATCTCGGAGGTCCATACCCCACTAACTCTCTGATAAAATGACCTATCAAATCTAAAAAGTGGTCAAGTTCTATCTATGCAAGAAACATCTGAGGTAAAACAGTATTATAGTGAAAACTGTAAAGCCAACTCCAAAACCAAACTCTCGTGAGCTCGTTTGGGGATTCTAGCCCAGGAGCGCAGCTACTCGAATAACCCTTGACCGAGTAATGGTTCTTCTATCCGGGAAGGTCGTCCTCTCAGACCGATACTGAACGCGCAGCTGCGGGGAGGGACGCACATGGAGCGGCAAGGGAGGAACTGGACACCTGCCTAGCCAGCCAGATCAGCAGAATCAACCCTGATGACCAATCGAGTGACAGATGTCTCAGCCAGATCGCCCTCATATCCAAAAATCAAACTCTCTATAGAACTTCCACTTATGCTGCTAAATGGTCTTTACATTCCTTCTTTGGCAAATGAGTGCATCCTCTGTAGTTTCCAGTGGAAGAAGAGTCAGAGATTCCCCAAGTGGTATTTGGAAGAAGTGAATAAGAAAAAAAGGGAGGAAGGGCATGAGAGAATAACCAAGACAGCATGGTGCCTCAAACAAAGAGAGCTCTTACTAAGTGTACTTCATAAGTCCATTAGAGTATGAGGAGGTTATCTCTTACGGAGAGGACAAGGGAGAGGACAAGGTGTTTGCCATGAAAAAAGAAAAGAAATAAAAGAGAGAGAGAAAGAAAGAAAAGGGAGAGGGGAAAGAAACAAAAGCAAAATTACAGTTGCAATATAAGTACATGAGAGAATATCTAAATGTATATTGTATTTTTAAACTGTCCACAAAAATTAACCTATCCCCTTAGCTGAAAAGCCTTCACTCATTTCACTGCTCATTGGCAGAGTTGGCAAGAGTTAAAGACAGATAATTAAATTCCAGTTTGTCAATTTTGTTCCCGGTTAGCAAGTATGATAAAAAATCTTGAACTATAAAGGAATAAATAGTACCCATAATTAAATATAGATAGTATTATAAAGGGATACCTTCATTTTTATAGATTTGGAAAACTGAGTCCCTCAAAAAACTGATATCATAAAATACCTTCAACTTATGCTTCAATTTGTAGTTTATTAATACCAATTATTATTGGTATTATTATTATCCAATAATCTCTCCTCATAAAAATACTTCTATGGTGATGTCTGTTGAAGGGTTATGTATCAAGCACAGGGAAAGTTCTCCATTAGGGGCTAACTGTGCTCACTGCCACAAAACAAAATGGTACAAGTCTGAATTTGGTTTTGAAATCACAGAAAAGTAAACAAACATTTAATTTATTTAGTATATCACAAAATTAAATAACCTTTTGTCCTGGATTGGATCTTTGTGTGTAATGCCTGGGCCTCAGTTTGCACATATTTAAAATGAGAAAATCAATAGTACACAGTTTTTCAAGTTCTTTCTTCAAAATTAGTTAATCCTAAAATTGCTGAAAAAACACTCTTTGGAAAGGAGGGAAGTATGAAATATACCTGAAACATGTATAGATATGGTTGTTCAAATGGCCAACCTTGATTCCAGAGTGGAATCCCTAAGGTTCCAGTCTCTCCAGCTGCTTTGAAGACTCTTGGGGTCACTTAATTGTATTAGAGAGCCATAGTCAAACAGGAGGCCCCTTTAGGCCTGTGCTCCCTAGTGTGTTTCCAGGGGCCAACTGAAAATGCTGCTCCATTTTCTCCTTTTGAATCTACAACTGGTTTTTCCACTCTGAGAGGACCCTGACACCTGTTATTCATCCCTAGTATCTGTCATTTAAGTACTAGATATTTACGGAGCACCTACTATGTGCAGCCATCACTAGCACATACCAAGTTTTCAATAAACAATTGTCAACATGAATTTAATTGATTCATCCATGAAGGGTCTCCCGAGGAAAGCAGGTGAAAGAAGAAACCTTTTTCCCCATCCCTGATCTCCTAACACCTGACATGTGTGACACGTGGTTCCTCAGGCCGGCTTGGCAGCCCAGGCACAGCTGCGGGGAGAGAGGGGCACTTACCTGGGGAACCTCTGCTTCAGCTTCCTCAGGCTCTGCCTGGTGGGAGGCACAGACACTAGGCACTGGGCTATCTCGTCGTACTGGGCTTTAGTCAGTATCATGTTGGGCCAGAGTCTGGGAGGTGGCGGGGACAAGTGAAAAACACCCTGCGCTCAAGCAGCCTAGGTGCCGGGACGAGGGGGTGGGCACACAGGAGCACAGCGCTGGGTACTCGACTTCCCTGGCTTGCCCCTAGTCCCCTTCACCCCTAGCTGCACAGCCTCGGCTTCACCCCTCAGCTCGGCGGGAACAGGGGGCGGGCTGTAGACGGGATTGCCCGGCCTTAGCTTTCTGAGCAGCCGCAGTGGGCATGGCTGAAGGCAACCAGCCGCCATGTTTGTTAAGGGCAAACCAATCAGGAAGTAGCAGCCCCGGGGAGAAGTGGAGCCTAAGTCCCCACACGTAGGTATTGCGGCAGCTACCACCTGGGGCCAACCTGAGATGCTCTGCTTTTATACCTTCCCAGTTGCCAACAGCCAGGGAGTCCCGGCTCACAGATCCGGCTGCATGGTATCCCGCGATCCTTAAGCTTGAGCCCTGGAAAGCCGCTGCCAGGGCGCACGATTTGAATAGCTTCCAACGCGCGAGTTTCAAAGCAGCTCCAATTGGAGACTGACCTACAAAAAAAGTATGCCTTCCCTAAAGTCTCCGCACTCTGAGAGCAGGAGCAAAATGGTAAAATTCCAGGGCCTCTGCAGACACGACACAAGCCAAGCTTCTGCAGGTGGCTTGGCGGGTTTTGTACATGATGGGAAACAAACTGGAACACAAAGCCGACTTCAAACCGCCCGCAGTAAATAAAGAGTAGCACTTTCACCCCGGTCCCCCGGTCCCCCAGGGGCTCAAGGACTGCAATTATTTCTTACTCGTTTCTGTTTCCCCAACTCTCACAAAATAGTAGGCACTCGTTGGATGTTAGAAGAAACGAGTCAATGAATGAATATTTTCCGTGGTGCTGTAAGCTGATCTCAGATCTACTGAGACAGTTTCCTAGGACATCAACCTCTCCTTTAATCCCCTTTTAAAAAATCATTTTGGTTCTTAGAAGGCCATGTGTTGTGTTTCTTTTCAAATTTTAACATTTTAAGCAAATGAAAGAAAAAGTGTTTACCTGTTAGAAAATGTGTAAGTGGTTAATTAAACAAAGAAATCTGAAACAAGGCCTGAGTTGGAAATTTAGCTTAGATATATGCCTCCTTGGATAAATTTCTTAATCCATCTAAGTTTCAGTGCCTTTGTCTGTAAAATCGATTTTTAATTCATGAGGTCGTAGTTAAGCTTAAATAGGAAAGTAAAGGATTCCTCAGCATATTGCCACAGCAGATAGCCTATGTAAGATAAATAGCCTGTGCAAGACTGCTTGATAATGATAGGCCATTTGGACATGGCGTCTACTAGCTATTGTTTCACAGGCTCCCTACACTTTGACCTACTTAATTATCATAATTTCCTGTCAGACAGGTACAATGGTCATTATCACCTTTCTCTTCCCTTTGTACAGGGTGAATAAACTGAGGCATGAAAAGGTTAAGTAATTCCCAAAGGTCGAGAACAGGTAAGCAGCATGTGTCCAGTTTAAACTGCTGAAATTTTGTCCCCAAGTCTGTGCTCTTGCCAACTCTCAGTAATACTTAATTACTACACCAAATAGTCACACTCTTTTAGGCCAAAGGTGAAGGATTTTTTTGAAGGGACTAATGTACATTTCAAAAAATCTTTTAGTTCAGGTTTTAAAAAGTTCTACCATTTTATTTTTCCACATGTCTCAAAGTCCATTATCAACAGTGGATCCTGAATTCAGAAACTGTGTTTGTTGTGTTTTTTTACACCAGAGTGTTTTCTTGCCATATGCTTTGCATCTAGCTCTGGTTGTGTGACATTAGTACATAACTATTTATTTATGGCAGCGTGGCCTGGAGTTGCCACCTGGCTAGTTTGTTGCTGACCCTGCCATGACTTTTACATGAAAGCTAGCTGACGATAAGCAGACACCACTTGATCCCCCATTCCATTCTCCCTCCCGCTCCACTCTTTCCAATTCACAGCCAACAGATTTTTATAGAAAACATCAGTTCAAGGATGTTTGCACTAGTTATTTTTTATAGTAACTCTTCTCTGGCACTTGTCCGGCATTCGCCCTCACAACCCTTGAGGAAAAGGCCAGCTTTGTTTTTCTGTTTTTATTTTTAACATGCTGCAGTTTACAATTTTGACCCAAATCCAATAGATTGTTTAGAGTTAGTGCCAGGGGGAAAAGCACAATTATGTTGCTGTTTTCGTTGGCAGTGAAGTGTTGTTTATTAAGCAGAAAATAGAAGCAAAGTAGAAATGTGTTAAGTCTTGTTGTTGCTGTTGCTGTTGTTTAGGTGTTTTCAAATTTTATTTTCATGTAAAATGCTTGGGGTGAGCCAATTATTCCTGTGAGGCATCCTCTCTCTGGCCCTTTCCCTACCTCCATTCTGCCGCACCTCTTGCATTACACTCCATGCTCCTCGTCTGCTAGTACTCCTCTAAAGCTGCCTCTCTGTGCCTGAAATCTCCCATTGTTTCTCAGTCAGTTAGAAATACCGACCATTTGCCCATTAAGTGAAGTAGGGTCATAAAATGAAAGCAATACCAAACCCAAAACCAAAAGAACTGACCTACCTGTTTAAAAATCAGCCATAAATGGTATGCCCTTTAACAACTGAAAGCCTTTCTATCCTGAATGTACTCACTATAACCCCACAACATGGAAGTTCATAGTTCTGATAAAGAGAAAGTATCTACGAACATAAAAAAAGTTTAGGAAATCATAGCAACAAAATGTGTCAACAAAAGTAGAACTAGTGCAACTCCCCAGAAGAACCTATAGTCCTGAAAGATGAAAAGGAGTGAATCTCTTGATCAGATTTCTCTCTGAAAATTTCTGAACAATGTGGATGATGAACAATTTTAAAGGAGCGTGGGGTTTGTCAGAAGATGGCAAAAGGTCATTTCAAGAAAAGTGCTAAACACAAAGGACTAAAAATAAAAGTGAGCCAAGTAATGCGCATGGGAAAGTTATTCTGGCTGGTGCAAAGAGCTCTAAACAGTGAAAGGAGTTGAAGATGCTTGACCTTGGAAAGAATCAGTCATGTTTTTAAACAGTGTATTGTTCACTGAGTCTGTCAAATCTGTGTATTTTTAAAAATAAATGCTGACATATTATTTTTCATATTTTAAAGTCTGATTCTTCATGGAATCTTGTTAAAGTCAACTTATTGATTATTATAAAGAAATATAATTAAAGTTTACTAACTGAATAAAGAAGGGAATTAATATTATTTAAACACCTATTATACTCAAACATTATTCCATTAGCCTCTGATTTATAGATTAGGAAACTGAGACTCAAGAGAGAATAAAAGGATGTGTCCACTGGATCCAGTTAAACTACAAAACCATGATTTGGATGCAAGTTAATATGACAGTAAAGCCTTACGTCTCCATGCAGTGTACTATAATTTCAAAAGAAAAAAGTTTTTTATTGAATTGCCTTTACGTAAGCATTTATGCTCTGCACTAGACGGCTACTTACTTTGGCTACCACCAATGCCTGTGGAGGGGACATTCCAGCTTCGATTTTGACGTTTAGCCAAAACACACTTTTAAAAAAATTATTTGGCCTCTTTCACTAGAATTGACTGCATATTTCTCTTTTTGCTCTATGAAGCATCACCTAAAGTGATGCATCTTTTGAAACTAAGTTTACATCTCCATACTTGCCATCCATGAGTGACAGGTCATTTTATCTTGGTTCCAAAATAATATAAGTGCTTAATGAGCAATAAAGAGAAGAATAGTTCACTTGCTTAAGCTTCCAGCAATTACTTAAATTAATGACTTAAGGAAAACAAAAGGAAATATACAGAAGAACATTTCCATACTATGATGGTGAAGCAATTACACTAAATAGTCAGGAAAGATCAAGAGCCAAATGTGGTTATTTCATGCAAGTCAATGGTGAGTGAACAAAGTCTGTCAAACCAGGTGGCCTGATTCTAGAGGGAAGTTACTTGTTGATGGGAAATTTCAATGAAGGCCTGTTGCAAACAGAAGCCGTGTCCCACATGCACATAATTCAGAATGGCATCTCCTCTTTTTTAGTAATACTAAGAACCAATGTTATGGGTAGGCACAGTGCTAAACATTTTAAATACATCTATCTTCCCTTAATTCTCAGATCCAGTGTCAAGAGGTAAGTGCTATTGAAGGTGAAAAACCTAAGGTTTAGAGAGGTAGTTTCTACGTATCTCATAAATTATTTTACAGCATTCTAGTGTTTCCCAAATTATCTGTGTTGAAGACCCAGGTTTTCCTCATATTTTATGGACAAATATTGCTTTCTTTTTTTTTTTCTTTTTCTTTCTCAAGAGAAAAACAGAGATAGACAGAGAGACCAACAGGAATGGAGAAGACGAGAAGCATCAACTCATGGTTGTGGCACTCTTGTCCCATGGACAAATATTTCTATAAAATGAGAAAAAAAATGAATTACTGAAAAATAAAATTTAAAAAGACAAAGACATATAAAATGCAAATCCCCAATTTGTTATTACATGAATTAACAGATATAGAATTATTCTGTCACTGAATATGAAAGATTCTAAATGGTTATTCTCACTTTCTGTACTTATCACATAAAGAACATAAGAAAATTTGAGGATCAGCACTGGCTTGCCAATTGTATTCTGAGTAGCACTGTACTAATAATACAGCAGAAAGCCAAAATGGTAAGCGTGATCTGTGCAAAATCTAAGATACCACATTTCCATGTACTCTTAGTTAGAAGTGAAGTATAACCTGTTCTTTTTAGACTTCTAAGTATTAACCATCCTTATTATTACTATTATTCCACTGTATTTAGTTCTTCTCAAGTGATGCATATTTATTAAGATCAGCAGTGCAAATCCTTATAGGCTATTTCATTATGCACCCTATAAAGTTAACGCCATGTGTTTTTATAGCATAAAACCCAATTTCTTCCTTAGGTAATAAACCCATCAGTCAGAGCTCATATACCACTCCTTTTCTGAATTACACACAGAACAGTATTGGCACACGATAAAGGCTATTAATTGGCATGTACATATATGCTATTACAACATTTGACAAGGATAAAAAACAAAGGTAGTGCTTTTAGAGGAATATTTTCTCTTGGGTGTTTACATGTTCTAGCAAAGGGAGATACGTGAATATATTTGTTGAAGGAAGACTGAAGCCTCTTAAATTTTCTCCTCAGGCTCATCAGGGACTTGTGGATCATTTGCAGGCAATTTTTATCTCCTTTTCCTGCAGGACTAAACCTCAGATGTAATTTCTGCAGTTGTCAATCTCTCTTCTTGTCCCACAGACCATTTTGCAAAAACACATCATGTTCTGAGAGCTTGGAGCTTGCTCACATTTATAAATTCAGGAATTGAAAGGAACCATGCTGGTGGAGTAGAGGGTTTCTACAGAGGGTTTAGGGAGAGGAATGAGAGGCAAGGAATCAAGTCTCTCCTTCATAGGCACTTTTTCAACATAAGGTAGAGTTGGAGGCACATGCCAGATGGAGTTAGTTTTGTCTCTTCATTTAAAAAATTATTCTTTTTTGCCACAGCACTGGGTTAGACTTTCCAAAGAGCAGGCAAGATGCCAGTCAGGATATAAGTTCTTCCCTTTCTGTGATTGATAGAAGAGTTAAGGAAAGGAGTTCCTTCTCAGATAAGTATAGAAATTATTATTATAATAATAGGATCCTCTCTTTCAAAAAGACATGAAAGCACATTACATAGTTATCTGACATATTGCCATCACAGAATGTATAATAACCATTATTGTGCCCTCTTGGAATGTGGGGAAACTAGGTACAAATGGCTTAGAACTTTGACCAGTTTCTTTAGATTTCACTTTTAAATGTGAGGCTCCAAAAATACATCTTTATTTTTATACTTTTTCACTTATTTTTTTTCTCAGGATCATCAAAGAAACATATGTTCCTTATAGTAAACAACAGAAGATCAGATACTATAAATTATCCAAAGTCCCATCAGTTGGAGCCACTGCAGTAACCATGTTGGCGTGATTCCTTCCAGTCATTTTTCTACAAAATTTTTCTTTTTATAGATAAAATCAAACTGTATGAACAACCTGAGTCCAACTATGTCACTTTACATTACACCATAAGCCAAAGATATTCTTATCAACATTTGGCAATTTTGACCCTAGTTTTATATTCAGCGTAGAGCAGTAGGTTTCCGAAGTTAGGAGATGAACTTGTGAGAACAAGTCAGTCCTTGAAAGGAAGGCCTTGGCATAGCCAACACAAGGCTGGGCCATCCTTAAGTTCCAGCAGTGAGCTGTGATTCTTACAAGGTGGGAATGATGCAGTGGACCCTCTGGAACTAGGCAGAGATTTCTGTGACTGAAGCACAGCTTTCCTGGGCATTCCATTCACAGAGCTATGATTTGAAATCATGTCAGTTAGCCTCTATTCATGTGGACATTCTGTCAGTCAACATGTTGACACAGGAGCCAGCATGAGTTTTGTTGTTGTTGTTGTTGTTGTTGTTGTTGTTTTCAGATAGCTACTAGTTGTATTTGAATTCACATTCAGATTTATTACATGCCTTAATGCAGTGAATAAATATTTTTCATTGCTCAGAGGATAGTCAGCCACACTAGATGTCACACCCCATGCCAGAGACCTTGATTCCCATTTCACTTTCAAACAACACCAAAAGATTTAAGTAGGTAAGGGATGAGAAGGGATTTAGGTAATGGTGTGGGCAGGGAGTAACAGAGGTGGGAATTTGAGGAACACTTAAGCTCTATACAAATATACACACACAAACCTAATTTATAAAATAACACGGCAACTATTTGTATAGTCAGAACTTTTAAAAACAATATAAATGCTCTCAAAATCAAAGATGATGCCAGTTCCTCTTAGGAAGATATGAACACCCACAAAAGTTCATCCATTCATTTATTCATGCCTTCATTCAACAGATATTTTCTGAATGCTACCATGTACCAGGCACTGTTTTAGACTAAGTGTATAAACAATATACAGAACTGATCAAGTGCTTGCTCTAAAAATTTACATTCTTCAATACTTTAGATTTATTTTATAAAAAAGCAAAAAAAAACCAAACAAACTATTTTATGCTCCTGTTTAAAGGAAGCTAACGAGATATGACAACTAAATATAATACCTGATCATAGACAGGATTTTGTATAGAAAGGGAAAACGTATCATAAAAGACATTCTTGGATAAACACAGAAAATTGAAGTACAAATGATAGAAAATAGACAAGGACAGTGAGAGAGTAAATGATAAATCGAATAAAGTAAAATGTCAACAGTAAAGGCATATGAACATTTTTTGCACTCTTTGTTTTGTACTGTTTTTATTTTGTAATGTTTTGGTAAATTTAAAATTGTTTTCAAATAAAAAATCTTCTAAAAAGCTATTTCACTTTGTAAAGCAAGTGAAAACACAATGTTCTTAAATCATGTAGCAAAGCTCTTCTCAGTCATACAAGATTTATAGGCATTTGATTGATACACTGATATTTCTCAGGATTTCAAAGATGGGATGATATTTTCTAATCAGATCCACAGGATAACTGATGCATAATTTTCAATATCTCTCAATCTGCCACCCCACAACATTGAACCATAGATGTTTTTTGTCTCATCAAGAACCCAATGATTTTCTTTTGTATCTATATAAAATATATCATTAATATATCATTATGCCACTCACTATGTAATTGTTGAGGTCTAGGGCAGGTTGCCCCAAAATATCCCATGATAGCACGTTGATTACTTTGAGTTAAAATTACTTGACAAGCAGTTGCTGAGCCAGGGACACACTCCAAAGGTCCTGCTGCACTGAAACATCACTTCAATAGCTCTTGAACGTCTTTTAAAGCTCCGCTGTTCACTTGCAGCACTGTGAATATCAGTTTCTTTTAGGTCTCTAGGTAGCACATACACTGTATGACAATGAGATAAGTTTTTGCATGGGGCCAATTAAATCAATCTCTCTTCATGGTGGTGAAATCTCATAAAAATCATTTTCTGTATTGCCAGAGAGTAGGATGGAACTTTAACATGCTATATATATTTATAATATAGGCACAATTTATTTTTTAGCTGCCCCCAAAGAAGATTTGAGGTGACTATTTTCTTCTACTTGTTTTTTCTTTTGTCTGGGAAGAAATTAGATTTTTTGAGGCCATTTAATCTGCATCAAGAAGAGGCAATGTAATATAGTGGTGAAGAGCATAGATGCTGGATTCAGTTTAAAACATGTATCCATTCTGCCCCTTACTCAACCATCAAAGGTTGTATTTGCTTGGGGTACATTACTTACCTCTCCTGTGCATAGTGTATAGCTCCCGCTATAAAGGGAGATAATACTAGTATTTACCTCACAGATGATCATGAGGATTAAAAGTGATAATATGGGATGTACTTCAGCTAGTAATTGGCTTCATGCTAAAATTAGTAAGTTCATTAACTCACTATTTCTTAAAAATAATTTGCTACAAAATGGCCTACAAAAATATGATTAGATTATACTATCACTCAATATAACCATTTAATAATGTAAATAACATATATAAGGTATTTTGTCTGCTAGATGCTATGCTAAGAGATTTATATATGTTATTACTGGACATTTTAACAGAAGAAACAGAGGTTGAGAAGTGATTAATTTGTCCACCATCAAACAGTTGCTTAAGTGAGATTTCAGTCAGGTCATTTGACTCCAAACCTAGATACTTAACCACAAAACTACCTTGCCTCTCTTCACACAACTCTTTTCCTCATTAGGCAAATATATTAATCACGATCTGGTTAATCTTAGTTGAAACTTACAAACAAACCAAACAACATTTCAAGTAGAAACCACTACAGAATAATGACTTTTTTTTTTCTTCAGAATTGTCTTATTTTTATCTTTCTGAGGAAGTTTAGTTTAGTATATTTTATCAGCTTTATTTGATTTAAGATTCAGGTAGTTGGAGACATACTTGTCTGCCTTCACCTTAGGACACACATAGTTCTCTGAACTTTTTTTTTTTTTTTGTATTTTTCTGAAGTTGGAAGCGGAGAGGCAGTTAGTTAGACAGACTCCCGCATGCGCCTAACCGGGATCCACCCGGCATGTCCACCAGGGGGTGATGCTCTGCCCATCTGGGGCATAGCTCTGTTGCAACCAGAAGCATTCTAGTGCCTGAGGCAGAGGCCATAGAGCCATCCTCAGCGCCCAGGCCAACTTTGCTCCAATGGAGCCTTGGCTGCGGGAGGGGAAGAGAGAGACAGAGAGGAAGGAGAGGAGGAGGGGTGGAGAAGCAGATGGACGCTTCTCCTGTGTGCCCTGGCCAGAAATCAAACCTGGGACTCCTATATGTCAGGCCCATGCTCTACCACTGAGCCATCCAGTCAGGGCCAGTTCTCTGAACTTTTGAAACAGTCACAAATCTGATCATTTTCCGCTCTCTGGATGAAGAATTCTTACTGATTTAATGTATATGAATTAATTTTTAAAGTAGAGATTTACAAGATAGTCATAAGCACTTCCTTCAGGTCAAGATTTGCAACTCAATGAAGATGTTATATTTAGAAAATTTAAATGGTAATTAGTTTGTTCATGCAAAGAAGGGGAGGACAAAACCCTTGATGGTCTAATTTCTCCCTACCTCTAATGTATTTATCTTTTAGAAAATTCATCTTTCACAAATCATGTTACATGTCACAAGTAGTATAATTATAGATTATGAAGTAGCTGTAGTATCTATTTTTTCACATTGTCCTTTCTAAAAACAAAATAATATATACATATATTTAATAAGCTAGCATTTCTAAATAATTTTCCAGGTTTCAAGTTAATATTCAGCTCTAGAGAGTGGCAAAATATACACAATTATTAGTAATTTCTGATATTTAAGTTTAATTATAACTGGCTTTATAGCCATCATCTTTATTCCTCTAATTTTTTTTTTGCTATAACATAAGAATCTGTCTTCACAAATTTAAAATCAATTTCTGGGTTTGTTGTTGTTGTTCCCTTGAATACTAGAAATTTAACCTATTATTATTTTCTTAGCCTATTTTTTGTAAAGCTACAGATGAGCTGGGAAGCTGGGAATGGAAAATCACTGGGACGAAGAAAGACATTAACTTTGGTTATAGACAGACCTGGGTTTGAGTTCTGGCCTTCCCACTTACCTATCACTTTATGCAAAAAATTATATATTTAACCTGTTAGGCTCTCAGTTTCCTCTGGATTAAATAGGGGCATTATTACTTATTTCTCACAATGTTGTGATGAAGAAATGCAAGAATATAGTCTAATATGCCTGGCACTGTTAATAGCACATGGTAGGAGTTCAATAAATATCATTTCTGATGCCTTGAATATCTGACTCTATGAATGGAAGTATGGACTACAAGCTGTAATGGTGGCAGTATTTTAGGGGAGTGGGAGAGAATCTATTCTTACCATGTGCCAAAACACTCAAACCTTCAGGGTTTGAATAAGGGAATAGAAAACAGCATGAGATAACAGTTTGAGGGGAGGTTTTAAAATCAGATAAGGTATGAATTTTATTTTACCATTTAACTTCATGTCTGATTTTAAGTCATTATTTAATTTATAGGAACTTTGGCTTTTCTTATCTGAAAAATGTGGCTAATATTATATAACTCTTAGACTTAAGGTGAGAATTAAATGAGGTAAAGCTTCTTACACAGCTACTGTAAAAAACGTGAATCCTAGTTCCTTATCTGGAGGAGCAATAACATGCATTCCAGCCAGAGGGGAATGATTTCCACATCAGAGTTTATCTGTTCTGGGACCAAGAGTGAAAGAATAGAGTGGGGAAGCTATTGATTCCACTTTTCCCTTTGATTTTTGCAATTACTAAATAGGCCTTGCCTGTTCTCATTGACTGGCCTTATGAATGTCATTTCATTTGGATTGTATTGCTGAATTAAAGCATATTAGGATTGATAGTCTAATTTTTCTGGTTAAGATAGACTATGAAGTACTGTTATTTCTCCAAAAATAATAGCTACCGATTCATTGCTGCTTACTTTGCTATAGGTTCTTTACCCAATAGTTAGCTAATCATTTTGAAACCTTTTAAAGGAATTAGAGGCCTAAAAAGTTCAAGGCACATGTTTAAGATTACACAGTTTGTAAATGGCAAAACCAGAAGACAAATGCAGAGTTCTCTGAAATCTCCTCTTCTGGTAACAACTGGTTCTCTCCATTCTTTCTGCTCCAGCTAGGTGAGGTCCCTCCTGACTGTACACCTTCATGGCATTTTGTATCACCTATCACATGGCTCATGTACTTTTCTGTTGGTTGTTAAAGTTATTTGAATTATTGTATCATTCTCTTGAATCAAATATAAATTCCTTGAGAGGAGGGACACTATCACACATTATTATTATCATTCAGGAGTACTTTTAGCTTCCCATAATAAGGAAATTTAATTATATCACAAAACAACACATCTAGATGTCCATGGTATCAGACTGTGGCAGTTTAACAATTTCATAAAGAGCTCAAGCTCTTTTTATTTTCTCTCTACCATATTTAGTATATTAAACTTTTATTTTCTCACTTGTCACTTCACAGTAGCAAGATGGCTGTCACAGATCCAGACATCTAGCTATTGTTCAAGGTAAATAGATAGGGAAAGGGCAGCACCGCTGAGCTATCTGCTCATTACCATTTCTTACAAAACAAACAAACAAACAAACAAAAACATAAAGAAAAAATACTCCTTGGAGCCCCTGATTAACATCCTCTTATATCCCATTCAGTACTGCCTCCCTTTGTTGTAGATCTTCAAGTGTATAAACATTACCTTAGACCCCAGTTTCCCCAAATGCAGTGATTCAGAACTGAAGAATTTAAAGACCCATTTAGAGCCTCTTTGACAGTTATATGTGATAGCAAGTAGAGGGTCAGAAGGCTAAGGATAGACGTGGATACTGCACAGCTGTTGAGGATCCCTTCTAAGGAGTGGGGCCCATTTTCATACAACAATTTAAACTCATGCCTCAGCAAAGTCACAAATGATAAGAGGTTGTAGATCTTTAGGTTTGCTTGCAATTAGTCAAGCCCTCAAATATTAAGTCTCTGAATAACAAGAGTCGACTTTAACATCTTTTGTGATGAACAAGGTGGATTTGTATATGTTTCCCTACTGAATGAATTATTACCTTACATTCTTGAGAGAAAGTCTTTGTTGATAGCTGACTTGTAGACCCAGGCATATGTTTAGTTATAGGTCCCACAGGTGTCAACAATAGATAGAATAAACTTTAAAGATGTTTCAGGTGAATAGCATTTTACCCTATACCTTGGTACAAATTGTGAATCCATTATTTATGAGTCGAGCCCAATTTGTTTAAACCTCATTGACCTTTAATACAGTTATGACACGTGTCCTGACTTGATTCTTCTCTCTATTGATTTGGTCTGGAAAAGTAAAACAAGAGGTAAAATGGCCCCTCAGGGGGAGTTAAAATTGTAGGTTATGGCCATGTTAAATTGCTTTAGTATACTTTGTGTCCTTTAGAGTCAGAAAATGAAGCAATAAAGTAAGTTGATGTAAGTAATTCTTGTTTTTAAAAGGACCTTGAAGTGCTCTTAACAATATCATGGGTTTGATAAGATCTGCTTCAGACTTCTTAATTTAAAATGAACATAAAGATGGTAAAGCCAAAGGAATGTTGAAATACTGGTGTTGTGCTAACAGCTTTGAAACTGAATTCATGGGAGAGGACTGATAGGAATTCTTTGCTATTGTCTGCCATACTTGGAGAAAATTAAAGCAGCAGTCACTGCTAGAAATTTCCTGGGGGGCATATCCAGGTGTATGAAATATTTAGGATGGCTTCAAATGTGTGCGCTCATTACTTATGTGTTATCAAGTTCAGACAGTGTTTAAAACTCAGGTAATTTTCAACTTTTAAATGTTAATATCTTATGGGAGTTGATGCTTCCAGCTCCTCCCCCTGTCTCTCTCCTCTCTCTCTCTCTCTCTCTCTCTCTCTCTCTCTCTCTCTCTCCTCTCTAAAATGAATAAATAAAATAAAAATTTTAAAAAAAGTTAATATCTGTGACAGGCATACCTATTAAATCTGAGTGCTCACAACTTTTTTCTTTCCTTTTTCCTCTTCCCTATTTTTCTGTGATTACTGTGGTGTTGATAGGCTAAGAAAAGGGTTAGAGAAGAATAAAGAAAAAAATTCACATAAGAAAGGAGAGACCATCATTGGTTGGAGACAAGAATAGACTGGGGAGGAAACCTGGAGAAAAAGGACAGGAGTCATCAGGGAATATGAGTTGGGTTTGGGACAGAAGGCTGTGACATTTAGAGAGAGAAGAAAAAGACCTGAGGTATGGTTTATACAGAGAGAAATTTTTTAAATGCTGATTTCAAAATGTTATTATGTATGATGATTAATGTACTTTGAGATAGTTAGATATTTAAGTTGTTCTTTCAAGGTAAGAATAAGCTGGCTTGGTTTTATGCTGGTTCCTATTATTATCCTTGAAGTTGTCCTCTTGCTTTTTAAAGGCTTTCTTTCTTTCAAGTCAATACTAACAGTTCTATTGACTGATATCCCACAAAGGAAGTTTTGACAAAGAGAAAGAGATTCTGAGCTGGAGGAACTAGAAGACATGAAGTAGAATTAGAGCACACTAAAGCTGAACCAGAAGTGAAAGCTTTTGAGATAAAAGACCAATTTCAGGGATAAGTTGTCACTCCTAAAACTTCAGATACTGCTTAAACACTGTTTCTTTGATCTCAGCTATGCGTCTATTTGATTGTAGAGCTCCATTTGTGCCACTAATAACCAGGAGGTGGTTTAAGCCCTCTTGAGCTCTGAATAACATGATGTGCTAATCCAGAAATCCCATGCACTGAAGATTATAAGTGAACCACATAGCTTAAGAGCCTCTGTATTGTATAATTATGCCTGAATGGCAACCACTGTTTTAGAACCAGGGATGAGGTGGCAAGCTTGAACCAAATAATCACATGATTCCTTTGGTTAAGAACTTCAAACTTCACTGTTGTCATAAAGAATAACATGGAAGGAGTCAGTCCTACTTGTGAGTCAGTCTTTCCAGTTACCCACTCCAAAGATAATTAATCTACAGGGTCCATTTCAGCTCTGTTGGTCAGTGTCTCCTTTCTTTGTCTGCTGACCATCTCCTCTGTTCAAACATAGAAAATATTTCTTGAGCACAAATGTTCTGTACTCGATTCGATACAATGGTATCTAGTCTCAAAATTCATCCTTTAATCAGTGGTAAGCATAACACCAGTGAGTGATTTATAACAAGAACTGAAATTGCTGCAGCTCTTTGGAGGTTTGCATATATTGTCTGAATTGTTTTAATAATAACTCTGCAATGCTGATGATGCATATGCATTTGTTACTATTATTTTTATTTATAAATACAGAAAACTTAGATTTATTGAAGTTAAGAAACTTGTCTAAGTTGTTTGACTAAAGCTTATGATCTACATCTTCTGATTTCAAATCTCATGTTTTTAAAAATGTAATTGTATTGAATTGAAATGAATGAAATTAATGTAGTTTTAAAAGGTGCAATGATAATTTTGAATATAATGGTTAAGGAGAAGTCATACTGGTGTGTATCTATTTTTAAAAATATAAAATTTATTATAGATTCTTTTTGTGTCTAAATAAGATAAAGTGGTTAATTATGTTGGTAACTGATTAGCATTTCTGTTTGGTCAAAGAGTTTTGGAAGAAACTTTATTTATTTAGTTAGTTTTAATGTTTATTTTATTTATTTTAGAGAAAGAGAGAGAGACAGTGACATTGACCTGTTCCTGTATCTGCACCAACCAGGGATTGAACTGGCAATCTCTCCGTTTCAGAACGATGCTTTAAACAACAAAGATTCTAAAGACAAACATAAACTTAGAAGAAGATATCTATTGAAAATAGAAATAAATGAACAGTTAAAAGTTGATTGCATATTTATAATTTAATTAAAAACGTATATTTGAGTAATAGAGTAATAGCTAACATTTAATGAGTACATATTACATATCAGATATCTGATACATATTATCTTGTTTAATAGCCATAACATCCCTCTGAGATAAGATATATCATTAAACTCTGTTTTATAATTGAGGAGATACTCAAAGAGATTTAAGACTTCGTTAGGACCATAGGTAGCTGAAGTAGGACCCAAGTTGCCTGGTTTCTCTGATACCATTTTGCAGAGCCATGTGGGACTGCATTATGGTTAAGATAGGTATTCCAGATAGTAAGGGGTCCTGTTCAGCGTGGATGGCCAACCTTTGGCAATAATGGTATAATATCATTTTCTTTGTGTTTCTAAGTCTTCTATTATCTTTAGTTCAACTTTCCATCTCTGCCACTCCAACCATGACCCTGGAAAAAATTCTTAAGCTCAGAAAATATGAAACAAGTATAATGACAATCCTTTTCATGGAAGGTCTTTGGAAGGACATCTCAAATGCCACTGCAATTTACCCCCTACGCCACCATAATTTTCTTATGTGGAAAATCCTCTTAAAGATTTAATTCAATCTTATACCTGCTTCCAGGTATTAAATTCCCACATTAACACTCCTCTTAAACAAATATACTTTTTTAACCCCAGATTTCTTCTGGACCTCACTATAACTCTCACTGATTTCCTCCTGTCACTATCAGACTCAGTATGACTCAGACTAAGCTCATTAGCTACACTTGGCCCTTAAAGTGTCCCTTTGGAAGAGCCCCAGTGAGTAACTTTGTTCCTCACTGTCTGCTCTTCCCTGGCCTAACCAGGTACCATCTGTATAGAACAGGTTACATGACTGGGCTTCTATTATTGACTTCTTAGACCTCAAACGCCTCTTACTTGGAATCTGATTGCACATAGCTAAAATATATTGTTCATATTTTAGTATTACTTGTTTTTAGATTATGGGTTTCTGGTAATAATGACCTCCGATGACTTCTTTATTAGACATTAATTTTTTTCCTTTGAAACTTTTCTGTTAGCCAGTTTTATCCACAAAGCCTATTAGCTCTCTTACATAACTCAAGTCATGTTGTATCTTTTACCTGGCCAACCAGTAGAGCATTGTTTGGGTTTTTTTAATACTATTTTTCTCCCTTTTTTAATCTAAAAAATTCTTAACTAACACTTTCCTGAAGTTTTCAAGCAAATCTCTTCTTCCTGTCATTGTATTATATCTCTGCCTTTAAAACAAAACAAAACAAAAGAATGAAAACAAAGAAAAAAATAATAAACCAACAAAGAAAATAAAAGCTCTCAAAGTCCAACTTCTAGGCTTGTCCTGATATATTAGTGTCCCATTTCCGATGTGTCGAAAAAAATCCCCAACCCAAACTTCCTAACTTACCTTTTGTTGTTCTTATTAATAAGTATCCATTTGAAAGGATAGTTATCACCTCTATTGGATTGTAAATCTCCTTGAGGGTAGGAGACTGTGTCTAACCACTAATAGGTACCCACACATTTATTAGAAAACAGTGCAAGCTCTAGGGGGTCAATAAATACTTGTTGACTCACTGACTCTATAAATATAAATGGCAAAATAATCAGACATTCTGCTAGTACATAATTTGCTCCCTCTTGGTAAGTTTGTGTCTTCAGTAGCATTGATTCTTTTAGGTCACCAGGGTTTCATTTAGTGAATTACAACTGCCATGTGCTAACTGGTACCCTGGTGGCCTGAACGAGTTTGAGCCTTCCCAAATGAAGGACATCTCCCCAGAGATTGGCTCTGAATCATGTTGAATACTTAACCCAACCTTTATTTTCTTCCACGGCATTTTTCCTTGGGAACTAAAGATTCCTTTGCCCTTAGGCCTTTCAGCTTTTTTACAAGGCAGAAACTCTCAAGTCATAAACAAATAAAAATGCACTTCATTTGCCATATTCTTGCTATTTTACAGTTTTAAAAGAAAGTATCACTAAATTACAGTGAATGCCAACAGGAAATTCACAATTTTCCTTGCAGCATTTTTCATAAGTGAACAGATTTCCAACAGATCCAGCTGTCAAACAGTGCCCTCCTACTGTTTGACTCACATTCAGAATTCATTTGCATGTATACCACAATACAAAAATTTGCAAAGCATGAAAGAAGCAAGTAGAATACTATCTAGGTGTTTTTTCCTTGGGCCCAGGCTCGCAAAGCTTTTCTGTTTTGCTTAGTGCTCTCTAACAAACAATAATCCTGTATGCAATTTTAGAAAATCTGCAATGGGATAAAGTTAATGGATGATTTAGTTGCATCCCAGCAGGAAATCTCTGTCTTAGATCCTGAGAAATCTGGTTTCTATTGTTGTGTAGTGAGTTAAAATTGCAAACAGAATCTTCAGAAGTTGTTAGAGTTTTCTGGGTTGCAAAGACGCCAAATTCCCAAAATTCCCAACTCCTGTAACAGAATTGAGATGCTTGTGAATTTGAGAGATCTATGAACAATTCTTATCATGGGCTAAAACATAGGCCACGTGTAAGTTGTGAGAAAGGTAATGCCATGCTCTGATAATACCACTGCACCCTGATTACAAATGTCCTAAATACCTTGTTTCCTTCCACCTGTCCTTTTTGGGGTGCCATACATCTCTTGGAAAAGCACCCACACTGGCTGCAGAGTGAAAAGATTACAGCCACATCCAATAGCACTCCCGTCATCCTGCTGGGGAATTATGTTACCTGCTCCCTAACCTGAGATTTCCTGGGCTCCTGACTCAGTTTCATTCCTTTGATATTGAGAGTTCTTGTTTTCTCTCATATGCACCACTGTATTTACACACTGGCTTCTCACCAGAACAGCCTTCCCCCTCTTTCTTCTTTTAGTCTTCAGTCAGAGATGATGCTCTGTGGTTATTTCTTGCCAATTGGTGGTAGAGCAAACTGCCCAACATAATTCTTCTATTAAACTCCTATGTGTGTGATGAGTAACCATTACCTCTTATTGAGCATTTCCTTTGACCCAGGCACTGTATTGAGTGCTTTCCATGTTGTTCTTATTTTATGTCCAGATACAAAAATCCAGGCCCAGTGAAACATAGTGAGGTGCCAGAACAAGTGAGAGGAGACGTGGGAGTCAAAGCCCAATATTTCTGGGGCTAGTATTTATGTTTCACCACAGTGTCACATTGTGTTCTCTACTATTTACTCATTGTATTTACACATATACACACACACACACATGCACACACTCAAGCGTGTATGTGTAACATCATTTATCATTTTTGCTATAGATAGCTATTAATATTTTCAAGTTCCCCTATAAACTACTAATTTCAAAGAGCAGAGATAGAATTTTATTTATCTTTATGTTCTTTCCCATATACTCTGAGCCTGGTGCCAAGTAATTGCTCAATAAATGGTAATGACAATATAGGTTTGGTGGAGAAATCATTAGGAAATAAATTTTACTTTACAGAAGTTCCTTCAAGTATCCATCACTATTGTGGTATTAAGGCTTGCAGCTTTGGCACTCCTAAGGGGAATATTTACAGACTACTTGGGTAATTTACAATTATTGTCTCTTTGTAAGCAATAATAGCTAATCAATTGCTTATTAAAATAAAGAGTTGTATGCAGAGGATGGCTTAAAATATTTCTGTGTGGCAAAGATCAGTACAATAGAAACACACAAATATCTTATTTTAGCAGCACTTTTAGCAAATAATCTGAAGTGATACTTTACCTCATAAAGCACTGATGTCAATGAAAGTCAAGAATCAGACCAGTGTTCCTAAAATCCATTTCCTCTGCCTTTTTGACTTGGCTTCACATACTTCCTGGGTATTTGACATAAATGCTGATTAATCGTCTGAAGTGGATAATATATTAATTTTTTGGAAGATACTACTATTAAGGCAAGGTGGTGTGTTAATTTAGTACAAAGGAAATTGTATTTCTAATCTGAATCTTCTATATGACAATGTGTTTTTGTTCACAAGGACATAATAGGACAGTGCTGATGGTCCAGTATAACCCATCACTTCTGGAAACACAGGAAAGGAGTGTCACCGGTATAATTTTTATTTTAAGGAAAATCACAGATTTCTTTAATATATAATGTGGTGCCCATTTTGTGTGAATTAGTGTTCTTTCTAAATTTTTATGTTGCTCTTTTCTAATTTTTATCTCTAGGTTTTCTCTTTTATGCATGCTAAATTTAAGTGGGGAAAAAAAGAACTCCAATTTCAAAATAATAGGTGGAGGATGGGAAGCCATAAGATGATTATTGCAAGACTGCATCATATATTATATAAAGACTGAGCCTCAGCAATTTATTTGGCTGTGTCTGGGTGCTTGCTTTGGGAGCTAGAGATCTAGTCTTTCATTCTATCAACAGCTCTTGCTGTCAATTAATTAGAATATATATTCCTATTAATTCAAGGCTGTGCAATGCCTTCTTTATGTACACTACAAACATTTCCACAAAACTGCATCTGTCCTCAGTTATAACATGCAGCCTGCTCCAAATCTGAGTGTTTCTTTTCCGATCTACATATTGTATGCTTGCCAAACTGTACAGAGGCTTTTTGGATTGGAAAGATATTGCTGCTTTCAATAATGTTTTCAAATGTTGAGAGTGTAGGTTTAAACTTGATCCCTTTACAAATGTGGGTAAGTAAAACCCATTTAACAGATCAGGAAATTAGGCCACCTGTGATTTTCCCATAATATACAAACCAAATGGTTGAGTATCTTTCACAATGCATTTTCCCCAATGGATAGAGCTATCACACAGAAAATAAGGCCTCATGTCCACTTCTGAAATAATCCAGATGGTTTGAAAATAGAAGTGCTAAATCTATCATCTTTATCCTCAACCCTGTGTTTCCTTATGGAATTCTGTACCTCAGGTTATGGAATTTCAACACTCTGTTGCTTCAATTAGAACCCTTAAAGTCATCCTTGAATTATGTCCCTTATTTTTCATGATCAATTGATCATCAGACCTGTCTGTTCTCCCTGAGACGTGTCCTCTGGCTAAAGTGCTTTCTTTTTTATCATTCTTATGGCCACTGGCTTAGACCCTCATCATTTTTGTTTGGAGTATGAGTACAGCCTTCTATATGATTTTCCTGACATTGATCTCCCTCCATTCAAGTTCATTCTTCACATCGAAAGATTTTCTCGAAAACAATTCTCATCAAGTTACTTCCCTTCTTAAGAACCTCAGCTGGAGTCCAGTTGTTCACAGGATGAACTCTAATCTCCTAAGCTGGGTTTATAAGGCTTTGGCAATTGGGCATCAATTTACTTCTCCAGTTACAGTCCTAGTTATTTTCTGTGTGAACTCTCCTCTCTGGCTCTCTGGCTCTATTCCTAAACATTCATATCAAACCCTTATACTAATTAATGCCTTTGCACATGTTGTCCTACTGTTTAGGATGTTTTTTTTTTCCTTAACCACTTCATAGATTCTCACCTTTTAAAAACATGCTCCTCCTCTTAAATGTCATCTCCTCTCGAAGTCTTTTCTGTCAGTAGCAAAGTTACTCTTACCTTGCTATAGACTTCATCATGCTGGTGATTCTTCTGTCATAGCATTTATTGCTCTGTATTTAAACTATGTGTTAGGTCTGATTGTAAACTCTTTGGGGAGAGGACTCTCCCTATACCTGATTCATATTTGAATTTTTCAAGTACAAGGACATTTAATAAATGCTGCGTGAATAAATGAATGAACCGTATTGATCTTTCCTTCATACTATAGAGCTTTGTAACCAAACCAAATGATATTTTTTATTGTAAGTGCTTCTACTGTAATGTGATATATGCTTTCCTGCAAAATTCAATCTTCTACAAAAACAAAACAAAACAAACACAGACATACAATAAAAAAGTCTCATTGGGCAGACCACTCAAAACCTCATGCACTTTGTAATCACAGCACTAATAAAAAAAAAGAAAAGAAAAAACAAGAATGGAAAGAGACTTTGCCTGCGGCAATGGTTGCACGATGCAGTGAGCAGATGATATTTTTTTTGAGTTGTGCACTTGAAACTTGAATGGTTTTATGAACTAATGTCACCCCAACAAATTTAATTCAAAAATAATATTTGGTGTCTGAGCTAAGTTGGATCTTCCTGTCTGTCTTCCTCAGTGTGGCTGGACATGACCATAGTACAGGGGTCCCCAAACTTTTTACACAGGGGGCCAGTTCACTGTCCCTCAGACCGTTGGAGGGCCGGACTATAAAAAGAACTATGAACAAATCCCTATGCACACTGCACAAATCTTATTTTAAAGTAAAAAAACAAAATGGGAACAAATACAATATTTAAAATAAAGAACAAGTAAATTTAAATCAACAAACTGACCAGTATTTCAATGGGAACTATGCTCCTCTCACTGACCACCAATGAAAGAGGTGCCCCTTCCGGAAGTGCAGCGGGGGCCGGATAAATGGACTCAGGGGGCCGCATGTGGCCCATGGGCTGTAGTTTGGGGACCCCTGCCATAGTAGGTCTCAATACAAACAGTAATAAAAGAGTAGAGATGCTGATAACACTTTGATCAGTTGGGGAGAGTTGTGAAGATAATGTAGATAAAAATGGACTCTGAGCCTATGGGGTGGTTGTTTAGGTGAGCGCTGGACTGTTAGGTAACCTGCCACAAGCCCAGAGTCTATAGGCTGCAGAAGCACTTCTTGGGGGAGGAAGGCTAGAGTGCAAATATTCTTTTTACTTTTCTAAAAGTAGATAATGCAGCCTTAAAGCGGTCATGCAACAAATGCAACAGTCATAGTGGGAACTCTTTCTTTTCTGCAGAAAGTTATAATTGCCCTCTTGCTATATATAGATGCCACTAATTACTTGCATATTAAAACAATGTGACTTCTACATTGTACCATCATTGCCCTGCTTATTAATTATGTTCTCTTGTTTATCAATTCCATATCACATTATGGACAGAAGCAATCCAGCAAAACAGACACAATTCATATATTTTCACTGTTTAACTATCTAATGCCTATATTTTCATCTTTCCAATAAAATGATGAAGCTAATTCTTTGAAGATATGTAGTTCTAAAATAATTTCTTTTTCCAGCTTTTGATACACATTTCTCTGAGTAGCAGATGCTATTTTTGCCAGTGATTTATTTGCTTCTGGGTAGTTTTGGCCAATGGAAGGTTAGCCGGTAGTGGAGAAGAAACCAGATATTTCTCCTCTTAGTTCTTTGCCCTGGCTGACTCTATGGACTGACTACCATCCTTCTTTGGTTCTAGTTCTTGTGGGATTGCCCCTGCTTCTCTGGTCACAGTTCCCACTAGGCAGTTTTTTGCTGGGATTCTAGCTCCCACTGAATAACCCTGCTTTTCGAGCCTGGGGAACAACACCTCTTCCCCTTGCTCCTTAGGGATGCTAGACGCTTCCTGTGTTGCTAATCTCTGGGTTGCTCCATTGTTCTTCTGGCTTCAACTCTTCCATTACCATGTTACCATTTTCTTGTATTCAATTTCTTCTGCCTAAGACTCTTACGTCTATTTTCCTGATTGGACTTTGATATGCTGCTAAAAAAATATAAAGTAAAACAAATCTATTACATGCTCCAATTCCCTAACTTATAGAATAGAATAAAAATCACCTTGTCTATATCCATCTGTAAGAAGACAATGGCAGCCTATAGCCCTAATATGTCATTGGGAATGATAAGTGAGGTCTTGCAAATAATTCCTGAACTAATAGCAAAGCCCACAAACTGTTTCACTGTTCCTTGATTACATACTTGGTTTGTTTACATTCTTTTTTACTTTTTTATTTAGTAATTAAATTAATTAAGTAATATTGATCAATAAGAGTACATAGGTTTCAGGTGAACATCTCCATGGCATTTAAACTGTTGATTGCATTGTATGCCCATCACCCAAAGTCAACTCATTTTCTGTCACTATATATTTGTCCCCCTTAATCTCCTCACATGGGGGTGCATGTGTCTTTGCATACCAATACATATTTTCAAGTTTTTTGGAGTGTATACCCAATAAAGGGATTGCTGAGTCATACAGTAATTTTATTCTTGATTTTTTGAGATTCCAAAATACTGTCTGTCTTCCATAATGGTTGTACCAGTTTACATTCCCACAGCAATGAATGAGTGTTTCTTTTTCTCCACAGCCTCTACAACACTTGTTATTACTGATCTTGTTAATAACAGCTATTCTAACAGATGTGAAATGATATCTCATTACATTTGATTTGCATTTTCTCTAATAGCTAGTGAAGATGAGCATCTTTTCATATACCTGTTGGCCATTTGTATATCTTCTCGGGAGAAATTTCTGTTCAGGTCCTCTCTCCATTATTTAATTGAACTATTTGCTTGATTGTTGCTGAGCTTTGTGAGTTTTTTATATATTTTGGATATTAACCCCTTATCAGAGCTGTTTGTGAATATCATCTCTCATTTGGATGGCTGCCTTTTGGTTTTGTTGTCAGTTTTGTTTTTCGGGGGGGGGGGGTTCTTGTTCTTTTTTGTTGTACAGCAGCTTTTTAGTTTGATATAGTCTTATTCATTAATTTTTGCCTTTACTTCCCTTGCCTTTGGGGTCAAATTTATAAAATGTTCTCTATGGCCAGGGTTTATAAGCTTAGTACCTATGTTTTGTTCTATGGAATTTATTGTTTCAGATCTTATATTTAAGTCTTTGATCCACTTTGAATTAGTTTTCATGCAGGGGCACACACTATAGTCAAGTTTCATTCTTTCGCATGTGGCTTTTCAATTTTTCTCAGCACCATTTATTAAAGCGGCTTCCTTTTCTCCATTGTGGGGTTTTAGGTCCTTTGCCAAAGATGATTTGTCCACATATATGTGGTTTTATTTCTGGGCTCTTGATTCTGTTCCATTGGTCTGTATGTCTGTTTTTCTGCCAATACCGTGCTGTTTTGTTTATTGTGACTCTATAGTGTAATTTCAAGTCAGGTAGTGTGATACCTCCAGCTTCATTTTTTTTTCCTCTGGATTATTTTGGCTACCCAGGGCCTTTTATGGTTCTATACAAATTTGGTGATTTTTTGTTCTATTTCTTTTTAAAAATGACATTGGGATTTTGATGGGGATGGCATTACATTTGTATATTGCTTTGGGTAATAAGGCCTTTTTAACTATGTTGATTCTTCCAATCCATGAACATGGAATGTTTTTCCATTTTATTGTGTCTTTTTCAATTTCTTTCCATAATGCTTTGTAGATTTCAGTGTATAGGTACCTCACATCTTTGTTAAGTTTATTCCTAAGTATTTTTGTTGTTGTTACAATTGTAAAAGAAATTGTTTTTTTTTTTTTCAATTTATTTTCTGAAGTTTTATTGTTGGCATATAGGAAAGCACTAGATTTTGCATATTGATTTTGTATCCTGTGACTTTACTGTATTTGCTTATTGTTTCTAATAGTTTTTCAGTGGAGTCTTTGGAGTTTTCTGTATACAGGATCATTTCATCTGCAAAAAGTGATAACTTTACTTATTTCCCAATACAGGTGCCTTTTATTTCTTTCTCTTGACTAATTGCTCTGAACTCTTGATATTCTTATTACCACAGAAGAAGCTATAATGCTATGCCACTGATAGTAATTAAAGACATAGCTCGGGTTACTGCTCAAGATTATGACATTTAAATACACATTTCCTCAGTCTTCTGTTCAGTAGACAATTATCTGAGGGAAGGAGTTAGAATGTCCTGAAAATTGCAAAATTTCTGTTGCCTTTGTTCATGACCAATTTATAAGAAACAATAACAAAAACTTTAGTTGAACCTGAAAATGAGCAAGTTCCAAATTCTTTGAGGATGGTATAAGAAAAAGAATCACCCTAATCAAAAAAGGAATTGGCTCCATAGGTACATACTATAATACCTTGTGCTAGTATCTTCTGCAAAAGTTATTTTTTATGTTCCTAGGAGAATGGGAGGATGGGATATTCATTATACTCCTCCAACATCTGCTGTTGCAACTAATCATAATTTATTGACAAAAAGGGTACTGAAGCTGCAATCATACAGACTGACTAAGGGAAGAAAAATAATGCAGCTCTTTTGAGTAGGGAATAGGTTGTGTTGGTTGATGAGTTTAGAAAAACAATATACTTGGCTTCTAGATAAATACTGCAGAGACCTCTTGTAAATCCTCCAGTAATTTTTTGTAATCCTTCACAAGTAGTGAAATCATTGCTGTGAGGCAGACAGAAGAGGAATCCACAAATAAGACATCTGTTATTGTTATATCAATGATGATATATGTCCAACTCTAAAATAACAACATTTAATAAGAAATGGAACCTTATCCAAAATGAGATCTCACTCACTTCCACGACTTCATTTGCTGCATTAATAAGAGTAAACTGAAGTTTATAATTGGGTGATCTTATCTATTAGCATTAGTAATACATCACAGGGCTTGGGCTTTATATTTTAGATGAATGGAATTTAAAATGTTGGAAAAGTCCTATGCTAACATATAGTGTGCATGGAAAGATGAGGCTGGGGACACAATGAATAAACAGGAATATATTAGGACTATTTTGCCTATTAGTATATTTTTAAGGAAAATTTGCACCTCCCTCAAAGTTTTTGGTTTATTTAGCATAAGTTTAAGATATTTTTATAAAATATTAATAGAATAATGAAAGAATGTTAAGGTTTTTAATGTTTTCATAAGATATTTGATATTATGAACCTTAATACTTAAAATTTTTAAAGAAATAATTTATTCTTTAAATCTATTATATTTTTTCAACATATAGGTGAAAAACAAATTAAATTCTAGACTCTGATGGTTGTGTCATCATATATTTGAAGAATTTTTAAGATCCCCAAAATACAGCTTTGGTGATAGAATAAGCAGCTATTTGTTAACACCAGATTGATGTGCTAATTGAAAGAATCTTAAACAGGCTCTTCTAAAATGTCTTTAGCCTGACCTGTGGTGGTGCAGTGGATAAAGCATCGACCTGGAACGCTAAGGTTTCCACTTTGAAACCCCAGGCTTGCCTGGTCAAGACACATATGGGAGTTAATGCTCCCTGCTCCTCTTCCCTTCTCTCTCTCTTTCTATCTCTCCCTCCTTTTTCTCTTAAAATGAATAAATAAAGTCTAAAAATAAGTAAATAAATAAAATGTCTTTATATGGTATCCAGGAATCCCTTGGTTTTTACTTAATCTCCTATTGACTTCATTTGACTTTTATATTGCATGTCCTATTGAAACAAACACTAGCTCAGCTCTTGAATTTGGAAGGGAGTCACCCCACACATCCCCTGATTCGCCCCTATTCTCATGTTCTGCAATGCATACAAGAAGAAAAGGCCTTCTCTCCTGTGGATTTTCAGCTCAAACTCTGTTTAATCCTTTTCCAGCCTTTGCTGAAACTGGTGATTGTTGAAGCCAAAGTTAGAACGTGTGAATTTGCTTAGAAAGTAGGTGTTAGAGCCAAGTCAGAAACAACTAGGCCTCTCAACATTTGCCACCACTGACTACAACAGACTTTTTGAAACTCCCTCTTTCTTGGGTTTCCATCACTTTTCTTTTATGACTCTTCTACTTCTTGGCCTGACCTCTGATCTTTCCTTCTCAGTTAACTATATTAGCTCTCATTTCTCTTTCCTGTCTTTGCCTGGAGGGGTTTCAAGGGCTCTGCCCTGCCTGATCATGTTCTCCATCTTTATCATTTTATTTATGATACTTTTCTTTGAGCTGTATAGAGGTATAATTTCCATGAAAGAGTTTTGTATGTATGTGTGTGTATATGTACCATATTTTTCACTCCATAAGACGCACCTGACCATAAGACACTCCTAGGGTTTTAAGGAGAAAAATAAGAAAAAAAATATTCTGAACCAAATAGTGTCTTAAAATATTTAATAAACTACTGTATTTTTTGCTCCATAAGACACATGGACATTTTCCTCTCCACTTTTTTGGGGAAAAAAGTGCATCTTATGGAGTAAAAAATACGCATATATGGGTGTATGGGTGCATCTGTGTCTGCAATGAGAACACTTAGAGCTACCCTCTTAGCAAATTTCAAGTATATAATACAATATTGTTAAGTATAGTCAGCTTGCTGTATATCAGATCTCCAGAATTTATTCGTTCTATGTAACTAAAACTGTACCTTTTGAACATCATTTTCTCATTTTTCACTCCCGCCATCTACTATATTTGATAGCCCAGAGTGAATGACTGAATTGTACAAAAGCATAATGTGGCAGATATTGTGAGCTCTACTTATACACTCACTATGTTTCTAGAGCAGACTCACCATATTATAATGTTATACCTTGGCGAAGATAGAATATTCTTTCTCTCTAAACTCATAAAGAACATCCATTCTGGACTCTTACTTGGCCTGCTTTTCAAACTGCAACTTGGAAACATGTGCTTCTTTTTTATGTGTACATGTGTTTCTTAATTAATATTAAACAATAATTAACTTAAAATTTTAAATTTTTTATTAATTTTAATTTATTTATTGTGTTAACAGGAATTCAAGTGTCCTACTCAATAAAATTCCCTACCCCCACCCTTGTCTCCCATAGCCCTCACCTCCCCCTTTACCTTTGGGTTTTGCTGTATTGTTATCTGTATCTATGTGTTATGTACAGTATTGGCGGATATGTTCTCCCATTGTGTAGCCTGTCTTTTAATTTTGTTCATGGTGTCTTTTGCTGTGCAAAAGCTTTTTAGTTGATACAGTCCCATTTGTTTATTTTGTCTTTTATTTTACTTGCCCATGGATATAAATCAGCAAAAATACTACTATGAGAGGTATTGAAGAGTTTACTGCTTATATTTTCTTCCAAGATTTTTATAATTTCATGACTAACACTTAGGTCTTTTATCCATTTTGAGTTTATTTTTGTAAATGGTGTAAGTTGGTGGTCTAGTTTCATTTTTTTGCATGTATCTGTTCAATTTTTCCAACACCATTTATTAAAGAGACTATCTTTACTCCACTGTATGCTCTTACCTCCTTTGTCAAATATCAATTGACCATAAAGGTGTGGGTTTATTTCTGGGATCTCTGTTCTATTCCATTGATCTGTAAGGCTGTACTTATGTCAATACAAAGCTGTTTTGATTACTATGGCTTTTTAGTATAATTTGATATCAGGAAGTGTGATACCTCCCACTTAATTCTTCATTTTCAAGATTCCTGAGGCTATCACTGTTCTTCTTTGATATATGGAACCAAAGAAGTATAAATTTTTGGAATATTTGTTCTATATCTTTGAAGTATGCCATTGGTATTTTAAAAGGAATTGCATTGAATCTATAGATTGCTTTGGGTAATATAGACATTTTAATGATGTTTATTCTTCCTATCCATGAACACAGTATATGCTTCCACTTGTTTCTATCTTCCTCAATTTCTTTTTTTAATGTCATAATTTTCTGAGTACAAGTTTTTTACTCCTTGGTTAAATTAACTCTTAGCTACTTAATTTTTGTTGTTGTTGTTGCAATAGTGAAGGGGATTTTTCTTAATTCTCTTTCAGAAAGTTTATTGTTGGTGTATAAAAATACCACTAATTTCTGAATATTAATTTTATATCCTGCCACCTTGCTGAATTCATTTATCAGGCCTAGTAGATATTTGACTGAGACTTTAAGGTGTTCTAAGTACAGTATCATATCGTCAGCAAATAATGATCATTTTTCTTTTTCTTCTCCAATTTGGATGCCTTTTATTTCTTCTTCTTGTCTGATTGCTGTGACTACGACTTCTAGAACTATGTTGAATAAGAGTGGTGAAAGGGGGCATCCCTGCCTTGTTCCTGATCTCAAGAGGATTGCTTTTGATTTTTGTCCATTGAGTATGATGTTGCCTGTGGGTTTGTCATAGATGGCCTTTATTATGTTGAAGTATGTTTCCTGTATTCCCACCTTGCTGAGAGTGTTGATCATAAATGGGTGCTGAATTTTCTCAAATGATTTTTCTGCATCTATTGATATAATCATGTGATTTTTATCCTTCATTTTGTTTATGTGATGAATCACATTGATTGATTTGCAAATATTGTACCAGCCTTGCCTCCCTGGAATAAATCCTACTTGATCATGATGTATGACTTTTTTAATGTATTGTTGGATCCGGTTTGCTAATATTTTGTTTAGAATTTTAGCATCTATGTTCATCAGGGATATTGGTCTATAGTTTTCTTTCTTTGTAATGTCTTTACTGGGATTTGGAATGAAGATAATACTTATCTCATAAGAGGAACTTAGAAGTCTTTTCTCCTCTTCAATTTTTTGAAATAGCTTGAGAAGGATAGGTGTTAGTTCTTCTTTAAATATTTGGTAAAATTAGCCTGTGATGTCATCCGGTCCAAGACTTTTGCTTGTTGGGAGTTTTTTGATAACTGTTTCAATTTTATTTGTTGTAATCAGTCTGTTTAGGATTTTGGTTCTTCCAGATTGAGTCTTGGAAGATTGTTATTTCTAAGAACTTATCCATTTCACCTAAGTTGTCCAATTTTATGGCATATAGATCTTCATGTATTTTCTTACAATCCTTTGTATTTCTGCAGTGTCAGTTGTTACTTCTCCTTTTTCAGTTCTAATTTTATTTATTTGAGTCCTTTCTCTTTTTTTTCCTGATGAGTCTGGTTAAAGGTTGGTCAATCTTGTTTGCCTTTTCAGAGAACCAGCTCTTGGTTTCATTGATCTTTTGTATTGTTTTTTTTGAGCTTCTATGTCACTATTTCCACTCTGATCTTTATTATTTCTTTCCTTCTACTTCTGCTGAGCTTTATTTGTTGTTGTTTTTCTAGTTCTTTTAGATGCAAGGTTAAGGTTTTTATTTGAGCTTTTTCTTGCTTCTTGAGATATGCCTGTAGTCCTATGAACTTCTCTTTCAGGATTGTTTTTGCTGTGTCCCAAAATTCTGAGTTGTTGTATGTTTTCTTTCATTTGTTTCAAGGAAATTTTTAATTTATTCCATAATGTCATTGTTAGCTCATTCATTATTTAATAACATGATAGCCTCCAAGTGTTTGAATGTCTTTCAGTTTTTGTATTATAGTTGATCTCTAGTTTCATGCCATTGTGATCAGAGAAGATGCTTGATATGATTTTAATCTTCTTAAATTTATTGAGACTGGTTTTGTATCCTAATATGTGGTCTATCTTAGAGAATGTACCATGAACCCTTGAAAAGAATGTATATTCTGCTGCTTTGGGGTGAAAGGTTCTGAAGATATCTATTAAATCCAGTTGATCTAGTGTGTCATTTAAGGCCACTGTTTTTTTTTGTTAATTTTCTGTCTGAAGGATCTATCAGTTGATATTAGTGGGGTATTTAAATCCCCTACTATTATAGTATTACTGTTGATCTTGCCCTTTATGTGCATCAAAATCTGCTTTATATATTTAGGTGCTCCTATATTAGATGCATAGATATTTACAGTGGTTATATCCTCCTGTTGGATTGCTCCCTTTATCATTATATAGTGACCTTCTTTATCTCTTACTATACTTTGTTTTAAAGTCTATTTTGTCAGATATATGTATTAGTACTCCACCATTTTTTCATTTCCATTTACATGAAATACTTTTTTTTCATCTCTTCACTTTCAGTTTGTGTGTATCTTTTGATTTGAGATGTGTCTCTTGTAGACAGTATATGTATGGGTCCTATTTTCTTAACCATGCAGCTACTCCACGTCTTTTAATTGGGGCATTTATCCATTTACATTTAAGGTTATTATTGACATGTACTTATTTCCATTTTATTCTTTAAATCTACAATCCTCTTTTTCTAGATTTTTTCCCTCTTTTCTCTTTTTATAGCAGGGCCTTTATCATTTCTTGCAGTACTGGTTTGGTTGTAATGGATTCCTTGAGTTTCTTTTTTGTCTATGAAACTTTTATTTCTCCTTCAATTTTAAACAATAGCCTTGCTGGATAAAAAAGTCTTGGTTGTAAGTTCTTGTTTTGTATTACTTTGAATATTTTTTCCCAATCACTTCTGGCCTCAAGTCTTGAGAAGTCAGATGTCATTATGGGGGCTCTTCTGTAGGTAATTAATTGCTTTTCTCTTGCAGCTTTTAGTATTCTTTTTTGCCTCTTAACTTTGACACTTTAATTATGATGTGAATTGCTGTAGGCCTCCTTAGGTTCCTCTTTAATGGAACTCTCTGTGCTTTTTAAACTTGTGTGACTTTTTCCTTCATCAATTCAGGGAATTTTTCAGCTATGATTTCTTCAAACAGGTTCTCTATCCCTCGTTCGTTCTTTTCTTCTTCAGGAACCCCTATGATGTGAATGTTGTTTCTCTTCATGTTGTCACAGAGCTCTCTTAGAGTTTCTTCAGTCTTTTTGAGCCTTTTTTCTTCTTGCTGTTCTGCTTCCATGCTTTTATTTAAATTATCCTCTAAGTCGCTGATTTGATCCTCTGCTTCATCCAGCCTGCTGTTGATTCTTTCTAGTACAGTCGTCATTTCTGATATTTTATTTGTAATTTCTGACAGGTTCTTTTTTATGATTTCAATGTCCTTTTTGATGCTTGCTATCTCTTTATTTAGGTGCTCATTATGTCCATTCTTTGTTGCTCTAAGATCCTTGAACATCCTAGAAATCATTATTTTAAACTCTGCATCTGGTAGTTCAGTTACTTCCATCCTATTCAGTTCTTTTTCTGGGGATTTCTCTTGTTCATTAATTTGGTTCGCACATCTCTGTCTTTTCATTTCACCTGTGCGTTATGTAGCTCTGTTTGACTTTGAAATTTTTGTGTTGTCTTTATAAAGAAGATGGGCTTGGTGGTACTGACCTACAGTCCACCTGTTTTCCTTGTTCTAGGAATGCTTCTTGAGGGTATTATTTTCCCTCTTATTGTATGTGAGTATTACATGTAGTTAATCCTTCATGGGTATGGTTATCTCTTCAGACTGGCTGGCTCTAATGGTTAACCTTGATCATGTGTATTACACACTGTGCAATGTCTGTCCTGTTGGGCATATTTATTCTTCACAGTGTCTGGTGCCTATTAGACTCCACCTTTGGGTGTGCTGCTTGTGTAGGTAGCTGAGTCTAGGGTTGGTGCTGTCTGCCACCCAATACCAGTTGTGTTGGCTCTAGATCTTCTTGGGTTAGATTCAGCTGTTATTTGCAACCAGGTGTGGGCTACCTGTCTGTAGCTACTGCACTTTGTGCTGATTGTGTCTGCATTTTCTGTACCTGGGTAGTGTTGGAGGGGTCAACCTTTGCATTAGAACAGCTTCCTCCCTCTTAGAGATGACAGCTGCTCTGCAAAAACCCCAAGCTCTAATATTTGTCTCTACTTTTCAGCTCCTCCTCCTCCTCTTACAGCTGCCTGGTCTTCCCACAGAGTCTTTTGTATTAAGACTGTAGTGTGGGCTCAGACTGGCCTCTCCCAACCAGCCCTTCTATGGGCTACACACTTGGTGTGTTAGGGTAGCTGAGGTAATTGCAATGTTAGTGGGACCCTGTATGCCAGGGGTCTCTTGGTCAGGAGCTTAGCATGGGAATGTGGCCCTTACTCCAGAGCTTAGTCCCTCAGCCACTGCTACATACTCAAATTTTACTTCTCCCCAACAAGGTGAGCAGCAGGTTCAGACTGAGTGTGGCCAACAGTCCCTTTTGCAGAAGTTCTTTCAGCTGGTGAGACCCCTGGTCTCAGGGAGGAAGACTGAGAGAGTCCTCTTCTGGGGTTGACTTGCCCCCCACCAATGGAGGCTAAGCCCCTTGAGCAGATCCAACAATAGTCTCACAGGGACCCACATGTTAAATGACCATGCTCCAAGCCTCTCTCTCTTCCCCCTGTGGAATCTAGCCCAGCAGGGCAGGATATCTAGCACCCAGGCTGGCTGACTGTGAAGCTCCACCTTATCCAATGAACATGAGCCACTATGCGAGATTTGATCACAGAGAGTGGAACTCACCTCAGCTGGCCCCGTTGTGAGGAACTTTTCCTTAGGATACCACTCAGCAAGGATTGTTAGGTTCTGAACTGATGCTTTCTGCAGCTGGCCCCTGGATGTGCCAGCCCTGGGCCTCCCTGTCTTAAACCCGGTGCAGAACAGTGGGAGACACTGCCTATGACTGGCCCTCAGCAACCTTCTTGAATCTACAAGCAATCCAGAGTAACAGCTGCCTCTGCTGGGCCCCAGTGTACATGGAAATAGCAAGTTGCACTCCTATGCTGGCTTTTACTCCCACTGGTCCTGGGGCAAGTTCCGCTTAAAAGGCCAAATTTCCCTGAGTCTCACTTCCTGCAGCCTCTGTCTACTCAGCCGCTGAAAAAAAACCTTGCTAGAGTCTAGTGCCTGTGTCAATTTAGGGGTTATAAAGGATGGTGGGTGTGGTTCTTCCCCTCAGCCCTAGGTGTCAGTCTGTCCAGACTTTTTTCACAGATGTCAGTAGGATGTGGCCCCAGTAGTCCAGTGGGTATAGCCTCTGAGACCCAGAGGTGTGGTCGCCCACTTTCCAGGACAGTTTCTACTGAGTCTCCTGTGAGGTGGAAGCACCAGTTCTAGAGTTGGGAGCATATGGGGGAACGCCCTGGTCTCAACACCAGAAAACTGTGTCACTGATGCATCCCCTGCTTCCTGGCCTCTCAGAATGACCTGTCACCATGATTGGGGTAGGAGAGACAGATGCCTGAGGGCAGAGCAGTTGCTTTTCCTCAGGCTGGTACAGAGGGGATACTCTGCCCAAGAAAGATGACAACTGCAGTATTGAAGAATGACTCAGCACTGGGGTTCTGGTGGCCATAACCCACAGTGTCTCTACCTTTGCCTTCAACTTTATACTTTCCTTACACAAGTCTAGTCCTTTCAGCTCTCCCTCCACTGGAGCCCCAGGAACGTGGCTGTGAATGAGGTGTTCTACGCCAGACCTTAAAGATGAAGTCTGTGTCTCAGAAAGCTCAGTCTCTTTCTCACAGACCGAAACCTGATCTTTTCACTGCCAAATGCTGTCTGGGCGCCTCTTCTAGGCTCTGGGCCTCTTGACTAGGGCTCTGGACCTGGTGATGAGCACCCACACCTCTCAGGGTGACCCTCCCTGCAGTGAGGGTCCCTCCAGACCCTCAGCTGCCACTTGCTCCTGAAAGCGGGCAGCCCTTTCCGTGTCTCTGCCCTTTCTACCAGTCTTGGTGTGGTTTCTTCTGTGATCTTTTATTATAGAGTCCTTTCCCTTTAGTCCAAAGTTGGTTTTTCAAGATGATTGTTCTTAAATTAAATTGTAATCCAATCTGCCTGGCCTATGATGGCACAGTAGATAAAGTGTCAACCTGGAACACTGATGTTGCCAGTTCGAAACCCTGGGCTTGCCTGATCAAGGTACATATGGGAATTTATGCTTCCTGTTCCTCCCCCCTTCTCTCTCTCTCTCTCTCTCTCTCTCTCTCTCTCTCCTTTCTAAAAATGAATAAATAAAAACATTTTAAAAATTGTAATCCAGTTTGGTCCTGGGAGGTGGCAGTTGAAACATCCACCTACTCCATTGCCCTCTTGGACTCCTATAGCTTAAATTTTTTGCAAGGCATTTAACCATTACTGAAAAAATTCAGGGTATGTATAATATAAAGGTATCCAACCACTCCTCAGTGGAATAATTATCAATCTTTACCTTGTCCAGTCCTGTTAGGCCTATAGATCTATGTAAGTGCTGAGGTCTTTTGTCTCTAAAATCAGTCCTCCACAATCCTTGGGCTCAAATCTTGAAACTGGGAAAAACATTAGGAGATTTACTTCACCATGTAGTGGAATCTAGAATTAGTCTTGCTTCTGTACAATCTCTAAGACCTGCTGTTCTAAGATTAGTTCTCATACTCATATATTCCCTAAAATGAAGGCTTCCCATCATCTCTTTGTGCTCATCTAGTGACTACAAATAGACCGTTTCTTGGGTTTTCAGATAAGCATGTCAAGAGCCTGTAGGCTCTGGCTTTCTTCCCTAGATCCTAGACTACTAACAGACATACCTTGCTTACCTCTTACCAGCCAGCCTTCTCACGAGCCTGTAGCTCCTGGTCGTTGTAGCTTGTAGACAGGTCCTGATCCTCAAGTGAACTGAAACCCAGAAATGCCACACTGTAACACACTGAACTTGAGATGTCACAAAAGTCTGGACACTTTAGTGACTATCTTCATTGACCAGATAAACCTCATGAACACAGAGGCTAAATTGTACTGCTGAGTGTTCCCTCAGTGGCAAGCTCCACTGCCAGGTGAGCTTTCGAACTTCATAATCAACCTGCCCCTGCTTCCTTTTTTTTGCCCATCACCCACTGAAGTTTTAGTATGTTTTATGGACCTGGCTAGCGAAAGAAACCATTTTCACTGGTTTCTATAGTCTAGGTTAGTCTTAATGAGGCAAAATCATGAATTATTAAAAAGGGGATCTGATGGGTTACTTTACTATCCCCTTAAAAATAATATTTATTGAACCTCCACAAGGTATTGTCTCATTCAATGTGAGGCAACAGAGCTAGAAGACCTCATTTTTGTCCTCACAATGTTTATAATCTGCTCAGACACTCACATTTGCATGTGTGAACATCTGTGTGCACACACTCAACTATACAGGCAATATAAATGTTAAGTGAATTAAACCAACCCAAAGTGCCAGAGGAGTTCAGATAAGATAGAGATGAATCTGGTGCTTTCAGTTTACACACAGTGAAATGTGCTAAGACAGGCTTCAAACTCATGGCATCTGACAAAACTCTGTGCTTATTTCATTCTACTGGGCTACCTCTTGAGCATTCAAGCTCTGGTAAGGGGTGAGGGTCATGAGACTTTCTTAGTATATAGCATTGCTAGTTAAGTTGTAATTTTAACTAAACAAGAAATAATTTTTTAATATAATTACATACCAAATATTTAATGGAGCATACTTATACTATATTTATTATTTAGATGAAATTCAAGATTGACTGAACTTTTACTGAGCATTCTTCCCCTTCCCTCCCCAAATCCAGCTCTACTAGTACTACATAAATCACACCATATAGACAACTGCTAACGGGTGAGGAATGTGCTCCTCAGGGCTAAAAGGAAGTCAAGTTTTATTATCAAGCCATAGCTTGTCAGAACTGGAAAGGAACTTAAAGGTCACCCCATCCTCATATTACCAATGAGTAAACTAAAGATCAGGGTGGGGAAATGACTTGTACAAACTCATGGTGCTTATAGAGAGGCAAGACTTGCAGTCAGGGTTCTGTTGTCCTTGTTTAATGCTGAATCCACCACATTTAGAGCTGTTGGAATCAATGTGAGGTTTGCTGGTGAAGGAAACATGGCTGTCTCATGCCTTGTAGGGGCTCCATAAATATTTTGGCCAAAATGACAATTTCATGCTAATTTAGTTTTTGTTACAATGCTTTACATGGAATGGGCATTCCAGTAAGGCTCATTGATAATGATACCTGTCACACATACATACACACACACAAACACATACACACTAGTATAATCATAAATACACACACATATTTGTTTTTAGAACTTGAGGGAATGTGTTGGTATTTCCTACAAGAATTATTGGACATACTTGGTCAATATGAAATTAACTCAAGTCAAACAATTTTTATATTCCTGAAGTCTACAGTAGCTGATAGAGAAAGTAGGGCAGAATAACATCCAAATTAGCGAAAGAAGGACCTTAGAACGTATGCTATTCAAAATGGTTGCCACTGGCAGCACATGGCTATTGAGCAGGTGGAAGGTTTCAATTCCTGAGATGTACTGAAGTGAAAACTAACACACTAGATTTCAAAGATTTGGATATTGGAAAATATCACAATTTAAACATTATTTGTGTTTTTAAATATTTTGATAATTGGGTTAAATGATATAGATTATTAAAGTATACCTTTTTATTCTTACTTTTTTTGTTATATCTACTAGAAAATTTAAAACTATAGGCATATATCAGATTATATTTTTATTGTATAGCATTTTTACCAAAGGATTCATTGTTTGCTTAAACAGGATAAAAACAGAGTTAAAGACACACAAACACACACACACATTTTGACATCTTTCTAGGATAGTATTTAACTTATTTATTTGCTTCATTGAAAATTTATAAAATTGCTTTTAAAATGCAAACATTATGAAAATATAAAATATCTTTTTGAGTGCTGTTAAGGAAGAAAATAGTTGGCTATGAGATTTTCTTTTCAGAACTCAGCAAACATTTAACAATTTTAGGCTGCTTACCTCTTTGAGCTAAGTCACTTAGGCATAGTTCAATTAAATGACTCAGTTTCCTCATCTACAACCAGAGATCTCGGAAGTGACAGGCCTGTTCCCAACACCTATGGACCACGGGACTGCCAGAACAATGAATAATGTGGTCCCATTGTTGCTGACAGATGGGAATCATTCACTTCTTCGTGTATGTTTTTTGAAATGGTTTTGGGTTCACGCCCCCATTGCGGCTGTTGCCATGGTCGTATGCTTTACAGTGTTAGCCCCTTGCCCCTTACTCTGCCTTCCTGGAAAAAAAGAGAGCTTTGCTGCAAGTTTCATAATTGTAAAAATATTTTACTAGTCGGTGCCTTTGTAATTTCTTCTTACACTTCCCATTAAACTTGCGTAATTCATAGATACGGAGAATAAAGCTATCAGATACAGGGGGAGGCACAATGTGATTTCACTTCTTTAGAAAGTACCCTGAGAAAGTCTCCAGCATTGGGAACTGCATTCTGAAATCCTCTCTTGTTCTGACAATCCTAAATTTTTAAGCTCTTGCTTTGGGCATGGAGGCTCTTTTGCATTTTCGGTTAGTAGCAAAAATCAAAATGCATTCTCACGATGTCAACTTATGCCTGGTAAAAGGAAATATAAATATTTTGGAGGAATTTTTTTTTCCATTTCAACCTCATCTTTGTTAGTGCATCTGCACTCCACCTGACCTCTCTTGGTTCTGTTTTTAATTCTCCTCATATACCAGCTTTTAGTGGAGACTGTGTGCTTTAAGTAACGAAGGTCAAATTTCTGAGCCCTTGTATGCTCACCCAGTGATTTCTAGCCCTCTTTAATCCTTCCCTACACCAACTGCTGCAGTAATGAGGGGCAAGGGGCGGCTGAGGATTGAGGTCATGCGCTTTCAGTTTGTAGTTATATATTTCTCTGGTGCTTACGTGGAACAGCTCCGCTTAGTTTCCTAGAGCGGGTTAAAAAAAAAAAGAAAGAAAGAAGTCACTGAATCTCATTGCAATCTGTTGATATTGTTTATTTGGGTCCTTTTCTGACACATTGTGTCTCTTTTCTTAATAAAGAGAAGGAGAAGCTCTCTTAAGTCACAAAGAGGACTGCGTGTGAGTATGTGTGCACAATGAATGCTGCTGCTTGGCTGTCCTGAAGCTGCGGGCTCTTGCCCAGAAGTGCCAAAGTACGGGGGACTTTCTTACTGACAAAAGAGTCACCAAGCCTTCTGTTTTCCTTGAAGGCATTTCTTCTGCCTACCACCTCTCAGGATGTTCATGTCATTATCTTTAAATCTTGGCATGCATGTATAAAAACAGAGTTCTGAAGATATTGAATTACTAATCCAGGACTCAGTAAACATATTTGTAGTTATTCTACAGCTTTTATTGTAAAACAGAACAAATTTAAACTGTGTTAGTGTCAGTCCTAACAATCTTAATGAAAACTAGACATTGAATTACAGACCCTGTAGAAAAGTTATTATAGTTTTAGACTATAATACTGAAGACTGCTGCTTCTGATGAAACACCATGAAATGATTTTGACATTAATTATGACATATTAAAATAAACATTTTCTACTCCTGGGGTAGACAAATGGGAGAAAAAAAGAAAAAAAATGCTTAACTGATTTGTTCCTATGCTTGTTTACCTATTTATTCCTATGCACTCAACACATATTTGTTGATCGCCTATGTGCAGGCATTCTATTAGATATTGGAGATGCTCTATCTAGTGACAGCTATATATGGATACAAATTATTAAATAATTATTCAAACAATACAGACCAGTTTGTGTTTTGTTTTTTTTTTATAAATTTTTATTAATGGTAATGGGATGACATTAATAAATCAGGGTACATATATTCAAAGAAAACATGTCTAGGTTATTTTGTCATCAAATTATGTTGCAAACCCCTCGCCCAAAGTCAGATTGTCCTCCGTCACCCTCTATCTAGTTCTCTGTGCCCCTCCCCCTCCCCCTAACTCTCTCCCTCCCTCCCTCCCATGTCCTCCCTCCCCCCCCACCCTTGGTAACCACCACACTCTTGTCCATGTCTCTTAGTCTCATTTTTATGTTCCACCAATGTATGGAATCATGTAGTTCTTGTTTTTTTCTGATTTGCTTATTTCACTCCTTATAATGTTATCAAGATCCCACCATTTTGCTGTAAATGATCTGATGTCATCATTTCTTATGGCTGAGTAGTATTCCATAGTGTATATGTGCCACATCTTCTTTATCCAGTCTTCTATTGAAGGGCTTTTTGGTTGTTTCCATGTCTTGGCCACTGTGAACAGTGCTGCAATGAACATGGGGCTACATGTGTCTTCACGTATCAATGATTCTGAGGTTTTGGGGTATATACCCAGTAGAGGGATTGCTGGGTCATAAGGTAGTTCTATTTGCAGTTTTTTGAGGAACCACCATACTTTCCTCCATAATGGTTGTACTACTTTACAGTCCCACCAACAGTGAATGAGGGTTCCTTTTTCTCCACAGCCTCTCCAACATTTGCTATTACCCGTCTTGTTGATAATAGCTAATCTAACAGGAGTGAGGTGGTATCTCATTGTAGTTTTGATTTGCATTTCTCTAATAACTAATGAAGCTGAGCATCTTTTCATAGATCTGTTGGCCATTTGTATCTCTTCCTGGGAGAAGTGTCTGTTCATGTCCTCTTCCCATTTTTTTATTGGATTGTTTTTTTGTTTGTTGTTGAGTTTTATGAGTTCTTTGTAAATTTTGGATATTAGGCCCTTATCTGAGCTGTCGTTTGAAAATATCAGTTCCCATATAGTTGGCTGTCTGTTTATTTTGATATCAGTTTCTCTTGCTGAGCAAAAACTTTTAATTCTGATGTAGTCCCATTCATTTATCTTTGCCTTCACTTCTCTTGCCATTGGAGTCAAGTTCATAAAATGTTCTTTAAAACCCAGGTCCATGATTTTAGTACCTATGTCTTCTTCTATGTACTTTATTGTTTCAGGTCTTATATTTAGGTCTTTGATCCATTTTGAATTAATTTTAGTACACGGGGACAGGCTGTAGTCGAGTTTCATTCTTTTGCATGTGGCTTTCCAGTTTTCCCAACACCATTTGTTGAAGAGGCTTTCTTTTCTCCATTGTGTGTTGTTGGCTCCTTTATCAAAGATTATTTGACCATATATATGTGGTTTTATTTCTGGGCTTTCTATTCTGTTCCATTGGTCTGAGTGTCTATTTTTTTGCCAATACCATGCTGTTTTGATTATCGTGGCCCTATAATATAGTTTAAAGTCAGGTATTGTAATGCCCCCAGCTTCATTCTTTTTCCTTAGGATTGTTTTGGCTATTCGGGGTTTTTTATAGTTCCATATAAATCTGATGATTTTTTGTTCCATTTCTTTAAAAAATCTCATAGGGATTTTGATGGGAATTGCATTAAATTTGTATATTGCTTTGGGTAATATGGCCATTTTGATTATATTTATTCTTCCTATCCAAGAACAAGGAATATTTTTCCATCTCATTGTATCTTTTTCGATTTCCCTTAACAATGCTTTGTAATTTTCATTATATAGGTCCTTTACGTTCTTTGTTATGTTTATTCCTAGGTATTTTATTTTTTTTGTTGCAATCGTGAAGGGGATTATTTTTTTGAGTTCGTTTTCTAATATTTCATTGTTGGCATATAGAAAGGCTATGGGCTTTTGTATGTTAATTTTGTATCCTGCGACCTTACTGTATTGGTTTATTGTTTCTAATAATCTTTTTGTGGAGTCCTTCGGGTTTTCGATGTATAGGATCATATCATCAGCAAAAAGTGATAGCTTTACTTCTTCTTTTCCAATATGGATGCCTTTTATTTCTTTGTCTTCTCTGATTGCTCTGGCCAGAACTTCTAGCACCACGTTGAATAAGAGTGGAGAGAGTGGACAACCCTGTCTTGTTCCTGATTTAAGGTAGAAAGTCCTCAGTTTTATGCCGTTTAATAGGATGTTGGCTGATGGTTTATCATATATGGCCTTTATCATGTTGAGATATTTTCCTTCTATACCCATTTTGTTGAGAGTCTTAAACATAAAATTGTGTTGTATTTTATCAAAAGCCTTTTCTGCATCTATAGATAAGATCATGTGGTTTTTGTTCTTTGTTTTGTTGATATGGTGTATTACGTTAACCGTTTTGCGTATGTTGAACCATCCATGAGATTCTGGGATGAATCCCACTTGATCATGATGTATTATTTTTTTAATATGTTGTTGTATTCGGTTTGCCAGTATTTTGTTTAGTATTTTAGCATCTGTATTCATTAGAGATATTGGTCTGTAGTTTTCTTTCTTTGTGCCATCCTTGCCAGGTTTTGGTATGAGGGTTATGTTGGCCTCATAAAATGTGTTTGGAAGTATTGCTTCTTCTTCAATTTTTTGGAAGACTTTGAGTAGAATAGGAACCAAGTCTTCTTTGAATGTTTGATAGAATTTACTAGTATAACCGTCTGGGCCTGGACTTTTATTTTTGGGGAGATTTTTAATAATTTTTTCTATTTCCTCCCTGCTGATTGGTCTGTTTAGGCTTTCTGCTTCTTCATGACTCAGTCTAGGAAGGTTGTATTGTTCTAGGAATTTATCCATTTCTTCTAGATTGTTGTATTTGGTGGCATATAATTTTTCATAGTATTCTACAATAATTCTTTGTATTTCTATGATGTCTGTGGTGATCTCTCCTCTTTCATTTTGGATTTTATTTATTTGAGTCCTGTGCCTTTTTTCCTTGGTGAGTCTTGCCAAGGGTTTGTCAATTTTGTTGATCTTTTCAAAGAACCAGCTCCTTGTTTTATTGATTTTTTCTATAGTTTTTCTGTTCTCTATTTCATTTATTTCTGCTCTGATTTTTATTATCTCCTTTCTTCGGCTGGTTTTGGGTTGTCTTTGTTCTTCTTTTTCTAGTTCCTTAAGGTGTGAAGTTAAGTGGTTTACTTCGGCTCTCTCTTGTTTGTTCATATAGGCCTGAAGTGATATGAACTTTCCTCTTATTACTGCTTTTGCTGCATCCCAGAGATTCTGATATGTCGTATTTTCATTTTCATTTGTCTGTATATATCTTTTGATTTCTGCGCTTATTTCTTCTTTGACCCATTCATTTTTTAGAAGTATGTTGTTTAGTTTCCACATTTTTGTGGGTTTTTCCCCCTCTTTTTTGCAGTTGAATTCTAGTTTCAAGGCTTTATGATCAGAAAATATGCTTGGTACAATTTCAATTTTTCTCAATTTGCTGATATTGTCTTTGTGGCCCAACATATGGTCAATTCTTGAGAATGTTCCATGTACACTAGAGAAAAATGTATACTCTGTCGCTTTGGGATGAAGTGTCCTGTAGATGTCTATCATATCCAGGTGTTCTAGTATTTCGTTTAAGGCCACTATATCTTTATTGATTCTCTGTTTGGATGACCGATCTAGAGCCGTCAGCGGTGTATTGAGGTCTCCAAGTATGATTGTATTTTTGTTAGTTTTTGTTTTAAGGTCAATAAGTAGCTGTCTTATATATTTTGGTGCTCCTTGGTTTGGTGCATATATATTAAGGATTGTTATGTCTTCTTGATTCAACTTCCCCTTAATCATTATGAAATGACCATTTTTGTCTCTGAGTACTTTTTCTGTCTTGTAGTCAGCATTATTAGATATGAGTATTGCTACGCCTGCTTTTTTTTGGGTGTTGTTTGCTTGGAGTATTGTTTTCCAGCCTTTCACTTTGAATTTGTTTTTATCCTTGTTGCTTAGATGTGTTTCTTGTAGGCAGCATATAGTTGGATTTTCTTTTTTAATCCATTCTGCTACTCTGTGTCTTTTTATTGGTAAGTTTAATCCATTTACATTTAGTGTAATTATTGACACTTGTGGGTTCCCTACTGCCATTTTATAAATTGCTTTCTGTTAGTTTTGTATCTAGTTTGATTCTTCTCTTTTGTTTTTCTATCATTTGTTTTTGTTTGTTTGTGTTCCATACTTCTTTCCTCTGTTGCTACCTTTTTTAAGTCGAGTGTTTTTGTGGTGGTTTTTTTAAGGGTGGTTACCATTAAGTAATGAAAAGGGTACCTACCATATTCATTGTAGTACCCTATCTTATAAGTATTTCTGCACTTCATCATCCTTTGCTACTGTTAATCTCCATCCTCTCCCCCCTTTTTTTCCTTTGTTGTCACAGTTTAAGTTTGGTTTTATTGTGTTCTTGGTGGAGCTGTTACTTGTGGTGTTGTTTTCTTTTGTTCTTTGAATCTGGTTGGAAAACCCCCCTTAGTATTTCCTGGAGTGGGGGCTTTCTGTTGATAAATTCTCTCATCTTTTCTGTATTTGTGAATGTTTTTATATCTCCTTCATACTTGAAGGATAGCTTTGATGGGTATAGTATTCTTGGCTGAAAGTTCCTCTCTTTCAGGGCTTTAAATATTGGGGTCCACTCTCTTCTAGCTTGTAGAGTTTCTGCTGAGAAATCTGATGATAATCTAATAGGCCTTCCTTTATATGTTGTACTCTTCTTTTCCCTGGCTGCCTTGAGAATTTTTTCTTTGTCATTGGTTTGTGTCATCTTTATTATGATGTGCCTTGGAGTGGGTTTGTTGGGGTTAAGAAAACTTGGTGTTCTGTTTGCTTCTTGAATTTGAGGCTTTAGTTCCTTCCACAGGCTTGGGAAGTTCTCGTCTATTATTTGTTTGAGTATATTCTCCATTCCATTTTCTTTCTCTTCTCCCTCTGATATACCTATTATTCTTATGTTATTCTTTCTGATGGAGTCAGACAATTCCTGTAGGGCTTTCTCGTTTTTTATTATTTTTGAGTCTCTTTCTTCTTCTCTCTGTTGTGCCTCAAGTTGTTTGTCTTCTATTTCACTAATCCTATCTTCAATCTGGGCTGTTCTGTTAGCTAAGCTTGTTACCTCGTTTTTCAGCTCGTGAATTGAGTTTTTCATTTCTGTTTGATTTGTTTTTATAGTTTCAATTTCCTTGGTAATATATTCTTTGTGTTCATTGAGTTGTTTTCTGATCTCCCTATATTGCCTTTCTGTGTTTTCTTGTATATCTCTGAGTATTTTTAAGATTTCTATTTTAAATTCTCTGTCATTTAGCTCCAAGGCTTCCAATATGTTAAGTCTTTTCTCCATAGATTTTTCCACATCTATTTGTGTTACCTCTCTTTCTTTTGTATCCATAATATTCGATTTCATCTTTCTTATCGGCATCTGAGGGTGGTCTTATTGATAGCACTAATTAGAATTAATAAAGAGTAAAAAGAAAAAAAAAAAGGGTAAAACACCCCACAAAAAAAAAACAGTAATAATTTATTATTTCCCCCTTTTTTTCTCTCTTCTCTTTCCCTCCTCTCCCCTCCTCAGGGAAATATCGTGCCTATAATGGAGGGCCTGATTTGGGGTGAAGAGTTCAAGGGGCAAAAAAAGGGAGTAGGGACCTACTAAATGCCAAAAAAAAAAAAAAAAAAAGAAGAAAATCTTAGACAAGCATAAGATGATTTGCTTGTAAGTGATGGTCAACTAAGAGATATAATGAGAGGGATAAGAGGGAATCAGAAAAAAGGACCAAAAAAGAATAATAAAGAAGAAAAAATAAAAATAATAAGTAAAAATCTGTTGTATTAAGTGGAGCAAAGACTAAATACAATGGAGACCTTGGGTTGGGAGGACCCAAAATGCCACAAAAATAAACAAACAAGAGAAAAAAAAATAAAAACAAAAGCAAAACAGAGAAATAAAGCCAAAAAAAAGCCTTGAGTCCCAAATTAACTAATTTGTTCGTGATTGAGGATTATATGGGAGGAAAGTAAAATGAGCAAAGAAGAAACGAATAGAAAGGAAAAAATAAGAAAAAGAGAAAAACGAAGGAAGAAATAAAATAGGAGGAGAAAAAAACAAAATAAAGCAAGACAAAAAAAAAACAAAAAAAAAACAAAAGAGGAGAGAGTGAGAGTTAAGTGTTTTGGAGTATAACCTTAAAGGAGGGTGAGGATGAAGAAGAAAAATAAAATGCAACACTCATGGGTAGTGTAGTTCAAGAAAGGGGAAGCATAAGATGGGCAGAGAATAGAAGGACCGAGGTGGAGGAAATAAAGGCAAAAAGATAGAAGAAACAAACAACAACAACAACAACAAAAAATTAGTGGATCAAGTTGTAAAGTCTGTGGGTTTTTCTTGATTTTGAGAGGTTAACTTCTTCCTTTTTCTTTTCTCTCCCTCTTCCTGGTCGGTGACTCTGTACCCCAGGCTCTGCCCCTGTGTCACTCTTAGGTAGGGATTTGCAGTTGATGGGATTCTATGGCAATGTCATATAATTGGCTTTAGTCTTCCTGGAAGTAAAGGCTTGTTGGCGTTTGCAGGGTCCAACGATGAGAGAGTTTGCTTTCCTGGATTCTCTCTCCTAGTCCCCCCTTTCTGAATTAGCAGCCTGGTGATCCAGCTATAAGGCTGCAACTGCTTCTGCCTGGGGAGTAAGAGGCTCAAAGAGCTGGGAAATCCCCACTCTATCCCCACTCAGTGCAAGGCTTTGGGAAAGGCTCTGAGAGTCAGGGCCTCCAGTGTAATCAGGCGGGGGTGGGAGTCAATTGTTGTCAAGGTGACTGTTCAGCGCCTATCATTTAGTTGGACCTCTCAACCCAGGCTTTCCACACTTTGTAGCCTGTTTTTGCAGGGAAGAAGAGGCACTAGTCTCTGCTTACGACTAGTGTAGTATAGACCTTATTATCTGCCAAGTCCTTCTTGTTAGCGTTTATCCCTGAATATGGAGGCTCTATCAATCAGAAGTTGCCCCCGCCCCTTCAGTGAAAGGCACTAAAAAATATCACGCCTCTTGTCTTGGATCACTGAACTGAGAGAGATCTTATCAATTAGAACCGAGGGTGCGCAGATTTTATGGGTTAAGCTAATTTCAGTGATTGGGTCGCATCTGTGCTTCCGAAGGTATTTTAGGCTGCCTGCGCGCACCCCTCCCCCAAGGCTTGATTGTTAGCTTGAATGGCTGGGTGAGGTGCCCCGCCCAAAGAGAGAATCTCCCAAGCCTCTCCCGCTCGCCTCGCCGCTGGCAGCTGGACCGCACCAGGCGCAGGATAATGGAGCCCCCTGGGTGTGCGGGCCAGCAGGGCGCCCTGGGCGCGTGGAATGCCCAAGGCACTCGCGCGAATGGGGCGCTCCGGGCACCGGTGGCCGGCGACCCCCACTCGCAGTGTGCGGGCTGCTGGGAACGTCAGCGGTGCTCAACCGGACCGGGCGCGCGCGCGGCTGCTCGCGGCGGCTCGTGGCGGCTGCTCGCGGTGGCGGCTCGCGTTGGCCGCTCCCGGCAGCTCGCGGTTCCCAAGTATATGGGCTGACTCACCGCAGGCGCACTCCCTCGCGGCTTGAATGAGCGTTGCTGCGGTAGCTTCCTCCACACCCTCGTCTCTCAGATTCAAGTGATAACAGTCCTTTTGCTTTCAGTTTGTGTGGAACTCCGGAATGCTCCGAGGATAAATTTTTCTGTTTCTAGTTGATAAATTTGTTGTGATTTAGGGGAGAGCTGTCGGACGCGCTTCTCACGGCGCCATTTCCGTGACGTCACTCAGTTTGTTATTTTTTATTCAATTTCTTTACACTATATGAGAAGCACTCTACTTAGTCTCATGGGCACCTTGCTATCAGTCCCAAACTTTAAGGAGCTTACATTTTATTAAGGTTTATGAGGCATACCTGGAGATCTGTGATATGAGTGTATGTGGCACATGCTAGGGAGGCACAAATAAACAGCAATGGAGGTACAGTGATGGCAAAAATGACTTTTGATAGGTAAGACACCTAACAGGATATCTAAGAAATTGCTAGGAGTGATATTTAAGACAGACCTTGATGATCCTAATAGACGGAGAGTAGCAAAGACCAATCAAGAGATTCTAGGAGTAGAGACTATCAAAAGACACTGCCAACTCTGAACATATGGTGCATATGGAATATGAAGTCAAGTAAGTAGTGAGACATGAAACTCCATAGTCAAAGAACCTTGAAGGCAAGACCTAAGGATTTGGACTGCACCTTGTGGGCATCATTGGAGAGAACGTGATGAAACAGTGGGTCTCCACATTTGGACTTCTTTAATTTTCCAAGCTCTGGTGATCAGGTGGTATATGAGACGTGGTGAAGAGAAGCTTGCATCAGAAAACACACATCCAGGGCTTCACCGTTTTGCTTGTTTTTTCAGTTTACCTATCTATTTTCTGTGTCGAGTCCTTTTCCATGCTATTATGATTCTAAGTTTTATCAAATCATGCTGAAATCCTGTGAAAGCATTTATATTAACAAGAAAATAATAGCAAAGCATAACTCTTTAAAAACTTTCCCCAAAGCAAACAGTTGTGCTTGCTTTGCACCGAAATCTGCACCATTGGATTCCAGAGAGGTAATTTTCACCCATCTTGGCCATGACTCTAAACTCACAGGATTCACTAGGGCAGGTGGCACTGACGCCAGACAGCATTCCTGTTAGAGGGATACTACAAAGATGATAAGCACTTCCTAATGCTACGTCATGAGAAAGGACCCCCCCCCCAAAATTGTTGGCTAACAGGAAAAGAAAATAAGAAGGTAGGAGCAGACAGTGGGTGTCAAAGAGAGAAAACTTCCAGATTGTAAAATCCCACTTTGTTTTACAGCTTTCTGTGAAAAATCTCTTCCAAGTGATGTTCTGAGCAGCTCCCAAAGGAAGATATATGAGAAATTAGTGTGTGTCTCTAAGTATTTAATTTCCACATGTATCATTTTCAAAAAGTTACATGTAATACATGAATACAGTCCTATAAAAATTTGCTTAACTCCACAGTGTATTAATAACAAGTGGAAATCCTCTTTTCTGCCCTGAGATTCTTCTTACCTATCCCATGTCTACTTTCCTCAGAGGTTACCACTGCTATCAATTTTTGGAGACTTCCAGACTATATTCCATGCATTTACACACACACACACACACACACACACACACACACACACGCACTCACACATCTCCACACTGTTTTACCTTGTACATTCATATAGCATATGTTGCCCAACCACTTACTTTTTGAGAACATTCCATATTGCACACATGGTTGTATCTTTTTTTTTTTTTTCTTTTCTTTTCTTTTTTTTTTTTTTTCATTTTTCTGAAGCTGGAAACAGGGAGAGACAGTCAGACAGACTCCTGCATGCACCCGACCGGGATCCACCCGGCACGCCCACCATGGGGCGACGCTCTGCCCACCAGGGAGCAATGCTCTGCCCATCCTGGGCATCGCCATATTGCGACCAGAGCCACTCTAGCGCCTGAGGCAGAGGCCACAGAGCCATCCCCAGCACCCGGGCTATCTTTGCTCCAATGGAGCCTTGGCTGCGGGAGGGGAAGAGAGAGACAGAGAGGAAAGCGCGGTGGAGGGGTGGAGAAGCAAATGGGCGCTTCTCCTGTGTGCCCTGGCAGGGAATCGAACCCGGGTCCTCCTCACGCTAGGCCGACGCTCTACCGCTGAGCCAACCAGCCAGGGCTGTATCTTATTTTTAATTGCTACATAAGACTACGTAATATGGGTTCCTTTAGTTTATCACCCATTCCTTCACTGATGAGGATTTAGGATGTTTCCAAGGTTTTCACTGTTAAAAACAATGCTGTCATAGCCATCTTCCTAACTCTCTCTTTGTGCATGTGTAGGAGTATTTTCTCAACTCAGATACCTAGTAGTGAACTTTCTGTATCAAAGAGTACCCCTATACACATAAAAAAGCAATAGTAGAATAATGCCAATGCATTTATGTAAAATATTTTTATTAATCTTTATCTTTGACAAAGATTTGAATTCAGTTAAATCCAGGTACCTATCAAAATCATCTCCAAAGTTCCTAATTTATTTCAGAGAATGCTTAAAATCTATTCTAGAAAGAAAATGCTGCTTGTGATGAGATATGCCAATCACACATGTTTAGATTTCTATGCTGCTGCTTCATTGGTCAGTGCTGAGCACTAAAGAGGGATTTCCAAGCATAGCATACCTTTACCAATAAAATCACTGTGGACTAGATAAAGTAGAGGATGGATTTCAGAGGGTGCATAAGGCAATTAGTTAGGTTGACATTTGTCTTTGGGTAATATAGATTATTCAGAGCTTTCGTCAAGTGACAGAAAAGCTTGAAATGAAAGCCCCATTTCAAATGTCCAATACTGTTTCTCTCTGGCATAGTTGTCAATATTGATATTTTACATTTTCTCTTTCTCAAGTGGTCCCAACATACTGCATTAAACAGTTATGAAAATATTAGGAAAATCAGATATTTACAGGTTCACTTTTCTAACCGCACAGGCTAAATTGTTCAGAGTGCCCAGTGAGTCCTAAAGCTTGTACTTCCATTCAATAGCTTATATGGTTTTTAAATAAGCTGCGTCCAGTGTTGGGGGTGAGGGGAAACAGTCAAAAGTCCTGACTAAGTTTTGAGATTGAACCTGATGGAAATATTCTCCAGGATCCAGCTTTAGTGAAATACCTCCCTGTTCTGTTGGTCAGTGGCCTTAATAATGTGGACATGGGTAGGGAGGGTCGGGTTCTGGGCCATGCAGGTGGAAACAATTAAGATTCAAAATGGATTTTGAAAACTGATTTGCTTTTTTCTTTATTTGTCACATAAAAAGTAGTTTTAGCTTCCTAAAATCTCTCAACCGCTCATTAAGGAAATGTATTTCTAGAACATTTGATATTTTATTGCTTATGATTTAAAATCTACCTTATAGAATGCATGGAATATATATATATATGTATGTATAAACACACACACATCTACAACCACACATATATAGTCAAATCTGTGTTTCACATCAAATATCTACTGTATGTTTCACTAGGGAGACAAGACCCATGTGTTTTGCAGAAGCTTTTAAAGCTGTTTCATTTATTTTATTAGCCTTTAATGAATGTAATTAGAACCCAAGTAATTAAATGCAATTGTGCTCAGTATGTTCCTGTTGTAAATTGCCCTAAACAATGTGCATCGTGTGAACAAATTTGTGGGATTAATCGAGGATAGATAATGTTTTTGGATAGTATTTCACACTAAATGGCCGCAGAGAGAAACAAAGAAGCTGGCGCAGTGTCATTAATCTTAGTCAACTGGCAGCTCTGGTGTAATTTGCATGACTTAGGCAGTGACACAGGGTGAGGCTTGCTTGGGATGGGTGTTAGATCACTCCAATACGTATGTATTTATTCCCCTTTAGTCTCCTGATTTATAAGCAGAGAGAAGTTTGCATGTGGAAACAGATAAAAACAATGGTGTTAATGGAAAGAGTTGTAGATTACGCAAATTATTACTGGCAATATACATGTTCTTTTGTTTTCATATTGAATATTTTTGTTTTATGGTTGTTAAAGAGACATCCGTGAATCCCTGTCAAGATCGAAATTAAAAAAAAAAAGGCAGATATGATACCAATGGAAGAAGTTTGGCTTTTTTTTTCTTCTCTTTCCATATCTAATATATATTGACATTGCTTTAGGAACATATCCTTTTCGGGAGAGGCACTTTTGAATTGCATTATAGAAAACCTTCAAACTCCACTTATAAAAATATCATTTGGAAATAAGTGCTTGGGGACATGGATAGCAAATGCAAATGCTTTCTTTTTTCATCATAAGATGTAGACTGCAACTATGAATTACAGAAACAATTAGATAAGACAGTCCAAGCAAAGCACACAAATTGAGCTTCAAATGTCATAACAGATGACAAATAAAAGGTAAATGAATTTGGGGAGTTTTGAACTGCAATGACCATGGCCTCATGACCTAACGGACATGCTAATCTAGGCTTGCACAAGTGTATCTGACATTTATGAGCACACAGCCCAAGCCATTGTGTTCTTTTCTTTCTGATTGAGATGAAGTTGCTCTCAAAGTTCCCTATAATGCAGCCAAATAATCTTGAGGGCAGAACATAAAGCTATATTGTTTTTGCAAGTACAGTGATATACATAAGCTATATTAAATATTTGAGAGTAAGACTTATGAACAAAGAGATGTATCAACTCCAAAGTAAGAAAAAGGTATTTATTAATTGAAAAATTGGCACTTCACAATATATTTTAGGTTAAACTTTACATATTCATCTCTTCTGCACACAACTGTTTTCTTTTGATAACAATTTCTTAAAAACTATATAGTGCATCCATCTGAAGTTTAATTAAAAATATAAACTTTAGTGAGTTTTACCATCAGCAAAAAACACTTCACTGACCTTAGTGAATATATAGATTTGAACAAAACTTTCTGAACGACAAAATCTTAATCTCTTTCTCTCAAATCTATATAGGCACTCTAGTGTATGTGTGTGAGTGTATGTGTGTGTGTTATAAAAGTATCTCATTTTATGTTCTTATTTCATAAGCATTTAAAACAGTGAAATAATTAAGAATTCATGAGCATAGCTGACTCTTATTAATATGCCATTGACCTGCACACCCCTGTTCAACATTTAAAGACCTAGGACAACAGTATATATTATGAGGTCAGGCCTATCGATATAGCATTAAAATGAGTCATATTTAATGCAAAGCCTAGAAATGATCGTGTTAATGCAAAAACTAGCATGGCAGCACAGCTATAGTTAAAATGATACAAGACAGTGTAAAGTTCAAATATGATACACATCGTTTGGAATGCAAAGAAACATAGAAACAGTTTAATGCTGAAGTCATGCTTATTATTCCAGACTGGTTGGACATCGGGTTGAAGGGAAGGAAAATGTTTTCCACTGTAACATTTGTGGAAAGAAGTCTTTTTCCCACAAATGTTATACTCACTTGAGGACCACTTGATTTAATAGATCAAAAGGCATTTTTTTTTCCAACCCTGGCAGAAATACTATTCTCTAGAAGGGATGTAAACTGGTGGTTCCTCAGTTGGGCATCATAACTGATCATCACATGATTCAGTCGATGTATTGCCTGAGTGATCATCACCATTTCTATATAATCTCTAAGTCAAAAATACACGTACAGCAGAAGTAATTTGTCCAGAGTACAAGGAGAGAAGAATTTCTACTCAGTTGCACAGAGTAAATGAAAGCAATTTACTGAAAGTCTTTGCCCACTATTATTTTGGTATGCAGTCCAAGACATGATGAGGCACCTATACATGCCAGATACGCCATTAATTGCTATGTCAAGTCTTCAATGGAATCATGATTGATGCTGCAAGGTTGCAGAATCTGTCTTCCCTCAGAGCATTCAGATTCTTTTCCTACATGTTGCAATATTCAACTTAGAAATTTTACAGCATTGTGTTTATTATTGACCTAAATATTACTCACAATTGTATCTTTACAACTTATAAGATGTTTCTGAAATTAAAACTTCTAAAGGCTTACATATAGACTATATACTCTTGGAAGGAAAAAGTTATTTTTAAAAATATGAGTTGCATCTACATTAAGACTCTTTATGGAGACAAACATATATACAGACATTAAAGCTATTAAAGTATCTGTACTACAAAACTGTTAAGACGCTGAGAAAAAGAAAAATAAGGTTAAAGGAGTTTATGCATTATAAACAAGTAGGTTTGGTTGGTTAGAGAGATCACATTTTTTTAGAGGTAATCTAGAAAATAATTGCTCTGAAATGTACATTTTATTACTTGAAGTCTCTGGAACTCCTTAAACTGTCTGCTCTATATTCCTATCTATAAAATGGTTTTTAAAATATCACTTCAAAAGAATTGAGAAACATGCACTCAAGAAAGGAAATACATTTCTAGAGGCCAGGGTTCAATGGGAAAATAGTATTTTTAGTTGATGGTTCTTGAATAGAAGCTCCTAATGTATATTGTTTGCTGATGTATGGTGGAAAGTACCTCGGACCGAGACTGAAACTGGGGTTCTAACCTGAGCTGTGCTGCACACACTATGTGTGCTCTTAGGTAATTCATTTTTATGTTCTTATTCTTCATAAAATATGCTACTGACTCGAAACCAGATTTCCATACAGAGTGTTTTAGTTGGACTCAGAAGCCCAATACGTATATGTTGTATGTGCAGAAGTATTACTTCTTCCCAATATACCTAATGCTTCCAAGAGGAACTGAGCAGTCTGTCAGTAAGGGTGGGACATCTGTGGTGACAAGAAGACACAAACATATAACAGCTGAATACTATGGAAGTGTGCCAGCCCCAGGTAAGTGCTCAGGGCACTCTTCTCCATGTGGTCATTCAGGGACCCAAGCTCCTTTTACCTTATGACTCCCTTATCTCCAAGGCCCTCATTACCATCTGCAACCAGCTGGTAGAAAGGGAAGTAGCACAAAGGATCTCACTGGAGAGGTTGTTACGGGCTAAGCGCTAGCGTGGTGTACCTCACTTCTGCTCAGAGTCCACTGGCAAGGACTTGGTCATGGGGCCAGATCCAAACTTCAAGGAAGGCTGGAAAATGTTGTCTAACTACTATGTTTTTTAAAAGATGGATTTCAATGAATAACAGTGGTTTCTGCATCAAGCAACATCTCTTCTCCTACATATCTAATACTTACCTGCATTTATAAGTTTATAGAAGGGTAGACAACCTTCTGAATGAAAAGGGGTCTTGGCTCTGAGTGTTTTAGTCTTAATCTCCAACTAAGCTTAAAGATTATTAAAAATACATTTAAGGAATTGTGGAGGCTCGGGTCAAGACTGGATTTCAGACAGAACAGTAGATTCTCTCATAGAAAATCTATGAGGACTTCGGGTCCAGAAGCCAGAGTTCTTGCTGTTGGACTCAATGTTACAGGTTTTAATTGGAACAGCAATTTCCATTTCCACATATGCAACCCTTGACCTCACGGCATGGCCATGAGGGCTGGTTGGGTGCTGGTGTCAGACACACACTGCCAAGATTTAGTCACTCCCTTAGAGTAAAGTGCAAGGGAAACAGGCTCAGACTACTCATGTACATTACCATCACTTGAAACTAAAAAGAAGTAAGTGTTGGGTACACATGTAGCTAACTGCAAAATTACATAGTTTTAAATTATTTTCAATACTCATCTCTTAGTGACATAAGAATTCTAAAATGTGATTAAGCAATATTCTATAACTTCTGTTGTGTGTGTGTGTGTGTGTGTGTGTGTGTGATTATACAGGAAATAGTATAAAATTAGTCCTCCACTTATATATATGAACCCTGTTTCAAAAGATTGTGCTTGGCATGCCAGATCAGGAGGAGTGATAAATACTTGTACCTTCTCTGACACATAAGAAGTCTTCAAAAATAATAAGCTTTTTATTGAGGAGCTATTGTGCACAAATTACTATAGGCATATTTGCTCATGCAAGTCTCTAAGCAACCTAATGAGGTAGATGGAAGTACTCCCATTTTGCGAATGAAGAAACAGGCCATGACATTCAGTATGCTACACAAGGTGCCAGAGTTATGACGCAGCAGAACACAGATTAAAATTTCTGTCGATAGAAACCCGCAGTCAGCTCTTATAACTCCTATGTGTTGTGCTTGTTGAGACCAAGACTGGCTGCCCAGGGAAGAGGGCTAAGTCTGGCAGATGCTGTAGAATGAGCTGGGCAAGAGATCAAATCCTGTCGGATAACCCAGGCCAGCAAGGAGAAGGAGTGGCCACAGGCCCAAGCAGGCAATACAGAGCAGCAGAGAGGTAGTTGGCGTGATATCCAGGCATAAAGACAGCAAGCCACCTAACTTTCTGATCCTCAGTGTCTTCATTCATAAAATGGAGATAATAAAACTACTTAACTTTTCAGGATGTAGTGAAGGTGAAGTGAATTCTAAGATAGTGCCTTGCACTCAGGACAACTATGAATATTTATTAAGTAATCTTTAAGCTTCCCTCGAGTTCTGTCATTTTTCTTTTTGTACGACTCTTAAGAATTTACAGTGAAGTTTGAGGGTTTGAAGGGCAGAGGACTAGGCAGGAGCTTTATTAAGGTTGCTTCCTGGGACTGTTTTGCTTCAGCAGTGTCGTTTTAATAAGAGTTTGGGTGGAGATGGTAGGGTGGTGGACATAATGGTAGCCTAGTGCTACTGGTCAGAGGCAGAAACATTGACTCAGTACCTTCAAGTTGGATTTCTGGGAGGAGATTTGCATAAAATAAAAGCAAAAATAAGATCAAGATAACAGGGCAGAGTCATGGTATCAGTAGCACCAGGGAGAGCTCCCAGGGTTCTGGAGCTCTTTGCAAGGCGAGAAACGTTTGGAAGTGCTTTCCCTTTATCTCTGGTCTTCTCCTGTTAGGCCTACCCTTAAATCACAAACCTTGTTTAAGTGCCCAGGTATGTTAAGGAAGTTCCTGATCAGAGAGGAAGAAAACTGCATTTTCATTAACTTAAGAACACTTAAGACCTTTCTGAAATTGAGGACATTTTTCCATGGACTTAAGTGTGGATGGCTCACACCCGCTATGAACTCTGTGAAAAATAATTGCTGTATTTTTTTTTTTTTTTGCTTTGGTATCTTCCTGGAGCATGAGCAGGGGTCCAAGAAACCTAAACACTGATACTGCTTTCTCTCTTCCTTGTTTTATGACCTTGGGAACAAGTGGGCTGCATGGGTCCAACATACTAACTGGATATAGAATCAGAGTCTTACAGGAGAGGCAATTTTCAAACACATTTGCCCAGTGAGAAAAGAATTTAAGTGGTCGTTTCTGTTCCAATGATCCAGATGAGTCTATTTGACCTCTAATTCATTTCATGATCATCTCCTACAGTGCTTGTGTGCTGAGTTCCTTACCACTAATGTGGGGCCACAATGACAAAGAATTACACATGCTTCCCCACCGGCCTCTAGAAAATGAACAGCTCCCTTTGTTTCTCTGCTTCTTAGGGAGCATTTCCCCCCACCTTGATTTTCCTAGCATCAAGGAAAGATTGCTCTCCTACTTCCTCCAGTCTGTATAGAAGAGGCACTGAGAAAGACCCAAACAATTTTGTGATGGCCATTGCTCAGCAAGGGGCAAAATTAAGTATGGAGTTCCTATTTGCAGGTCTACCTTAACTTTGCACTATGTAGGCTTGCCTTTCTTACAAGACTGAAGCAATACTATAATTTTAATAATATTTTAGAGGCTTGATGGATTAATTTTTTATTATTTGGGTCAGGAGGTCATTCTTCTAAATTTGCAGAAGTTATTCATTCTATTTTGGATATTTTTCAGTGTACGCTCTTTTTACTGGGCCATTAGGTTTTGAAATTCCTCAAAATTGTCTCTAAGATTACCTTTTTATCTTCTTCTGTATTTCTTCTGATGACCTGTTTTCCTGCCCTTATGGAACCAAACATCTCCCATGTTTATATCTCCATGTCAGAACTCTCTTCTGGGTTCAAAACTCATACGTCAAACTGTCTACTCAGCTTTCCTAAGGGGATGTATCAAAATCACCTCAAACTCAATGCATTCAAGACAATTTAGAGTCTAGTGCTCCTTCTGGGCCTCTTCTCTCCAGTGTTTCTCATCTCAGTGAACCTATAACCGGAGGGCATAGAAAAACAGAGGTCATCCTTCACACCTCAGTTTCCCTTGCCCTCCTTATCCAATTTATCCCTGAATTCCATCAGTGACCTCCTAAATATTTCTCAGATCTGTCACTTTCCCCCTCTTTATCCCCCATGCTCCAACCCCTAGTTCTGGTATATACTCTGGCAGCTTGCACTTCCCCCACCAAATCTTATATAATTATTTTTTTTACATTATAGCTTGAGTGCCCTTTACAACTCATACATCTTCTTGAATCCACTCTGTTCCAAACTATTCAGTATTTTTTTCACTGCTCTTGAGAGGAAAATTAATATTCCTAACAGGGTTCATAAGGCCCTGAGTGACTGGTAACACCTCTACTTCTAGAATGGTCTTGTAGCACTGGCCTTCTTTCCTGTTACCCGCAACTCACAGTGTCTTTTTTATACTTATGAAGCTCCATTCTCCTCTTGTCACAGGATGTTCATGAACATCAGATTCCCTTAGCCTCCAACTTTATCTATTACTTATCTATTACTTACTTTAACACTGTTATTTGAATAACACATTTTCATGGAAGTCTCTGTAATACCCTAAATTAAGTATAGTTTCTCTACATTGTAAGCTCTTTGACAATAAACACTATGGTTATTTGGCTCATGTATTTTATTTCTAGGAGGATGGAGAAAGGTTACATATAGCAGTTATTCAGCACAGACCTATTGAAAGAGTAAAGGAGCTCTGTTCAGGATTATTTTTGCCAGTCATATTGAATTAATTGTATAGATAAAAAAGTGTGTTTTTTCCTTTAAAGATTTATAGTTTTTACTTAATTTTCCCTCAGAATCATCTTTATGACATATATATATATATATATATATATATATTTTTTTTTTTTTTTTTTTTTTTTTTTTTTTTTTGGTATTTTTCCGAAGCTGGGTATGGGGAGAGACAGTCAGACAGACTCCGGCATGCGCCCGACCTGGATCCACCCGACCAGGATCCACCCCGCACACCCACCAGGGGGCGACGCTTTGCCCACCAGGGGGCGATGCTCTGCCCCTCCAGGCGTCGCTCTGTCGCGACCAGAGCCACTCTAGCACCTGAGGCAGAGGCCAAGGAGCCATCCCCAGCGCCCGGGCCATCTTTGCTCCAATGGAGCCTCGGCTGCGGGAGGGGAAGAGAGAGACAGAGAGGAAGGAGAGGGGGAGGGGTGGAGAAGGAGATGGGCGCTTCTCCTGTGTGCCCTGGCCGGGAATCGAACCCGGGACCCCTGCATGCCAGGCCGACGCTCTACCACTGAGCCAACCGGCCAGGGCTATGACATATTTTTTAATTGTTTCTATATATTAAAGATTATCTTTCTGCTTGAGAACAAAGGATTTAAAAAGAACATTTTAGTACTTTCCTTCATTTGGTGAATTAATATGCCCATACTTTAGTGTCTTTATTCAGCATTCAGCATGATCCCTTAAATTTCAGCCATCTCACCAAGGTTTCCCTGTCAGCTATTATTTCACAGTTTTCTGAAACATCTTCCAACAGAAGTCCTACCCAAGTCAGTCATTACACCACGTGATTGTACTCATCTCTCACCCTGCGGCGTGCTTCTTAAATTGATTCAACTGCTTCTAACATATTGACTCTGACCACAAGCTGTGTGGGATTATCAGAGATAGTCACTTGAGCAAGTACATTTCCAGCTAGTCATTTTGTGCCCAACACCTTGAATAACTAGATGCTGCTTTTGTTGAAAGGCTGGAGGCATGTGGTGTTTGGTGACAGAATGTTCAGTTTTATAGTAGACCATACCAGGCGACAGATGGCCTGGGTCATCATAAAATTTATCTTTGATTCTATTTCATTGTTTGATAGTATCACCATAGTATTTGTGAAATGGTTCACCATGATGTTCATTTTATTTCCCTGTTTATTTTAAAACCTGTATATCTGTACATAGCTGACACAGATCAACAATTCTTTTCTGCGTTTTCATTGGTACAACCTTACTCTTTTTTTCCCCCCGTCAAGGCCTTAGAGAGCAGAGTTGCAAATAAATTACCCTGTAATAGATAAATTTCTGTCTGCCTATCTATTACCTATCTATCATCTAACTATTGTCAAGTACTTCTTCTGTCTTCTATTTCCCTGACATTCACATAGATTAACCCTGTTCTTGTTTCACACTTTATAAGGTTTTCCTGGACCTGACCATGTGCTCAGTTCTTAGAGTGGATAGATGGTCTAAAGAAATCAATCAATGAATTTCATACCCTTGACCACAAAAATTGGTACTGACAGGTTACAAAGCTCAACTCAAGATAATATGTTTAAGCCCAAAATTTTTATTTTTTAAAAACTATTGGGGGGAATAATGCTGTGTGTGTATGTGAATGAGTGTGTATGTGTTAAGAAGATAGTTGAGAAGAGAGAAGCTGTGTCTGGAGGCTGCTGAAACCATCTTCTCACTACAACTGAAGAGCTGGGTTGCCTGAAGATGGAGCTAAAACAAAAAGAGGCAGAGCTAAGTAATTGTGTGAACTTAAATCCTGATTTTAACATTTGAGGTCCTGGATCCAGTTGCATATGAAGCAATTTTACTTCTGAACTTCTCAATATGTGTCTTGTTTTATTTTTTGCTAGGCCAGTTTGAATTTTTCTTTCCCCTATTGTAACCAAAGAAGTCCTAGCAGATGTATTTTTTTTTCTTAAATCAAGCTAAGGTTACTACCGTAAGGATGCTGAGGGAGGAAATACATTCTCACTGTCAAATTTGCCATTGGAGGTAGCAAGATACTTAGAAGATTGTCAAGACCCAGGCATTTGTTTGGCAGTGATGCTGACCCCAGGAAGGCAAACATCACATCAACTGCCACACCAGATGGACTTTTTAGGCTCTCATCAATTCTGGAAAAAGAATCTATCAAAGGTTGGACTACTATATTCTTGTGTGATAAAGTATGTTGATGACTGACTTTCAAATATTATGGATTGGAAATTGAAAGTTCTTGGTATCTGAAGTGTCCCAGGAATTTTGAATTTGTTTCCCCCAGTGTTATTTCAGCATTGAAGTTCTTCTGTTGATGTACTTCCTCCTTTTTGCTCGGGCAATACGAGGCATCATGGTGCCCTTTCGGTGTTTGCCAGTACCACATTGGGCTCTCTGGGATGTCTGGTGCTGGTGGTGCTGAATCCAGGGATAGCCCATTGGTTTTGTAGGACACAACTGAAATAGCCACATTTCTGTAAAAGGAATTTTAGATCTTAAAAGGCATTATAACATTATAGCACTCTTATATAACATTCAAAAACCATCTTTTTTATTTTGAATTGAAAAGTCTTACATGCTTACAGAAGGGCATTTGTATCGAAAATGAAAACTTAATATTTATAATCCCTTTACCCAAAGATACCCACTATGAAAATTTTTTTTGCATATTTTAATCATCTGGTTTTCTATGAGTATGAAAGCATTCATATTTTACTATACTGTCACTTTTCCTGCTTTGATACTCATTTTATTATAAATATTTTCTCACATCCCTACAGGCAATTCAGAATTTTAATGACTACAATTTCCCCCTCTTTGGGTGTTCAACACATGTCCGGCCATCACCGTCTTGTTGCATACACTCTGTTAGCTCTCAGCTAATGTTGTTGAAGAGGTGGTTGTCCTCCTTAGCCCCACAGTTACTGTTTTCAAGTGATTAAATTTGTGTTCAAAACTTTAGAAAAGTTTCCTAAGCATTCATTTGTTATTAATTAATTAATTTGTTTGTATTTTTTTGAGTGCCTACTATGGGCACTCAAAAAATCTTGTTCTTGGACGTATTTCTCAGACCAAGAAAATTATGCTTTAGAAGATTTGTTTAATGATAGCTAAATTTCACACTTGCAAAATTACAAAAAGCTGTGTAAAGATTCAAGGGTCTTTGAAGGCATCTTTGGTTCCACTTACTTGTCATTATTTAATCAGAAAAGAGCCTTATTGGGACACATATGGTGTAAATAGTTCAAAAGATATTTGGATGTCTTTATGACAGAGGGTTCTCTTAGATTATGGCCCTAATAATATTGCATTTTATTTTTCCACAGCTACGCACTTTTTTTAAAGGTGGTATGTCATGTTTTTAAACGAGATATTAATCATTTTTTTTTCTTTCCATGGAAAATTTTCTTTTGTATGGAATTCTTCTGGTTTGCTATACGTATGTGTTTGTAAAAGCAATATGTGCTTTTTAAAGTTGCATCACCTAAGAGAGGACTTGTTTCTTCTATTGATTTGAATGAAATTAAATGTTAAAAGAACAGGTCTATACATACACAATTTAGAAATCTCAAAACAACAAATGAAAGAAAAGTCCTGCTTATCCCACCAAATGTTTATTGAAGAGGCTCAACTGGAGAATAAAAGATAATGACAGAAGACATTTCAACACAGCTAAATACTATGGAGCTGTCCTGTATGTATTGGAGGTAAGTGAAACTTTTATTTTATTGTGTAGGGGCTTTATTAACCTCTTTACTTATGAACATAAATTACTCCAAATTTTAATTTCAGGTTTGAGTTTAATACATTCTCAGACGAAAATCCATCTTTTTCTATCTTCTAAAAGTTTCTTCTGCATACTATTTGGAGACTCATGAATTACAGATGTCAAACTGAACAATAAAAGGTGAGACAAACTCCTTAAAACCCCAAGGGAATTTTTGACTACTCTGATATTTGACTGCAAGGAACTTGCTTCTTTTTCACCTGGTATTGCTGAAACAAAAATGCACACAAAAACCTGACTGCACTGCTGCTAAATTAACATTTGTTAATAATAGATTAGAAAGATATAGTTTTTTGCCTGCTTTTCTCTCTTTAATTCTTTTAAACTTCTCTTGGATCTACAATGAGCTGCTTAAAATAGATCCATTTGCAACCTTGTGTGGAGCCTTTATAAAATCTTGTCTTCATTCTCAAAGTCACTTTTATTCTTCACGATGCTTACCTGGCCTCTGTTTGAAGATAATAAAACCTGTCTCTATCCATTTAGAAGCTGCATTTTGCCCTTGTTGTTACATTATATATTGATTATTAATTAACTTTAAAGTAGCAGTTAAGGTTAAGTAATTTTTACATATAAGGACTACAGCACACACTAAATTTTTTTTTTTTAAATAGAAGCTTTCCTGAGGGCAAGATATCTATTCAGTTGCAGTATTTCATATGAGCCTTTTATTGCATCTTTGGTTTGTGGACCAGGTATTCAATATGATTTGCCCAACCTTACTTTCATATGATATGATTTATCCAATTTATTTATTATGCTTTAAATTTTTCCTTCAACATTTCAAATGTGTTTCTTGATATCTAGGTATATAATGTCAGATATTAGACAGTCATGGAGGAATGAAAACTTATGAAATGGAAACTAATTCTAGGCTCAATGATGATTGTTGTATACTTCTTATCACTGACTGGGTTTATGAATTTGTTGAAATCAATTAATCATACCATGTTTAATATTATTTGAACATGAGGCAATATTATTCTATCTCTACAGAGACTTCAATCCTTTCCTGAGAATCATAACCACCTTTACAGAGTAACACTGTTATCTGCCCCAACTTTATGCCAACTGGTATATTTTCAGAGTTTTAGCCTATGGAGTACTCTAATTTCACAATCTAAAATTAGTAGCAACTCAGTTCGGGATTTTTTTTTTTTATCTGCTGACTGTGCCTCTTAACAGCAATAGATATAATGACATATAGAAGTGTAACTACCCCAGCTCCACTGCTCTGAGGTAATGAAGTCAGGATTTAGATACTAATTATTGAATTCCAGAATTCAAATTCTTTATCAACAGTCTGTAACTACTAATATATCAAGTATATCTAGTCATTTATAATTGTTAAGTAATTTTACTTCAGTATTTTCAAAAAGAATTTGATGAAACTTTTTATAAAACATCTACATACAACACAGTTAAAAATAAGGATAAAACAAGGGGTCATTAAAAAAAGAGGTAAAATTATTATAATTAAAAACCAAAAATTTGCACTAAGCTAATTACTGAAACGTAGAGTAAATTTAAGAACTTTCCCCACTGATGAGGCAGAGAAGGAAAATGTGATGGGTGTGATGGCTTTCATTTAATAAAAGGAAATATTTACATATTCTTCAGTTGAGGCAAACTTTAAACTTTGTTCTGATACTAAACTCCAATAACTTATGACCTGAATCCTTTCTCCTCTCCTTTATTTGCTCAATCAACAATTCTTTATTAAATGCCTTTTAGGGACTCAATATTATGCTTGTCACTGCGAACTCAGTGCTCAGCAAAATAGTTCTCTGCCCTTTTGGAGAGCACACGAGTGGAGAAATAGCCCCGAATCCTTCCATTAGTCTGTAACTACAAAGTGAGATCTTTCCTGTGTGGAAAGGAGTAAAGGACATGAGAACACATAACAAAAGAATATGACCTAGACCTGAGGTTTAGGAGAGGCTTCCCTAGAGCAGGGATCAGCCCAAGGTGTTTAGGTGCATGCTCTCAAAGTGCTGCGCAGAGACCCACAGCACCGGCCCCAGCTGGGGACTTCTTAGAGATGCCGACTCTCTCTGGCTTGGCTCGGACCTACTGGCTGAGAATCTGCTTCTGTTTTAACAAGATCCACAAGTAATTCTTTTGAACAGTCAAGTTGGAGAGGCACTGATTGAGGGGAAGGGGCAGGCTAGAACAAAGGGAATCGTGTGTTGAAAAGACCTGCTGTAGAAAGGAGTATGGGGGAACTGAAATATGGGCAATGTGGCTGGAGCCTCTGTGGTGAGAGGGAGGGCCACCTACATGAGAAGGCAATGGAGATGTACGCAGGCTGGGGCCACTCCAGCGGGGCTCTGTAGGCCTGAGAGACACAGGAATCTCTGAGGGTTTGATTTCATTCGAAAAGCCAAAGAAGATAGTTGCATTTTATTTGGAAAACATCCTTTTGCAGTGCAGAGAGCAGAGGGTATTGGGAGTAAAAACAGAAGGGGCCATTTAAGTGGCTATGATGTTGTCTAGGTGAAAGATGATAGTGAGAAGTGGAGATCCGAGAGATATTTAGGGGATTAAATGGGTTGGCTTCAGTAATAGTTTTAATATGAGGGTGAAGGGAGTGAGGGGTCAAGGATTACTTTTAAATTTCAAACTTGCCCTTTCTGGATGGATGAAAGTGTTGAGATAGGAAATCCCTAAAAGACAAGCAGATTTGGAAGGGAAATAATCAGTTAGGTTAGACACATTTAAACACATTAAATTTCAAGAGCCTTTGAGGCAGCGGAGATATCAAAGTGGCTGTTATCAAAGTGGGCTCTGATTGGTCTGGTTTAGAGCTGTAATTTGGGAGTGAGAGTAAGTAACATGGCAAGTAATTAATTCAGGAAAGAGGCAAAAATAAGTTTTTCATTAAACCATCTCTTGTATTGAATTTCAAAGACACTTATTAATTTAATAAAAGCATTTTTATAGAATGCCAAATTAATATAGTCAAAATTCATTATTTCTATTATTTAAAGTCAATTTTGAATAGATTTTAGACACTTTAAAAGAAATAGATAGTCAATATTTTTTAGACTTTCTCAAATATTGATTGTCTTGACCATGCTTTGTCAGAAGTTGGATGGAACTCATTTAAAAATTGAATTCCATGTGTCTTAAGCATAAACATTATAGGTTGCCAATTGTCTCGTTCATAACAGGCCCACATAGTATTTGAATTGATTATTGAAGTTATAACTACATATTTTCAATATCAGACTTGCAGGCAGTAAAGCTAGTATTCTATTATGAAAACTAATGAGCCTAATAAACCAGTGGTAGTCAACCTGGTCCCTACCGCCTACGAGTGGGCGTTCCAGCTTTCATAGTGGGCGGTAGCGGAGCAACCAAAGTATAAATAAAAAGATAGATTTAACTATAGTTAGTTGTTTTATAAAGATTTATTCTGCCAAACATAGCAAAAATCTGACATAAAGTACTTGGTAAGTAATTATTATTATATGCTTTAACTTGCTGTAACTCTGCTTTATATAAATTTTATAAAGTAAAGTTACTTCCCTACTTTATAAATCACCATTACTGTGGAACTGGTGGGAGGTTAGAAAATTTTACTACTAACAGAGATAAAAAAGTGGGCGGTAGGTATAAAAAGGTTGACTACCCCTGTGATAAACCTTACTTAAATATAGAGAAATCCTACCTCTATTCAGAAAAGGGCTGCAGAGGTGCATCTGAGCTTTGCAAAAGCAAACTTCTAAAACATGTTTGATTCTGCCCAAATACATATACAAATATAAATAGTATGAAGATAGAATTTGACTAGAAAATTTAAGTGTAGATTTTGTCAATCAAGTGAATTAGCTATAAAAAAATAAATGTGGCTTTTATAGAATAAGTTTATCAGCTGCAAAATATATGCCCAAGAAGTTTAATAAGTTAACCCATTGGGGGAAAGGAAAGGCTGAAATCAGGGCTAATTATAAAAATATTAATAACTGATATGGTAAGGGCAAAAACCAGTAAGAAAAGCCATATTGCTCAATGTGTACCCTGGAGAATCTGTTGCAATAAAGACATTGCTTGAATTAGGTTGCGGGGGGGGGATATTATGGGAATGAGGAGCGAGGGCGGTAGGAGCTTGTACGGTCCTCAGAGAGTAAAAGCAGTTAGAGGTTTGATTGAAGAGCAGTATTTCATTAATTTAACAACCAGCATGGCCAGCTTTGTTACCTCTCTCTGAATAGCAGCCCTGCCTAGAACCATGCATTTGAACAACAAGGTATAATGAAACCAGTAATCTTTGATTTAAGCATGGTTAATATTTTGCTATTATTTTTGACAGTGATTAACCAATAAGTTTGTCTGTTTTTTTTAAGGCCACACATAATCAACTATGTCATCAGTAATGGAAGAAATGACTCATTTTCATTGTCTTTGGCAGGAGGGCAATAATGCAACACATCTTAATGGAATTTTTTATTTACAAGTAAGAAAGGAGGCAAAGGGGTAATATATAGACTGGTTGAACACCATTATACTTGGAACATGGTTTTCGAAATAACTGTTCCAACCTCTTTCAATTCTGGGATGAGTTTTATGATACAGGCCCTGAAAAAACAGTGAGTCAGGGCTCATAGCTGAGATGGTGTGATTTGGAGGGTGAGGCAGCCCAGCTTGAAATGATCTTGCCTTAGACTTACTTTCCTGACCACCCACAATCCTGAAGCTAAAAGAACAAGATCCAAAAAAGCAAGAAAGAACTGTCCGTTGGATTCTGGCACTGGAGCAAGTCTATCTTTCTCTTCCTTGATTCAGATGTGCTTCTTGAGCCCTCACCCTTTCCCATCTTCCCTGTCCATTTTTCTGACTATGCTCTGTGTTTCTGACTGAGTTTCTTATATAATATTGTGAATTAACCTAAGCTTCTGAACCACACTTTATTTATCTTTACTAATTAAAATAGTCTCAGATTATTTCTCCTACGTAATGGTTAAAGCTTGAGTCCATCATTTATGACCCTTTCTTGGGCCTGGGCAATCTGACCATATCAACCAACCCACTTTTCCTGGACTCTGTCTTAGTTACTACTTTGCTATGTCTTCCACCTTTAGGGAAACATTTATTATAAATAATTCTGTAACATGTTGCACCATACTTTAAACATTAGTTTAATTTTTTTTTCTAGTTTTTTTTAATTGAATTTATTGGGGCAACACTGGTTAACAAATTTATAAGATTATGCTTAGATGATGTGAGCAACTGCTCTAAAATAGTCAAATTTATTCACTCTGAAAACTTAATTTGACTGTTTTATAAACAATGGTTTATAAACAAAAATATGTTAAATTGGGCCCTGGTTGGTTAGTCAGTTAAGAGCCTTGTCTGGAAAGAACAATGTTTCAGGTTGATTTCCAGTCAGAGCACATATGAAAAGCAACCAAAAAAAAGTATGACTAAGTGGAACAACAAATGCTCCCTTCCCCTCGCTCTCCCTTTCTTTCTCTGTCTTTCTAAAAATCAATAAAAATTCAGCCCTGGCTGGATAGCTCAGTTAGTTAGAGCGTCGTCCCGGAGCATGGAGGTTGCTGGTTTCAATTCCTGGTCAGGGTACATAGAGGAGAGTTTGATGTTCCTGTCTCTCTTTCTCCCTGCCTCTCTCAAGACAGTAAACAAATAAAAAATAAATATTGATTATTATATTTTGGAAATGAGGGTGAAATTCAAGCCAATTTTGAGACTATCTGAAGGTCATAGTTTCCTACTATATCTTATACAAATGGAACAATTCTTTCAAGATTAAGTTTTATATCTATTTACATATGAGATTTTCTCATTCATAAATTAAATTATGATTTCTAGGAGCATATATTAGTAAATGGAATAACATAGGATTATCACATACATTTTAGTAGTTAAATGCTTTTGTGTGTGTGTATTTTGATGAGTGGTATGGAGTCTGTGAAGAAGAATAATCTCAATATAAAGGTTTGAAAAAAAGGAAATTATCCAACTTGTTGCATTGAAAAATACTTATTACTGGAGTCTTGCAATATTTTTTCTCCAGTCCACTTTATTCTCAATTATAGATAATAGTGATCATACTTATTAAGTGCTTATATGCAGTTTTATCATAATCCCAAAATAATCAGTTTCAATGTCAACATCATCAGTTATAAATAGTCTCATAATCTTAATTTCAAACTTCAAGGTTTTAGGATATATTTGTTGTCAATGAGACTTTTTTTTTTAATTCAGTGAGAGGAGGGGAGGCAGAGAGACAAACTCTCACATGCACCCGGACTGGGATCCACACAGCAAGCCTACTAGGGGGCAGTGCTCTCCCCATCTGGGGCATTGCTTCATTGCTCAGCAACCGAGCTCTTCTTTAGTGCCTGAGGCAGAAGGCATGGAGCCAACCTCAGTGCCCATGGCCAACTCACTCCAATTGAGCCATGGCTGCAGGAGGATCAGAGAGAAAGAAAGAGAAGCTAGAAGGGAAGGGGTGGGGATGGAGATAGCTGCTTCTGTGTGCCCTGACAGCGAATCGAACCTGGGACATCCACACGCCTGGCCAGCACTTGACCACTGAGCCAACCGGCCAAGGAGACTGAGACTTTTTTTTGCTGTCACAAGATAACACAAACCTAAATGAGAGAATATTCCTGTTTCTTGAAAACCAAGAGATAAAAAGAGAAAATTTTATATGTAAATAGATGTAAACCTTAATCTTGGAAGGACTGTTCCATTTGTATAACATACAGTAGGAATTTTCCTTTTAATTTTTCTGAAGGATATACACCACATATCCCATGGGTAATAAAGTGCATTCAATGTGTTTATAAGCCAGTCACTTTGTTTAAGCAAACACAAGTACAAAGTAAAATAAAACCACCAAATAATGAACTCCATGTTCATAACATACAAAAATCGCCGCCTACTCAGTAGGTAACTACAACATTCCAACTCCTGAATATATAATATTTATAAATTTACCTTTTCATGACCTTCAGATAGTCTCAGAATTATCTTGAATTTCACCCTCATTTCCAAAAGAGTGAAATTATTCTAAAAATTCTCTTGTATAATAAATACCTGTGGGTCATTTGTTGCTGATTCCATGAAGGAATAGCTTTAATATAGCTATATTCTCAGTTTGGTGTGGCTTTAAGGAAAAAAAGTCTCATTTTTCCAAGGTATTATACTGTTAAAAGTGTGCAATTATCTCCACTAGGGCATTATACATCATTTTTCCTACTGTTGGAAACCTTTGAGATATAAGCTAATTTATCACATCCTCAACTCTTGTCAGGTTTACAAAATCCTGTTGTTTCACTTTCTAGATAATTTTTCCTTTTAAAACTTTCTTCTTTTGTCTTCTAATAAATATGCCCTTTCTAAATCTTTTGTCTTTTAAAATGAAAAGACTAAAAGGACTACTTTTGTAATTAAAAGTCATTTAAAAATAACCTCAGAAGATTGTTCCTAGCTATCAAAACATCTTTATGGTCCCATTTCTATGGCAAGAAAGACAAGCAACTGGGATCCTGTACATTTTACTGTAGTCTACATTAATTACCTTCTATTAAAAAATGACAAAAACCTTTTTGAAAGGGAATCTGGCACTCTTTCCACAGAAATGATGGCAGACACCCTACTTTGCTGATTTCTTGACACTTCTAATTACCTGTATTCATTTGAAATCGTTTCCTTTGTCAAGAGTTATTGGCATGATTTTCTGAGAACAAGAAGAAAATGGAAAACATTTTAGCAAGTTAAGGAAAAAAAATCAACAGTATCATTGTTTGCTGCTTTTGTTGAAACTACCTACACAAGTCATTTGAGGGACATGAAGGTAAATGAAAGGTTATACTTTGCCCTGCACGTTGTTGCTGGTATTTGTAATGTCAATAATGGTAGAAGGTTGTCAGGAAATTGGAGAGATAAAGGTCAATAGCAATGACAAATATATCATTGTACGTGTTTGAATATGCAATATCAGCCTAATCTGTGAGTGGAGGCTTTCACACCCTGGAAATATCAATCAGGGGCTATACAAAACCCACCCATTGTTCTCTAGCCTCCTAGAATGTAATGGGGATTTGCAGATTGAAAACCCATCAGAGATTTTTGGTAGGGGGCACTGTAGTTATTGCTGACTACATATACAAATGCTCATTTCTTTCCTTTTTAAAACATAATTCTAATATTTCTTTTAAAGATAGAATTAACAAAAACATATTAAAAGTTACTCTGTTTCTGAGATAGCTTCATTGGTGGGAAAGGATTTTTCTTTTTCACCAAAATGGGAAGGCATAGTTTAGCTTTGTATGTTATTGCAATGAGGTAGATTCCAGAATTTTTTCAGTGTTATAAGCTAAATTAAATATTAACTATGTCTTTTGTACAATCTTGACAAAAACTTAATTGGGCTAATGGCGGATCCTTACTCCAAGTTTTGCCTCCTGTTGATTTTGATGTGTTAGAAAATGTAGTCATTTGTAATCAATAATACATTATTTATGAATGCAATGCACAATAGGTTACTTAAACTGTGTCTCTACTAAGAATAGACTTGTTACAATGAATTGTGTTTGAGCCAAACCAAAGTATTCAGATTCAGTAGACAAGTGTATCTATCTTTCTTTTAATAAATGGTGCTAAAGCAATCACTTAAAACCTTCTGAGAAATGAAAAGTAAAAATAAAGTAACTAGAGATATTTTTTAATGAATGTCCTTCACCTTGGTCTTGAAGAACACCTGCAGGATATAAAAGCAGTGTGTTTGAAGCACAGAGAGATCATCTTTTATGGATATTACTTTAAAATTTTTGCATCTACAGGTACTTACCATTAAAGTATTTTGAAAAAAAATTCTACTCTTCCTGAGACATTCTGCATTTTCTTGGGCATACAGACCCCTTTCCCTAATGCTGACCTGATGCGTAAGTCATCCTTCCCAAACACACACACACAGACTGTGTGGAAAGAAAGGTGAAAAAGAGATCTGCTATGAAGAGAGTACAGAGTGACAGGAAAAAGAGCGGTAAACCCAATGCACCCTGAGGTGACATAATAAGGGAAAAGGCTGGAGGGGACAGGGGGAGCCTGAAGGAGAAAAGAGAGAAAGAAAGGTAGAGATGATTTAGGAGAGAAAAGATAAAGAAGGGGCATGATGAAGTTAAAATATAAATAAAATGTAACATAGTAAATATAATTGTTATATAGGAGAAGTGAGATTTACTGAATCTGAGAAAGAGAAAGAGAGAAAAAAAGGTAGATTGTGGAGGTTGAGAGAAAAAGAAAATTCAGACAGCTGATCAGAAGAGAAAGTCTTAAATGGAGGACGTGGAAACAGAAAGAGCAGAGTCCCTGATGTTTTCCAGCCTCCGTGTCTATCCGTTCAAGGGACAATGAAGCAGAGACTCCATCTCCCCTTTCCTCTGCATATTCCACACTGAACCTATTAAGAAGCTATGTGTCCCATTTACTACAGTAAATTTGCAGTATGCTTGTCCATTTCTTTTCATTTTTAATATTTTATAGTGTTCATCATCATAGGATCTTTTATATGGTGTACTTTTTCTAAAGCTCTAATTATTTCCAGAGAATAATAATTGTTAAAGTCCTCCAACAAAAAACTATAAATGATTTAAGTAAGATATTTTGAGATTGAATTACTTCATCTTTCACTGGTTTCTCTTTGTATTCTGTTAGTTTTTGATTACATTTCTGACCTTCAGATAAGATACTTATGTAAATAAACGGTCTGGCTAAGTTCATCATGTGCCAAATGACAGCTATATACTGTCCCAAAGGTTTTATTTATTTTACTTTATTATTATTACATTTATAAATTGAAATGAAATAAACAGAGGTGGACATTTGCTTTTTTTTGTCTTCTTACTTGAAGATAGTATTTTCTTTACGTAGGTGACTAAGTGGTTTAAGAAACAATAAAAGGGCTCATCTGCACTAAACAAGTGTTAAATAGACTTAAGTTTTCTTTGCAATTTCAGCAACTTGAATGCAAGTGCTGGAAACCAGAGTCCTGGATTGTCTGTGCCAGAGTGTCTTCTTTTTGTAGGCTAACATCTGGGCGAGAATTTAATTTTGAAGGTTGTATTTTTTCCATTTTATTTCTTTCTTCTTCTCCCTTTTCTGGGTAGGAGTTAATTTGGAAATGAATGGATAATAAAGTGCAAGTAATTTCTTATTTTGTATAATCTCTCTTTTTTAATTGTGATGTAGCTCAAATAAATATTGTTTTGCACACAGTGTTATTCTTTTATGTTAGATGTCTATGATTGAAAATCGGCCTATTAAATCATAATTTTGTATTGTCTATATCACTTTGCAACTTCTCCTTTTTACGCAGTACAATATTTGGGCAATAACACAATTACATGCTAATTTTTACTTTTCTCTTCCCTTCCATCATTGTTATTACTAATCATTTTAGTTATCAATGACCCACAATAATAACTACTCAGAATTTGCAGAATTATTCTATAGCTTACTCCCTCTAGACTAAAAATTTAATATAATTTCTAAGTATAAAAACATGCTGTATAAAGTGAATGTGCTGAAAGATAAGTGTAATTCACAAGTGTTAGGGGTGGGAGAGACGATATAATTTTATTCATATCTATCTTCTCTATCTCTCTATGTAGACAGATATAGTATTAGACATGACAGAGTGTGCAGATATGAGGAAAATCACAAATCTCAGGTCTTTTCTGAGGTAAGAAAAGAGTGAAGGCCAAATGCTTCTGGTGCTCTAGAAGTTAACTCATGTTTATACTCTTTGTCTCCCCCTCTCTCGTTCTCTTTCTTTCACACATGCTACATGCCACATTAACTGTCTTCCTGTTTGAAAGAAAAATGATCTAGCTTTTAGTGTAATATATTAATCTTTGTTCAGATATTGTTCCTTCTTTAAAATGCTTTAATTTTATTTATTAAGTCTGCTTTAAAAAATTAAATACACGCAGAATGATTTAAATTCTTTTTGCATTACAAATAAACTGTTGAAATGTTGATAGCTCTACAAGATATTGTGATCTAAATTAAAACGAGACAACAACCAAAGGAAGAAAAAATAATTACAGAAGCAAGTAGAAAAAAATAGAGTGAGGGTTATTGATTGAAAAAAAAGTAAAAGCAATTAACTGGTAGAAAGACAACTAAATATATAAAAGGAAAGAGTTGTTTAACCATAAGAAAGAAAAAAGATACAGAAGGCCACAGTGAATCACAAGCTAATTATGGGTTAAAAACAAGGCTGTGTTGTTTAAAGACAAAGTACTGATAGTCACTGAAGAATTTAGGGAACATAAATAATCATTCATATTATATGCATTGTTAATCAGTTCCTTGTTATCATACTGTGTCCTTTAGGATCCTACTACTTAAGCTGAATGGGTAGAATTTGGAGTAGGTCCAGAGAAAGCAGCAACACAACTAAAGGGTAGGAAAATGGTCCCAGTGAAACAAAGGTAAAGAAACTGGCCTTGTTTAGTCTGGATAAGAAAAGACTTGGAGGGAATTAATAGCAATCTTCAAGTTCATGAAGGAACACAGTCCTTGCAGGTAGAGGTGAACAGCTGGTCTCTGTTTCCTCCAAGGACGGTATAAGACAGCAAGGTCCTAAATACAGTAGATGCGATTTAGGCAAGATGTTAGGAAGATCAGGGGAAGTGCAAGGAGAGGGTCCCCATGATTTAGAATGTGCTGAGGGAATTATTATTATATTTTTTGGTAGTCATTTAGTCCAGATTGTAGAGTAAAAAGAGAGAATACAATCTATAAAACAGAAACCTGTGGAGGAAAGGAGACAAAGAATGAATAGTTGTGATCTAGGGATAAAGGCCATCTGGATGAAAGAAATACTAAATTCTAGAAGTGTGCAAGAGTCAGAACACTGGATGAGAAAGGAAAATATATTACAGAAAAAAAGGAGATTAAAAAGGCAAGGTCAAAACCATGAAAATTCGAGGGTATGGCATGTATTTGAAATCAATGTACAATTTTAATCAACAATTTGTTTTGGTGGTGAGAAAAAAAATTCTACATATTCTTGTGTATAATATATACTAGCTACTAGTTATTAATTCTGTTGGATTGACATCTTTGAATGTTAAAAATAGAACCAACAAAAAGATTTGCCATATTTTATGCCCACTTTTATAAAATAAATACATAATAAGGAAATAAACTAAATAACTTCTTAAATCTTATCCAATCTTTTGATTTTATGACATATCAGAAAATTTTGATTCTTTGCTGAGTAAAAGATGGTACATACCACACAAAACAAGAATAAGAAATGCATTAAATTCAAGAAGCTATGTCATAACACAGAACAATGATTATAAAAGTCATTAACCTTATCACAGAAAATATTCAGTATTATGCAGATCACACAAAGAAATGGGATCCATGAATCAAAAAAATTTAGAGTCTAAGATTGGTTGTCATTTGATAAGAACGTTGCATTATAGGTAAATCACCTGGGACTGCAGAATCTGTTGAACTTAAAATGATGCTTATGTGTATAAAAGTACACATGACCATATCAGCAAGTAGAATTGTTAAAAGATGTGCACTAGCTTTGAAAATAATTACAGAAGTTAAAATTTCCTCTTGAACTATAATTACAACATAAATCAATAATCAGAATTGTGTTTAGAGATTACAAATACAGGGTGGGGCAAAAGCAGGCTTATAGTTGTTTGTATGAATAACTAAATAATGTTTATAATGAATAAAAAATAATACAACAATAAACTCCCTTTTACATACTCACAACTGTAAACCTACATTGCCCCACCTTGTATAGTATATCTTGGGTCTGGAAAAGCAGCTTCATTTCTAGATTACCTGGTTACTTTGATCAATTTTCTAGTTACTTTTATTTCTTCAGATAGTCACTATACATCTTTAAAAATGGAATGGATTCTCCTAATGTTTAGTTTTGTTGAACAAATTTGCAGTATTTCACAGCTGTATTTTGTTATCGAGAAGCTCAGTCTAATGTGTTTGCAATGTGCTATTTTTTCTGATGTTAAAAACTTTCCTTCACTTGCAAATGCAGAAAATAGAATAGTCCATATTTGAATTTATTTTGCCAAGATGATAGTTATGTATATTTTATAACATTCTGGTACACCGATTTTAGCCATCTAAAAATAGATCCCTGCAAATATTTTTTACTGCTTTTTAAAAATATAGTTACAAACACTTCACTTGTAGAAGATTTTGGTTTTGGAAATACATCTTAGTCTCTCTCTCTCTCTCTCTCCTCCTCGACAAAGAAAAGCCTTTTGTTCTGGTCTCTCTGACACTACCTTATTTTGTGACTTTATGCTGTCCCCTAGTGGCATGTTAATCTTCCTGACTACTGTGTGATCGCCTCTGGAACCAATTCTCTACTCTTCTGTGCTTTTTTTGTGACTCTCATTAGCAGACATTTAAAATACTATTAAGCAACCCATGAGCTGCCTTTTAGAAGCAATAACCCTGTTCTCTAACCAAAACAGTTTTCCATTTATGAATTCTTACCTGAGTAAACATGTCTAGGAAATGCATGCTATCTAGATACACTGTATTATCTCATCACAATAAACATTTCAGGTTTTCAGAATTTTAACAGAAAACTGATGAAAACAAAATGTTATCAGTTTTGACTGGTCTATACATAACATACGGTAGCTAAAAGGTAATTTGTGACAGGTCAGACTATTTATGTCAACGGGTTTACAAACAAAAATGGTACTATTTCTTTTCTTCTGCTTTTCAAAATCCTGGTAAGTTACTTTAATTGTAATATTTACTCATTTCATGATGACATTTTTCTATGAAATATTCAGAAAGATACAGTAAAACTATGTACTTGAAGCATTAGATGTAATTCACTTATGTTAAAGATTTTGCATCAACATATACCATGATAATTAAAAGAAAAACATGTTTTTAAATTTTTTTGGATGCTCTTTTTTCTATATAAAACATATTTTTTTTTAAAAAAAGAAAGATAGTTTGGTTATTTTATCTTCCTCCTATGTTTTATGTACTTGAGATACAATTTTCAGTTGTAATATTGGGCTGGTAAATTTTTCAGTACAGCATTTTGATTTTCCAAATTAGTTATTTTAAAATGCATGTAATGAGAATGGAATGTAATAATTTGTCAGAAACAATATTTCAAAATTTTTTATGTTTATTTTAACTCACGAGGTATTACTACAATGCTGGCTTGAACAATTCTTTTAAAAGATGGCTAAAAACAAACTAAGAAGAACTCATAAGAAAAGAAGGTCTGATGAAATCTGGCCCATTAACAGAAAGAACACTGCAGAAATCTGAGATGTATAGTGAACTAATGATTTCTTGGCACTGTCTTGTTTGGCATTTATCATGGTTGTGACAATTATCACATGAATAGCAACACTTTTTTCTTTCTGAACTTGGTGTGGGGGGTGGGAAAGTGCTCCAAGGGGAAAAGGAGGCCCAAAGCCCTGGAAGCTATGATTTCTCTGTAATTCAACATACAGTTTGGCCACGTGGAAGAAAAAGAACTAATCTGTAAGTTTCTGTTAAAGGACGATATTCTTATTTCTTCAAAGAAATGTTGGTATAGTTTTGAACTGCGTCTCTTCTAGAAGGTCAGATTGCTGCCCAATTTAGTCATTTTGTCTGTTTATACATGCCTCCATTGGGCTAAGGTATCCAAAAACAAAGCCTTAGATTGCAATCAGTCTTGGCTTAAGTGCAAAGCCATCCAACCAGTCCAAGTCAATCCTATTGACTATCATGTGGAAAAGGAAAAGGAAGAGTTTAAACTCCTAAATGTTTTCTCAAGAGAAAGATAAACCACTTTTCTTAAACCTTCTTAATACATGAGAGAACTCATGCTCCTCTCCTTCAATTTTGCCCCGACACCCAATTTTTCAAATTCAAATTACATGGTTTTCTAAAAATACATCCTCCATCAAACATTGTAAATTACAATAGCCATTTTTCACACAGAAATGTCTGATTTTTTTAAAGTTGTCTATTCAGATTGTAAGTGTTCTAAAAATGTTCTCTTGGAGTTATTTTTAAAGAGTCATGGTATGTTGGATAATAAATATTGTTGCTATGTCATAGGAAACATTGTAAACAACATATTTGGTTAACAGTAATAAGAATTCCATTTGAAATTTTAATTAATTTCTTTTTAGATAAATGTGACTCTTAAAATCTTTGTTCTAATGAATAAATGGGAGGATTTCTATGCTGGTGTAGATTTCATTCAGTTAATTATATTGCAGAATGTTTGAAAAATAAAAACAGAAAAAACATTTTTCTTTTAAAAAAAATTAAATCTAGAGACAGTCTTAATAAATCTTCTCTAATGTTATATAGCATTATCAGTGGCTTATTATCTACAGAATTAGTTTTTCCAAAACAAATAATAAAGCCGAGCAGTTCTACTTTTTACAACTCTGGAGACTATCTAAACAAAATGAACAGATTTATAGGGCTATTTTTAGTGTGTGTCACTGGCATTACAGTTTACATTTGCTTTTGAGCCTTATTTGACATTCTTGGTAGAAAAAATACAGGCAGAACACTCATTAAGAATCTTAATAAAGGACAGTCTCCATAGGGCAGTTACCAAAGAACCAAAGTCAAGGCATGTACAAGAACGTTCTTTTGGACTTGACTTTATGTCCTGGCTGCTGGATTTTCAGTCTTCTAAAAAGTAAAGCCCTGAACCCAAATGCAGATTCAATGTTCTGTTTAGAAAAAATTTTAGGCATTGCTACAGCCTGCTAATAATAACTGCAGTAAAAGCACATTTTTGAGGGTAGGAATTTTCACATAGCAACAGGTAAGTGCTGCCATGCCTAAATAACTTATTTTTTTATAAATTGTATATTCACATTAAAGTGAAAATTAGCTTGTTGGAGAAATATAGTACAATGTTGTGATTTTCTGCAAACCATTCTTCCGTGAATAAGACTGCATGGAAAAATCTTATGTAATGTTATGAAATATGTCATCACACATAGATTTATGAAAAATACCATGTTATATTTCATGTTATATTTCAAAATATAAATGCAAGGATTAAATATTTGCACCTTGTCTAAACCAAGTTTCTCCAGCATTTTGTTCTGTATGAGGAAGGCCAGTGCTCTCCATAGTGAGAAACCCCATTTCACTTGCATATACAAATAAGGAATGAAGAATTCACCTCCTTTTGTTTATTCCAAAAAGATATTATGTCAAGTGGAAAATATTAGAAAGATGAAACTAGATACATATTTAACCACTTTGTCACGTCTTTTTCTTCTGTGGCAAGGGAAGCACTTTGATAAGGTTAGACTGTACTGGAAACCTAATTTGACACCCTGCTAGATGCCTTGTGGTGCTTTCTTATTAATCGTGTTCATGTAAAACTCCCTAGTAAGGAAATTCCTTAGCCGTAGACATCATTTAGCTAAGCCTTATAAATAGAGCTCAAATTCAAAGGTAAGAAAACAGACATGACTGTTACTCCAACCACCCCGATAAGATATGTTTTCAAAGCAGAAACATGTCTAGAAAGTGTTGTGGTACGGAAAGATCCGATTAAACACTTAAGAAAACATGTTTTCCCACACAGTAACCTCTTTATTTGCATGAAATAATTCCTCAGAACAACCAAAAAAGTAACTTGGCACAACTATTGGAGCTTACTAAATTCAGTCTACCACATTTAAACCTGAAAAAAAAAGCTCTATAAAAGTATAGCTGGACAGTTTGCTCTCTATGAACTTGAATAAAATTGAAAAGTGAAAATGATACATTTAGACTGATTGTATTAGTCATCGTAACTGCTGAAAAAAATACAAATTAAGGACTTCAGCAGGTTTCAAATAGTTTGCTACACAAGAGTCTACTAAGAAGGTAGTTTTATAGCTTGATTGGTGTTTTTAACTATATAGTTAAAGATGTTACTACAGCTACCTTAAAACCACGTTGTAAACAATGCCTCTGATTTAAAGATTGTCATAGATGGGGGTTTTAAAAATTTGAAACTTTCAATCATCCTATTCCTAAGGCTTTTCAGTGTAAAGAAATTGCATTTCTATAATAAATTTATCAATTACTAATTAGTTTGGTGATGAGTGCCTAATTTGGTTTCTATATAATATAGGGACCATTTCGATTTCTGCTAGCACTGGTTTATTCTGGCCAATTTCATATGTAAATTAAGTCCAAATATCTTTCAAAATTCAAAATAGCTGTACTTATTTCTGTCAAAATAATAGAAAGGAATTTATTATTGTAATCTCGATTTATGGTTTAGTTAGTCAGAATGAAAATATGACCTGTATAAGAAACCCCGTTGCTCCTTAAATTCCAGTTTGCTTTACAACTGGTTTGTGTGCTGGTGAAAGTTGGTGCAACTAACACTTAATATGTTGATTTAAAAATAAGTTGCTTTTGATTTTAAAATAATACTTTAACTATAAAAGAAAAACCTGAGCCCCTTTAAGTAAATTAATTTACTACTTGTAACTTTACCCCAAACAATAAACCAAGTCCTATGATAAATATATTGTAAGCAGGGACAGATGAAGCATTCTCAAAATTAAACTGCTATGACAAGCAGTTGTAAGGTAGTTTGCTTTGACAATTTTTAGTGAGTGGGGGCTGAAAATCAGAAGTATTACATTTGAAAATACATATAGCAACTAAAATCTTTTAAGATATTCAGCTTTCTCTTTTTGAAAAAGATCAATGTTTTATAATTCTGTTGAATTTTATTTTCCAATTTTGGAGTTTTACAATATCACTTTATGTATTATATGTTTTGTTTATAAAGCATTCTTCAAATGGTCTTTATGTAAATAATAGAAAACTGCATGAAGATATGACTTTTCTCCTTATTCCATTATTGAAATGGAATATGATCATTAGCCAAGACTGAGGTTTAGTGGCAACAGTTTAAAAAATAGCCTAAATAAATAGATGTCAGTTTAATCCAGAAAGGACTATTATCATTATTTTCAAAAAAGGATATACCATTAAGATTTTTTTTTTAGCTATGAATAATTGTTACAAGGAAAACAGAAGTTTGCATTTTTTAAAATTAGCTTACTGTACCTCTTTAGAATGTTAAAAAGATTTAGTATTCAACTTGTATTTGTGAAGACTGTGATTAAGGAACTGTTCATGATCATAATGAAGTCATATGATTAACCTTAATTTAGAAGTTGATGATTCAGTAATAGACAACACTGTGACTAACGTCGATTGTCTGTCTGTCTCTCTCTTTTATAATTTGAAAAAGGTGCTTCTGAGTCCGCCTCTTCACTCTGCAAAGGTTCCTCCCTACTGAAGCAAAGAAGTTCACTTTATCCAAACTCCTTCTAGTACTTTCACTTTGTTACTCAAGTCAGAGACAAAGAATATTTTCTCAGGCACTGATTTTTTTAATACTCTGTGGTTAATAAGAATTTATTATTTAGAGGTCCTGCAGGTTGAAATGCATATAAAAATGTTTTGATTTCCAAAAACCATTTACAGTGAAAGTGGAAGAAATTTCAATTATTTTATCATGGGGTTCATATTATCTAGGTATACTTTTAATTAAACACTATTCCGTAAATAAGCAGATAATAGAAGTTAGCAGAGAAGCACTTGATCTAAATCATGACAGTTGCTCATTTATCTTTGTCCTAACTAGACAATAAGAGATGACACTACGCTGTTATTTTCTATGCATTAAGATTTCCTTCTTAAACAAATGCAATTGAGGTGGTTTGTTTTCCGACAGCCCAGCACACACTGCCAGTGACCAGAGTTTTGTCTCGTCTTCATCCAGAGGAGGATTAATCTTGGTGATGGTGCAAACAAAATGTATGTCTGGGGTCAAAGTGCAGACTGCCTTTTGGGATCTGCATTACATTAATGTCATTTTTGGGTTCCTGACGTTAATCAAAACCAACACCATAAAGCGTCACTTAGCTAATTTGTGTATTATTGTCAATGTTACCATTAATTATGCGTTTGTGAGGAAAAAGAGGATTAATGAGATGTCACAGGTAATTTACAACGATCAGGCTCCCCAGGACATTAAGAAAACACTAGCTGGGTAGGATTACCATGCAATCTTAATAGTATGCAAGAAGCAAAAGTCTTTGTTGAGGGACCACACTAATATTGTCCATCATTATAGAAAATCCTTCTTCACCAGAGTAATTTCTAACTTTTAAATACCTTACTCAAATTCAATGTTTGTTTCCATCTAAAATGTCAGACACTAATATATTATTTGTGGGACTTCTGATTAGGTATGTCTCTCTCCAAGTTCTGAGGATAAGCCATTGTTTTTCTTGAAAGGTAGGCAAATCACAGAGGAATAATTCTTAACTGTGGCCCATGAACTCGGGTTCACATTGGTATATCTCTATGCAACTATTTTAGGTGGTTTGAGTGTTTGTATTTAAATCAAATTCAGAAAAACATCTCTTAAATTTTATCATGTTCTCCAGCTTATTCCTCACTCAGGGGCATATAAGAACAGGGCTTTTGCTTTCTGTGTTCCCATTTCGGAGTTCACTCAGGAAGGAAAGACGGCATAATCTAATGTAAGAATTGTATCAACACAATGCACATGGGGACAGAAACCCTGAAGTGTAGTCCTGTACTGTAGTCTAAAAACCCATGTTGTAAAAGAGATGCTAGGTCTTGGCTTACCTCTGTTGCCCACTTGCTGTGCTATGTGGTGACTTAGGGGGTCTGCTCAGAGAACAGTCTGGAGCTCCCATGGGGGAAATCAGAGTAATTGGTTCAACTGTGATTGGTGAATCAAACCTGATTTAGGTACTCATTAGGAGCCAAAAAGCCTAGTAAGGGAGGTTCTGAAAGCCAGAGTTGAGGGAGGAGCTAGAGTTAGAAACCTGGAAGTACTTTAAAAGAATTAGGAGAGTGTTGGCCTGGCATGTGAATGTCCTGGGTTTGATTCCCAGTCAGTGTACACAGGAGAATGGCCCATCTGCTTCTTCAATGCTCCCACTCTCATTTCTTGTTCTCTCTATCTCTCTTTCTCTTCCCCTCCTGCAGCCATGGCTCAATGACAGTGAGCTGGCCCCGGGCACTGAGGATGGCTCTATGGTCTCTGCCTCAGGTGCTGGGAAGAGCTCGGTTGCTGAGCAATAAAGCCACGCCCCAGATGGGCAGAGCATTGCCTCCTAGTGGATCCCAGTCAGGGCACATTTGGGAGTCTATCTCTGCTTCCCCATCTCTCTCTAAATTAAAAAAAAAAATAAAAAGAATTAGGAAACAAGAAGATGGGACTTGCTGAGAAAGCAGTGAACTGAATCAGTGACTTTCTTAATTTATTGAGTATTTGTTAACCTTTTTTCATGCAAAAGGCATCATGATTGAGATAGGGGATATACATGGGGGATCAAAGCCAGATGTAATCTCAGAGAATTCAGAGCTCAGGGCCTTGGTAGCTCAATCAGCTTGTTTTTGAAATGATCATAGTGCTGTAGGGGAGAGAATAGATTGGAGGAGGGTCAGAGTGGTTAATGGAAGACCCTGCTGAAGGAGACTCTTTGGGGAGACAATGTGCAGTTTTAATTTGAATTTTCATGGACCCATTTTAGTTTTGTCTTAGTCTTAGTTTTATGTATTTGAAGAATTATATGATAAAAATATAGAATTATGTATTTACTTCCATACATATATATGTAATCGAGGTTTAAATCCCAATTCTGGGAGACCTTCAACAAATTAGTTAACCTTACTACGTGTCAGTATCTTCATCTGTGAAATGGTGATAATAAAACTCACCCCATATAGTTATTAAATGAGATAATGAATATGGCTCACTTAGCACATGGCTTAGCAAGTGTTTAATAAGTCAGTGGTTTTCAGGTTTTTTTTTTTAATTTGTATCAGTAACATCTGAAACTTGAAACAAAACAAAACAGTGGCCTGGGCAATATCCAAACCTGTCCAATCTGAATATTTGAGTATAATCTCAATGTATAGCCTGGATGAAAATCACTGTAACAAAGATTCAGTATTTATCATTAATTATTATCAATTGTCATTAGCATTCATATCTGCAGAAAAACCTAAAATTTTTATCTGATGCCTTAGTCTAGAGACTATGTATGTGAGATCATGCATATTTTATCAGACACTTATACATGTGATTGTAGTGTTTGGGGTTGTACAATTGAATTGTGGAATGTAAAAATCTATGGAATACTGTTATATTGAAATTACTGTTTTTGTGTATACATGTGTGTTTGTATATAGACCTACTTCCCTGGGGTGTGTGCAGAAATTGGAGATGGCTAATGCTATATATGAAAGCTGTATTTAAGAAAAATTGTCCACGTACCAGAGTAAGGTCAAATCACAAGTGAGCTAAACTTCACCATCTATTAACAAATGAAAATAAAACATGTATTACATTGTCCACTCTTGCTTTTTTATGTTTATGGTATATTCTAAGGAGATTTCCCTGTTGGGATAAAATTTCAGAGGCAGAGAGGTTGAAAAGCAGGGGAAAGTTTAAATAAAAATGTTTTATTATTGATTTGGTTGTTGCTGGGGCTGACCATATAGATTGTGGAGATATTATAGTTTATATCTTTTCTTTTTGTTGGCTCTACAAAGTAATAGCTTAGCATAGCTATTAGTTTATCGTGTAACTAAACTTTGAACTACTTTCTGAGTTGGTTGTTTTCCAGAAAGCAGAATACTCAACAGAATAAACTGAATGATTTTTAATAATGTTAAGTGCACTAAAGGAGAAGATCTTAAGAAAAATATCTGCTTGTCCTTTGTCCTCTGATATTTTATGGATCTGAAATTTCTTACTTTATTATCCTGGTCCTTGCAGTGACAAATATCCTATCATGGCTAAAATTAGAAATGTATTCATGTATAGAGTTTAATAATAAACTGATATTAAATGGCTAGTGTGCTTAATTTATTCACCATAATGGCATAGTGTGACAAAAACACTTTATCAAAGTATTCCTGACTAAAAGTCTATCAAGGGATTAGACGTAATATGTAAAGGACTAGCTGTTTTATTTTTTAAAAATCTAACTGATGATACATAGGACTGTGTATAAGATTCACTGAAATTATTATTCAAGACATGAGAAAGAGGAGAGTCAGCTTTCTCCAGCTAAGATCTTTGGAGGCAGGAGAGGAATTTTCCAGAGCAGCCCCTTAGTTTTGCTCATAGCCATTTTGTGAGGAAGTAGGAACTAACCACCTCTGGGAGAAGGCCCGCTGCTGCTCAGCACACTCAAGCATCAGATCAGATCATTGTAATTTAAAAAGGTGAATTAAGTATAGATTCAATTTGTGGGGAGGGGAGCAGGATAAACTATCACTCCATCATATGTGTGTTGATTTCTCCATTTCCTACTACAATTTTCATTTTTAAAATAGAAATTTTTGGCCCCTTTTGATTGTCTAATGTCTTCTCAGTAGAGTTCGAGACCCTGTTGCTGTTTTAAAATGCATACATGTTAAGATGAATCTCCAACCTGAGGGAAATAAAACTCAAAAAGCTGTGTATAAAAACAGCAGCAGCAACAACAAAAAAAATTCCAAAAAAACAAACAAATAAAAATTATTAAAAAATATGTGTATGTTTAGGGTCTTATATTTTATATAATGGCATTACAGTGATCAGAGACCCTGATAATAGAATAGCTAAGACATACAAGTAAAAAGTAGAAAATGTTCTTCAGGTGACCCCCAAAATTCCTCTTCAACATAATTATTAAAAAACAAACAAACAAAAAACAAAAATAAAACAAAACCTTCTGAAAATGTAGAAGCTTCCTTTTTCATGCCACAGAAATTGATTAAATGATTACATAATTATCACACTATTTCTATCTTTCCCACTGCTATTCAAAATATCCTGGTAACCTTCTGAATCATTATGGACCTATATTGTCAATCAAGCATCAACAAACCTGTAATGTGCTTAGAAAGTATAAAGTCACACGTGACTACCATTTCCAAAAGAAGAATCCCCTCAACCCTGGCTGGTCAAATCAGTAGTAGAACGCTGACCTGGCATGTAGAAGTCCTGAGTTCAATTCCTGGTCAGGGCACTCAAGAGAAGCAACAATCTGCTTCTCCTCTCCACCCCTCCCCTCCCTTTCTGTCTTTCTCTCTCCTCCCCTCCTGCAACCACGGCTCAATTGATTAGAACAGGTGGCTGAGAATGGCTCCATGGAGTCTGCTCCTCAGATGCTAAAAATAGATCAGTTGCAATCATCAGCTCCATGTGGGCAAACCATTAGCCCCAGATGGGGGTCCCTGTTGGGGTTCATGCAGGTGTCTGTCTTACTATCTTCCCTCATCTCATTTTAAAAAAAGAAGAATTCCCTCAAAATAAGCCCATCAAAAAAGATGTATGTCTTGATGTTCAGTACTTTTGAAAAATAATGCATCCGTATTTTTCTCTCTGAGATGCACAATATTTATTAACTTATTAAATGTTCCAATTGTAAATAAAATTGTAAACTTTGAAAGTCATTTATCCTCAAGAAACATTAACATTGCTCAGAATTTCTGCTCCATAGAACACAATATGGAACATTACAATTATGGTGGTTCATGATCTACACATTGAAGTAGATAGTTTCTGGCACTACCAGGTGGGCCAAGAGCAGCCCAGTGGGAGATGAGAACTATTAGAAAATCTGTGCAATCGGCCTGACCTGTGGTGACGCAGTGGTTAAAGCGTCGACCTGGAAATGCTGAGGTCGCCGGTTCGAAACCCTGGGCTTGCCTGGTCAAGGCACATATGGGAGTTGATGCTTTCAGCTCCTCCCCCCTCCTCTGTCTCTTTCTCTCCCTCTCTCTCTCCTCTCTAAAAATGAAAAAAAAAAAAAAAGAACCTTAAAAAAAAAAAAAAAGAAAAGAAAATCTGTGCAATCAAGCCAGTTTGATGAATAACCAGAGAGAACTGGTACATTAATGGTAATTATCAGGTCTGTGGGGCCACAATGGGAGAGTACAAATGTGAAAAAAAAACTAGAAATATTCAGAATATTGAATTACATGTAGGAAACAAGAGTAGGCCAATTATTTAGAATCAAAGTGCAAGAAAGTACTGGAGGTCCGTTTTTATGTGGTGTCTGTTATAGGGTATGAAGCTGGGGAGAAAGAAAACTTTAAGGCTTAGCTGATAGAACCTCCCTGCACACACATTGAAGAAAAACATAAGAGATAGTGTCATGGTCCGTACATACATCTAGTAGTATATATACGTTTTGATTAGACTTTGGCTATGGTAGATACTGAGCAAGTAAGGTCACCTTGAGAAGTTTTACATCACTTTTTAATGACATTATTGGGAATCCTAAAATTGGAATTGCTTCTGTTGCTGTTTCCAAAACATAAATACTAAGATGTTGTTAGTCAACTGGCCTTTAGAGTTAGAGTAAGAGATAACAAGGGACATGGAGGCCTTTTGCAAAATATGCCAACCTGAAAACTTTATCTCAAAAGGTCAAAGTATAGCAATGAAAATAATCTACTGGCTATCCATTAACTTTCACATACTGGAAATAATGTTCTTGAGGTACACATACCAGGATTATTGGTGATTTTCCATGACTTTAACCAATGGCACAGCTACACTGAGGCTAGCAGATGAAGGATGGTAATATTGGTTGTTTCCACTCTGAAGAAATGTTTTGAGTTTAAGGACATGGTCTGGGCCTAATTTCTCTTTGTAGACTCAGAATTTAATATTCCCAGTGTAAGAGATCAATAAATGTTTGTGTAGTGGAATGAATATTCAATATATAAGGTGATTTGAAGTAATATACTTACATACAGGAAAAGCAAAATAAATGTATGAAGAATATTCTGAGACTATATTTTAAACCATACAATAAAATTGTGATGATGCGGTATACATGCAGTTAGGTCAGCTTGATAGCTTGATGTGCATTTGTCAAAAATATTTCTTCCTTCCTTCCTTCCTTCCTTCCTTCCTTCCTTCCTTCCTTCCTTCCTTCCTTCCTTCCTTCCTCCCTTTTTCCCTCCCTCCCGCCCTTTCTTTTTCTTCCGTTCTTTCTTTCCTTTTTCTTTTTGACAACTGACTTCAATTCTGAGAGATGGAACAGTGTAATATTCTATAAATAGTGACTATAACAACAAATTAAAAAGTAACCTTAATGAATTCACAATGTATGTAATAAGACCATTTTTTAACCAGTGATTTTTTTCTGTATAGATACCAATATAACCACTATAAATTAGTTCCTTCTTTGAAAATGGAAAAAAGTAATAAAGCAAATATAGCCATATCCTTCATGCTTCAAGATGACTATGTGTGTGTGAGCAGGGATGAAAAAACTTTCAAGGGTATACATCCATTTTTAACTCTGTTGTCTGTTCTTAACAGAAATCGTTCTGTATCTCACGACTTTGTGGGAGAGCAGGTATCCTGGGATAAAAGGATTTTTACATGAGAACTTCATTCAAATGAAGACAGATACCTAGACCACCTAAAATATAAAAAGCTAGTGTAGACACATGTATCTACACATCATCAAACATTCTCTCTATCTTCAAGGAACTAAAATCACTGTGCTTCTTGCTTTATGAAAAATATTTTCATCCTTTGTTACCTATTCTTTTTTTGTTTCCCCATTCTGAATGCCAGCCAGTCTTTTTGTTCCTATAGTTTTGTTTGTTTTTAAATCCAATCAGAGATTCTGGTTCTGATTTCTAATAGCCCCCTTATTTAACAGTTTGGTCTGGTATGACCACGAATTGAACTCAATTTTGATTAACCCCACAGTGACTTTTCACCATAGAAAACAGTAGTGCTTCTTGCTGTAAAGCCGCCCTTACCTGCCTGTGTAGTCTGTTTCAAGAGCAAAGATGGAGACACTTCCTAGTATATCCTGTTCTTATCTTGCTTCTCTCTCTCACCATCCCTCCTCCCCCAGTTTTTCTCCTTTCCCCCTTCTCTTTCTCCCTCCCCCTCATATCCTCCTCCTCTTTCAGCTCATTTTTCTTCACATCACTGGGGCTCTAAAACTCATTAAATTTTAGGTTCCTCAATTTATCAAACTGAATAAATCTGTTCTAAAATTAGTTGGATCAGTTAATAAATCAAAGCATAAAAGATGAACACAAGGAAGAAAAAGTGGTAGCCGAGAAACAGATGGGGTTCTGAGCATCATCTTGTCCGTTTTCTGCATTCAGTTGCCCCTTTCAGCACCTACACCTCCATGCACGCATAGCACTGTCCTTCAGGTTAGAGTTTAAAAGTCATTTCTTCAGGGGCATTGCCCCTTATCTTTTAAACTTAGAACTTTATATGATCTTATTACATTCTATAGATAAAATGTCTCAGGTTTAATTAGAATTCTAGATGTAGGCAAAACACAGGGAGAAAATGCAATCCATCCAGAAATTTTGTAGAACTCTCAGGCAGTTAGAAGTATGTGACAAGTTCCTTCAGTACAGAAGGAGTGCTGTGGTAGGCAGCCTGGAAGATGGCTCTTTACGTTCCTTTCCCTGGGGAATTCTTGCCCTGTGTAATAAATCACCACTCACCTTAGTGTGGGCTGGATATTGTGACTCACTTCTAAAGAATAGAATACGGCAAAACTTCTGAAACTAGGTTACACAAAGACTGTGATTTCTCTCTCTCTCTTTCTCTTTCTGTCTCTTTCCAGCCCCTTTCCCAGAGGGAAGCAAACTGCCATGTTGTGAGTAACCCTACAGACCAAACAGCACAGCAAAGAACTCATGTTTCTGGCTATTGGCTGGTAAAAGACCTGAGACCTCCCACTAATCCAGTGATTGAGCTTGAAAGATTTCCCCTTTGATCAGCCTTGAGATGTAGTCTCTGCTGACACCTTCATGGTAACATTGTGTGAAAAACCTTAAGCTACTGGACCCAGCTATGTCAAGTCTGGATTTCTAACCACAGAATGAGTGAGGTAATCAATGTTCATTCTTTTAAGCCATCAAGTTTTGAGTTTTGGGATAAATTGTTACATAGTTATAAATATCTAATACAGATTTTGGCATCTGGAAGTGGGGTGATATCGGGATCTGGTAGTGGGTTGAGGCTGAAATGGTTTTGAGAAGTGTGTTGGTGAAAGCTTAAATTTCCTGGCACATTCAGACCAACTTCATGTGCATCACCTACAATTATGTCTAACAAGAAAGCAGAAAGCAGTAACAATATCAATAACAAATGCAACAGAGTATATTTGCTAGTGTTCTCGCCAAGAATGCTTAGAATAAGGGGCTTAAAGTATTGTGAATATTCAGGCTAGTGATTAGTGTGATTTAACATATTGGTAGCCTTTTGTATGTGTAATGTTCATTCTTCTCAGACATATGCACCACACACAACGGATGTGTATGGTTATTTGATGTGGGACAGGTTACCCTTCTATAGCTTTTTATGAGGTTCTGAATCTTCCCATTAACTTTTTATAGGTGTCTTGCTGGAATCTGTGTGCTTGTGAATAAATGATACCATTTCTCTTTTCTCTAATGGTGGCAATACATGACCATCCTATTTCAAATCTTGATTCTATTGACTAAGTATTTCTATTATAAATATATATTCTTAGGTTATGCATAATTTTCTTGAATATGTCTGATCTTAGTGCAAAGGTAAATCCCCTTTTGCAAAGTCTTGAACTAAATCTAATTAGTGTTTTTGTTTTACAAGGGCAGGGGAAAAATTTTGTTACCTAGCCTATAGGAATTCTTACTTTCTGGTAATGAAGAAAAGGATATTCATGATTTATGTGCCTATAGGCACAAAGTTCAGAAGGCCAAGAGGAATATTGTGTTGTTTTATAGATGGTATTTCTTTGAAATTAAATATAATTAAACCTTTAATGTATTATCTGGTAATGTGTATATACATAGGTATACGTATTTCTCGGTCTCTCTCCATATATATATGTGTGTGTGTGTGTATATATATATATATGTGTGTGTGTATATAATACTATACATAATTTAATAGTATCCAGTTCTCATTTCATTATACTGGGTAAAAAAAAGTATAAGTTCAATCAATCTATAATTTAAAATAAAGTTTTATCTAAATTTGGATATTTGGATAAAACATATTTATTTATTATGACCTCTTTTTCCCATGTCACTTGAGAAACAGGGTCCTTGTAAATCCTTCAGTTACCAGTAACTCCCAGTGGGAAAAACAGGTAAATATAGGAAAATATGATTATTTACCAGGATGTAAGTGACTTACTAGTGACATGGTCATACTCCCAGAATCAATCATTTCAGCCTCCATCAACACCAAAGACTTACATATATATTTCAAAAATTACCTTTATTAATGAGAATTACATACATAGACAACCTTATATGTAAGTAGGATAAAGTGCTATTTCAGTGGTGTGCTTTGAAGAAAAGTCTTCTGATCAGAAATATCTTCTTCCATGACATGCTACAGAGTTCCAAATTCCAAATATCCATGTTACCTTAATGGTCTTTCAAGAAGCCATGCATTTCAACTAAGTTAAGCTCTCACTCTAAGAGGAGTTAACTAGCAGGCTATTTGTTAGTAGGGATTAATTAGTCTATATGAATAATTGCTACTCATTGTTATGCAGGAAAGAAGAGCCTTCAGCAATTTGATATAGACTAAGTTAGGTTTGATGCAGTAGTTAGAATGAACAAACTGCATTTAGAGTTACTGAGAGTAGTGATGCCTCAATTCTCATTGTCCATAGATGAGGACCTGGAATATCTAAGAATAAGGGAATGAAGGAGAGCAAGGTAGTACTAAATAAATGGTGTGTCAAGAGCTTGAAGACACATTTTAATTTGTTACATTTTTCTTTTTTGTTAAATATAGACAATTAACAGATGAAGACTGTGTAATAATAAAGTTCTGTGAGAAGAAAGGTCCTATTGTCTTAATAACTTATATAAAATGAAGAACTTATTTTTTCAATTGATTCTCATGATTGCTTTTAAATGCATAATTTCACTACTAGAATCTTTGTAACTTTTTAATGGATATGGAGGGGCATAAACTGTATTATCCATATTCTTGGTCATTATTAGTTCACTCATAACCCTCTTCACTCATTCACTCAGCCACTCACTTTCTCATTTATACAAGTTACACAGTCAGTTATACATCTACTATTCAACACAAAAGTTGAGACCTTGACAATAACTTTGTGGTCCTTCTCATTCCTCTCACCCTGACTTTTCCTACCTAATTATGCTAAGTCTTTCCTACCTAAATATGTGTTCACTCTTTTCTTGCTTCTTGTATTATATTATCCTGTCTAGTTTTATATATAAAAGTATACATCTATATTTTATTAATTTTAATTTTTTAATAAAGATTGTATTTTATGTACTCAACTGTGACATTTTTATTTAATGTAAAATTCAGATTATTCAGATTGTCACATAGTGAATATCCATAGTAGACATTTATTTGATTGCTGTATAATATTTTGCAGGGTTATTTTATATGCAACTAAAAAATCTCTTTTCTCTCTGCCTCTTCTTCTTATCTCTTCTTTCTGTTTTCTTCTCTCCTTTGTCCTCAAATTAATCCTGCTCTCTTTCCTGTTTTCAGACTATTTAATGACAGCATTAACATTTTCATCTGCAAATACTACAGTAGCTTCAACTATATCCAAAACAGATTTTTTTCTTCCTGTTTCCTTTCTCCCCATAACTTCCCATCAGAGAATGCTGGGATAAATGCCCAGCATTCCAAGAAACAGATTTTGAAAATAACTGTATAAAGCAGTAACCAGATGTATGCATATATTACAACTCTCTTTATTAGTTCACTTTGGTGGTTCCCAAACTTCAGTGTATAGCAGAATTACCTGAAAGACTTTTTGTTGTTGTTTTCATTTATTTATTTATTTATTTATTTATTTATTTATTTTTCAGATTCTATCTTTATTTACAATACTTTGAAACCACAATGAAGTGCTGGCTGACTTACATCCAAAGCTCTGCAATGTAGGAGCGGTAAGGAAACAAGGTCTGTGCATTCAAGGCAATTACTATTTTATTGAGAATGAAACTAGGTACTGAACCCGTTGTTGTCAGCAGCCCCTCCTGGGCTACAGCAATGGGACAGCGGACGGCAGGGCTGACCCCAAGGCTGGTGACTTGGCTGGTGGCTGCGGCTCCTGCCAGGACCTGGGAACGAGCAGTGGACTGGAGAGATGTTTGCGGTCTAGACAGTTATTTCACTCCCTGAACCCCACTTTCCACACCACCCATACGCTTTCCTCAGACAGGGCTGAAAGACTTTTTAACTACAGAGTGCTAGACCCTACCTTAGTATTTTTGGTTCATTAGGTCAGGGTAGAGCCTGATAATTTGCATTTATAACAAGTTTCCAGGTGACACTGATGCTATTGGTTTGAGAACCATACTTTGAGAACTACCAACACAATTAAAAAATTATTTTAAGGTGCTCCATACCCCAAGCTTTATATTAGTCTCAGAGGATGAAGCTCTTTCTAAAATGGATTTGGAAGCTGATGTTCAATGTACTCATGGTCAGTGATCTGGCTAGTAATCTTATAATTTCAAGTATGCAAGAAAAAAATATTAGTCCTTTCCTTGATCTCTGTGTGTAAATTTAAATTAATATTTATCTTTCTTGTATACTAGCCAACACTCTTCCCTGAAACTAAAAAATTAACAAGTTTTAAGAAAGCTTTATTTATTTTCATACATTTATGGAACACATTGAATATATCCTTTAAATTCTACTTATCAATATACCACACTTTGCCTAATTGATGTGATTTTGATAGATTGCATGTAGGCCGTAACTCTGTGCACCAAATAATATTTTAAAAACACTAAGAAAATACCCATCAACACTTTATGTTAAAAATCCTTCTGGATTGTAAATAATTATCCTGCAATTTATATCTTCTGGAAATTTAGGATTCTATGTATATCTTAAATGAGGGCAAACGTGAACTTGAGATGCAAAACTATCTTATAGATGCACTAGGAAAGCAAGCTGTCAGTGAAACGGTGACTTCTTTAGATAGCTATGTGCAATTTTAGTGGCCAAAGTTGTACATTTTCATTGTATGTTATGTACTTCATGACTATCTTTTTTTCAGCTTATAAATGCTGCTGGTTTGCAACTTCTAGGATGATACAATATACCCATAAACCTCTCTCTCTCCTTAGAAAAAACACAACTCCATCAAAACAAGTCTTTGAAAATATTGACCAAGCAGTAATAAACAACACTCCTCAAATGTGTTGTATATAAAAAAATAACCTCTTGAGGGGCAACACCAGTTTTATTTTTAGTCATTAGGCTTTGCTCTTTTGCCAACACCAATAAGTGATGTGGTCAACCTAGCTCATAAAAGTAAAGCTTTTTTTTTTTTTATCTGAGGAAATGATCTATATTCCTTCTCTGGTTATTCAGATAGATAAAAATATCATCTTTTCGAAAACTTTTCCCAGCAGACAAGGCGATGTTTATATTTGGCACTGTGAATGAAGATCTATAGTTAAGTCAATGGAAATATACCAGATCAAATTATACTGCCTTTAGCAAATAATAGCAATGTTAGCCTCTTGGTACTGACCAGGTTGTTCAATACATTTGTGTTATTTAAAGTAAGAATTCAAAGAGCTTAGTAAACATTTGGGCTGTAGTGGGAAATGGATTGCTGCTACACCAGGACTGAGGACAACTTGGAAGCTTGAAGAATGCAGCTGTAAGCTAGAGATGGCCACGAACCTCAACGAGTTTGCTAAGAGCAATGGTACATTGACTGTCTGCAAAATCAATAACCAACAGGTCCATATGGTAAAAACAAAAGAAACTGATAAAAGGATAAACAGCAGGAGTAAACTATATTTTCATTTTTAAACTATATTTTGATTCTTGCCTAGACTTTCTTTTTAATCAACATTAGAGGGATTTTATTAAGTTTTCACTATGCTCATTTACCAGATATTAGCAAACGGACGTGGGTAAATGTCAGTGACATAATAAACACACAATAAATATTTGTTAAATAAACAAGATGAGGCAAAGCAAACTAAAGATTGGAGAAAGATTACAATAAAGAAATGGAAGGTAAAAAATAATCTGCATTTTTCACTCCATTCTGTCATAGTTCTGACTTAAGGGAGACAGGTTGGAGTAGAATTCTGAATATTGCTTTCATTTAATTACATTAAAATTTGTGTTAATATTGTCCTCCTACTCCTGTGCTACAAAAATAAGATCTAGAGTATCTCAGAGTATAGAAAAGGGATGCAGAGAAATCCTGATGTTCCTGTGATCCTATGCTAATATATAGCATATCATAACTCTAAAAGTGAACTCATTGGTTATGGAAAGAAAAGAAACTCAGTGTCAAGTGTTCTTTTTACTATTAGGAATTCTGAGAGAGGCAACCTAAGACTCAAAGGCATCACTGTTGTTGAGACTAATAGTTTCTTTTAATCCTAGTTATAATGGGAATAGTTATGTTTGCTATAAAAATATTTTTAAATATCTTATGATCCACAGTTACCTTCTCAACAGTTTTCCTCATAAAATACTGGCTGCTGAAAGGCAGCATGGTAAATGGGAAAGCTTAAACTTAGAAGTTGGAACTAGACTGTGCTACTTGCTACCGATGAAGCCTTTGGAAAGTAGCTCCTATGAGCTTCTAGTTCTACCCACTTTGCCGCTTTAGTAAGAATTAAAAGCAATGACAACTATGTAAATGTTATCACATCATAGGTGCTCAATACATGTTAAGTTTCTTACCTGAACTTTTCTTTTCTTCATATATAGTTTCTTCACCATGTGTAAATGTTCACTTACTCTGCTATAGATGACAGAGACATCATAACAATTGAAGAAAATGACAGCTAAGTAATCTCCCCTTGTTTTGTATAACTTCACCGTGTCCTCATCATTCAAATAGAACCTGTAAATAATAATGGTTGTCTAGTGGTTTTCAACTACTTTCTCTTTATAATGTGTTTTTAAAAAATGAGATAATACCTTTTCTCCTTTAATATACTTTTATGATACACTGTGTTGGAGACAATTTATGAGAAACCTTAACTTTCAGGTAACAAGGAAAAGGAAAATTAAAATGTAAAAAAACAAAAATTAGACCTAGGGATCAGAAAATTGCATAGCTCCTATAACATGCTAAATAAGTAGGCCAAGCTTTGGAAAGGTAAGATAGATTTTCTTTAATTTGTTTTATTATTGAAACAAATATTGTTTGTTTATTTTATGTCAACCTTATTTTCTTTTTTAAATGTCAGTGAAAGAACAGCTTAATGTCACTCTGGTGGTTTTATCCATTCAGTGGCCTGAGCGGTGAGAGCTTGCAGACCAGTCTTCAGCGGCAGCTGCGGGCTCCAGTGGTCAGTATGGCACAGCTGAACAGGTACAGGGGTAGTGTGCACCTTCAGACCAGGGACTGCAATCCCAGTTGAGTGGAGTGAACTTGGGAGCTGGAACAATTCCCATTCCCTCTGAAGTTCCTTCTTGGTCACAGCCTTTGTAGCCGCAGGCTGCTCTTTCTTTTTAAACTCTTTGGAATCTCTGTAGAAGTAGAGATTGGGCATGACCTCCCTGCAGGTGCTCACCGGAGACGGTTCCGTGTAGCGCAGAACCTCCTGGTCCAGCACCCGCCACTTCAACCCACTGAGTTAGCCCCCTTGTTGTTGGAAAGGATGGCAAGGTCCACATAACACAGAGGAGAGTGTGTCACACAGCAGTGGTAGGCAGGTTAAAGTAAACATCTCTGTGAGAGGCTGACCATCGGCCCAGGGGTCAGGAACCACCAGAAGATAGCTCCGAGGTTGCCCGGATCCAGTTAGTGAAGGTCCCAGGAGGGAGGTGGACAAAAATCAGAGTGGCGAGGCAGTAGTAGCAAACTAGAGCACAGCTCACTGGCCAGCATTCCTGGAGGATGTGTCAGTGACATCAACAGGGTTTTCAATTGCAACAATGATTCAAACTGAGATCAGGAGGTTTCTCCCAGGTTCTCTTCCGACTTATGAGGTAATGCCATTACTATTCCTTTTACAGATGGACCATTCCTTTTGGGAGACGAGGTTGGTACCAATTAAGTGGGGTCTTGCAGGAAAGGCCCCTTTTATGTATGTATGTATGTATGTATGTATGTATGTATGAGAAAGGCAGGGAAAGAGACAGGAACAGCTGCTCCTCTATGTGCCCTGACCAGGGATCCAACTGGCAACCTCTGTTTCCAGGAAGACGCTCCAACCAATGGAGCTATCCAGCCAGGGCTTAAATTTTTAAAATTTATTTATTGATTTTTTGTTGTTGTTGTTGTCGTTAGAGAGACAGAGAGAGGCGTGGTGTAGGGGGTGGGGGCATTTGTTTGTTTCACTCAGTTATGCACTCATTGGTTGCTGCACGTGTGTTCCCTTACCGGGAACAAACGCACAAACTTGTCATTTCAGGAGGACGCTCTTAAGGCCCCTTTAATTTTGTCAGGTTTATTTGAATCATCATAAAAAAATATGAATAATTCTTTAAAATTCTTTTTTTTAGGGTAGTGCTTTGAAAGGGAATAAGCAGTATTTTAGTGACGAGCAATATCTAAAGTCTAATTTCACTTGAAATTATTTTGATTATGTGAAGAATTAGATTTTCAGAGAATATAATCTATTGACACATGTAAATTATTAAACAGTGGAATAAAACAATGCTACCTTTATTTATTATTCAGAACTAATAGATGATTGCTGATTCTTTTAGCAAACCTGTGCTTTGATAAGACTTTCCTGTCAACCCACAAGTAAAGCTTAAGGAACGCAAGACAATATACTATTGACCCTAAAAGCTTTAAGATGCTATAAACATTTCAGACATTATATTCCATCCACTCAACCATCCATCCATCCATCCATGTAATAACCCATGCTTTTATATTTAAAAAATGAATTAATAATTTCTATGCTTTTATTTTAACAACAGTAATCCTTATTTCCCAGGCAATGTTATCATGTATTTTTCTATTGAGAAGGATACATGGGATATAGGACAAGGTACCTAACAAATGCTCTCTAAATATTGTATGGATGAAGGTCGAGGTAGTAAAATGAGACAGATCAGTTGTTAATTCATAATACCTACTAATAGCTATTTTAAAATGATTTGCTTCTAAAATTTCTCTATGTAGTTTCAGATTCCATATAATTGTTTCAACACACATAAACTGAAGATACCTTGTTATAGCATATTTTGGAAGGAAATTTACCATCTTGGTAATGATGTGGAGACATATTAACTAAAATGTTATTTTAGTTAGTAAATTTTTGGCTATTTGAACAATGTTCCCAGAGCCTGATTAATGCACTGGTTTCAAACTGGAGTGGTATCTCTTGTGATGTGTCAAAAGTGTCTATCCTAGATACTTTTTACTCCAAGTTCATATGAACAGTTTGAGAGAATTTAGGCCGACACATCATGTGTATAGAAGTTGCAGAACTCAGAGAAAAATATTAAAATGGTGGGCTCATTGAATCAATATAGGACAAAATCAACACAATAAAGTTTAATAATTACACACACACATCCATCCTCAATCTAAGATAAGTGTGTATGCAATATATTACATTTTGGTTAACGATATCAACTGAAAGTATATATCAAGATAATTTCTTTTTAAAAACACTTGAGCTCTATCCTAATAAAGCTGAAAACAAAACAATATTTAGGAATAAATGTATTTGTTACATAGTTTATAATAGTAAACTATTTAAGATAACAACATCCAAATGAGAAGACTAGTTCTAATCATAATACATTCCTTTGATGGAATAAAATATGTTCATCAAAATGAAACTTATGAAGGGATAGAGCTTCCAACAACATGTTAAGATGTTTATGTATTAATGCTAAAAACAAAATACAAATTGGATGAGTCTTAATTTATATAAAGAATTTAAATGATATGCAAATTAAAAATTTAACAGATATACACCAAATACTATCTTTGTCTTTCTTTTCTTTCTTTTTTTTTTTTTTTTTAGATTTTATTTATTCATTTTAGAGAGGAGAGAGAGAGAGAAGGCGAGGAGGAGCAGGAAACATTAACTCCCTATGTGCTTTAACTGGGTAAGCCCAGGATTTTGAACCATGACCTCAGCATTATAGGTTGATGCTCTATCCACTGTGCCACCACAGGTCAGGCTATCTTTGTCTTTCTACTACATGCTATCTCTTAGTTCTTCTTCTTTCTGCTTCAGGTTTTATACTGTATATGTATTATTTTTATAATTATATTAATATCTTAAAATCAGTTGAAGAAGCAGTAGATTAGGATGCTTGTCCAAAAGCAATTAATGTTGATGACTAATGACAATTTGTTCAAAATCCTGTCCTTCTCATACTTTACCTCACTTAATCCCTACAATAAACGTTAATTCACTTAAGCCTCACAACAATTGTATGAGGTATGTATCATTATCTTCATTTTAAAATTCAAGCTTACAGGCCACATTATTAGTGCATAGTAGAAATTATGCTCTAAAAGTTAAACATGAGCCCATAGTGAACTTATATGAGTTTCATAAGTTATGATAAAGAGATAATATATGTAAAGTACTTGACTCAGTTTTAACAAATACAAAGCTCATATGATTAAGATGCACACACACGCACACAAGGTGATGGTGTAGTGGGAGCTGTCAAGGTCATCTTAAAATTTTTTTTAAAGTTATTTGGAAAAGGATGTACACTTTTCCACAGTTGTTTCAAAAGATTGAATTTAGACAAATACAGTAGAAATTACTGAATGTAGATTATCATTTAATATAGAATTGCTAAGACATTGGCTTAGTTGGCTCTTTATTCTTGGAAATATTAAAGGAGAATATGAACGATCATGTATCAGAAATATTTTACAAGGGAGATTTATGTTGAGTGAAGGTTTTTATTAGATACTCTATTTAAAGCTCTAGAGTTCTTTTAAACCCCAAGTTTTTTTATAATTCAGTTATATTTTACCCTTTTTAAATTATAATTGTTTTTCCATGTTCTTAACAAATCTTAAGAAGTGTGTATTTTCCTCTACTGCTTTATTTCAGTGTACACACTTGTTGGAATCAAATGACTATTCACTTTACCTTCATAGCTAAAACTTTACGATTATTGCAGTCTGGGTTTTAAGTGCCCATTACAAACAAATCTGAGTTTTAAATGAACCTGATAAGATGGATATTGTCCAAAGAAATCAAATATGATCTCTTTTCCATGAGATGGGGCAGGTGGTGTCTCAGAGGCCTGGTCTGGACCATGATTTAGAATTTGGAGCCAAAAAAGGTAGAGACGATTAGCAGAGGCACATGTTTGGGGTTTCCAAGGTCAGTACACAAGGTAAACAGTCTGGGAACAGTTGCCAAAACTGAATAGAACAAAACAAGAAGAGTGAACCAATTCTCAAAGCCAAGAGGGTAAAACAGGAAGAGAAAATGATTTCTGAAATGGCTTAAAGCGATGGAGTAAAGGCAAAAGTGGAGAAATTCTTCAGTCTGGATTTCAGAATATACCATATCCACAGCCTCAGTGAGTGTGGCAATAGCTAGGAAAGGCAGACACCAGAACTCATACTAAGTTGATACCATCAGGTATCACGAATTAATTTATTAGAGAATGTTTAACAAATGCTTCTTATGAACAAATCACTTTGCTAACTATAAGGAAAACTATAAAAAAGAGTAGTCATGGATCTTGTTCTCAAAAAGCTTACATACTAATGGGTGGAAAGATGGATGGAATCACAATAAAAAATATAAAAATGTATGTCATACATAAATTAAGTAGTGGGAGAAAATAGAGTTATTTATTGCCTGGTTAGGTAAATATATAAATGGGCAAATCTGAGAGGAAGAATGAAAATCATTCAAGAAGAAAACATTTCCAAAATTTTCCAAAAGACATTTTACCACTTTCAAATTTCTAATTCAGTACAATTCTACTCTCAAGTTGAATTTAATTTAAAATCAAATACACAAAAACACAGTTTATAACATTTTATGTTAGGACACCACTGGCAATCAACCAATCCAGGCCCTCTGCATGAAGTTACTGCAGATCAGAGTGGTTGAAGAATTTGACCTAATCCCACAGCAGTTCTATTTATCTGAGTTCTGTTTGTCTAATTCATAATCATTTACAGGAAATGTTTATTCATGTGTGTCTGTATTAACTTTTTGTTAAAATTTTTTATAATTGCACATGAATGAGTTTGATAAATGGTTGTTGTTTTCAACAGCTGAAAGCATTAAGTCTGATAAACTTGCTCAAATTGATGCATGAAAATTTATACAACTCCCAAGCCATGTGATGGTTGACTGATGTATACATTAACACTGTGTGAAAATGCCTTTTGATTTCACATTATCTCTTCTGGCACTTTCTCAGAATGTAGTATTAGGGCATGGTTTATTACAAATACTATATCTATCTAATCAATGCCAGCCATCTTCTTTATACTGTCTTTAGTCCTAGTCATTAAAATTGTTTTACTATAACTTAATACCAGCTCTACAAAATGATTCTGAAGTTTGCATTCAACTGTGATATTCTCTATATTTTTTAAAGAATCATTGAGAAAACTAAAAATGTAAAATATGATCTACCTATGGATGTGTGATGGTTTTTATTTTTTTAAATATCTAAGTCTGTTTATAACTTTTATATAATAAACTCAGAGGACTAATAGCATCATTTGCTTGGGTTTATGTGAGACAGCTCAGATATAAAAAGAGCATAGTGTGTTAACAGAAACACTTAAAAACACAGTTGTGTATTAAATACAACCTTTTTTCTAGAAATTCCTTTTTTTTCCAGTAAGTGTGGAATTTATAGAGTTTATTAAAGACATATATTCTTTGTATCCTTCATTTTAGTTAGTATAAGTAACTATTTGCAGAATTAGCAAGGTGTTAAAGGAAAAGGATTATTAGTCCCAGACTAGAGACCCAGAGACTGGAGGAGACAGCCTGACAGCATTGAGTGGGAGAAGAGCAAGATTTTTGTCTTCGGGAAACAGCTTGCGAAGAAGTTGCAGCATTAAAGAGCCAGCACAGAAAAATCTCACTCACAGCCACTTGCTTGGGGGTCTGGGGATGAGGAGAGCTGAGAGGACTGGTCTTGCATGAGGAGAATGGAGAGATTGAGGCACAGGCACACAAATGGTGACAGGGAGAATACCTGTGCTGAGTCATTCTCTAATATTGAGGCACCCATAGGCAGGGGAGGGCCACTCTTTTCATCCAGCAAAAGCCTAGCATAAGGTCAGTTGACCCGCCTCCAAAATGTTCTCCAACTCCAATAAGTGAGAAAGACCATTGGAAAGGAGGAAATAAAGGGGAGGGGCAGTAACTCAGGTTTCCGGGGAGACCTGAGCTACACCTCCCTCTTCTGATATGAAGAATGCACCTCACTCTCTGGAGAGTAACTGGGCAGACCACACGTTCTGGTTCTCAGAAGTCACACCCACCACATTCCTGTGGCCTGGATAGAGTTTCAACTGGGGCCAAAGAGCAAGATATGCCCACTACCACCATCCTAAACACAGAAATTCACTGATGGGGTCAGCAAACAAGCAGCAGGGAAATTAAGATTTTTAAGTGGTTCAACTTGTTAAGGAGAATTAAAATCCGAGCAACCAGCAGAGGCTGAGGGATAAAGTCCTGGAGGAGGTACATTCCATATACCAACCACAGCTGTACAACCCCAACAAGCTTGCAAACCACACACAGAAAAAACGGGAAGACAGAGAAATATAATCCATATGAATCGGCAAGAGAAATCTCCAGAAAAAGAACTGAATGAGATGGAAGTAACCAAATTACTGGATACAGAGTTTAAAATAATGATTGTTAGGATGCTTAAGGATCTCAGAGCTACAATGAATAGACTTAATGAACACCTAAATAAATAAATTGCAGGCATCAAATGTACATTGAAATCATAAAAAAGAATCAATCAGAAATGACAATTACAATATCAGAAATGAAGACTACATGTGAAGGAATCAACAGCAGGCTGGATGAAGCAGAAGATCAAATCAATGACTTATAGGACAAGATAAAAACACAGAAACAGAGCAGCAAAAAGAAGAGAGGCTCAAAAACTCTGAGGAAACTGTAAGAGAACTCTGTAACCATATAAAGAGAAATAACATCCTCATCATAGGGGTTCCTGAAGGAGAAGAGAAAGAACAAGAAATAGAGAACCTGTTTGAAGAAATCATAGCTAAAAATTTCCCTAAATTGATGAAGGATAAAGTCACACAAATTCAAGAAGCAAAGAGAGTCCTGGTGAAGAGAAATCCAATGAGGCCTCCATCAAGACACATCATAATTAAAATACCAAAATTAAGAATAAAGAAAAAAATACTAAAAGCAGCAAGAGAAAAGAAGTCAATTACCTATAGAGGAGACCCCATAAGGGTGACATCTGACTTTTCAACAGAAACACTTGAGGTCAGAAGGGAATGGCAAGAAATATTCAAAGTAATGCAAAACAAGAGCTTATAACCAAGACTTCTTTATCCAGCAAGATTATTGTTTAAAACTGAAGGAGAAATAGAATGCTTCCCAGCCAGAAACAAACAAAACAAAACAAAGAAACCCAAAAAACAAACAAATAAAAAACCTCAAAGAATTTATTAGAATCAAACCAGTACTGCAGAAAATGTTAAGGGGATTGCTGTAAAAAGAGCAAAGGAAAAAAGAAATAAAGAAAAAGAGAATTATAAATTTAAAGAATAAAATGGCAATAAACAACTACATATCAATAATACCCTTAAATGTAAATGGATTAAATGCTCCAATCAAAAGACATAGGGTAGCTGCATGGATAAGAAAATAAGATCCATACATATACTGTCTACAAGAGACCCACCTCTGAACAAAAGATACACATAGACTGAGAGTAAAGGGATGGAAAAAAATTTCACTCAAACGGAAAGGAAAAAAAAGCTGGGGTAGCAATACTAATATCTGAAAAAATAAATTAAAAGAAAAAGGCTATAATAAGAGGTAAAGAAGGTCATTACATAATGATAAAAGGAGCATTACAACAGGAAGATAAAACTATTATAAATATATGTGAGCCTAATATAGAAACATCTAAATATATAAAACAGATTCTGATGGACAAAAAAGATGAGATCAACAGAAATACTATAATAGTAGGGGATTTTAACACCTCACTAACATCAATGGCTAGAACCTTCAGACAGAAAATTAACAAAGAAACAGTGACCTTAGATGACACACTAGATAGATCAGGGGTCCCCAAACTTTTTACACAGGGGGCCAGTTCACTGTCCCTCAGACCATTGGGGGGCCGGACTATAAAAAAAACTACAAACAAATCCCTATGCACACTGCACATATCTTATTTTAAAGTAAAAAAACAAAACGGGAACAAATACAATATTTAAAATAAAGAACAAGTACATTTAAATCAACAAACTGACCAGTATTTCAATGGGAACTATGGGCCTGATTTTGGCTAATGAGATGGTCAATGTGCTCCTCTCACTGACCACAATAAAATAGGTGCCCCTTCCAGAAGTGCAGTGGGGGCAGATTAAATGGCCTCAGGGGGCCACATGTGGCCTGCTGGCCATAGTTTGGGGACCCCTGTACTAGATCAACTGGATTTAATAGATATCTTCAGAACCTTTAGCCCAAACCAGCAAATTATCCATTCTGTTTAAGTGCTCATGGTACATCCTCTAGGATAGACCACATGTTAGGACACAAAATGAATCTTAATAAATTTAAGAAGATTGAAATCATATCAAGCATCCTTTGTGATCCCAATGGCATGAAAATAGAAGTCCACCACAATAGAAAAACTGAGAAACATTCAAACACTTGGAGACTAAATAGTATGCTATTAAATAATGAATGGGTTAACAATGAGATCAAGAAAGAAAAAAAAACTTTCTTGAAACAAATGAAAATGAACATACAACAACTCAAAATTTATGGGACACAGGAAAAGCAGTCCTGAGGGAAGTTCATAGCATTACAGGCATACCTTAAGAAACAAGAAAAAGCTCAAATTAACCACTTAACCCTGCACCTAAAAGAATTAGAAAAAGAACAGCAAGTAAAGCCCAGAGGAAGTAGAAGGAAAGAAATAATAAAGATCAGAGCAGAAATAAATGACATAGAGGCTAAAAGCCCAAAACAACAACAACAACAACAAAAGATCAGTGAAACCAAGAGCTAGTTCTTTGAAAAGTTAAACAAAATTTATGAACCTTTAACCAGACTCACCAAGAATAAAAGAGAGAGGGATCAAATAAATAAAATAATAAATGAGAGTGGAAAAGTAACAACTGACATGGCAGAAATTCAAAGGATTATAAGAAAATACTATGAAGAACCATATGCCAAAAACTTGGAAAACCTAGATGAAATGGATAAATTCCTTGAAACATATAATCATTCAAAAATCAATTGAAAGAATCAGAAAACCTAAACAGACCAATTACAACAAGAGAGACTGAAACAGTTATCACAAAAGTCCCAACAAACAAAAGTCCTGGGCCTGATGGCTTCACAGTCGAATTTTCCCAAATATTCAAAGAAGAACTAACTCCTATCCTTCCCAAACTACTTTAAGAAATTCAAGAGGAGAGAAGACTTCCAAACTCCTTTTATCAGGCAAACATAATCCTCATTCGAAAACCAGGCAAAGACACTACAAAGAAAGAAAACCAGGCCAATATCCTTAATGAATTTATTTAGATGCTAAAATTCTCAACAAAATATTAGCAAATCGGACCCAGCAATACATGAAAAAAATCATACATCATGATCAAGTGGGACTTATTTTGGGGATGCAAGGATGGTACAATATTTGTAAATCAATTAATGTGATTCATCACATAAACAAAAGGAAGGATAAAAACCACATGATAATATCAATAGATGCAGAAAAAACATTTGATAAAATCCAGCACCCATTTATGATCAAAACTCTCAGCAAAGTGGGAATACAGGGAACATATTTCAACATGATGAAGGCCATCTATAACAAACTCACAGCCAACATCATACTCAATGAGCAAAAATTAAAAGCAATCCTCTTAAGAACAGGAATAAGGCAGGGATGCCCCCTTTCACCACTCTTATTCAACATAGTTCTGGAAGTCCTAGCTACAGCAATCAGATAAGAAGAAGAAATAAAAGGCATTCAAATTAGAAAAGAGGAAGTTAAACTTTCACTGTTTGCTGATGACTTGACCCTGTACATAAAGAACTGTAAAGTCTCAGTAAAAAAACTACTGGACCTGATAAATGAATTCAGCAAGGTGGCAGGATATAAAATCAATACTCAGAAATCAGTGGCATTTATATACACCAAAAATAAAATGTCTGAAAGAGAAATTAAGGAAACAAATCTCCTTCACTATTGCAACCCCAAAAAATAAAGTACCTAGGAGTAAATTTAGCCAAGGAGGTTAAAGACCTGTACACAAAAAATTATAAAACATTGATAAAAGAAATCAAAGAATATACAAAATGTGTTCATGGATAGAAAGAATAAACATAATTAAAATATCTATATTACCCAAAGCAATCTATAAGATCAATGCAATTCCTATTGAAATACCAATAGCATACCTCAAAGATGTAGAACAAATATTTCAAAAATTTATATGGAACCAAAAAAGAACAGGAATAGCCTCAGCAGTCTTGAAAAAGAAGAATAAAATGGGAAGTATCACACTTCCTGATATCAAGTTATACTACAAGGCCACTGTACTCAAAACAGCTTGGCACTGGCATAAGAACAGGCATTCATAGCAATGGAACAGAACTGAGAACCCAGCAATAAACCCATAGCTTTATGAATAACTGATATTTGACAAAGGAGGTAAGAGTATACAATGGAGTAAAGACAGTCTCTTTAACAAATGGTGCTGGGAAAATTGGACAAATACATGCACATGTAAGTGAAACTAGATCACCAAATCTATAATCTATAATTTGGTACTTATTCCAGGATAGAGGACCAAGTTTATTTAGTGTAAAAAGTCTAGCACAACATCTTAGTTATGACAACTACCTATAGCAACAAGGGAGTTTAATTAAGAGAGTGGTTCCATTTTCATATACTTCATGCAATAGGACATTCACAATACCAGTCTAGAGTCCAAAGCATTCTAATCAGTTAATGGTATGGAGTGATTGCCTTACTGACAATTGGGAAGTAGTAACTTCTAGCTATGTTTTTGTAAGTATGAACTATGTCAGACACTTGAAATATATTTTCATTAATTTTTATATTTTGCCATCTCTGCATGTTGGGCATTAAAAAAAAAAGTTAATTCTATTGATTTTAGAGAGAGGAAGAGAAAGAGCAGGAGAGAGACAAGAACATCTATCTGTTCCTGTATGTGTGCTGACCGGGAATCGAACCACCAACCTCTGCGCTTCAGGATGATGCTCCAACCAACTGAGCTCTCCAGCCAGGGCATGTTGGGCATTTTTGAGAACTAAGTCATATGAAAATGAAGCCATTTGTCCAATATCACACATTTATAAAGTAATGAACTAGAATTAGAACCCAGATCTGTTTGACTCCAAATACCTGATAAAGGAGACTCAAAATGACAGACTTGTAATGGTGTATGATGGTGCTAGGCAGAATGTTGATCATTTGGTTATTAGAGTACTGCCCCAACTGTGGGGCAGCTGTGTTAGACTTGCTTGCTGGGTTACCGGCTGTAAGCACTTTGCTTGATTAGTGCGTGAACACCTGGCAGAGGCACCTATGCATAGCCTATATAAGGCTATGAGTGCATCCTGAGTGCAGGTCTCCCAGATAACTCTCCTGCCACTGTGAGGTGCGATTTTCCTTGCACCCTTGCCCTTACCGTGAATAGCAGGTTTTCCTTTGTTTATTACAGGGGTTGGGAACCTGTTTGGCTGAGAGAGCCATGAACGCCAAATATTTTAAAATGTAATTTTGTGAGAGCCATACAATGACCCATGTACTTTATGCATTATACAATAAAAATTTGGTGTTGTCCAGAGAACAGCTGTGATTGGCTCCAGCCACCCGCAACCATGAACATGAGCGGTAGGAAATGAATGGATTGTAATACATGAAAATGTTTTATATATTTTTTCTTTTTTTATTAAATTTAATGCAGTGACATTGATAAATCAGGGTACATATGTTTAGAGAAAACATCTCCAGATTATTTTGACATTTGATTATGCTGTATACCCCTCACCCAAAGTCAAATTGTCTTCCATCACCTTCTATCTGGTTTTATTTTTGCTCCTCCCCTCCCCCCCACACCCCCTTTGTGCCCCTCCCACCCCCTCTCTCCTTCCTCGCCCCATCCCCCCCTCCCTCCACCCCTCACCCCCATTACCATCACATTCTTGATCATGTCTCTGAGTCTCATTTTTATGTCCCATCTATGTATGGATTCATATAGTTCTTAGTTTTTTCTGATTTACTTATTTCACTCTGTATAATGTTATCAAGGTCCATCCATGTTATTGTAAATGATCTGATGTCATCATTTCTTATGGCTGAGTAGTATTCCATAGTATATATGTACCAAAGCTTTTTAATCCACTCGTCCTCTGACAGACACTTGGGCTGTTTCCAGATCTTCGCTATTGTGAACAATGCTGCCACAAACATGGGGGTGCATTTCTCCTTTTGGAGCCGTTCTATGGTGTTCTTGGGGTATATTCCTAAAAGTGGGATAGCTGGGTCAAAAGGCAGTTCGATTTTCAATATTTTGAGGAATCTCCATACTGTTTTCCTCAGTAGCTGCACCAGTCTGCATTCCCACCAGCAGTGCAGGAGGGTTCCCTTTTCTCCACATCCTCGCCAGCACTTATTCTGTGTTGTTTTGTTGATGAGCGCCATTCTGGCTGGTGTGAGGTGATATCTCATTGTGGTTATAATTTGCATTTCTCTAATGATTAGTGATGTTGAGCATTTTTTCATATGCCTATTTGCCATCTGTAAGTCCTCTTTGGAGAAGTGTCTATTCATTTCTTTTTCCCATTTTTGGATTGGATTGTTTGTCTTCCTGGTGTTGAGATTTACAAGTTCTTTATAAATTTTGGTTATTAACCCCTTATCAGACATATTGTCAAATATGTTCTCCCATTGTGTAGTTTGTCTTTTTATTCTGTTCTTATTGTCTTTAGCTGTGCAAAAGGCTTTTATTTTGATATAGTCCCATTTGTTTATGCTGACTTTTATTTCCCTTGCCCCTGGAGATAAATCAGCAAATATATTGCTCTGAGTGATGTCGGAGAGCTTACTGCCTATGTTTTCTTCTAAGATGCTTATAGTTTCACAGCTTACATTTAAGTCTTTTATCTATTTTGAGTTTATTTTTGTGAGTAGTGTAAGCTGGTGATCTAGTTTCATTTTTTGCAGGTAGCTGTCCAATTTTCCCAACACCATTTGTTAAAGAGGCTGTCTTTATTGTATTTCCTTACCTCCTTTGTCAAATATCAGTTGTCCATAGAGCTGTGGGTTTATTTCTGGGTTCTCTGTTCTTTTCTATTGATCTATATGCCTGTTCTCATGCCAGTACTAGGCTGTTTTGAATACAATGGCCTTGTAGTATAACTTGATATCAGGAAGTGTGATACCTCCCACTTTATTCTTCTTTTTTAAGATTCCTGAGGCTATTCGTGTTCTTTTTTGGTTCCATATAAATTTCTGGAATATGTGATCTATATCATTAAAGTATGTCATTGGTATTTAAATTGGTATTGCATTGAATTTATAGATTGCTTTGGGTAATATAGACATTTTAATGATGTTTATTCTTCTTCCTAACCATGAGCACGGTATATGCTTCCACTTGTTTGTATCTTCCTTGATTTCTTTTTTCAATGCTTTATAATTTTCCAAGTACAAGTCTTTAGTCTCTTTGGTTAAGTTTACTCCTAGATACTTTATTTTTTTGGTAGTAATAGTGAAGGGGATTGTTTCCTTAATTTTCCTTTCTGACTGTTCATTGTTGGTGTATAAAAATGCCTCTGATTTCTGAGTATTGATTTTATATCCTGCCACTTTGCTGAATTCATTTATCAGGTCCAGTAGTTTTCTCACTGAGACTTTAGGGTTTTCTATATACAATATCATATCATCTGCAAAAAAATGATAGTTTTACTTCTTCTTTTCCAACCTGAATGCCTTTTATTTCTTCTTCTTGTCTGATTGCTGTGGCTAGGACTTCCAGGACTATGTTAAATAAGAGTGGTGAAAGGGGGCAACCCTGCCTTGCTCCTGTTCTTAAGGGGATTGCTTTTAATTTTTGCCCATTAGTATGATGTTGGCTGTGGGATTGTCATAGATGGCTTTTATCATGTTGAGGTATGTTCCTTGTATTCCCACTTTGCTGAGAGTTTTGATCATGAATGGGTGCTGGATTTTATCAAATGTTTTTTCTGCATCTATTGAAATTATCATGTGGTTTTTCCCCTTATTTTGTTTATGTGATGAATCACATTGATTGATTTACGAATATTGTACCAGCCTTGCCTCCCCAGAATAAATCCCACTTGATCATGGTGTATGAATTTTTCTATATATTGTTGGATCCGGTTTGCTAATATTTTGTTGAGGATTTTGGCATCTATATTCATCAGAGATATTGGCCTATAATTTTCTTTCTTTGTGTTGTCTTTGCCTGGTTTTGGAATCGGAATTATGCTCACCTCATAAAAGGAGCTTGGAAGTCTTCCTTCCTCTTGAATTTTTTGAAATAGTTTGAGAAGGATAGGAGTTAGTTCTTCTTTGAATATTTGGTAGAATTTAGTTGTGAAGCCATCAGGCCCCAGACTTTTCTTTGTTGGGAGTTTTTTGATAACTGTTTTGATCTCATTTGGTGTAATCGGTCTGTTTAGTTTTCTGATTCTTCCAGATTGATTTTTGGAAGATTGTATGTTTCAAGGAATTTGTCCATTTCATCTAGGTTGTCTAGTTTTTTGGCATACAGTTCTTCATAGTATTTTCTTATAACATTTTGTATTCTGTTGTGTCAGTTATTTCTCCACTCTTATTTCTAATTTTATTTATTTGAGTCCTCTCGCTTTTTCTTGGTGAGTCTAGTTAAAGGTTCATCAATCTTGTTTACCTTTTCAAAGATGCAGCTCCTAGTTTCATTGATCCTCTGTATTGTTTCTTTAGCCTCTATGTCATTTATTTCTGCTCTGATCTTTATTATTTTCTTCCTTCTACTACATTTGGGCTTTACTTGCTGTTCTTTTTCTAGTTATTTTAGATGCAGGATAAGTTGTTTATTTGAGCTTTTTCTAGCTTCTTAAAGTGTGCCTGTAGTGATGAACTTCCCTCTCAGTACTGCTTTTGCTGTGTCCCATAAGTTTTGAGTTGTATGCTCATTGTCATTTGTTTCTAGGAATTTTTTTATTTCTTCTTTGATCTCATTTTTAATCCATTCGTTATTTAACAACCTGCTATTTAGTTTTCATGTGTTTGAGAATTTTTGAGCTTTTCTGTTGTGGTTCACTTTTAGTTTCATGCCGTTGTGATTGGAGAAAGTGCTTGATATAATTTCAATCTTCTTAAATTTGTTGAGACCACTTTTGTGCCATAACATGTGGTCTATCCTAGAGAATGTACCATGAGCACTTGAAGAGAATGTATATTCTCCTGCTTTAGGGTGAAAGGTTCTGAAAATATCTATTAAGTCGAGTTGATCTAGTGTTTCCAATAAGTCTGCTGTTTCTTTGTTAATTTTCTTTCTTGAGGATCTATCTAGTGATGTTAGTGGGGTATTGAAATCCCCTACTATTATAGCATTGCTGTTGATTTCACCCTTTAAATCGACCAAAGTTGGCTTTATATATTTAGGTGCTCCTATATTAGGTGCATAGATATTTATAATAGTTATATCTTCCTGTTGGATTACTCCCTTTATCATTATGTAATAGCCTTCTTTATCTCTTACTATATCCTTTGTTTTAAAGTCCATTTTATCTAATATAAGTATTGCTACCTGAGCTTTTTTTTCATTTCCATGTGTATGAAATGTTTTATTCCATCCTTTTATTTTCAGTCTATGTGCATCTATTGTTCTAACGTGTGTCTCTTGTAGATAGCATATGTGTAGCTCCTGTTTTCTTATCCATGCAGCTACCCTATGTCTTTTGATTGGATCATTTAATCGATTTACATTTAAGGTTATTATTGATATGTAGTTGTTTATTGCCATTTTATTCTTTAAAGCTGTATTTCTCTTTTGCTATATTCCTTTCCCACTTTGATCTGTTTACAACAGGCCCCTTAACATTTCCTGCAGCATTGGTTTGGTTGTAATGAATTTCTTGAGTTGTTTTTTGTCTAGGAAGCTTTTTATTTCTCCTTTGATTTTAAACAATAGCCTTGCTGGATAAAGCAGTCTTGGTTGTAGGTTCTTGTTCTGCAATACTTTGAACATTTCTTGCCATTCCCTTCTGGCCTCAAGTGTTTCTGTTGAGAAGTTGGATGTCATCCTTATGGAGGCTCCTTTGTAGATAGTAGCTTTTTTTTTTTCTCTTGCAGCTTTTAATATCTTCTCTTCATCACTTAGCTTTGTTGTTTTAATTATGATGTGTCTTGGTGTAGGTTTCTTTGGGTTTCTCTTTAATGGAGTTCTCTGTGCTTCTTGAACTTGTGAGAGTTTCTCCTGCATTAATTTAGGGAAATTTTCAGCTATGATATTATTGAACAAGGTCTCTATCCCTTGTTCTTTCTCTTCTTGTTCAGGAACACCTATGATGCAGATGTTATTTCTCTTCATGTTGTCACAGAGCTCTCTTAGTGTTTCCTCAGACTTTTGAGTCTCTTTTCTTTTTTCTTCTCTGCTTTCTTGCCTTCATTCAAGTTGTCCTCCAACTCACTGATTGGATCCTCAGCTCTATCCATCCTGTTTGTAATTCCTTCCATTGTAGTCTTCATTTCTGATATTGTATTTGTCATCTCCAACTGATTCTTTTTTAATATTTCAATATCCTTTTTTATACTTGCTATTTCTTTATTTAGGTGTTCATAATGACCCTCCATTGTTGTTCTAAGATCCCTAAGCATCCTTACAATCATTATTTTGAACTCCGCATCTGGAAGTTTGATTATTTCCATATCACTCAGGTCATCTCCTAAAGGTTTCTCTTGTGGTTTCATTTGGATTGCACTTCTTTGTCTTCTCATTATCTGTGTTTGGGTGTTTTGTTTGTAGAGTTGGTTGAGTCTAGGCTTGGTGTTGTCTGCCTCCAGTTTTCAATTGTGTTATTTCTAGGTCTTCTTGGGTTGGTATCAGCTATTATTTGTAATCCACTTTTGGATTTGGGCATCTTTGAAGTCTTGATTTGTTTGTTTTCTTAACAGGTGATAGTCTTGTTACTGATCTCAGCAGGGGGCTTCCTTGAAACTGTATCCAGGAATGTGATGGGTGTAACCTAGACTCTGAAGGCCTCTTCCACCAACTAATCTCTTTGGGGGCAGGGCGTTTTCTCAGCTTCAGTAGGGGGAAGTGTATCTCAGATCTCCATGGAGACCTGAGTTACTATCCCTCCTTCCCACTTCTTGTTTTCAGCTGTGTCTTGTTGTGCTGATTGGAGCTGGAGAGATGTCTGGAGATCTCTGATCCGGAAGCAATTCAGTACTGTTTTGTGGAAGGATCAGTCCCTCCCCCAGCTATGGCCACCTCCAGCATGAGTGAGTCAGCTTTTTTAGGTCATCTCTTGCATTTCTTTTCCCCTCAAAGTCTGTCCCTTTCTCTCTCTTTTCCACTTGGGAGATAAGGTGTTCTTTTCAACACACCTCACTCCCTGGTCACCAGGCAAGTGGCTGTGAGCAGTATTTTCAGCTCTTTTCCCTGGCGTGAGATCCCCTCTGGGCTCTCAGCTTCACCCCCCCCCCGTTTCTGTAATCAGGGGAGATTCAGGCACTTCTACCAGGTTTGTTGTGGCTTCTTCTTTGCCCCTTGGTTTTTGAGAGCTGTTCTTGTAGTCCAGAGTTGGTTTTTCATGCTGAGTTTTCCTAAATTGATTTGTATTCCAGTTTGGTGGTGAGAGCTGGGCGTCTGTGTGTCCGCCTACTCTGCTGCCATTCTCAGGCTCTCGAGAATGTTTTATATTTTTAACTTTATTATTTTTTTTTATTAAAGATTTGTCTGTGAGCCAGATGCAGCCATCAAAAAAGCCACATCTGGCTCACGAGCCATAGGTTCCCAACCCCTGGTTTATTAGCTCTTTTCCTTTTCTTGTTTATTCACTCACCTGTCTTTGCGAGCCTCCAATAAATGGGTATAGCCCAACAATTTCTGGTTCTGCAGTTCCTCTGCTGTCTGCCCAAATGCAATGTGAACCTGCCTGGCCTCAACCACCAGTATTATAGAAGCTCACCAAATTATCACAAAAAATAATTATTCTGGGGAGTCCAAGATGGTGACAGAGTAGGCAGACATCCCAACTTCCATCTCCCAGAAACAAATTAGATTACAACTTGTAATGTTGTTGGCCAAGGCCAGGCAGATGGTAGAAAAACTTTGGAACCAGAAAGGGGTGGGCGATTCCATCTAATAAAGTCTCATAATGAGGGACAAGTACACAGGCAGGGGAAACTCCCTCTCAGGCAAACAAATAGCAAAGTGGCCCCTCACAGTGGCAGGCAGGCAATCCATGCATCCACAATCCCTAATCTGTCATTTCTCTCAAGCACAAGCACCCATAGCCTTATATAGGCCATACACATGTGGCACAACCATGTACTCACACACCAGTCAGGCAAAGTGCTTGCAGCTGGTAACCCTGCATGCAAGCCTAACACAGCTGCCTCACACAACTAAAGTTAAGAACAATCATCTTGAAAAATCAACTTTGGACTAAATAAAGAGGAATACATAACCAAAGAGTCACAGAAACCACCTCGAGACTGGCAGGAAGGGCAGAGATGCCACTCCCAGGAGCAAGGGCAGCAGAGGATCTGGAGGGACTCTGACTGTGAGGGGGATTGTTCTGAGAAGGGAGGGTCCTTAGTCCTAGGCTGGGTGCACTAAAGCCTAGAAGAGGCACCCACACAACATTTGGTGGTAAAAAGAACTGAGATTTCTGCCTGCAAGAAAGAGATGGGAGCTCTCAAAGACACAGACTCTGACTTAGAGGACCAGTGCAGAAAATCTGGTTCACAGCCACTTACTCAGGGCTCTGGTGGAGGGAGGGCTGAGAGGACTGGAGTTGCTTGAGGAGGGTGTGAAGTTGGTGGCCCAGGAAGAGACACTGTGGGGGACGGCCACCAGAATTCCTGTGCTGAGTCATTCTCCAACACTGCAGTCTCCATCTTTCATGGTTGGAGCAGTCCCCTCTGGGTGGCATCAGCCCAGGGGAAAGCAACTGCCCCACCCTCAGAATCTCACTTTACCCCACCCATGGAAACAAGACCATTCTGAGAAGTAAGCCAAAAAATGGGGGGTACATCAGTTACTCAGTTTTCTGGCATTGCGGCAGGCACCTTTCCTCACACTCTCCTGCGAATATGACTGGTGCTTCTGCCTCATGGGAGATTTAGTAAATTCTGTCCAGACTGCAGGCAGACCACACCTCTGGGTTTCATAGGCCACATCCATCAGACTCCTAGGGGCTGCACCCTACTGAGGTCTGTGAAAAAAGTCAGGATAGATTAACACCTGGGGCTGAGCGGGCAAGAGCCACACCTACCACCCTTTCTAATCTCTGACTTGCCCCAGGCTTTAGATTCTATTGGAGGTTTTTCCAGTGCCTAAACCCAACAAGCAGCCAGCAGACAGAGGCAGCAGGAGGAGGCAGGGAACTTTGGGCTTTTTGTTGACTTTCCCCTAGGCCTAGCATGGGTAAAAACCAGCCTAGGTGTGCAGCTTGATATTTTCATGTGCACCTGGGCCTAGAAAAGACAGCCATAGACACTGGGTTGCTTGTAGCTCCAAGAAGGTTGCTGAGAGCCAGTCATAGGCAGAGTGTTGCACTAGTCTGTACCAGGTTCCCTCCAAGGAGGCCCAGACACTTCAATGGCCTTTGTGGAGAGCATCAGTTCAGGATCTAATGACCCTTGCTGGCGGCACATCCAAAGGGAGAGCTTGTTGGACAGCAGGCCCAGCTGAGGCAAGCTCCACTTTCTGTGGTCAGCACTTGCACAGTGGCTCATGTGTGCATAAGACAGGGTGAAGCTTCACAGTCAGCCACCCTGGGTGCTGGATATCCTGCCCCACTGAGCTAGATTCCACAGGGGGAAGGGAGAGACACTTGGATCACAGACATTCAAGGAGTGGGTCCCCTGGAGCCTAGTGTGGAGAGCAGTCGAGGGGCTTAGCCACTTTCTGGGAGGGGTACAATCAACCCCAGTTGAAGACTCTCTTGGCCTTCCTCCCTGAGACCAGGGGCTCCCCAGCTGGAAGAACTTCTACAGAGAGGACTTTCGGCTCCACCCAATCTAAACCTGCTGGTCACCTCACTGGGGAGATATAGAATTGGAGTATCCAGCAGTGTCTGAGGGATTAGGCTCTGGAGTAGGGGCCACTTTTTCCATACTGAGCTCCTGAACAACTGACCCCTGATGTAAGAAGTCCCACTAACATCATACCCTCAACCTCAGCTGACTTAACTTACCCGGTTTGCAATCTGCAGAGGGGTTGGTGGAGTGAAGCTAGTCTAGGCCCATACTACAGTCTTTCTACAAGAGACTCAGTGGGAAGAACATGCAGCTGCAAGAGGAGGTAGAACAGCTAAAAAGTGGAGACAAATCTTACAGAGCTTGGAATCTTTTACAGAGCTGCTATCAGCTCTAAGCTGGAAGAAGCTGATCCTTATACACAGGTTGGCCCCTCCCAGTGGTGGAATTTAAATAAATTAACAACTGGTTCTCTGTCCTAATGACCATTTTAAATATAAAAAACCCCCAAAATGATATACCAAAAGGTAGTTTATTATTTTATGCATTTAATACATAAATAAGAACAATAAAAGAGATATACAAAACTAGATTATAACAGTTTTAAAATATTAATGAAAAAATAATAATATCTGACAAAAACAAAAAAACCTGTTATTTGAGCTATTTCCATATTCATTCTTGATTGGTGTCATCACTTGCAATTTTTTCACCTGTGGAAATAATGATCATTACTAAAGTTGCTTAGAATATGCTGTTGCACAGCTGAATATTAAAGAAGAGTAAGGAATGTAAATTTGTGATTTCCACATTGGACAGCTGCCCAAGCATACACCTTGGAGAGAACAACTGGTCAGCCGAACTCAACAAAAATATAGGTATCAGTTCTGTTGAACCAGTGCAAACTGCTGAACCCCACAACTGGCCCCTTTCACACTACCCAGGCACAGAAAAAGCATATACAAACAGTGAACTCTAAACAGGTATCCCATAGCAGATTACAAACAACTGCTGATGCCAACTCAAGAGGACTCAGAACCAACACAACCAGTAGTGAGTGGCAGTCCACATCAATGCTAGACTCAGCTAGCTATACAAGTGGCATGCCCACAGGAGGAGTCCAGCAGACATGAGATACTGAGGAGAAGAAATACGTCCAACAGGATAGACACTGTACAGCATCTAATATATGTGGTAAAGGTTGACCATTAGAGCCATCCAGCCTGAAGGGATAATCTCACCCATAAAAGGATGAACTACATTTAAGACTCATGTACAACAGGAAGTTAAATATAAGCCTCAAGAAACATTCCTAGAGCAAGGAACTCAGGTGGCCCAGAGGTCACTACCACTGAGCCCATCTTCCTTATAAAGATGCCACAACAAATTTGAAAGTCAGAGAAAAGATACCTAATACAGTGGTGCCTTGAGATACGAGCAGACCATCATATGAATTTTTTTAAAGATACAAACTGTGACTTTGTTCATATTTTTGTTCGAGATCCGAGCAAAATTCCAAGATATGAGTCATGATTTGGGAAGCTGCCACTAGTTGGTGCATTGGCGCACAGGTTTAGTATCAGCCACACAACTACAGCATCTCATTCTTTCTCATGTTACCTGCAGAATCAAGGCGAATCTTGTGCACTGTACTCGTTCTTGCATCATTTTTGCATTTTTTACTAACTATTTTTGTGTGCTATGATGGGGCTGAAGAAAGTGGGTGTAAAGGACAGTGGTGAGAAGAAGAAGAGAATGATGTTGATAGGAGTAAAGCAAGAAATAATAGAAAAACATGAGGGTGGTGTGCAAGTGATTGAACTGGAAAGGCTGTACAACCACAATATAGATACAATTTGTACTATCCTTAAACAAAAGGATGCCATCAAAAGCACAAATCCAGTGAAAGGAACTATAATTCTGTCCCAATTAAGGACAAATATACATGAAGAAATGGAGAAGCTTCTGCTGGTGTGGGTGAAAGAGAAAGAGCTGGCAGGAGATACAATGACAGAGACTGTAATATGCAAAAAGGCATGTATTATTTACAGTGACTTGAAGAAGAAAGATCCATCAACCTCAAAAGATGCAGCAGAAGATACGTTTAAGGCAAGTCACAGCTGGTTTGAAAATTTCAAGAAGAGATCTGGCATCCACTCAGTGGTGAGGCGTGGTGAAGCTGTTAGTGCTGATGTTGAGGTAGCTGAAGAGTACATTGCACGTTTTGCTGCACTATTGCAAAGGAAGGCTACATCTCCCAACAAGTGTTTAACTGTGACGAAACAGGATTGTTTTGGAAAAAAGTGCCCCAGAGGACTTTCATCACTTCAGAGGAGAAGAAGCTGCCAGGCCCTAAACCCATGAAGGACCGTCTGACCCTTGCATTGCAAATGCTAGCAGTGACTGTAAAGTAAAGACATTGCTTGTGTATCATTCCCAAAATCCTCAAGCCTTTAAGACTCACAAGATTCTTTTAAAAAAGCTCCATGTCATGTGGCCCGCCAATGTTAGGGCATGGGTTACAGGGCAGGTTTTTATTGAATGGGTAAATCTCATTTTTGGTCCTGCAGTGAAGAAATATCTTCAAGAAAATAAACTCCTGATGAAAGCATTACTAATCCTTGAAAATGCTTCAGCCCACCCACCTGGTCTTGAAGATAACATTCTCTTTTTTTTTTTTTTTTTTTTTTTAATTTTTTATTTATTCATTTTAGAGAGGAGAGGGAGAGAGAGAGAGAGAGAGAGAGAGAGAAGGGGGGGGAGGAGCTGGAAGCATCAACTCCCATATGTGCCTTGACCAGGCAAGCCCAGGGTTTCGAACCGGCGACCTCAGCATTTCCAGGTCGAGGCTTTATCCACTGCGCCACCACAGGTCAGGCCGAAGATAACATTCTCAATGAGTTCAAATTCGTGAAAGTCCTCTACCTCCCACCCAACATGACTTCAGTCTTATAACCTATGGATCAGCAGGTCATTTCCAACTTTAAAAAGCTTTACACAAAGCACTTGTTCTGCCGCTGCTTTGAGGTGACTGAGAATACAATTCTAACCCTTTGAGAGTTTTGGAAAGATTACTACAACATTGTGATATGTTTACGCATTATTGACTTGGCATGGCAAGAGGTTATAAGAAGAACCTTGAACTTGGCATGGAAAAAGTTATGGTCTGATGTTGGTGCAGACAGGGACTTCTAAGGATTTGAACCAGAGACCAAGACTGAGGTAGAAGCATTGGAGGAGATTGTGTCCCCGGAAAGTTAATAGGTCTGGAGGTAGATGAGGGTGATATAAATGAGCTTGTTGAGCAACATGAGGAAGAACTCTTAACTGAGGAGTTGAAGGAGGTACAGATGATGCAACATACGGAGCTTCTGCAAGAGATTAGTAGTGAGGAGGAGGTAGAGTCAGAGGAAGTGATTTCTACAAGTGAAATTAAAGACATGCTGGCAATGTGGGAGAAGCTTTCAAGTTTCATTGAAAAAAACACCCAGAAAAAGTTTCAACTGGTCGTGCTTCAGCACTTTTTAATGACACTTGTTTGTCACATTTCCGTACATTTTAAAAGGCAGGCAAAAGCAAAACTCTTTGGATAGATTTTTATTCAAAAGTCCTGCAAATGAAAGTGCCGAAAGTGCAACCAAAAAGGCAAAAACAGGTGATAATTAAATGAAAAATACATAATGTTAAGCTTGGGTTAAGTTTAAAGTTAAGAAAGTACATATTTTTACAATTAAGTTTTTTGGTTTAATTTTAAGTAAAGAAAGTGCAGTTTTAGTTTACATGTCTACAGTGCCTGCATTCCTTCCTCTCTCCCTTCTCCTCCGTCATTCACCTCCATTAGCTGCACTCGTCTGTTTCCAAGGTAAGAAGAATACAGTACTAAATAACACTTTTTTCTTTTATTTCATATATTTTGTTATGCATTGGTAAAGTATACATGTGCGTTTCTTAATTAAAAACATCTTTTTTCATAATTTAGGATGGTTTTGGTGTGTTTCACAGGGCAGGAATGGATTAAATCTATTTCAGTTATTTTAAATGAGAGAAATTTGTTTGATATATGAGTTGACTGACTTACAAGCTCAGTTACAGAATGAATTAAACTTGTATCTCAAGGTACCACTGAACACAGACAAATAAGGCAGAGAATTAAATATGAACCAAATGAATCAACAAGAGAAAGTCCAAGAAAAAGAACTAAATGAAATAAAAGCAACCAAATGACCAGACATGGTTTAAAATAGTGGTTATTAGGATGCTTAAGGATCTTAGTGCAACAATGAATGATCACAATGAGAACTTAAACAAACAGATAGTAAGCATTAAAAAAGACATGGAAATCATAAAAAGAAAAACCCAGAAATGACAGATACAATATAAGAAATGAAGACTGCACTAGAAGGAATCAACAGCAGGCTGGACATGGCAGAGAATAGGATCAGTGATTTAGAGGACAGGATAGGCCCTGGACACTCTACCACTGAGCCACAGTCAGCCTGGCATATGGATATCCTGGTTTCAATTCCTGGTTATGGCACATAGGAGAAATGACCCTGCTTCTCCATACAGACCTCTCCCTCTCTCTTTCTCTCTTTACTCCCACAGTCATGGCTTGATTGGCTCAAGTAAGTTGCCTCTGGGCACTGAGGATGGCTCTCTGGCCTCTGCCTCAGGCACTAAAAATTGCTCAGTTGCTTAACAATGAAGCAATGGCCTCAGATGGGCAGAGCATCAACCCTATAGGGGACTTGCCAAGTGGATCCTGATTGGGGCACATTTGGGAGTTTGTCTCGCTGCCTCCCCTGCTTTCACTTAATTAAAAAAATGCAAACAAGATAAACCTAAGCACAGAAGCAGAGCAGCAAAAAGAAAAGTGGCTCAAGAAAACTGAGGGAACTCTAAGAGACCTCTGAGATAACATGAAGAGAAACAACATCTGCATTGTAGGTATTTCTGAAGAAGAGAATGAACAAGGGATAGAGAACCTGTTTGAAGAAATCATAGCCAAAAACTTTCCTAAACTGATGAAGAAAAAACTCACTCAAGTTCAAGAAGCACAGAGAGTCTTGTTAAAGATGAACCCAAAGAGGCCTACACCAAGACATATCATAATTAAAATGTCAAAGTTAAGAGACAAAGAAAGAATAGTAAAAGCTACAAGAGAAAAGCAGTTAATTACCTACAAAGAAACCCCCATAAGAATGGCATCTGACTTCTCAACAGAAACATTTCAGGCTGGAAGGGATTGGCAAGAACTATTCAAAGTGATGCAAAACAAGAACCTATTACCAAGACTATTATGCTATTCACAAGGTTATCATTTAAAATTGAAGGAGAAATAAAGAGTATCCCAGCTGAAAAAAAGGCTCAAGTAATGAACTCATTACAACCAAACCAGAACTGCAGAAAATGTTAAGGTTCCTGCTGTTAAAAGAGCAAAGGAAAAGAGAAATGAGAGAAAGAGAATTGCAGTTTTAAAGAATAAAACAGCAATAAATAAGTACATATCAATAATAACCTTAAATATAAATGGATTAAATGTTCTAATCAAAAAGCATAGGGTAGCTGCATGGATAAGAGAACAAGGCCCTTATATATGCTGTCTACAAGAGACTCACCTCAGAACCAAAGATACACATAGACTAAAAATAAAGAGATAGAAAAAAATTTTCATGTAAATGGAAATTAAAAAGAAGCTGGGGTAGCAATACTTATATCTGACAAAATAGCCTTTAAAACAAAGGCTATTGTAAGGGATAAAGAAGGTCTCTACATAATGACAAAGGGAGCAATCCAACAAGAGAAATGTTACCATTGTAATACTTATGCACCCAATATAGCAACACCTAAATACAGGGGTCGGGAACCTATGGCTCGTGAGCCAGATGTGGCTCTTTTGATGGCTGCATCTGGCTCACAGACAAATCTTTAATAAAAAATATTGTTAAAAAAAATAAAACATTCTCATGTATTACAATCCATTCATTTCCTACCACTCATGTTCATGGTTGTAGGTGGCTGGAGCCAATCACAGCTGTCCTCTGGGACACCACCAAATTTTTATTGGATAATGTGTAACGTACACAGGTCATTTTATGGCTCTCATGAAATTACATTTTAAAATATGTGGCGTTCATGGCTCTCACAGCCAAAAAGATTTCCAACCCCTGCTTAAATATATAAAGAAGATATCAACAGACATAAAGGCCAAGATTGACAGCAATGCTATAATAGTAGGTGGTTTTAATACCCTACTAATATCAATGATAGATTCTCCAGACTGAAAATTAATGAAGAAACACTGGCCTTAAATGACACACTAAGTCAACTGGATTTCATTGATATCCTCAGAACATTTTACCCTAAGGCAGCAGATATATATTCTTTTCATGTCTTCATAGTACATATTCTAAGATAAACCACATTTAAGACACAAAGCAAGCCTCAATAATTTTAAGATTAAAATCAAATCAAGCATCTTTTCTGACCACAATGGCATGAAACTAGAAATCAACTACAATAGAAAAACAGAAAAACATTCAAATACTTGGAGGTTAAGTAGCATGTTATTAAATAATGAATGGGTTAAAAATGAGATCAAGAAATAAATAAAAATTTCTTTGAAACAAATGAAAACGAACATACAACAACCCCAAATCTATGAGACACAGCAAAAGCAGTCCTGAGAGGGAAGTTTATAGCATTACAGGCATGCCTCAAGAAGCAAGAAAAAGCTCAAATAAACAATCTAACCCTGAAATCAAAGGAACTAGAAAAAGAACAACAAATAAAGCCCAGAGGAAGTAGAAGGAAGGAAATAATAAAGATCAGGTTAATAAATGACATACAGACTAAAAAAAAAAAAAATACAAAAGATCAATGAAACCAAGAGCTGGTTCTTAGAAAAGGTAAACAAGAGGGATGAGAACCTTTAACCAGACTTCTCAAAAAATAAAAAATAAAAGAGAGAGAGAGAAGACCCAAATAAATAAACTTTGAAATTAAAAGAATAACTGACATTACAGAAATACAAAGAATTATAAGAAAATACTATAAAGATCTATATGCCAAAAAATTGGACAACTTGTGATAAATGGATGGATTTGTAGAAACATACAACCTTCTAGAACTGAATCTGGAAGAATCAAGAAATCAAAGCAGACTAAAAATAACAAATAAAATCAAAACAGTTATCAAAAAACTTCCAGCAAAACCAAACATTCAAAAAAGAAATAACACCTATCCTTCTCAAGCTATTCCAAAAAATTCAAGAATAAGGAAGACTTCCAAGCTTATTTTACAAGACAAGCATTATCTTAATTCTAAAACCAAGTAAAAACACTACAAGGAAAGAAAACTATAGGCCAATATCCCTGATGAACATAGATGCTAAAATTCTCAACAAGATATTGGCAAACTAGATCCAGCAATATATTAAAAAGATCATACATTATGATCAAATGGGATTTATTCCAGGGAGGGAAGGCTGGTACAATATTTGCAAATCAATAAGCGTGATTTATCACATAAACAAAATGAAGGATAAAAATCACATGATTATATCAATAGATGCAGAAAAAGCAGTTGATAAAATCCAGCAACCATTTATGATCAAAACTCAACAAAGTGGGAATACAGTGAACATACCTCAATATAATAAAGGCTATATATGACAAACTGACATCCAACACCATAGTCAATGGGCAAAAATGAAAAGCAATACCCTTAATATCAGAAACAAGACAGGGTGCCCCCTTTCACCACTCTTCAACAGAATTCTGAAAGTCCTAGCCACAGCAATCAGACAAGAATAAAAAAGGCATCCAAGTTGGGAAAGAAGAAGTAAAACTGTCATTATCTGCTGATGACATGATACTGTACATAGAAAACCCTAAAGTCTCAGCCAAAAAACTACTAGATTTAGATAAATAAATTTAGCAAGGTGGTAGGATATGATTAATATTCAGAAATCAGTGGCATTTTTATACACCAACAATAAGCTGTCAGAAAGAAAATTAAGGAGACAATCTTCTTCACTAATGCAACCACAAAAAATAAAGTACCTAGGAATAAATTTAACCAAGGAAGTGAAAGACTTGTATTTAGAAAAATATAAATATTAAAAAAAGAAATTGAGAAAGATACTAACAAGTGGAAGCATATATTGTGTTCATGGATAGGAAGAATTAACATCTATAAAATGTTCATATTACCCAAAGCAATCTATAGGGTCAATGCAATTACTATTAAAATACAAATGGCTACTTCACAGAGCTAGAACAAATATTCCAAAAATTTATCTGGAATTAAAAAGAACTCAAATAGCTTCAGCAATCTTGAAAATGAAGAACAAAGTGGAAAGTATTACACTTCCTAATATCAAGCTATACTACAAGGTCCTTGTCATCAAAACAACTTGGTACTGGCATAAGAGCAGGTATACAAGATCAATGGAACAGAACAGAGAACCCAGATATAAACCCACATCTTTACCATCAAGTAGTATTTGACAAAGGAGGTAAGAGCATACAATGGAGTAAAGACAGTCTCTTTAATAAGTGGTGTTGGGAAAATTAGACAGGTACATGCAAAAAATTGAAACTAGACTACCAATTTACACCATTCACAAAAACAAACTCGCAAATCTATAGAAATCTTGTAAGAAAACATAGTCAGTAAATTCTCTACTATCTCTTGTAGCAATATTTTTGCTGATATATCTTTATGGGCAAGTAATATAAAGGACAAAATAAGCAAATGGGACTACATCAAACTAAAAAACTTTTGCACAGCATAAGGCACCATTAACAAAATAAAAAGACAACTCACTCAATGGGAAAATATATTTGCTGACATATCTAATATGGGGTTAATTACTAAAATTTATAAAGAACTTCTAAAACTCAACACCGAGATGGTAAACAATCCAATTAAAAGCAGGCAAAGGAGGCCCTGGCTGGTTGGCTTAGTGGTAGAGCATCAGCACGACATGTGTAAGTCTCGGGTTTGATTCCTGGCCAGGGCACGCAGGAGAAGTACCTATCTGCTTCTCCACCATTCCACCTCTCCTTTCTCTCTATCTCTTTTCCCCTCCCACAGCCAAGGATCCATTGGAGCAAAGTTGGCCCAGGCACTGAGGATGGCTCCATGGCCTCCACCTCAGGCACTATAATGTCTCTGGTTGCAACAGAACAACACCTCAGATGGGCAGATTATTGCCCTCTAGTGGGCTTGCTCAGTGGATCCCTGTCAGGTGCATGTGGGAGTCTGTTTCTGTGCCTCCTGGCTTCTCACTTCAGGAAAAAAAAAAAAAAGCGGGCAAAGGACTTGAACAAACACTTCTCCAAAGAGGACACACAGATGGCCAATATGCATATGAGAAAATGTTTAATGTCCCTAATTATCAGAGAAATGCAAACTAAATCACAATGAAATACCACTTCACACCTCTCAGAATGGCTCTTATTAACAAATCAACAAACAAGTACTGGTGAGGGTGTGGAGAAAAGGGAACCCCCCTGTACTGCTGGTGGGAATGTAGACTTGTTCAGCCATTCTGAAAAACAGTGTGGTGTTTCCTCAAAAAGTTAAAAATGGAACTACCTTATGACCCAGCTATCCCACTTTTAGAAATATATCCTAAGAACTCCAAAACACTAACTCAAAAGAAGATATGCACCCCCCTGTTTATTGTAGCATTGTTTACAATAGCCAAGATCTGGAAACAGCCCAAGTGTCCGTCAGTGGACAAGTGGATAAAAAGGAACTGGTACATATACACAATGGAATACTACTTGGCTGTGAAAAAGAAGGAAATCTTACCTTTTGTGATGGCATGGATAGACTTGGAGATAATTATGCTAGGTGAAATAAGCCTGACAGAAAGACAACTATACATGTAAGCTCACTTATATCTAGAATCTAATGAACACAATGGACTGAAGAACAAAATAGAAACAGAGGCCAGGCCACAAGAAACAGAAGGACAGCTTTCAGAGGGAAGTGGAATGAGAGGATGGGATCAAGAAAGGTGAAGGGATTGGCCAAATTGTATATACATGACACAGATACAGAAGGAAAAGGGGGACGGAGGTAAGGGGAGAAGGGGCAAAAAGGGTGAAATAGGAGGCAGGTTGAGGGGGCTTGAAGGAATTATATTAAGTGGGACACTTAAAATCTTGTTAAAATAAATTTAACATTTTAATAAAAATACATATAAAAATAAACTGCCTTTTGGAAGAAATAAGAATATCCTAAAAAAAATTTCAGGCTAAGAATACCATAAACGGCAAAGGATTCACATTTTGAACTTTATTCAGTAAACTACTGCTTGATATTGGCACAATGGAAAACTGCTTGATATTCTAAGTGGTGGGAAGGAAATGAATACTTAGCAAAAGTATCGATGTTAAATATTTATAGTATTGTGCTTTTTTTCAATGAAAAACATGAGATTCAAATTTAATAGCTGCCTGAAGCTTTGTAAAATGGCAGAGCCATGATTCACCCTTGGATCTAATCTGCCTGTAATCCTATGTCCTCTCCATGACTTCATGACTTTGAGTGAATTCTTGCAAGCTCATTGAATACTACTTGTGGAGCTCTCAATCAGGTTCCAGAAGAGTGCTTCGTCCAGCTAGACAGCATGGTCCAATGAATTAACCATCTAAGATGTCCCTCATTCAGTGTAGGACAAGAGTTGGTGGGTAAATAATATCGTTTTCTCACATGCAGTGAAACACTTTTATGTTTACAGAATCTCTCAGAGAGTCCCCGGCCAAATGGAGCCCCATTAGTCCACAGTGATAAACCTCACACTAACACACTGTCATTAGTTCTCCTTCTCTTCCTCATTTTTCTTCTCCATTTTCCTCAAGGACTTGGTTCTCCTTCTCTTCCTCATTTTTCTTCTCCATTTTCCTCAAGGACTTCTTGAGTTCATCTCTTAAATAAAATACTTGCACTCAAATCCTGGTTTCTTTTGGAGAAATCTAGACTAAGACCCACTAGGCAAAATCAGTGCAAATGGCAGCGCTTAGCAGAAGCAGCTGTGCATGCTCCATGTTCTTGTTTCCCTGAGGAGTTTCTGAACTTGTCATTCCATTGAACATAGTGTGGAAGCCTCTGGAATTGATCCTTGAGGCCTGCCCTCTTTTATTGCTATTATTTTATGGGTTTTTATTATTCACTTCAATTCTTCACAATTGTTCTTGGTAACCAGAAGAAACCCTGGAGGTGATGGTGGGTGAGTAGACATCTTTTTTGTATTTTTCTGAAGCTTGAAACGAGGAGAGACAGTCAGACAGACTCCCGCATGCGCCCAACCGGGATCCACCGGGCACGCCCACCAGGAGGCGATGCTCTGCCCCTCCGGGGCATCGCTCTGCCGTGACCAGAGCCACTCCAGCGCCTGGGGCAGAGGCCAAGGAGCCATCCCCAGCGCCCAGGCCATCTTTGCTCCAATGGAGCCTTGGCTGCGGGAGGGGAAGAGAGAGACAGAAAGGAAGGAGAGGGGGAGGGGTGGAGAAGCAGATGGGCGCCTCTCCTGTGCGCCCTGGCTGGGAATGAACCCGGGACTAGTGCACTCCAGGCCGACGCTCTACCACTGAGCAAACCGGCCAGGGCCGAGTAGACATCTTTGAAGTAGCACTTTCAGGCTTTTTTTTTTTTTTGACTTATTTTTATTTTTTTATTTTAATAAATAAAATTTTATTTTAATGGGGTGACATCAATAAATCAGGGTACATACATTCAAAGAAAACATTTCCAGGTTATTTTGTCATTTAGTTCTGTTGCATACCCATCACCCGAAGAGAGATCATCCTCTGCCACCCTCCATCCAGTTCTCTCTGTACCCCTCCCCCTCCCCCTCTCTCTCCTTCCCTCCCCCCACCCCCATAGCCACCACACTCCTGTCCATGCCTTTTAGTCTCGCTTTTATGTCCCACCAATGTATGGAATCCTGCAGTTCCTGTTTTTTTCTGATTCGCTTATTTCACCCCCGCACAATGCTACCAAGACTCCACCATTCCGCTATAAGTGATCTGATGTCACCATTTCTCCTAGCTGAATAATATACCATGGTGTATATGTGTCCCATCTTCTTCATCCAGTCCTCTATTTTTTTTTACAGTGATTAAAAGCCTTTAAGCAAACTCTTGGCCAATATGATAAAGCAAATTGTGTTGTTGTTTTTTTAAATTAAAAATAGGTGGAATTTTTAAATAATTCCTTTAGATAAATCAGTTAAGCTTTCTGGGCCTCATCCGAAAAATACATGAAGTTTTTAATAAAAAACTAGGCCAAGATGGATTTACTTGAATTTTAGATGTATTTTAAAATTCTTCAGGATATTCAATTTTGAAATTTTCAATATACCTTTTTAAATTTATTTTCTTTCATAATTTTAACATCAGTCTGTATTCATTGTACTAAAAATTTAGGAATAAAAGACAATGTTGAAGAATAAAACAAAACATGATATTTTTCTTTCATTGTTAGATTCTATTTGTATATAGAGATATAAACCAGCATGTACATATAAACACACACATATATAAATTTATACTTAAAACATAAGAATCAAGTTTATAATTAATTGATATCATTTTAAAATCTTAGCATTGTCTCACAGTATTTTTCAATATTAATAAATAATCTTCAAACCAACTTATCTTACAATTGATTTGATCTGTTTTCTATTTTGGGGCACTGATCTAGTTTCTTATGTGTTGTCATTACATTTAAAAATTGCAGAAATCTTTGCTCGAATTTCTGATTTAGAATAAATTTCTAGTCATAGAATTACTAATTCCAACGATAGGAGAAACTGTCTCTCAATACATTTTGTCTTGAAAAAAAAAATCAGTGTATTCTAACCAGAAGCACATGAGAGTGAATTAAAAAAATAATTTTAATATCATTGAAGAAAAAGATGAAAAAGTGAACCTCATGACTGAGTTTTAGAAGCTATGCCCAGTATTTTCAAGAACTATATGCTCTGAACAATCACTGTGAAATAAATGAGAGTTCACTTTTCTTTGCCTTTGCTACTGATATAGGCCACAAATTAAATTTAATGTTCTTTTCTGGGGAAGACCCAATTGGGTTACACAATATAAAAGCATTGTGGACTGGTAGAACTGTGGTGAATTTCTTATTCACAGGATTTTGTTAATTTTAGGAGGCATAGTTGGCATGCACTCTCTGTGACATGGAGGAGAGCAAAAGAGGATTGGAAGTGTTACCCTTTGCTTTTGGCAAAAGAAAATAAAACAACTTAGTGTTTCAGTAAGCAGGTGGCTGAACACACACCACTACTATGGAGTTAAAAAAATTTCCTTCCCTCTGTAGAAAAACTTCTGATATCTCATTTAGATGTTTGCTTTTCTTTTCTTTTTTATTGAAGTATAATGCAAGGAAAGTGGTACTTAAAAAGCCATAATCCATTGCTAAAGGTATTAGTTTCCTTTTACAGTTCAGGTGCAAATGCAATATGCTATGAAAGACATGTTACATGCTTTAATGTATCTTCCAAGAAACAGGGTAGAATGGTGGTCTGTGTGATTTTTGAATCCTAGACATTTCACCTAGGAAATATAGTGAAGAGATTTAAAATCACAGCAGGAACTCAAAATCTTGCTAACACAGTCCACTATTAAAGACTTTCCTACATGAGAATAAACTTACTCAATGAGTTTCTCCTTTCAGTGAAGTATTAAGGAACAGTTTAAGTGCATGAAAAAATATTCTGTGGTATCAGAAAGTATTTGAATGTTTCGGCTGAGAAATTTAATAGTCACCTTCCCAGAGATACTTGGGGCTTCTCAGCTCTGGGGTTAGAACCTGTAGGCACATGTCATGTGGTTAAGCATACTGTGCAGGCCTCAAGTACCACCCTCTGGACCTCGCTGTTTTGTTCCCCCACCCTCCATCCCTCTGTCTGCTCTCTTTGTGTATATGGGAGAGGCCTGTTGAGTGTGGCTGATATCTCCCAGCTGTGGCCTCTTCATTCACCCTAATTTCTCTCTCCATAGCTCATTTGAATTCAAGCAGTGGTGAAATTGCTGACTGGCAAATGCGCTCTGCCACGAATGCCATAGGCAAGACATGGCCACAGCCAAAAGAGCATGAAGGATGGAAAACACCATCTGGGACTGTGCAATTTAAATAGCATAAACCCCTTTTTTCGTTTACAAAAAATCAGCCATGCAGGCTTTTGTTGCTTTCCACAGTGGCCAGAAACCACTTAGGTGGCAATCCTCTGTGAGTCAAAGAGAAAGTCCAAAGGGACTCTAGAATATGCATTGCTCTCTTTTCAACTTTTATGTACAGCCTTTTTTTCAGCCTGCGTCTCTGCAGACCTTTCCCTGCTCAGCACACGGAAAGAGTGGCTCCCGACTGTACATCTGTCATTGATCTCCCCGAGAATGCTCACTAGGCTCTTTGGGGATTTTTTTTCCAGTTGTTGGTAGGCAAGGAGCGTTTGTTTTCTGTTTTTATACAGCCAATAATGCAAGAATAGGCAGGACATTCTAGAATCTAGAGAGTCCATGTTAATATTAGTTTAGGACAAAAATACCTCTTCCAGGTTCTTAACCAGACTTCGTTATTCTTTGGTTTTTACTCAACAATGAATATTCATAGAGTTAGACTGTTATATTTGATAGCAGTATTTTAAAACAAACAATGATAAAATGGTTGCTTTTATTTTAATCAACAATCAGGATTCACTCTCTAGCCATGAGAGTAATTAAATAATGATTTTTTCGCAGTGATTTGGGTTCATCACAAATAGCGTTCATCTCTTGAGAGAGATCAGAGAAGTAGTATTGCCATTATAGTAAGAACAATACTAGACTAGGGTTAAAGACCCAGCTTTGTCATTAACTGGCTGTGTGACCTCCAGCAGCTAGCCTCTTTGACTTCTGTGTCCTCAACTGTGAAAGGATAATTGAGATCCTCGGCAAACCCAAACTTCTTCCTAAAATTTCAGAAAATTGAGACAGAAAATAAAAATAAATAGCTTCCATTTAATGATGACAACTAAGTGCCAGCAACATGGAAGAATACATAAAATACTCTACATGTATTTTTTCATTGTAATGATTAAAGGAGGTAGGTATCATTATTATGTCCATAGTATAGACATAAAGATGAATTGAGACAGAACACTTAAGGAATTTACCGGTGCTACAAGAGGTATAGCTGGAATAAAAAAGTAATAAAAAAGTTCAGCTCTCTCTGATCCCAAAGCCTGACTCTTCATAACTGTTGAGTATTTATTATGCTCACAACAATTTCCATACATTATCCCACTTAATATTCAAAATTACACTGTAGGGCCGGTATTATTATTTTCATTATGAAGATAAAGTAATTGAAGCTGAAAACATTTGGAGTCTACCGAGTGCGACATGATTAATGTAGAACAGGAAAGCCAGGATTCTTTCCTTAGCCTAATTCCAGCAAGGAAGCTCTTTCTGTTACACCAGTTGGATGCCTGGACGTACCCAACTCCGTTAGATAATTAGATAGCACTCTGTTTACTTTTAAATTTTGAATTTGACTTTTGGTGGGAAGTTCAAATTCAGGCCAAATGTTAGGTAATGTTATGGAAAATGTTATTTATACTATAATATTTGGACAAAGCAATAGAATAAGTTTAAGTTAAGTTTCAGATCCCAAACAAAACCCTGAAGGATCTAAGGAATTGAAGAGTGGCTGGTGGGAGAGAGTGGTCTCAATAAGAGCAGATTCATGCTTTTCATTTTATAAAGTAGACTTTTAAGTCAGATGACTTAAGAATTTAAAAGTTCTCTTTGGAAAAGATAATTAGATAACATCTTGAAATCTGGAGAGTATCATGAAACCTCTCTGACTGCTTTCTTTTTTTTTAAACCTTACATTTTTTTTTTATGAAGGCATGAATATAAGTGGGTAGTATACACTGGAGCCTACAGACTGATAGTTAGCCAAGAGTAATTGCAGGAATGGACGTACACCCTACAACATGGCTACTTTGTCAGTAAGTGGAGTAGCACTTACTTAGGATGGTTGAAAAGCTGGTTGATCATTTGGGAAACATTAAAAATTCAAATTGCTGGGCCTCTATCCAGTTATACTGAATAAAAATCACTAGGACATGTGCCCAGGATATTTGCATTTTTAAAAAGCTTCTCAGGTGATATTGTGGTTTGGGGAACCACTGAGCTAGGCTGGAATCTGACCTCTTGGTCTTTTGAAAGAAGTCTGTGAAAAATTGTGAAGTTGTTTTTAGCTATTTCCACAAGGACTTTGGTGTCTTACAAAGTCATGAAAATAAAAGTCAACAAAAAACTCATTTAGATGCTGCTTTGTAAGACTGAGGCCTAAATCACACACACACACAAATTCTAAAATAGACTTGTGATTTTATTTATGCCTTGCTCAAAAGTGTAATTATGCTCCCATTTTTTTTGAGTGAATAGATATTATAACAATTTAGTCCACGCTTTTATATTTTCTGTGGTTAGAGAACTGAAACAAATAATGCTTTTTATTTTGAAGGTATGGTGAATTCCTTTTATGAAGAAACTTGGGTCAGAAGGCACTATAAGGAAAATTAAACATTAGTTTTCATAAACTCTCTGGAGACATATGTTTTAGAAATGTGCATAGCATATATCAGGATATGTTCTTTCCTTTAAAGCCATACTATATATTTTGACATGCTCTCAGTTTAACAAAATGCATTAGTCCAAAAAACCAAACATTTGGTATTATTAATTTGCTTTAGACTTGTGATGTCTTTTTTTTTATTATGTATCTGATATAGATTTTTTTCCGCCATATTCTTTTCTTAGCTACTATTAATAGGTTGGCATTTATGGTCTTGTTTTTTGTTTTGGGGGTAGTAGAAAGGACAAGAATTATATTTGTGTCAGTGTGTACGGAGAAGAGTAGAATTTTTCTGTGGATTATAAAAGAATAAGTAGATTTTAACAAAATGAAAGGAGAGACATATTGCAGATATTTAGAGTAAAATCAGTTTCTAGGAAAAACCTTAAATTAAAGATTGAAAATTTTATATATATATTTTAAAAGTTGTATACTTCATTTACAATAAACCTTTTTTATTCTGTAGGTGGTTATGGTTAGGGTTATTTCTTATCAATTAATCAGTAAAGGAAGTACAAAAGGCAAATCTAAGAAAAAATTTCTCCCACCCCTTTTCTTATTGTGAACAATTTTATTTAGTTAATGTGTATATAGTTTTCTAATAGTTGCATATCCCAAGATTACTATCTAATTTAAGAGTAAGAAACATATATTAGGGTAGTAATTGAGCTGTACGTTGTGAATACTGTAAAATTGATTTAAGATTCAACTGTATTTTATACTTTCCAGGAGGCCATCTGAAGCAGAGCATTTTTTTGGATGAGTTGTACTTTGTTTCCAAGACCTATTTCTGCTCACACTTGGTTTGCACGGCAATGACAGTGCTGCCTTGGGTGTTCTCTATGTGTGCGAGAAATGTCTCACTTGTCTGCTCCTGGCTTTCCAGACGCTTACAAATGACATCACTGCAGGGCTCTGTGTCAAGAATGGAGCTTTTACTCTGCTTCAAGTGACTTTTTTTTTTTTTACATTCCTGGGCTAAGTGACCCAAAGATAATGTTCACCTTTAGTTTGTCTGAATTATGCCCCTGCACATTAAAGAATTTCTTCTCTCTGAGGTTAATCAAAATACTTTTTGACATGACTTCCCACACAAGCCAAATGGCCTTGGTTTGTTCTAGGGTCACACCTACATGTAATCATGGCTAGCTTGTTGGCAAATGCTTATCACTGGTTTTTACAAAGAATTATTCTAGAGAGTATATTAATCTAAGAAAGAATTCATCTTAGCTACCAATACAGTAATATAATTTATTGATTTACACTCTGACTGCAAATAATATTTTCATATTTAGGAAGACAAGATGAAAAAAGAAATGTTATTATCTAATGAATTCTGATCAGTGTTATAACTAATTACTTACCATAAGCAAGAACACTAAATGAATAGAATTTGGGTTTACTTGAACTATTTAGGAAGTAGCTTTCTTTTGTGTTGTAGTCTGGGTGGCCAGGTACTGGCTAATCTATGTACAAACTTCAGCCATAGGTGAGCTATTAGCATTTTTCTAAGTCAACTCACAACCTTTGAATATGTTTAAAGTGCCCAATGAAGACATGGACATAAAGTTGATTTCTCAGTGAAATAAACCAATAGATATGTGGGAATGGCAAAATTAACAAGGGCACAATCCATCAGACTATGGGGTGAGTGTCTAGTACTGAGTCATTATGCACATTAAGAATCTTCTAGGATGTGGTTACAGTAGTGGTTCTTAAAGTTTTCTGAGAATTGACAGTCCCAACAAAATAATTAAAAATTCACTTTTCCCAAAAATATCACATATGTATAAGTGTAAACCATCGCATTACTGGAAATATATATAGCTATAAGTTTACATAGCTGTCTAAAGAGTAAAGTATTTATTGGAAAGAAGAAGAAAAATACCCTCAATATTGTTTTTCATAACCTTCTAGGAAGGTGGTAACTCAGACAATAGAATGTCAAAGATTCTCCGTATTCTTGTTTTATAATTCCAATTCTGTATATTCTAAGTCATGTTCTATGTTTTCTCTCCTCTTTCTTCCTTCCTTCTTTCCTTTTCCTTCTCTTTCCTTCTCTTCTCTTCTCTTCCCTTCTTTTCCCTTCTCTTCCCTTCCTTTCCCTTCCCTTCCCTTCCTTTTCCTCCCTCCCTCCCTCCCTCCCTTCCTCCCTCCCTCCCTCCTTCCCTCCCTCCCTCTGTTCCTTTCTGCAAGGCAAGACCTAAAAGGAGTTACCATGTGTGTAAGTATATGCATCTGTGTGTGTGTGTTTATAAATCCCTGTATGTGCGTGTGTTTAATTAAGCAGATTAAGAAGGGAGTCATCCTATACTAACCATACAGTTATTAGGAGGTGAAAGAATGTGGAAAATGGCTCTTAGACTTGACTTAGTGATTAAAAAAGTTTAGAAAACTGTATATATTCACCAAAATAGAACATTGAGATGATGTGAGGTTTGTGGAAATATTAGGAAATCCTCTTTTTGATGGAAACAAAAATAAAACAGGTGGATAATGTGGCCAAAGATTCCATACTATCTTTCCACTTTCAGCATTTTGATTTCCTTATTTTTAGTGTAGCAAATTGTTGTGGTTAATGCTTTAATGTTAGTGTCATTGTTTAATGAATGTTACAGATTTTTTCTTTTTAAACATGTGATTTTAAAAGACTTGCTGCATCCTTAGGTTCAATCTTATTACATTGAGAAGCCAATTTTTTTCAACAGAATACACCTGTGATTTTATGTGATGGGTAAATGATTCACAAAAAAATTGTGTTCCTTTGGTAGGCTCTTTCTGGATAGAACTTCTGCATGTCTACCCTCTGATGCACAAGTGTTTGTAGGCCCTTGTTAAGTAACATGACCACATGTTACTTAGCCTGATCATTTGAAATAAGACATATTTCTTGAATGACCACCTCTTAATTGGTAAGAGAAAAACTTCTATAAACAGTAACCCTGCTTGAAATGAAACTAATTTACATAGTTAAAAACGAGCAAGTTCTGCAAATATTTGTCTTGTATATACACCAATACAATATGATATAGACCACAATAATCATAACTTTCCTTGTATTCATAACTCCAATGGATTTGTTTAGGAGCAAAGGAAGATCTCAAAAAATTAGCCTTCCTTTTTGGTCTTTGTACATTTAGAAATGTTCTTCAAGTCTGCTTCATGTTTTATAAAAATATACCTTAGTCTGCTTCAAAACGATCAGTTTCTTTTCTTCCTACAAAGTTACTTTTGATTCCAAAATACTCTGAAATTAAAATAAAGTGCAGGTTGAAAATGAAATAATTACAGTCCCCTTACACAGGTCATCAGTTCTGAGATGAAGTAGCATATATTTCTTTTAGGAGATGTAAATTAAGAAAAAAAATATATCTCCTTTTGAAAAGCAAATAGAAATACCAGAACACATGATTAGGCCTCAAGAGGTATAATAGGCAGAATAGGGTACTGCAAAATGCCTATGTCCTAATCCCTACATTCTCTGAATATGTTACCTTACATTGTGAAGACAAATGAAAGTTGTAATTAAGGTTATTGATCAGCTGATCCTAAAACAAGGTGATTATCCTAGATTATCTAGGTGGGTTTGATGTAATCAAAATGGTTTTAAAGTATAAAAGGGAAGCAGAAGAGGTCAAAGAGCTGTGATATGGGAAGAAAACCCACCATTGCTGGCTAAGAATATGGAAGAAGGGGCCATAAACCAAGGAATGTGAGCAGCCGCTATAAGCTGAAAAGGCAAGGAAACATTCTCCCCTAAAGAATTCTTTCCTAGAGCCTCTGGAAAGGAACACAGTCTTGATAACACAGATTTAAGCCCAATTGGACCCATTTTATACTTCTGACCTTCAGAACTGTAAGATATTAAATTTGTGTTGTTTTATGCATCATTCATGGTGATTTGTTGCAGCAACAATAAAAAATGAATACAGGAAGTATTAAAGCCATATCCAGATCTAATCTGCAAATTCATTTAACTCAGGTAAACTAGAATTTAGCTAAAGTCAAAGATACACCCCTCCAATAGCTGGCACATTTTTAGCACAAAGGACTTCAGAGTTGATGTGTGAGATTTACAGGGCGATGCAGAAATAGGTTTACAGTTTTCATATGGAAAATAATGTGATAATGAATAAATAATAAAACAAGAATAAATACTATGTTTTGTGTACTTACCAATGTAAACCTACTTTTGCTTCACCCTGTAGGTAACTTGTTTCTTGTCTATGTGTTTATACAATTGAGTTGCATGTTCAATTTCTTTATAGCTTCTGGAAACATGTTTGGTAATTTTATTTATACCACATGGTAGAGACTAAATGAATTATCAAAAATATATTCTAATTTAAAAAGAATTTATCCCATTTCATTAACTGTTGGCTGGCTAAATGGCAAGGAAAAGGAATCCATTTGCAAAGACTAGCTGTTTAAACAGAATGAGGAAGAGAAAGTGGAAAATATAAGATGAGAGAGAGAGAGAGACTTCTCAGAAGATTTGTCAATTAATATCCTAACCCTAGTCAATCTTACTGGAAAATGACTCAATTATCAGTACTGAGTCAAGGAATAGTTTTGCTGTCAAAAAGCTTGTACTTGTTCTGTTAGACCGTGATTTAGGTAATCCCAGTGGGATGGTAAAGTCAGATAAAGCTGAGATTTGACAGGGTTTGCATGACCATAAACTTTCCAATTTAATAGAATAAATAGTACCCCTATGTGTGCTTAAAATATTGACATTATCTATATCAGAATGAATTATTTTTGAAGAAATGACAGTATTTTCTGACATCACAGAAAGGAAGACCAGTGACAAAATAATATTTATCATCTGGATTTAAATATACCAGATGCAACTATGTAAAAACCTGTTGGGATTAGCCCATGGAGGAGGTGACAGTCCTGTTTAGCTGTTTTTGTATGACAATGAAGTCACTTTGTGTAGTTTGTGAATAAAATATAATATAAAACTTCAAGATTGTAAAAAAGCATAATCACTTGATTTTGTTCTCAATTTTTAAGTCATTGGTTCATTATGTGTGTGTAAATATATCTAAATATTTTCCTTATGGTACTTTCATTAATAGTTTAATAAGATCAGATTTTTAAATGTGCATTTACAGAATGTAAAATAATGTTTGAGCTTTTCAAAGCCATATTTAAGGAAATGTATAAAGATCATCAACAAAGGTGATTTGAGATGTGTTAATATTTTATAGTAGTCTTTATCATTACAGACTACAAATTCAAAGAAACATGTACAGTTTCCAAGTACTTCAACTTCTCTATGTAGGCAAAGATATATAGCTAGGGGCATAAGTATCTGGAGGAAATATGGTTGATGGATCAGACAATGTACCTTATATTCTGTGGCTCACAGACTTCTTTGAAATTTTGATGGAATCTATGATCTCTTTCCTCAGAAAATGTACATACACACCACACACACACACACACACACACATTTTTATATTATATATTATCTCAGAGAGTTTATAGAGCCCGTGAAGTCCATTCATGAGCTTTCCAAGTTTAAGAAGCAGTGTTTTCCAAAACATTGTGGCTTTATTGTTTGGACTACACTAATATAATAAACTTGAACTTTCATTTCTCAAATGACTTTAGTAATCTGGCAAATCTAGAATGTAAGGACACACAAAGTATTTGGGGCACACTGTACTTTGGAATTTTATTTTATGACCTAACCTCAAGTCCTGGTAATTATTTCTGCTTAAGTCTAGGGTTTTAAAGACAGCAGAAAGATTTAGATGGGAAGTAAATTCTAGGACATAAAGAATTCAAGCAAAACCAAAGATTATGAAGTGCCAGATTCTGATTCCCCAACCAGATTATTAAATACAACCTCAGTTAGGTAGGAAAAACAAGACGAGTACTCAGTGGTGTTTACTGCTGTATCACCACAGCTGGTGGGATTCTTGGTACAGGAAATCTGGTGGGAGGTTCCAGGGGCACAGGAGAAAGTCCTGAGAAATTGGACCCAAAGTACCAGGCAATGGATTTAGAGAATGATTGCTCAAGGTTGGAGAGGAGGGATGACTAAGCAACAGGCATGGTGGCTGACTTGATCTTGAACCTTGGTCTTTGGAGGTAGGCAGTTTTCACACATTTTCACTAATGTTGAGACAAAAAGAAGCTCACAAGGAGGAACAAGCCTGCAAATCTGGCAAGGGTAGAAGAGCACTGCTAATCTGGGCCCAATAGTGTGGTAGATTCTTTTGGAAGGCGCATGCATTTCAATATGTATCTAAATAAAGTCATCTGTATAGGCAGGCCAAGGTTTAATATATTTCAGCACTTCAACTGAAAATAACAGGTTTCACAGTCTGTGCAAAAGGGACAAATGAAGGCTGAATCTAGCTTTTCTGCTCCATTAAACTAAGCCATAGGTTAGTTAGGGCATGGGGCTAAATCTGCCCACAGGAAGGGTTACCTTTTAAAACTCATACAAAGACACTGTGACTTCTACTTACCAATACTTGCTGAACTTAACAGAGGTAGCATCCTTTGACTTTGTACAAATGTTCCATGCCTCTGCTGGCAGCAGCTCTGCCTGTGTTAGAGAGCTTTTTGACTACTCTGCCATATTGCTTAGCCACTCTGAAGAGAGCTGGAAGCAGACTGCCTGGGTTTGAATCCTGGCTCTGCCACACTAACTATATACCAGTGGGAAAGTTCTTAAATCTATCTGTACCTCATTTTCCTAATCTGTAAAATACAAATAATAAATGTTCTACCTATTATATAAGATCATTGTAAGGACTAAATGACATAAATGCAAAGTGCTTAGAAACATGGTCTGGAACAAAGTGCTCAATAAATGCTAGTCACTGATATTCTCCTAAATTTATGTCATTCTATGCAATAAATGACAATATTCTATTCATGTAATGAAATTTCTAGAAGTTACATGTTACTGATGAATGAAGTTCTAACACCTCAACTTGACATGTGAAGTCTGCTCTAACTGCATCCATTCAGTTAGATACCCAGTGGTGGGATTCAGCTGGTTCGCACTGGTTCAGCAGAACTGATACGTAATTTTTTGTTGAGTTCAGCAAACCAGTTGTTAAAATGGTACTTGTAACCAGGGTTCTCTCTAAGGTGGGCGCCTAGGCAGCCACCCAATGTGGAAATCACAAATTTACATTCCTTACTCTTTTTAAACGTTCATCTGTGCAACAGTGTGTTCTAAGTGCCATTCCATCCATTGGTGAAACAAATTTGATGGAACTATGCTTGTAATATTTATTATTCATTTCATAAAACTCAAACATTTGATGAAATACTGCATTTTAATTCCCTTGCATTTGTTACTTCAGTAAACAAACATATAACATAAAGAGAAAAAGTGCCAAACAACCAGGGAGTGACAAGCTGTCATTGGAAATATCTTAGATACCAGTTTTACTGTGTTTTTTTTTGTCAGATATTATTTAATGTTTTTCTATTAATATTTTAAAACTCTTATAATCTAGTTTTGTTAACCTCTTTTATTGTTCTTAATTAAGTGTTAAATGCATGAAATAATAAACTACCTTTCGGTATATTGTTTTTTTTATACTTAAAGCGGTCATTAGGGCCGAGAACCAGTTGTTAAATTATCTGAATCCCACCACTGGATGTACCCTCTTCTTTGACAGTACAGCTTCCACTTCAGCCATAATGGTTTACTCATTGACAACCCCCTCTTTTATGTTCTCCCACAACTCTAATCCCCCTTCATGTCACTGAACATATCCGATAGTACCATTCACATGATACTTTCTCATGATATACTGGATAAGAGCATATGAAGGCTAAAGAAAAAAATTATCTTTTCCAGTAATGAGTGAAAGAATAAAGGAAGGAAGAAGAGAGAAATCCAATAGTTCTTTAGCTGGACGTAAATGAGAATTTAAATAAAAGGCTTTTATTGGGACATTTATTACCTTTAAATACAATATGCCCACCATAGGATGCCTACCTCTAAGCATAACTGAAGGGCAGGCAGGTACATGATACCTCCTCTGATTTCTTTCTTCCAACACTTTTCACTTAAATTAAGGTACCAATGTTTCTCTCACAGATATCTGATTTTAAGTTAGGACTAAAGCCTAAAATAGATAATGTTTCAGAGTGACATTTTAGACTGTATCTGAGGAATGGAGTGTGTAATTTCTTTCCAAGTTGCCTTCAAATATCACCCTTTGGGCTGTTGCTTAATTTGCAGGAACATGAACAGTTTGTTAATTGATGGAAGAAAAAAATGAAAAAGATAAAAGAAGAAGGGCATCCTGACCATTTATGTTTATTTTTCTGCTCATCTTCACTGGTGGTGGGCCTACTGTGACTTCAGGCTATTTTATTGGTCTCTTTTCCATCCTATGACCTAGAACTTTCTTCTTTGTGATTATCACTTTGGTGTGAGAAAGATGCTAAATGCCATTAACTTCCTTTTTAATTTTGGTGATTATTTCCAAACCCAGAGGAGAATATAATCTGAGAATCAATTATAAAAGCTGCTAACAGGCCCTGGCTGGTTGGTTCAGCAGTAGAGCGTTGGCCTAGCGTGCGGAGGACCCGGGTTCGATTCCTGGCCAGGGCAAACAGGAGAAGCGCCCATTTGCTTCTCCACCCCTCCGCCGCACCTTCCTCTCTGTCTCTCTCTTCCCCTCCCGCAGCCAAGGCTCCATTGGAGCAAAAATGGCCCGGGCGCTGGGGATGGCTCTGTGGCCTCTGCCTCAGGCGCTAGAGTGGCTCTGGTCGCAACATGGCGACACCCAGGATGGGCAGAGCATGCCCCCTGGTGGGCAGAGCGTCGCCCCATGGTGGGCGTGCCGGGTGGATCCCGGTTGGGCGCATGCGGGAGTCTGTCTGACTGTATCTCCCTGTTTCCAGCTTCAGAAAAATGCAAAAATAAATAAATAAATAAATAAAAGCTGCTAACAATCTTGTAAGGCACTGGAAGCTATGAAGAAGGTTTTAGGTGTCCATGGGTAAATGAAGTGATTAGATTATCTGATCTTTCATTTTTGAAGCTAGTCCCCCAACAAAGCATCACACAGCTAAACAGAATGTCTCCATGTTTTGACCAGGGGAGACAGAGCTGTACCACTCCTTTAAAACACTGAACTGGAAAGAGGGGACCTAGTTTTCATTCTGAGCTCTGTCACTAAGTCTTAATTGTTTCATATCTTAGTTTTCCATCTGTGAAATGAAGGCTCATTCACGGAAATATTAATTGAGCACTAGGCATTGTTTTAAGTGCTGGGAATATGGCAGTGAATAAAAAGGACAAAATTCTTGCTCTTGGTATACAGAGGGGTTAGGGGTATACAGGAAAAGGAACCAATAGACCCATAAATTTATAGAAAAGGAAATTCCAGATACTGACAATAGCTGTGGGGAAAAGAAAACTGGGTGGAGAGATAGAAAGTAACTGGAGTTGGATAAAGGCAGGTCTTTTTGAAGAGCTTGAAATTCAAACTGTGCCTGAATGCTGAAAATGAGTCATGATATAGAACAGCAGTTCCCAGGAAGAAGGCATAGTTGGTGCAAAGAAAGGTTCAAAGGCAAAAATTAGGTTAATGTCTTAGAGGGACTGGCAAAATGCCAGTGAGAAGAGAATGAGGGAAAGTGATAAGAGATGGCATTAAAGAGGTGGGCAGGGGCGTGAGGACCTTGTTGACACTGTAAGGGGTTTGAATTATTCTTATCAGTGTGTAAAGCCATTGAGGCAGCATTGTCGAAAAGAAATAGAATGCGAGCTACATATGGAGTTTTTAATTGTTTAGTAGCCACATTAAAAAAGTAAAATAAAATAGAGATATTTAACAATGTAATTTTATAGAACATAAAAATATTAACACAATCACTATTAAAAATTATTAATGAGGTATTTCACAATCTCCTTTTGGAGTAAGTTTTTGAAATCCAGAGTGTATTTTAAATTTACAATGCATTTCAGTTTGGATGCCAAATATTCATTGGGAATAATTGATCTGCATTGAGATTTCATAAAATTTGCATTTGAGATAGTAGATTCACACAACCAAGTTGTTCTGAGCATACTTAAATGTTTTCCAGTAATTAAATCAAGCATCGGTTTTTACATTTAGAGTAATTGAAACAAAAGAAATGAAAAGCTCAGTTCTTTAGCTGTGCTAGACACAAGTGTTCAGTAGACACATGTGGTGTGTGGCTGCCATATTGGCGAGCTCAGCATTCGAAGCTTTTAAGCAGGTCGTGACAGGATTTTATTTGCTTTAAAATGATCACTGGTTTCTGTGTGAAGAACTGATTGTGGCAGAGAAAGCATGGGTATAAAGGACTGATTACACAGAGGTCAGCAAACTTTTTCTGTCAAGGGCCAGATAGTAAAAAGGGGCCAGATAGTAAATATTTTAGGCTTTGTGGGCCATATGGTCTCTGTCTTAATTACTCAACTCTGCCATTGTAAAGCAAAAGCAGCCATCGGCAACACATGAAAGAATAAGCAAGGCATTGCTCCAATATAACTTTATTGATGGACACTGGAATTCGAATTTCATATAATTTTACATGTCATGACCTATTATTATTCTTTTGATTTTTTTTTACAATCATTTAAAAATGTAAACCTCTTCCCCTCCCCCCTCCCTTGGCTTGCATGATATACAAAAAGAGGCAGCAAGTGGAATTGTGAGCTGGAGTTTGCTGACCCCCGGTGAGGGCTCGTTGGCAGCACCCCAGGTGGGAAAGGTGAGGGTGCTGAGAGAGAACTCTGGCCCCCATGGCAGAGCTGGCTGGGGGATAGTCTGGGTGTTGGGAGTGAAAAAAGGAAAAGTCAGGCACTGGGCTTCATTTTGAGCCTGACCAGATGATTTCTAAAATTCTCTTGAGTTCCAACAATTCATGATCTATGGTTTTTAAATGGAGTCCCCTCCCCCTTTTTTTTTAAACCAGTGTTTGGAATGATACTTTTTGTCCTCCTTGAGTGGATGCATTCCATTGTCTGGAAGCTGTAAACCTGGGGATTTTCTCTGCAAAAGGAGTGTTGTATATTTTAGCTCTTCACTGACAGCCCTGTTAAGCTATTTTACAATTTTTAATTTTTATGATATGAAATTTCATGGATCTGAAGAAAAACTTTTGTGGGCACCAGTCATATGCTTCATTTTTGTACGGCTACAATCCTGTTTAAATGAACTAAACTTACTTGTTTTAAAAGAGGTTCTATGGGAATTCTCCATCATTTAGGTCCTTCCTGCCCCTCTTTTTGTTTCATCTTATAGTAGTTCTCTCCTGGTGAGCAAGGGTTTCCTGGATTAAAACAGCAATTGATTTTGTTTTTAGCTTTTATTTGAATGTATCCTTTCTCTGCAGATACACTATGCATCTCCAAAGAAACTCATAAATTATAGACTAAGCAAAAGTTAAAATTAGATCTGAGTGTGGTGTAATGCCCAAAGGAAACTATCTGAAAAGGTTACAAGCTGTCAAAAACCAATTTGTCTGGTTAAAAGCCACAGAGTTAGATGCTGTTAATGGAGTATATGTAATGATTATTTGGGCATTGGTTACTTGTTATGTCTCTGTGGCAACTAATCGGCCTGTTTTTTTGGAAGTCAGAGAGGCCTGGAATTCAGCACCTATAATACCAGCGAAGTGTGTGAAAGATTGTGTTTTCCACATCAAACAAATTACACCTCTTCTTTCTCTAGATTTTAATAATTCCCCACCCTCTGAAATTGTCATTGGTGCTGATTGCAAGAATAAAGACTAGTTACTTGAGTGAAAGGATCATAAAGTCAATCATGTGGATGAAATTACAGAGCCATCGAACCAGCTGGTCTCTATTTGGCTCCACTTTGGTTCATTAGTTTACGGGGTGAATTCACTCCATATTTAAGGAAAGCAAAAACGGCATCAAAACTGGTTTGTAATTAATTGCAGCTTTTTAGAAAGGAATGCATTTGCAAGTGGGGAATATGCGATGTCAGATCCTGATTTCTGATTATGTTATGGATCTGTCTGAAATGAAACCTTCTTGTGTGTTTATGTTAACGCCGGGTGCAGGTTAGACACTTTTTCAGACCCTTACCCCTGTTCTCTGTGTTTTAAGAGTTTCTCTTGCACAACTTCAAAATCTTTAAAATAACCTGTTATTGGTTGGCTGTAGTCTGTGCATCTCCAAACAATGGAAGAGTCGTTTGGATGTCTGATCATAGAGTCTTGGTGCGTGTCTTGATGTATTGTCACTCAGGTGATTAGATGGGCTTGTGCAACTGTAAGCTGACATCGAAATGACTGTACATCTCGAAAACATTGTGGTTTCCATGCTTTGTTAGTGGCATAATGGCTAATGTTAATTACTTGGGCATTTAATGGACCCAGAAATAACAAATACATGATTCTCTTGACTTGAAAACCTTTTATAGAAGGTCATAAAAGCAGTCAAGCAACTCTGGAGCTGTGCCTCTACACATGTAACTTCTCGTAACAATGGCCAAACTAAGTGCAAAGGACACAAATGCTATTAAACAAAGTGAACCTAGAGGGACAGAGCACTAATATTTAATGCTAACTCTCACAAACAGAAAGGAAAAATCTGTTGAACAAAGAAGCCAAATGTCATAAATATGCCTCCCCATGTCAAAATCTGAAATTAGTTTTTACAGAACACAACAGGCAAAGGCAAAACAGAACTTCACTTGGTTACCAGTGGTGGGAACAGTCTGCCCCAGAGAAAGTCAAGCCATGACAGAAGCATTTCTTTGGAAGTGATGGATATTCAGGATGTAAGCCCCGCAGCTCAAGAGTATGAGTTCAGAATGTGTTTGAGGGAATGGCCAAGTATGCAAATCCCTTCAGATGCCAGGAGACACAGGGCCACAGACTTCACTGTGACATTTGGATCACCTTTGGACCACATCTCACTCCCTATATCTCCTCAAATCCTGTACCCCCTAAACTGGCAAGAAGTTATTCCTAATTTGAAAGTTAAAGAAAAAAGTCAGAAATGTAAGTAGACCACTAGAAAGATGAAACTGTTTCACACAAAGGGGTTTCAATACTCTCATTTGACATTAAAGGACGGAGGCCCAGAGAAATCAAAATGGTGGAGTAACCGTCTCAAAATTACCTAATTATTTAATCAGTTGGAGTAATTAATAGAGCATTTTACAAAATGGCTTTAACATATGTTTTAAATAATCTTCAGAAGAAAATCATATAAGGTGAGTAGTAAAGGTATTATCTTCAAAATACCACAGGTAAAGGATCTGAAATTCAAAGAGGTAAAGTAATTTTACCAAGACTGCAGAGCTCATTAGGAAGTCATGATCCCTTCTAGCCCCTTCTAGCCCCTTGACTCTGTAAACCAGGGGTCCCCAAACTTTTTACACAGGGGGCCAGTTCACTGTCCCTCAGACCGTTGGAGGGCTGGACTATAAAAAAAACTATGAACAAATCCCTATGCACACTGCACATATCTTATTTTAAAGTAAAAAAACAAAACAAAACAAAACAAAACGGGAACAAATACAATATTTAAAATAAAGAACAAGTAAATTTAAATCAACAAACTGACCAGTATTTCAATGGGAACTATGGGCCTGCTTTTGGCTAATGAGATGGTCAATGTGCTCCGCTCACTGACCACCAATGAAAGAGGTGCTTCTTCAGGAAGTGTGGCAGGGCCTGATAAATGGCCTCAGGGGGGCATAGTTTGGGGACCCCTGCTGTCAACTTTGCATTATTCTAAATGGCCTCCAGCTTTGTTTTTTTCCCCCCACATTGTGACCAAGCATAATGAAAAGCTAAAGCATGAGTGGAGGAGAAAGAAATAAAAGTAGAATTAGTTTTTTCATTCCAAAAATATTGTTTTCTCCGTTAGAGTAAATATGCTATATACCACTTGAGCAGGTTGATGAAGAAAACCCTAGAACTTTGGTAATGATACTAATATATAAGCCAGTCATTGCATTCTTGAAAATTATTCTTCCTCTCTTAAAGTATCTCAAAATTTCTCTCTCAAAATCCCCTCAAAATTAGTGCAGGCTCAAATAAAGCAAAATGAATTAATTGTTCCTTTAAAAATGGCATAAGGCCCTAAGAAATGTATTACATCAAAATGCAATTTTAATGGCCAAATAACACATAATAAAACACTATAATTAGCTGTTATTTACATGTGTTTTTAAAATTACTAAAAATTAATTGGGAGCAGGATTAACATTTTTAATTACTTTATGAAATATTCATGAGCATTCATAAGAACCATAGGCATTTATTTAATACATTAATGATATTTAATATCTCTTAATAGAATTTAAGGGCAGAAAAACCCAATTAGATGAGTTAATGTACATTTCTGTCGTCACCGTCTGTTTCCCTGAAGAAATGGCTCCCACACATTGTCCTTAGAGGTCACATCTAGCCATAATAACACTAGTGATTCTTTTCTGCTTTTAATAATGAACTGTATTCTGCCATCATATTCTATTGAACATGACAAAAACTATAACAAGAATACCTCTGCAGATGGAGACCACTTTATGCTTTTCAAAACATACATTCTGATATCAAGAGCAGGAAATTCATAGATTTATTTTTGACTGACACTGTGTAGGCCACTGTGAGCCCTAGGTGGAAAAAACACCTAGGATTTAAGGCAAGAATTAAAATGGCTTCTCTCTGTAATGGAAGTGAGTAAGAATCAATGGATGGGGTCAGTAATCTTCAAGAGGAGCACACATAATGTGTGTACAGTAGGCTGAAATACCTCCTTAAGTCTTCACTGTGTTCTCAACCTAACACTCCCACCCCACAACTTTCCTGGAATACATAAGCAGATATCACTTTTAATGAGGATTAAAGTAAAATAAACAAGATCATGGAATTGTAACATGTTGTCAAGGAACTATTACTGACAATATGGGAAAGGTAATAGGTGGAAAGGTAATATTAAGGATGGAGTGAAAAAAAGTCAAAGAAGATCTGATGCATGAAATGTAGGCACACATGGTGTTCAAGAAATACTAAGCTTTAGTATTACCTCTCTCAGGATATTTCCAGACCTATTTAGGGAGAAGTCATTTGACTCTGCTGGTGGAAATTTTGGCAGTTCTATTTCTGAAGGTACATTAGTAAACTGTTGTTTTTATTCCTAATGCTAGGTTAATTAGACTCAACCACTTAGAATCCTATTACTTCTGAGTACCTGGGAAATTAGATTTCTGAAAGTGGAGGACAAGAGCATGTGCTGAAGGGGATCACCAAGGACAAACATTTAGGTAAACACGTGAATGGTCAGGGCTATTATTGGCTATTGGTACTATTACCTTAATGGTGGACAGAAACATTCTCTTGCAGCAGAGTTAAAGAATGAGTGAACAGGTACATTCTTTTGGGAGAACTCTGTATTTTATCTTGATTTCATGCCATCATGACCTTCAGAGTGCAGGGTTAAGAATTCTAAAATATTAATGATTTTGCATTTTCAAATCATTTTAGATGGCTTTATCAAAAACATAGAAATTAAGTTTAGTTTATATTTCTTGAAGAAGAAAGTCTTGTACATAGGACACTTGGGAACTAGCAAAACATGTAAGTAAGGACAAAAATTATTCCAGAATTTAGTCCTCATTCCAGAATTTCTGTGAACCAGAAAAAAATTACTATATTCTTTTTGTATATTTCTGGCTGACTATTTATGTATTTAAACCTGTTATTCTTTTCAAAAAAATTTTTAAGTAATATTGAGACTATTTAATAATTACCTAGCCCATGTAGAAAGTTGTAGAATGGAAAAGACAAATCTCTCTTCATCCTATAAGATCAGCATTTTTAAGTTTTCATTTTTAAGTTATTCTATAGTTACCGTCATAAATTTAAATAATGTTTTGTCAATTTCTAATTAACTTAAAAAATATTTGGTGACTCATTAGTACATTCTTTCTTTATGCTTGACTTCTGTTAATTTGTTTTATAGGGATGGGCAAAAGTAGGTTTACAGTTGTTTGTATGGAAAAAGACATTCAGGTTATGATTGTTATAAGAATAAAGTCTGTTTCACACACATTCACAAATGTAAACCTACTTTTGCCTACCCCACCTCTATATAATCTTATATTTATAACTTTAACTGTCTTGTGATTTATTAATTAGCATCTAAGGAGATATGATTTTATAGAGTTTTTGTTTATTTTATTGTTTTATAACCTTTATATTCTATTATATAATGATAGTTAACTAGAGCTAAGACTTTGTGCTTTGTCTATAAGTTGAGGCTAAAACTAATAAAATAACTTCTATAATATTAAGATGATGATGTGAATATTATTCATTGTAGAACCAAATAGTGTAAAGAGCGGCACAGAAGAAGAAACATAACAAACCTTACATCACTAATCCTCTGGAAGAACATTGTTCACATAAAAGGAGAGTAGATTCTTTTAAAAAATATTTTTAACTTCTTTACTTCTCACTGATATTCAGTTGCTAGTGTTTCCTTTTAGGTCATCATATAGCTTGAAGTCATTTTAACTTTTCTTGTGTATCCTTTTTATAAATGATGTTTGTGGAAGTGGCTTGGACAGTAAGTTTTCTGAGTCCCTGTCTGATTATTTTTTGTTTTGCAATTATACTTGAGTAGAAAATTAAGGGGTTTAAAATAATTTCTTCTCAGACCATTAGAAGAACTGCTTCATAGTTTTTGGCATTTAAAAACAATTTGAATTCTCATTCTTTTATGCTAAACTCGTTTTATCTTTTGTCTCCAGTTAATAAAACTTTCTCCTTTATAAAAAAGTCATTTCCTTTAACCCTTTGCTCCTCTCTGTCTCTCCATTTCTGTCTGGATGGATGATGGACATCCATATATTTTAATATTTTGCTCATTTTAAAAATTTTTTATTTTTTGGTTTGCTTTTAGTTCTAGGAGATTCTCTTAATTCCGTACTCCTGATCACCAGCTTGGTTATTGTGGCTCTTATTTCTGTTATTTAGTCTTCTGTACACTAAATTTTTTGATTTTGTCATTCATATTTCTAATATCTCTTTACTGACTATAGTTTAATGCATTATACTGCTATTCTCTCTTGTGGCCTATTCTAATTTTATGGATATACTAGATTCCTCAGTGTCTCTGAAGAAATTAATTAAAATTTTTAAAGTTTTTTCCTGTTTCCGCAGAGGTCATATTTTCTGTTTGCTCATTTTTACCCTTTTTATTTATGCCATTGGCTTCCCCCAAAAGGCTGCCACTTCCTGATTGTCAATTCATATTTGTGAATGGTGAATCAATTTAATTGATATAAATTAATTTCATTCAACTTACTCTGAAGTTTTAAGTTATAAAGTTTAAACATATTTTAATGCTATGACTTGGTTCTATACTTTAGCAAAGCCCAGGAGGAAGAATGGAAGGGTGGAGGATATGAAGAGAAGGCAGCACATCTAAAGGAACCAACATCCAGACACAGATTCCTTGAACTGGAGCAGACTTAGAGCCATAGTCAGAACACTGTATTTGACAGAAAATAGACAGATGGTTAAATGATTTTTGAAAATTAGGAATTATGATTTTTTTTTAAGTGAGAGGAGGGGAGATAGAAAGACTCCAATGTGCGCTCTGACCAGGATCCACCCAGCAACTCCTGTCTGGGTCTGATACTCGAATCAACTGAGTTATCCTCAGTGGCTGGGGCTGACGCTCTATCCAATGGAGCCACCGGCTGTGAAAGGAGAAGAGAAAGAAGGGGGAGAGGGAGGTGAAAAGAAGCAGATGGTCACTTCTTATGTGTGCCTTGACCGGGAATGAACCTGGGATGTCTGCACACCAGGCCAATACCCAATCAACTGAGCTGACCAGCCAGGGCCATGATTTTTCTTTTTTTCTTTTTTGATAATCACATTTATAAAGGGAGAACATTTTAATTACTTTAAAGCCACATTGACTTTATCTTGCATGTGGATGAATCTTTACAGAAGGTAGTTCTGAGATGGCAAAGGATGCTGAGAGTTGATACGGTTCTCTCAACTGAGTATTGACATTTCTCAAATTGTTTCATGCTTTTTCTCAGAATCTAGAGCCTCAGTTTTTATTCTAATGATAATCTCTGCCATATTTTTTTCACTGCTTTTGTGAAAATGCATTTCCAAACTAGAAGTCATGACACATCAGTATCTTGTATAGGACATACACAGAAATGGACAGAACCTGACCAAATGGCCATCCATTTTACAATTTCTAAATTCATAAAGATATATTATTTATGGCCCTGGCCGGTTGGCTCAGCGGTAGAGCGTCGGCCTAGCGTGCGGAGGACCCGGGTTCGATTCCCGGCCAGGGCACATAGGAGAAGCGCCCATTTGCTTCTCCACCCCTCCGCCGCGCTTTCCTCTCTGTCTCTCTCTTCCCCTCCCGCAGCCAAGGCTCCATTGGAGCAAAAAGATGGCCCGGGCGCTGGGGATGGCTCTGTGGCCTCTGCCCCAGGCGCTAGAGTGGCTCTGGTCGCAATATGGCGACACCCAGGAGGGTCGCAACATGGCGACGCCCAGGATGGGCAGAGCATTGCCCCCTGGTGGGCAGAGCGTTGCCCCCTGGTGGGCGTGCCGGGTGGATCCCGGTCGGGCGCATGCGGGAGTCTGTCTGACTGTCTCTCCCTGTTTCCAGCTTCAGAAAAATGAAAAGAAAAAAAAAAAAGAAAAAAAAAAAAAAAAGATATATTATTTATAAGTCAATATTTTTCAAACATATTGTATCTCGCAATTATTATGTTGTGAAACTTTGTGTGTTCTTAATTTTCTTCCCTTTCATTTTATTATATTTTTTAATTCTTCCTTTTTTAAAAATTTTATATGAGAGGTTATAAAAGTTTGGTTTACAAACTTGTTTCAAGTATCACTCTTAGAAGCAGCAACTGGGCATTTTATTTAAAAATTGTGTGAACATTTCTCAAAGAGCAGCCGAAAAGTGAGAATCTCAGAAGCTTTGTGTGCAGGACAGAGGCTGTATATTTGAGTCCTGGCTCAGTCACATTAACTGATATCTTCTGCATAATTTTTTTAACCATGCTGAACTTCAGTTTCTTTATCTGAAAAATGATTATTTAAAAACACTTACCCTATAGGGTTGTTTAAAGAGCAAAATATAAGACTTTATTGAATAATACAATATATTCTTATTAGAATAGTCAGTCAACAAGTCACCAAATGTTTATTGAGTTTGTTATAGGACTAGCACTAAATCCTTTAATTAACATACATGACCAGCAGAGTTATAGGAAAATGAGTCACTGGGGAGGGTAATGCAGCCTATAAAATATATGTACCATTCTGCAAAGTTTAGAAGTTTAATCATTCTAAAATAGGCACATGAAGAATAAACAAATGAAAGGTTATAAGTAATGTGTTAGATTCTTATTAGTTTAACAGATTGTTAAATTTTCTTTCTGTCTTGGAGTCTTAGTTGGAACCCAAAAGCTGAGGAAGTCAGTGGTAAGTGCTGCATGCTCTAAGGAAAGGTGTGAGACTTGTCTGTGTAGGACTAACCTTCCTCATCTAGTATACAGAAGAGAATTCTATAGCTTTTTGAAGGAAGAGAATAAGGATTTCTTTTTAACACAGCTCTATGACTTAGTCATAATTCATATAACATGTAATTCAGCAATATAAAGTATATAATCCAATAACTTTTAATATATTCACAGAGTTGTGAAACCATCATGATAATAAATTTTAAAACATTTTCATTGCCTCTGAATAAAACTCCACACCCCTTAGCCATCACTCCTTAATCCTCACCTGTCCCCTTGATCCCCCCCAATCCTAAACTGCCATTAATATACTTTCTGGCACTATAAATTTGCCTTTTTGGGATATTTTATATAAGTGGAATCATACAATTTGTAGTCATTTGTAACTACCTTCCTTCACTTAGCATATTGTTTTCAATTTTCATCCATATTGTAGCATGTCAGTATCTCATTTATACTGCTCACAAAAATTAGGGGATATTTCAAAATAAATATGAAGCTATAAAATATATCCTAATTTTTGTAAGTGGTATATTTTTATTGGTTAATAATATTTCATGCATGGATATACTACATTTTACTTATTCATTCATTAGTTGATGGACCTTTGAGTTGGATTTACTTTTGGCTTTTATGACTAATGCTGCTATATATATATTTTTTATAAACATTTTTGTGTCCTCATATGTTTTCATTTCTTTGGTTTATATGCCTAGAAATGGAATTGCTAGATAGTATAATAACACTCTATGTTGAACCTTTTGAGTAACTGCTAGATTGTTTTCCAAAGTGGCTGAACCCTTTAAACTTCCATCAATAATGTATGAGGGTTCCAATTGTTCCAAATCCCTTTTAGCACTTGCTGTTATCTGTTCTATTGATGATAGCCGTCTTGATAGGTGTAAAGTGATACCTCATTGTGGTTTTGTTTTGTACTTCCTAGATGGCTAATGATGTTGAGCATCTTTTCATGTACTTATTATTAAATTATTAAATCATGTACTTATTATTGTTAGCCATTTATATATCTTCTTTGGAGAACTGTCTATTGAGATCTAGTGCCCATTTTTAATTGGTTCTTTGTTATTTTATAATATAAGAAAGTTTTTGGTGTTCCTGGTTTCCCCCAGTTATGTGGGCAGTTCCAAAGACTAATACACAGGCATTGCTGGTGTCTGCCAGAAGAAAAGATCCCCAGCTGGGATCCTGTGACCTTTAGAAACTGCTAGGTCCCGGACTTCTTTTGAATTGGACCAGAGCCTAGAGAGAGTGCTGTGGTGGAAGTGGCTCTTTTACTTTCAAAGTTGAGGGTGAATTGGGGCTTAGTTTTCCTATAGGCCACCGGGATATTTGTATTGATGGCTAGATCCATTTAGAAAGGACCGTTGACCTTATTACTACCCACCAGGGAATGGTGAAATACCAATGCCCAGTGTGACAGTATTAGAAGGTGGGACCTTTGGGAAGTGATCATGAGGGCAGAGCATTATAAAAGGATTCTTTTTATAAAATTGGACAAAGAAAGATCCCTTGCCCTTCCACCATTTGAAGTTTGTGACCCAGAAGAGGATATTTACCCAACCATGTTGCCACTCTGAACTAGTACATTCCAGACTCCAGAACTGTGAGAAATAAGTCTGCTGTTTAGAAGCCACTCAGTCTATGGTACTTGGTTATAGCATCCTGAATGGACTCAGATGCAGGGCTAGGATTCCCAGGAATACAACACTGAGTGAAAAGCTAAGGAAAAACCAGAAATAGCTCGGCTATTGCCTATATAGTGACAAGGTCAGTGCTCAGATCCCAGTCTGTGGATCTCCAAAGATCCACCAAAATAGTCCATGAGATAGAGTCTGAAGAGAAAGGGCCATATTAGATAAGCACCTATTAAGTGAATTTTTGTCCTTTTCATCTACCCCCCTCTTCAGGCTGCTCCTTTACTCCCATTTTCCCATTTCTGGTACTCAAATTGAAAGCTGGGTGTATGTTGGGTTAGAGGAGAAAGCTTTGAAATAATTCAAGTTTTGATTTAGATTGGATTGGATATTTTGCACCTGAAAATAATACTATTCTAATACTAAAAAGTGACCACAAAAGCCACAGTGAAATTATTGAGATATTTTTCAAGATGGTAGAAAGGAGATCTAAAAGAAAATTTCTAAAAATAGTAGTAAAGAAGAAGAAAACTAATTCTTGGTTGTACCTTGTCAAGTACCACCTGTTAATACATACACACATGCATGCACATACATATATCTACATATTCTCACATGTTGCATTCTTTCTAGTTTGATGAAGTAACCTTAAGTCCTTTGGTCTATGCTTTATAATAGTGAAATGAAGTTGTGTGTAATTGCCAGTCACAAAAAAAAGGGCAATTAGGGAGTCAAGGAATAAAACCTAAGTCAATGACTGGCAATTTGTAAGTAGAGTATGCAGCCCTATGGTTTGGGACTCTGTCTAGGCTGTTCAAATTGTCAATGACTCTAAAAAATGGACTGTTTACTTCACAGTGTGTGATTAACGATCTTTATCCTTCTGGGAGATCTTAGATCTTTTAGTAACAGTTAGTTTGATAAGTGAAAATAAACAAAATGGCTCTTTGAAATGATAGAATATGCAGAAACAATTTTCCAAATTCATATATTAAAATAAACAACATGTTAATTGCAGAAAACCATCTAGGTAGCAGACTCCTAGATGCCTGATTGGAGTGACAATAAAGGTCAGTCCCTGAGGACCTGAGTCCCTACGTTTTGGTCATGTCAGGCCCAAGATCAAGAGAAAACTCATGTGCTAAAAAGCTTGGCATCACATCTTAGAAACCCAGAGCACGGAGGCCCTTTACACAAACAGAACAAATCCTTTTCAGTGCTTTTAGACCTTAACAAACATGGGGCAATATATAAAACTTCACTCTCCCACCACACAGCTAGCCCTCCACCCTGCGAAACCCTGAACTCTTTTCAGTATTTCTTAAATCTGCCCCAGTGAACAATCTGCATTCATTGTAACAAACACAATCTCATTGAATTAGATTCTGAAGAGACTTTATAGTGAGAAAAAAAGAGGACTGATCCTGTATTCTCTTTAGTTTAAACAAGGGACAGAGTACAGCAAAAGAGAAATCTTAGGCAAGCTAAGTCCATGGAATGGGTGGAGAGGGGAGGATTTGGGGTGAAAATTGGATGGCATTGTACTCAGCAAGGAATCAATTTATAGGTGTTTCAGGAATAGAAAACCAGCGTCAATGTCAATGATTTAATTGTGTGACTGTTAGGTGTCACTGGATACATTTCCATTTTCCTATCACGTGATACAATTTCTTTTCATTTAAATTTCCTTTGATGTAAGGTAAGACTCAGAGTTAGAATCATCAAAATTTTAAAGTGGGAGAGAAAAAACATGCCAGTAGCTATTTGCAGATGTAATAAAGATTTGACTAATCTGCATATTTATAGTTTGTATTAGCTTACTGGCCATCACAGTCAAATAAAACCTGCACTATCGCCCAGGCGCACACAACTCATTGCCTAGTATCATTATGATTATCTATGATCCTCTCATTACTCACCCATTGCTTCGGTTGTATCAGGACTAAAAATAATAAGCCATAAGCTTCTCTGCTGTTTAACTTAACAACAAATCATTTCCAATTCTAAGCCCAATGTCAATTATACAAAACAAATCAGGATCATGCAGACAGATGTCTTCTTTCTTCACTGGGCAGCTGACCTCTCTCCCCTGAAGCTGTCGACCCATGCAAGTATTACATTTAGGAACCCGTTCTTGATTTTGGGGAGTTACAAATCCCTAATAACTGAACAAGCAAAACATAGAATTGGCCTTGTAATGCTTTAGCACTTACTAATGTAAGTGCTGGCAAATAAAAAGGATTAAAAAATCTTGAAAATAGCACTTATCATCAGTCTCCCATTCAGAAATAATGAAGGACGATGGCTCATACAGATTTAGCAATAAGACATGACATAAATGAGCATATAACATGTTATGACCTTTTCTTCTGGTGAACAATAAGCATCTTGTTCATTATTCAGAATCTCTTTGTTTACAACAAATGTGGTGATGAATCCAAGTATGACATCAATTAAATTACAAGTTTATATTATTTTCAAACAGATGCAATGCAGATATTTTAAGGCAGGTAGCAAAAATGATGAGTTACTACTGCCTATTCTTGGTCTCTAAATGAGTTATACATATTCCAGAAAAATAACATTAAAAACGCACTACAAAGCCAGCATCGTATATTACTTTTACACTGAACAGAGAGAACATTTGTAGAATTTCATTAGTAATCTTTGGATTTTTTTTCAGTTAAAATCTTATGATCCCAAAGGGAAGTATAGATAATGAGTAAAGAGAACTCTGATATCTGTTAGGAATTTTCCTAAATTAGAGGTCAGCTAACTTAACAGAGAGAAGGAGAGAAAAAAATTACCTTTGTTACTCTGATGAATGTATTTGAATATTTTTTAAAGGTATTACTAAAATGGAAACAAAACCACCTTGTTATATTTGCAAAACACAGCATGTATGATATATAATTACAATGGTTTAAAGTAAGTATCCTTAGGAAAAATATATTCACAGACCATAGATGAGTTCTAAGATCTTGAACTTTAGTGTGTTTTTGGAAATATTCCATGATAAAGTACAAACAGTTTAGTAGTATATATTTCTCCTTTTAGTGATTTCAACATTCCAGAGACAGGTTTAAATTGTTCTTTAAATCCCTTCTTTTATTACCCAATAAAAGGTTATATTAAGAAAGAAAAAGAAAAGTGGGAGAAGATGAAAACATTCTGGAATATTGCATATAATATATCCATGGTCATCATTGACTTTTTGGAACACTGTAGCATCTGGCACTAAATGTGATTTAGTTATAGAGCCCCTCTAAATACCCATTTCCTGGTGCAGTAGAGTTAGGATATTTTATCACCTAATATCTCAGGAAGAATGGGGTTCCTAAGAAGGGGTGCTACCACCCATTCAGGACTACTTCAACAGACATTTCTTGAGATGAGAGTTGCACCATTAAGATCACTCTGTAGAACTCCGCTTGCTGTTGCCTTTAAAAGTGCATTGCTCATGAACTTGAATTGAAAAATGACACATTATCATCCTAAGCTCCCTCGGAAGTTGTCAGAAGCTGGTGGACCCTTGCAGCAGGACTGCTAGCGGGGGTAACATCAAAGAAAATTCTCTCAAACCAGCATGTAACCAGTACCAGAAAAAGACTAGAGTAAATCTATTTAAAATTGGAACCAAAATTTCATAAAAGATAGCGAGGAAAAAAAAGTTTGGTTTGAACTTTATCTAAAAATACAAAGATTAATAAAAATTATTTAAAAACAAGATTTAGGTTGTAATAAAACTGTCCTCTAATCATTAGAACAAGTGGCGAGTTATCCAAGTTTTAGGTTTTTGAATACTCTTTCCAACATAAGTTCCAGACACTAAACATGTGCTCATAAAAGAGAGCAATTTTGCAAAAAATATTTCATGGTTTTATTAATTATCAAATGAGTTTTTCTAATAAATTTGGTTTCCAAATGGTTATCTTTTGTCTATAATCCCACGCTAAAGCCAATGATGCCACACTCAAGCATAAATGGTTCTCATTTGAATCTCCTCCTTTCCATTTTTCCCTTTTTTGATGGCTTGACCTTGATAGATCCACAGAGTCTTTGCCTATGATTTGAGCAGGTCTCTGATGTCACTTTAATTAACTTTATGAAATCTTGCATTTTGGAAAGATTTTCAGTTTAGCTTTTCTAAGTTTGCATCCTCTATGTGTAGGAAGTTGTAGTCCTCAGTTCTCAGCAGAATTGTAACTGATCATGGTGTTGACGCTATGGATGGAAATAGATGCTATGTTAATTGCAGAGAGAAATTTGAATTAGAATTCATTTTACAAGTGGTCAGTTACCTACTGAATATTTTCATGTTATGACAGTGTTTGATTTTCTATAGACAATATCTTAACTGGTGATACTCACGAAACGGATATGCAGATGAGGAATCAGATACCTCTGTCTATCTGCCAATCTAATGGAGATCCAGAGAAAGCAATGTAAGTGTTAATAGTAGTAGCTAAATAGTTAATCTACCTTTCTAAAGGTAAACTATGTTATAAGCACTTAGTATACATGGTTTTGTACCCTACAATTCTTATTGTCCTGTAATAAGGACAATTTAACTCAGGTTTGCTTATTTTACTCTTAAGTCCCTTAGATCATGTTACTGCAGATTCTTAGTTCTGTCCATCTACTATACTGGCATATATGGGTGCTTGCTGTCTGTCAGACACTGTGCTGGGCCCTGGACATACAATGATGGATCATGTGTCTCTTTCCCTAAAGAGCTCAGGATCTAGTAGGAGAAACATATGAACAGACAAGAACAGTAGAGTGTGACTTAACAAAAATAACTAATGGTTATAATGCATTTATGATGTGTCAGGCATGACACTAGATGATTTATTCAGATCATTTCATTAAATCCTAACAATCTAGCTGGTGTCTGAATCTGGACTTGCACCCAGATCTTTCTGAGGACAAAACTGTGTCTGGTACCACTGTACCCCACTGCTTCCTTGTGGTAAGTGCAAAGATAAAGGTTTACGCGCAGGGGCTGTAACATATCCACGGGGTCTAGGGGTCCTTAGAAAAGCCTTCTTGGAAGTGCTGTGTGAGAATGCCAGAGGACAAGCACACAGCCCCTTCACAAGGCAGACAAAATGGAGATGTGATGGAGGGATGAGTTGGGTTTGGGAAATTATTCCGTCTTCGTTTTCTTTACTATCACAAGCATAGTTATAGTATAGACCATTTTACACTACATTACCTAGAATATAATAATGCAATTTTATTTACAATCATGCTTAGTGTTCCTGCCTAACACCAGAAAATTCCAAATAAAATCTTATGTTGAATCATGCTCCCCATTTTTTGCATAAAAGATTTCAAAACGCCATTGCCTCAGGCAGTGTACTTAAGAGGGATTGTTACTCAACTGATCGCTGCTGCTTCCGATTCCTTCCGCCTTAGATATTTACCCAAAAATGTCACATGGGATTTTGCTTTTATATAATGCTTTTTAGGGCAATAAAATCCCAATAAAATCAGCTGACTTATTTAATGTTCAAAGTGTTTAATAAGCTTTTTTTTTTTTTTTTTGGAATGAGCCATTTAAACGAGTTTTTTTTTTCATTAATTAACTCACCAGTGCACCAAATACGTATCAGATAAATGAGTTGATAGGGTCCTCACTTTAGTTGATGATGCAATACGGAAAGCACTAATTAGGCAGGCAAGAGCTCCAGATAATTAAATGGTGATTAATAGATTTTTGTGCTACTAAAATTAAAAGTAACTAATGGGTTGAAAAAGATATTTAAAATCGTGTGTTTGGAACTTACATGTTGGACATGATTTTGAGGGATACTAGGATTATGTTGGTTCATTAAGAGAGAAGTTTTATTTTTTTACTCATATTTTCCCACCTTCTGACATCCTGTGTCAAAGTGTTCCTGTGTTAATAATAGAATATAATGAAAGTTTATGCAATTAAATACAGCAAGAGAGTTTATAGACCATTTATCATTGGCTATGGATCATATACTATGAATTTCAGAAAAGAAAAGGGAATTCCATTTGTAGCCCACTCTTGCCTGAAGCTCACCTAATGAAATCTTTCTCTCTCATAGAATTAACAGTGTATCCAGCTGAAAAGTATTTAACACTCTCTGTGCATACTAAGCATACAAAACTAGAATAAAACCTTGCATACTTACAGGGGATTTTTGTTGCTTTTTCTTCAGCCCAAATTAGGCAGCTCCTGTTCATTTAGTGCATTTGAAAGGAGCTGGACTTTTAAAATTCTGAACTGTCAGTCCCCATCATTGCATTTGACAGCTGACACTTTGAGAGTGAAGAACGTACAAACCATGTAGGTGGAGCGAAATGCCGCTAATAAATGCTATTGTTTTTCCTGATGGAAAAGGAGCACCTTAAATAAATGTTTGCAGATCCAGCGGATTTGTTATGATGCAAAATGCATATTTGGCTTTCACTATTTCTGTTTACTACCTGCAGAGCATAAGATTGATGGTAAAAAAATTGAAGAAAGATAAGGCCAGATGCATTAAGAACCATGCTTTTCCCTCTCAGCCTAATTTAACTCCCAACCTTCCCATTTTAATGATAAACACTGAGTCTTCATTAATGCATGTAACTAACTAAATAAAATATGGTTCTTGAAATAAATTACAAGATTTCTCTATTTCTGGAAAGCAGGAACATTGAAACATGTTTGTCTGCTTAGACCCTGCTTGCTAAACTAGGGAACTCGAGAAAATTGACTCTGTCATTTTGTAGTTTCATTTAAGAATGCTTGTGATAGATTTGGAGGCTTTATAGTTCTGTTTTCTACAATCAAACTTCTGAGGCCAAAGTGTTTGTGGGTGAATTGGAAGGAGCTACCTTTCTGATACAGTAAATCTCTGTGTGTCCTTCAGAACTCTTAACCTGAAACTAAGTAGAAAGACATATAATATTTTATTGAAACCTTTCTTAGTTAATACTAATTAATATGCATCCAGCAAGAACATTCCTATGTTGTTTTCTACATACCTACTATAGAGAAAGATATATAGGCTTGAGAAATAATGTGTTTTGCCTACCTCATGGTATATTATCACTCAAAACACTTTTACCTCTTAAATATTCTATAAATATTGCTATTAAATTTAATAAATATCTTTGAGTATTTTAGTAAGCTTTAGTAAGATATGTAATAGATTGAAGTTGGTCTGACTCAAATAATGAACTGGAAAGTTTAAAATATGGGTATAATGGTTAATTTTATGTGTCAACTTAACTGGGCCACAGGGTGCCCAGATATTTGGTCAAACATTATTTTGAATGTGTGTGTGTGTGTGTGTGTGTGTGTGTGTGAGATAATTTTTTGGGATAAGATTAACCTTTGAATCAGCAGACTGACTATAAAGTAAATTACGTTCTATAATGTGGGTGGGCCTCATCTAATCAGTTGAAGACCAAAAATAGAACATTAAGTCAGACCCTCCCTTAAATAAAAGAAAACTGCTTGAGATAGGACATCAGTCTTTTTCTGCCTCAGACTTGGAGTGGAATAATGACTCTTCTGTAATCTTGAGCTTGCTGGTTTTTGGACTGGATCTTATGCCATTAGCTTTCTTAGTTCTAAGGTCTTTGAAGTCAGACTTGAACTACACTGTTGGCTGTCCTGGCACATCAACTTCTAACTGCAGAGCTTGAAACTTCTCAGTCTCCATAATCACATGAGCTAATTCTTTATAACAAATCCCTTTCTATATATGTATATCCTCTTGGTATCCTTTCTCTGGAGAGTGCTGATTAATTCATGGGGTTTAAATTGAAAAAAAAAAAAACCAACCCCCCCCCCAAAAAAAAAAAACAGTAGGTCTTGGTGTTTCTTTTTTCTTTTTACACATGACTTTTAATTGTCAATGCATATAATAGGAAAAGGACATTATTTTCACTGTGTTTTATACTGATGAACTTACAAATAATCCCCTTAACTATTTAGACAGGAAATATTATACATACATACAGACATATGAAAACATCAAAAAACTCATTACTGTATGGCCTTGAATGACTTTGAGATCTTTTGCACATATTTATGCATACAGGGGTCCTCGGGTTATAACACAGTTCTGTTCCTGAATTTTGGTGTAAGTCGTAACACATCCTAACCTAAGTCACTTACCTATCCTAACACAGTTGTAAAATCATAATCTAGAATATAAAAATACAGCTAAGCCACAGAAAAATAAAGCTGCATATTCTTCCACCACACACAACCAAACTAGTTTACCCACACAGTCCTGTAAGTACAACACTAATGGTGTAGGCCGAAACACTCACGTCTCAATTTTTAAAGTTTTTATGGGAGCGAACATTGTAAACTCAAAACGTCATTTGATGATCCTAGGTCCCCCTATATATGTACAATGTACAGTTGGTTGAAAAATTGTTTAATAAACATTCCCATAAATTAGTTCTAGTGGTATTCTCCGCACAATATTTGTAATACCTCAGTATAGCCCTAAACATGAAAATTCCAGACTTTAATGGAAAGTGACCTTTAAATATCAGGAAATGTACACACAAATATTAAGAATGTAATGTGCACTGTTTTTTCAGGAACACTTGGAGAGTCCATGTGCCCCGCAGGGAGACTGGAGTTCCTCCTGGAAAGGCCACTGCTCTGCTCTTAGTTCCACTACTCTGACCTCTCCTCCAGGCATTCCTTGACATATGTTTAACTTTGAATCGCCATCTCTACTGTTTGCTTACTCACCTTCTCAAAACCAACAGGTCAGAAGTCAATAGGTACTTTTTAAAATTCATGACTGTCATAGGATGTATGATTCCCAAGACAGCTATGGCAAATAACCAGACTAACAGATGGATACTATCCAGAATGTTATTCTGTGGCTAAGATTTCACTGGAGTTGCTCCGTATGCCCACAAATAGGCTGTTTGCTTCGTTTGTCATTCTCTTCCAAAGGTACTTAGGAGGGTGGAAGCCTAGAGTGAGCAGTTAAGTTCCTCCATGTGAGAGTACAAGTGAATTAAAGTTCCAGCGAGGCAAGTCTCAGAGGCAATTACAGAGGTTTTCAGTAGTTAAACTCAGGTAACTTGCAAAGAGTGCCATTCTATTGCTGACTTGATCTTTAAATCTATAGTTTTCACAGACATTATATATGATAGTATATATAGGCTGAGAAATGAGGAATTGAAGCCCTGGAACAGATTTAAAGGGGAGAAAGTAAGTCTTTATATGAGGCTGAATTTTCAAGTATTATCCAGGGCAAAAGTTTTTTTAAAATCTTAAATTACCTGTCATTCTATAGCAAGGAACTGTTCCAGAGACTTGACTTTGCTCTTACATGGTCAATCCACATGTCAGAGACCCCTGAAAGGGTACTTTGAAAAATATATGGCAAATTGTTATGCAATTCCCTTTTCCTCCGACTGGGAGAATAGGAATTTGGAAGGTTTTTTTATGTGGGGTAAGGGACAGAGAGGGTAAAGTACTGATACAGAAATTGATTTTTAAGGTACCAAACCTGGTGAGTTTTCACTGCACAGTCACAGGATACTGGCTAAAATAATTTGAAGGAACATGGTGGAGAGACTAAACGGATGGTTACAGAGAATAGGTTCCAGAAAAACCCTTCCAATGTAACTTAAATGGAGGAAGATATCACTGAGCTCAGATTCTTTCCAATTTCACTGGAAGGCCTGAGAAGCAAAGAGGTCAGACATAGCAGTTGCTAAACAGCCAGTGTAATTGGTGTGACTATTACATGGATTGTGAACAAAGAAAAACCAGTCAGTAATGCCCTCTGAACCCTGCCTGGAGCACAATGCCCATTTTGTGTAGTACTGCAGATGAGTCAACATCTTTATAAGTGGGTCATAGAGTTAAGAGCTTGGGTTTTGGAGTCAGACACAGCTGCTTTTAAATCCCAGCTCCACAGTTACTAGCTGGGTGCTCTGAAAAATTTACTAAATCTCATTAGGCTCAATTTCTTCACCTGTTAAATGAGTTTAATAATAGATTCCAACAGTAATAACAGTAAGTTAAATTCTATGTGTAACATGCTTCGCAGAGGTCCTGGCACTGAGCATGTGCACAGGACAGTTTGGCTAATTATTTACATAAAGAAACTGATAAATGGAAGTTGATATGATCATTGTAAGCATAATAGAAAGTGTTTAGAGTAACGCAGTCCTAACAATTAGAGTTGGCATCATGCAGCTAAACACCCTATTGGTAGCACATTGGATTAAAAAATGCAATGAAAAAAATGCAATGAGTTTATACTTATTTTCATCAGCAGGAAAAACTGCAGAGGGACCACATTCTAAATACTTTCCTACAGCAGCAGCTAAAATACTAAAATGTACTAATGGATAAATGTGAAATATTATATATTCTTGGACAAGATTGATTCACTATGTATGTGTTTGTCTTATGTGAGCACATATTGAAATCTTTATGAATTTAGACAGAATTGATAACAATAGTTGAAAATAAGACATCATGAAGACTCATCCTCAAATGACTTTAGCTTGTGTCAGTGAACCTTTCGTCGGTGAAAAAACAAGAAAGATATCGTATCTCTCTTTCATTCACAAAGCCCACAGTATCAAATATCAAAAATGTATGGTTTTAAAGTTCTGTGTCTGAGTTGGCAACATTGATGGAGTTTTATGTAAAGAGATAAAAATGTGTGCATGGACTGTCACAAGCTGTTTGGGTGAAGAGTCACTTGCTGCACACCAGTGTCGATATTCTTAAATGGATTGCAATGAGAACCATCTGGAAGACGGACAGGTTTGGGAGTGGGGAAGATCATCAAGGGATCCAGGTCAGAAATAATGTAAATAAGATGGGTAAAAAGAGGTTGAAAGTATCAGTGAGTTACATGGTGATAGAAACCTTAGGAACAAAGAATGCAGACACAGGTGTGACTGCTGTCAGAATCACGGCAGGAGTGTATTTCTGAGGTATGAGATTATGACACATTCAATGGCAGTCTGGAAAACCGGGATTCCTGAATTATCCTTTTCTATTACTTACCCTAATTATACTAGATGTGAAGAGTCAGGAGATTCCACAGCTCCAGCAAACATACACGGTATTGACAAATGAAGTACAAATTCTGAGGTGAAGAACTTCCTGGAACAGATACTTCACAGTCTCCAAGACTTTTCTGTTAGAGAATAGGATGTGCTGACGGGGTGATACAAAGAGGTCACCTATTTTATACTTGCATAAGTGAATTTTCATGCCTTTTCTCATTTGAGTATTTGACCCTCATGTGGTGGGCAGGGTAAAGGAGGGCTTGACCAGAGAAAAAACTACATGAAGTATTTGTTCTGGATGAATTTGATGAGGCATAGGAAAAATAAGAGATCAAATAAATTAAGTTGGCTCTGGCTGGTTGGCTCAGCGGTAGAGCGTTGGCTCAGTGTGTGTAAGTCCTTGGTTCGATTCCCAGTTAGGGCACACAGGAGAAGCAACCATCTGATTCTCCACCCCCCCCTTCCCCCTCTGTCTCTTTCTATCTCTCTCTTCCCCTCCCACAGCCATGGCTTGGTTGGAGCAAGTTGGCTTCCGGTATTGAGGATGGCTCCATGGCCTTGCCTCAGGTGCTAAAATAGCTCAGTTACCAAGCAATGCAGTAATGGCCCAGATCAGCAGAGCATTGTCCCATAAGGGACTTGCCAGGTGGATCCTGATTGGGGCAAATGCAGGAGTCTGTCTCTCTGCCTCTCTGCTTCTCACTTAAGACAAATTTTAAAAAATAAAATATAGCCCTGGCCGGTTGGCTCAGTGGTAGAGCGTCGGGACCCAGGTTCGATTCCTGGCCAGGGCACATAGGAGAAGCGCCCATTTGCTTCTCCACCCCACCCCGTCCTTCCTCTCTGTCTCTCTCTTCCCCTCCCACAGCCGAGGCTCCATTGGAGCAAAGATGGCCTGGGCGCTGGGGATGGCTCCTTGGCCTCTGCCCCAGGCGCTAGAGTGGCTCTGGTCGCGGCAGAGCGACGCCCAGGAGGGGCAGAGCATCGCCCCCTGGTGGGCAGAGCGTCGCCCCTGGTGGGCGTGCCGGGTGGATCCAGGTCGGGCGCATGCAGGAGTCTGTCTGACTGTCTCTCCCCATTTCCAGCTTCAGAAAAATAAATAAATAAATAAATAAATAAAAAAATAAATAAAAATAAAAAATAAAATATAATGAGTTAAGTTAAATCTCATCTGAGCATTTGGTTTTTTTAAAGATTCTGGTCTCATCTTTGGCCAACTTACTAGATATTTTTAAATTTTTTAGATTTCCTAGATTTTTTTTTAATGGTTGAAACACCATAGAAATTATGTGGTGGTAGTGGTGACATGTGACCAATATCCTAAAGAAGTTTTCTAAATACCAAGAATTTTAGAGAAGAGAGGAGAAATTCATGTTAATAATTAACTTTTAGCCTGACCAGGCGGTGGCACAGTGGATGGAGCGTCAGACTGGAATGCAGAGGACACAGGTTCAAGACCCCAAGGTCGCCAGCTTGAGCACGGGCTCATCTGGTTTGAGCAAAGCTCACCAGCTTGGACCCAAGGTCGCTGGCTTGAGCAAGGGGTTACTCTGTCTGCTGTAGCCTCCCCAGAGAAAGCAATCAATGAACAACTAAGATGTTGAAGCAAAAAACTAATGATTGATGCTTCTCATCTCTCTCCGTTCCTGTCTGTCTGTCCCTATCTATCCCTCTCTCTGACTCTCTCTCTGTATCTGTAAAAAAATAAAAAAATAAAATTAACTTTTAAAAATAAATAAGTAAATAAATAAATAAAATTAACTTTTTTTTTTTTTTTTTACAGTGACAGAGAGAGGGTCAGAGAGAGGGATAGATAGGGACAGACAGACAGGAACAGAGAGAAATGAGAAGCATCAATCATTAGTTTTTCGTTGAGACACCTTAGTTGTTCATTGATTGCCTTCTCATATGTGCCTTGACCGTGGGCCTTCAGCAGACTGAGTAACCCCTTGCTCAAGCCAGTGACCCTGGGTCCAAGCTGGTGAGCTTTTGCTCAAACCAGATGAGCCTGCGCTCAAGCTGGCAACCTCGGGGTCTTGAACCCGGGTCCTCTGCATCCCAGACCGACACTCTATCCACTGTGCCACTGCCCGGTCAGGCAAAAATTAACTTTTTGATGTAAGACAAAATGGCCAGGTGAGAGGGATTATTGGATATTGGTCAAGCATATGAGCTCTGTAATCTGTGGCCTAATTCTGCTGTTTATTAGCTGAATAACATTGGGCAAATTTTTTTATCTCTTTAAACTTCAGTCTCCTCATAGATAACCCCTATAAAAACATGTATACAGCCCTTTTCCTAATGTTTGGCATATACTGAGTATTCAAAAATGATAGCTATCATTGCTAATCATTACAAGCTAAGTGCTATGATTCAGGGGACTATGGAAAACTTAAAAAATTAAATTTGCCAGTTACAGTTTGCATACAATATTATATTAGTTTGAGGTGTACAAGATAGTGATTAGACATTTATATACCTCATGAATTGTCACCCTAATAAGTTTAGTACCCATCTAACACCGTACATAGTTATTACAATAATATTATTTTTTACTTTAAATTTTTTTACAATATTATTGATGTTAGTTCCCATGCCATACTTTACATCTTCATGACTACTTTTATAACTGTCAATGTATGTACTTTTTAATCCCTCCCCCCTTTTTAACCCAACCCCTTAACCTGCCTCCCATCTGGTGACCATCAATTTGTTTTCTGTATCTATGAGTTTGTTTCTCTTTTGTTTATTGACTTATTTTTTTTCTAGGTTCTACATATAAGTGAAATTATATGATATTTGTCTTTCTCTGTCTGACTTATTTCAATTAGCATAATATCCTCTAGGTCCATCTATGTTTTCCCAAATGGTAAGATTTTATTCTTTTTTTTATAGCCAAGTAATATTCAATTGTAAGTATATACCACATCTTCTTTATCTATTCATCTCTTCTTTATCTATTCATCTATCAGTGGACACCTAGGTTGCTTCTATATCTTGGCTATAATAAACAATGCAGTACAAAAACACAAGGATGCATAATCTTTCAAATATGTGTTTTGGAATCATGGAGGGCCTAGGTCCTGGGTTGTAGGGTTTGGGCTTTATTCTGTGCCCAGGAGGGCATCAGTGAAGGTTTTAAAGAATATTACCTGTCCTAGAAAGATTATTCTATATCGTACATTACAATGTGCTGGAAAAGTGTCCATTAGTACATTACTAGTGAGGAGATTATAATCATAAAATATTTTTATTCTTAAGCACTGGTCACCATCTTATGTTTTTCCCCTCCCTTTTCTTGGCCCTGGTTTACATCATTCTTTGGCTATTCTTGATAATTCTCAGACTGAGATGAACATTAATAATATTTTATAGAACTTCAGATATACATTAATGCTTAAGTTCTGCTCCAAACTGTTGAATTAACATCTGGATGGTAGAGCTCAGGATTATGAATTTGAAAAATCAATGCCAGTGATTCTGATGTTCAGATGGGATCGAAAGCTTCCTTTTGAATTTCCTCTCTACCCAATAGTACCATATGATTTAGTGAGAAGTTTCATTAAAGTTGCAAGAACATTCACACATTATAATGGTCTATTGTTAAGATATCACTGGATATCAGAAATCCAATGAGCCACCGCTCAGCAAAACCGACAAGAGCAGGGCACTCAGTAAAATGAGACAGAGAAAACGACACTGCTTGAGCGCGCCGATGACTGGATCACAGTTCAGAGATGGTAAGGTGACCTGGGGGTTAGTTATGTAGCCGAGTATCAGCAGGGGTTCAGAAATCCCTCCTCGTGTAGGACACAGCAACTTTCCCAGTCTTTGTGAGTTCTCAGTATGAGTTTTCTCTCCAGCTCTCAACTATCAATTCACTGACTCTCTTCTATATATCCTCTGTGTGAATTCCAGAGAGGGACAGTTGGATTGGTCCAGTTACTCTTGGTAGATCATCTGCCTTTGGTTAGGTGCTTTCTCTTTGGCAAGTCAGCTGTGCTTGGGTGGCAGGGCCTCGTGAGGTGGAATGTGTGGGAGAATTGCTATAGAAGGGACCTGGGCCTACCAGAAGGGAACTGTTGAGTAGTAAATATTTACAGCTGACCTCTAGGTAGCATGTGAAGTGAAAGCAAGCATTTTACATGTGTACTAATTCATTTAATTTTTATAACTAATATAATATGTTTTTATTTAACACATAAGAACATTATATTTATGTAAATATATATTTTTATATATACTTATACATAGCAGGCACTGTTCTAATTACAATTTCTGACTCATTTGATAAGCACTTATGAGATAGTTACTACTATTTTTCTCATATTATGGACGAAGAAACAGAGCCACAGAGTTAACATCTTTTCTGAGGTCATATGATTTAATGGGGCAAAACCCTAACTCTGGGCACATGTTTACCTGTTGTGTCACTTTTGGAATCTGTTTCTTTATCTAGTCAGAGAGCCCAAGGTACTAAAAGCCTATTTGTTCCTATTATGCATCCATCCCGGGCTGCTCTGTAGAGCAAAGATGAGCAGGTGGCCTGGTGCCTGCTTCGCAGTGAACGCTGGCCTTCTTAGTCCGTATCTTGTTTTCTCTTCCACCCTTATCTTTTCTCTTTAAAGTTCTTTGAGTCTGGCACTAGGTACTGAATAAATGTTTATTAAATAAATGTGCAATAAATGAATGAATGAATACACGAGGGTGAGGTTTCAAAAAAAATTAAGAACACTGAATTGGAGTTTGAAGGGAATGGGAAAAGTCTTTGGCAGATTGGAAAATCATGTATGAGTGTTTGATCATTTCAATATTAAGGGTGAATAGTACTATTTGACTTTGCCTTATACTGCAGGAGACTCCACTGAGACCTGATGTAGTATTTAAAAGATTTTTGTTCCTAATGTTTTCAGTTTGTAACATTTGAGTAATTTCACACCCCAGAATTTAGAAATTTGTTGTTGCTTTTCTAGCAAAATTGTTTTGAGGATCAGTCATCATTTAGTATTTGTGTGTGTGTGAGTCTTGAACCATAGCAAAAGAAAAGAATAAAAGGAGAAAACGTTGAGTAAAACCTTAATAACTTTGTAACACTAGGCATTTGGTGGGGTTTTAATTTTATTCTTGCATTTCTTAAGGAAAAAAGTAAAAAAAGAAGATAAAAAAGAAAAGTCAGAGACTCTTCGAACTTATCCTTAAAAAGCATATTGTGAAGAAAATATATTTTTAGTTACTGAGCAGGGCAAGGTTGAGGCCATCAGTGAAAATGGGACGCACGCACTAGAGAGGGAAACCAAGAGCAATGACAGCTGGTTCTAGCACGTCAGTGGGAGGAAGCAGCAGGCAGAGGAGAGAGAAGAACAGCTGCAGACACGCCATAAACAAACACAAGGGACTAAGTGGGAGCTCAGTGTCAAATTAAACCTGTGCACGAACCTTATTTGTTTCCTTGCAGTTAAGGGGAGACATCACCATTCAAATAGATAAGCTACAAAAGGCAGACTATCTACAAAATGGAATTGGAGTTTCCAATCAGGAAAGATTTTTGTGTGCTTTTTCCTACTAATAACTTGCTTTAGACAGCTCAGCTACATTAAAGACATTGGCTTGAATCAGTCAGAGAGGGAGAGCCTAAGAAATGGTCATACAACATATTCTAACAATGTCACAAGATGCTTGAAGATTACACCCTCATTTTAAATGAAGAAAAGAGGACATTTTCCCATTCAAGAGCTGCTTCTGACTAGTCTATGTATCTGGTACAATCTTAGGAACACAATATATAAGGTAGTGAGATACTCATGTAACAGAGTAATACTATATAATACCCTGTATTGTTTACACTCATTCCTTTTTAATAAATCAAGTTTCACTTTATATTTTGTGAAGTGGTGTCATGTCAAGTGATTTATACACATTTTGTATAAGAAAATTAATTCAGCCTGGATATCTCTTCAATGTCTTACAAAACACCTCCCCATTCCTTTCCTTCCCTCAATCTTGTTTTCCCGAACCCACTCACTAACTGTGGCCAAAATGTAGATGCTAATAAGATGGAAATAGGCTCTGATCTGGTTTGTAATTGAGATTCTAAAGAGATGCACGTATTCAGAACTTTCTTAGCAAAGTCTCTTTTTTTTGTTTTGTTTTGTTTTTAATTTTTTAAAATTTATTTATTTATTCATTTTAGAGAGGAGAGAGAGAGGGAGAGAGAGAGAGAGAAGGGAGGAGGAGCTGGAAGCATCAACTCCCATATGTGCCTTGACCAGGCAAGCCCAGGGTTTCGAACCGGCGACCTCCGCATTTCCAGGTCGACGCTTTATCCACTGCGCCACCACAGGTCAGGCCAAAGTCTCAATAACAAAATGCACCTTGAGTATAGGAAAAGATTGGAGGAATACAATTCAAGTAGAATCCCTCAAAACCTATCTTTTAAAATTAGTTCAAATAGAAAAGTATTTAGATTGACTTAGTTACTGTTATATATTATAAAGACACATGCTTGTTATTGAAATCATTTTATAGTCTTCTGTACCATGGGGAAGAATGCTGGTTTTTCTAAACATTTTACAACCGGGGAACAGACAAAAAAAAAAAAAAAAAAAAGTGAGTTAAATGATATGCTTAAGCTATGAGTCAAACAAACAAACAACTTTTGATCAACTGAGTATTTAGTGGTTCTCATAAGCCAGTCTTCTATACTAAGTTCCCTTTCTCTGATAAATTTGTTTATTGAAAATCATTATCTGTAGGTAATACAGAATAAGAATGAGTTCCTTGGTGATGATTTATCAAGCATTTTGTAAGATAAAGCTAGTCTCAGTTTTTCAGTAGTCACCTGTAGGTCATCACTGAGGTAGTTGGACACAATGCTAGCAGTAAAGTCCCTAAATCTGGAGGTGATGTTAATGGAGGAAGAGAGTGGAATGAGGAAGACATCTGAATGAGTTTCAGTTACAGTAGGGATTCTGATTCTCTTACTTTTGGAAAATTGGCAACCTTCAGAGAGTTAGACCAGATAGTAACGCTTTGCAAATGGGAAATCAGTTGAGCAGGCTTAGATCCAACTTGTCAATTCCAACATGCTTTGGTTTGGTGAAGTGTCTGTCCTCTACCACATTTCCCATATATATTGGCTCTTGATTTGGGGGTGGGTGTAACCATAGAATTACACAGTTAGAAAATATTTTTATGGCATATCCTAATAACCTAGTCATGTTAATAAATCAGAATATAATGTTGGAAGAGAAATAGTGTTGGTGAATTTTGCTTTTAATTAGCAATGGGGAGTCATTTACTGGGGGTGGGAGGACCAAGCTATCAACCAAACAATAGCAATAGTCATAATAACAGACTCCAAAAATGAACAACAAAAGTCAAGCTAGAAAAACTAACAAGGCTTGTTACTGACATAGATTTCTTATTTATTTGTTTGTTTGTTGGTTTAAGGGTGTGTACGTGTGGCAAATTTTTTAACTGTGGGTTCTCCTAAACCTCATGTTTATTACTGACAGAGTCAAAAATAAATAAGAATTTTTTTCTTTTGCATCTTGCAGCTTCAGTTCAGCAGAAATGAGAGAGGAAAGCTAAGCACAGCTGTGAGGACAGAAAGCTGAGGAACAGCATCCTGCTAAGGACTTGGGACAAACCTTAGCCACTGTTCACAATGACCCCATCAAATGGGGCAACAACATTTTTATGGTCTTGCACATGGAAACAATGTCTCCAGCCCTCAAGGATTTGTTTTACATAAACAAAGTGATACTTAAGGTTTGGAAAAATAAATGGAAAATATTAACGTATTTTGTAGTGGAAAGAGAGAGAGAAGGAGGGATGAAGAAGGGAAGAGAGAGAGAGAGAAAAAAATACCAACAGAGGGAGTTTTCAAAGTCTTAATTCCTACAGAGCTTTTTATTTCTTCTTTTCAGTTATTATACTTAGCAAGTTTCTCTCTGCCTTCTCACCTTTACTAAACATAGCATTTAGGATAACTAGCCTTTTTGATGCCCTGCATTAAAATGTATGATTTTTAGGAGATAGTTTTATCTCTCTTATTTAACATGATGAAAAATGTTTTTTTTTAAAGTATTGTATGAGAAAAAAATTGTCATAAATATGTGGTCCCCAAACCCCACTTTAACCTTGACCCTTCTCTTTCCTTTCTTCATCCCTTTGCTCTTTCCTTCCTTCTTTCATCTTTCTTCTTTCTGTTTTTTCCCCTAAAATGGTCATTAAGTGTACAAAGCATACAAGACGTAAATTGATGTTTTATTAATAAATAATATTTCAATAGTTGATACATACATCTGACTTTAGTTATTTGCATTTTATTTGTTCATTCTTTCAATGAGGAATTATTTCTTAATATACAATTATAATGGCTTTTTAGTTTTTTTTGTTTTGTTTTGTTTTTCTGTATTTTTCTGAAGCCGGAAACGGGGAAAGACAGTCAGACGGACTCCCGCATGCGCCCGACCAGTATCCACCCGGCACGCCCACCAGGGAGCGAAGCTCTGCCCACCAGGGGGCTATGCTCTGCTGCGACCAGAGCTACTCTAGCACCTGGGGGAGAGGCCAAGGAGCCATCCCCAGCACCCAGGCCATCTTTGCTCCAGTGGAGCCTCGGCTGCGGGAGGGGGAGAGAGAGACAGAGAGAAAGGAGAGGGGGAGGGGTGGAGAAGCAGACGGGCGCTTCTCCTGTGTGCCCTGGCCGGGAATCGAACCCGGGACTTCTGCACACCAGGCCGACGCTCTACCACTGAGCCAACCAGCCAGGGCCAATGGCTTTTTAGTTTTAAACTAAATGTTTATGCTCTGCTACCCAGACTTTTAACAATAGGCATACTTTAGCTAGAATTCTCATGTAGCTTCAGTATCATTCATGATAATAATGATATAGCAAGATTCTGAATAAAATTTAGAATTATGAAAGATTAACTTATATCCAGTGTGGTTAAATTGTTATAATTATTTACTATGTTGTAAGCACCTGAAAATTAGAAATCCAGGTGTGACTACATAAAATCAGACAGTATTTTTCATATACATATTGTGAAGCACTTGGCAAAGGACAATATTCTCTTGTTACTGATAGATTAAACAAGATACCAAATCAGATGCCTAAACTAGGTTACGTTCTGATATAGAAAATCTTTATTCTTTCTTTTTCTCCTTTCTATCACCTTTGCTTTGATTATATTCATCATTGTTCTCTTCCCTTAGTGTTCATTCTAGATGACAGGTTGTTTTGAATTATATTATCCTGTTAGATATTTTGCTGTAGTGGATGGAATGAGGAGATTTTCACACATAAGAAACAATACTTCTCGTATGTATTGTAGTAGTTTTGTTTGGGTTTTGCTAACAGAATAATTATTGTCAATATATATGGAAAGTAGCCTGATACTTTAAGGAAGAAATATTAAAATTTGTATCTTTAAGGCTACTAATGATAAATTAAATGTATTTCTTTGACAAAATAATTTTAAAATCACTTTATTACTACAGGCTACACACGTTTTGTTATTGTGATAAGTCTAGGAGTTTTCACATGCATGTGTGGCTGCAATAACCCTGCATATTTCCTTGTTTTATGCCAGCAAACTAAATTAATTACTTTGTTTAATTTCATGAACATGCCAAGCTGCAGTTATGAATAGCTACTAATATCAAGTATTTACATGGAGAGTATAGAATGTTACAATAAATATCTACCTAGTTAGGAAACTATCCAGGGCAATATTATTTCTAGGTAAGCTAGATAATTATAAATCCACTATATTTAACGGGGAATGAAACAATTGCAAAGTCAGCACTTTGTTAAAATCCTATGATGTTCACATGTCAAATTAAACTTTAGTAAGAAATTAATTTGGCAAATATAATATTGCAAAAAACAAAGTTTGTTTAAATTTTTTTTATTTATTCATTTTAGAGAGGAGAGGGAGAGAGAGAGAGAGAGAGAGAGAGAGAGGAGAGACAAAGAGAGAAGGGGGGGAGGAGCTGGAAGCATCAAATCCCATATGTGTCTTGACAAGGCAAGCCCAGGGTTTCGAACCGGCGACCTCAGCATTTCCAGGTCGACGCTTTATCCACTGTGCCATCACAGGTCAGGCCAAAGTTTGTTTAAAGCTAAAGAATCTCAGTGAAAACAGACACACCTTGAATATTCATTATACCACAGCTTCAGAAATATCATGACAGACCTTTATGAGGTAAAGAGAAATCAGTGTGGGAGGGCAGTTCAGTAGCGAACTGTGGCTTTATAAAACATTAGATCTGGTTGCAGGGCAGAGTGTGTTAAAACTGAAATTAGGTTGGGTCTCTCCTGTTAAACAACTCCAGGATTCACTCCAATTTAGCAGTAGTGCATCTGTTCTCATGGGGCATGAGGAGTGAAAGATAGGACCGTTTATGGTTTCAGATTGATCTCTTGATTGAGCATTGAGCTCTGAGCCTAAAGTTAATCCTGAATTATCATTGCTTCTCTTCTTAGCTTGCATTTCTAATGTTCTACTAGGTCAGAAGAAGAAAAATATATAAGAGATTTCCAGAGGTTTGGGTCCTGTTGTTAATACTTCTTAGAGAGGGTTTCCACTAATCACTGTATCTGGCCCCACACTCTCCTCCACCCTCGCCCTCTTCTGTTTTGGCTCAGTTCTAAGTCCTCGTTTAGCGGAAGGTAAATAACGTTGGGTATTTAGAGCCACTTTCTCTTTCTTTCCCACCTTGATTTTTACCTGGAAAGACCAAAGTAGATAAACTAAAAATGCTACAGTCCTGGTAACTATTTTTGTTGGAGATTTTGGAGGGGGTGTATATTCTTGAGACTTTCCCCAGAGTTGTCTACTTATGCCTTTGTTATACATGTATTCCTAAAACTTGGGGCTACTAGTGAGGTTTCTGTCAACTCAGTTTCTGTTTCTGATATTCCCTCTGGCTTGGTCCAGTGGGGCTGGGAATGGCACCACTCTCACTAGGAATATTTTCTTGTTCCATTCTTTCCTTCTAAGATGTTTGATTATGCCTTTTTAAAGTTTAGTTGCTGCAGGTGATTCCCCTACCAGTTTTAAACTATAATTTGTAGTTTTGTTGAATATTGAAGTAAAGAGATCCTGAAATCTGAATTACTCTGTTAGTTTTACTTAAAAATCCCTTCAAATCTTGTTTTAGTTCAGTTAAAACACTAAATCTGCAGTTATATAGTGTGTTTGTAATTTTTATGTTAGAATGTAATCCCTGTCTAAATTGATTTTTTTTTTTTGTATTTTTCTGGCGTGAGTAGTGAGGAGGTAGATAGAGTCCTACATGTGCCCAACCGGGATCCACCCGGCATGCTTACTAGGGCAAGATGTTCTGCCCATCTGGGGTGTTGCTTCGTTGCAACCAGAGCCTTCTAGCGCCTGAGGCAGAGGCCATAGAGCTATCCTCAGTGCCCAGGCCAACTTTGCTTCAATGTAGCCTTGGCTGTGGGAGGGGAAGAGAGAGACAAAGAGGAAGGAGAGGGAAAGGGGTGGAGAAGCAGATGGGCGCTTCTCCTGTGTGCCCTGGCTGGGAATCTAACCCAGGACTTCCACACACCGGGCCGACACTCTACCACTGAGCAAACCAGCCAGGGCCAAAACTGATTTTTACTGACTGAATGTCTGTCTTGGGCAAGTGGCTGAACTTTTTTGGATTCTGCTGTGTAAGTTTGTATTTCACTGAGCCCCTATTTGGCATTCTACACTATTGACCATTTCCTCTGTGTAACTCTATTTCTTGGTTTCCATTAATCTTTTCTGAATCACTTTCAATCTTTCATGTTGTTCTTGCTTGGTTTCTCATGAAAACTTCTGTCTGCTCTTAAACACTGTCTTTCCCATACACTTGTCCTCGACCCATTGACCTTTTCAGAGCATATGGTTTATTGTCATGACATTATATATTACATATAGGAAGAAAGAGAGCAGGGGCTGAGGGGGAAATTAGATGTTCATGTGGGGTCATTTTGAGTTTAAGGAAGCTATGAATTAAAAAAGAGACTCTACTGTAAGCATTTTAGATATATGAGTCAGGATTAAGTAATAAATGCTAGAAAGTTAGATACAGAAGAATCCTAGAGACAATCAGACATCCGATCTTGCATTCTTATTATATTAAAAAAAAAAACCTGCAATCTTTCCTCCCTGTGTATCTTTTTTTACTTTCACCTACTACCACACTCACACACAATACTTCACTTTTGACACTCTGGTCACCAAATATGGAAGTTTTACCTTCACCACCAAGGAATTCTCTGCAACACCGATTAAGTGTCCTATAATTTAACTCAATTCTGATATTACTTACCTGGAGAGAGCATAGGTTCCCATAGGTAAGGGGTTCAGTCCTACCTGACTGCCCCTTTCCTACCAATCAGATGATTATCACAAGCCCAGGTTGTCACATGTACCTCTGACCAATTGGCTATAAAATCAGAGGTCTCCCTTACTCCTTCTTCAGGTTTAGTTTATTTGGTGGAGTGGCTCACAGAACTCAGAAGTATACTTACTTATGTTGCCAGTTTATTGAAGGATATGATAAAGAATACAAACAGGTGAAGAGATCCATAGGACTGGTCGGGGAGGGTCACAATCACAACGTTAGTCCACGTGGAGTTGGGGAGTGTCACCCTCCTGGCGTGTGGATGTGCTCACTCACCTGGAAGCTCACCAAACTCTACACTGTTGGGTTCTTTATGAAGGCTTCATCATGTAGGCACAATCTGTCAATAATTCCATTTTCAGCCCTTTTACCTTTTCGAGAGAATTGGGAGCTGGGCTGAAAATTCCAAGCTTCTAACCATGGCCTGTTCTTTTCAGCAAGTTGCTCTCATCCAGGAGCCACCCAGAAGTTCATCCAGAATTGACTTACTAAAATAAAAAACTTCCTGTCACCCAGGAATTGCAGGGAAGCCACGTGCTGGGACCTGGGGTCAGAGACCAATACATACTTTTATTATCTCATACTTTACTTATCTAACACTTACCATATTTTCCATACTTTTTGCTAAAAAAACAAAAATTCCACTCAGTAAATTTGCATATTTATTTGGGTTTATTAAGCAATACAGAAATTAAGCAGCAGCATCCCATCTAGAAACTAGAAGGGTGTACTGAGGGGTTGTACAGAATGAAAGGTTTTCATAGGAAGAAGGGTGGGGCAAGCGAGCTATTCATAAAATAAAAGAAAGGATTATTGTTACAGCAGGACATCTTTGGGAAGAGGGATAAGGGAATGGCGGGGGAATGGCAGTGTTTTTGTTTGTTTTATCATGCAGATTACCCCCTCCTTCTGTGGGAGGAGAAAGAGAGGGCAAATGTGAGACTTTACCTTACTGATGCTTGACAAGAAAATTTCAGAATAGTTGATTAAGTTTACATTTCTGGAGAGATTAAAACTAAAATTAGATCAAGTATTATGAAATCTAGGTATAGTATCATGGGCTTTTAGTGATGCCTTTTGGGGCTTGTGGATTTTCTTTTTAACATTTTAATGTCTGAGCTCCAGGTCTAGAATTTACCATGTACTATGCAGTCATCTGAATGTCTCAGAGAAACATAAAAATTAACATGTTTCAATGTATTCCAAATTTTATTCATTGTTCCCCACTCTTCTGCCACCTTTATTGTTTCTATATTTTTATTTCTCTGCTTAGTAAAATCATCTCACCTTAAAATTTACCTTTTAACATTTTCCATATTTGATAAAAAATTTTAATAAATGAAAACAATATTAATTTATTAAGAAAGAGATATTTAGATAGCGAATCCACAAATATATTTTTATTTAAAAATTATGGCTTAGGTCCCTAGCCGGTTTGCTCAGTGGATATAGAGCATTGCCTGTTGTGCAGACATCCTGGGTTTGATCCCTAGTCATGGCACACAAGAGAATAGACCATCTGCTTCTCTTCCCCTCCCTCTTCCCTTCTCTATTTCTTTCCTTCTCATAACCAGTGGCTCTATTGGTTTGCTGGGCACTAAGGATAGCTCAATTATTCTAAGCATTGACCCCGGATGAGGGTTTTTGGGTGGATCCTAGTCAGGGAGCATGTGGGAGTCTGTCTCTCTCTTCCCTCCTTTCAAGTGAAAAACAAATTCAGATTAGAAGCTACAACTTTTGAGACTGAAGAATGATAGAGGAAACATTGCTGGGAATATCACTCTCTCTCTTTAGTCATTGGGGGAGTGACTGACTTCCTCTTAAATTAGTGGACACAAATCTAGTCACTATATATTGCAAGTAAATAATGTGGACACCCAATATATTTTATATTAGTTTATATAGTTTATATTATGAGCACCTTTGAGAGGTTGAAACATATAATTTCAACAAAAGTATAAATTCTCAAGGGAATCTATACTTTAAAGGAACCCTGCTTTGACCCTTTTATTAAAAAGGAGAATCACTGGCAATGTAAATAAGTTCAGATTTAAGAAAAATTGCTTTCTGAAATTAAGGAACATCTGGAATATATAATTTAATAGAAATTAAATAAAATATATAAAAATGACATAGCAGGCTTTTATGCAAATAAGCTTTCAAAATAATCTAAACATTTTTATCCAGGAATCTTTTGGAAAAATTATGTTAGCCTTATTTTTGGTCTTTTTATGTCTTGAAAAGGTCATTTTAGTATCTCACTTTACTTAGAAAACTTAAAATTATTCTTGAATTATTACTTAATATATAGAGATTAAAATTGATGTCAATGGTATAGTCGTAACATTTATGCCTGGCTGATATTATTTTGGTATGAATACACATGACTATATCTGTATACAATATCAATAGAAAATAATATATTTTGCAGAATTGAGATCATAATGTTCATAGTGTTTTATGTCTTGCCCTTTTCAACGTATAATATATCACAGACATTAGAATATATTTTCTACTTTATCACAGCACATGTTAATTTTTTGAAAAATATTAATTTTTTCAGTTTATGTTTTAAGTGAATTTTAAAATTAATATTTTTTCCTAAAGCATCCATACTAATACCTATGCAAAGACTAACACCAGGGGGGTCATTATGTTTGTTTTAAAATCTATTTTATGGTACCAATAATATGTAATATATATAATTTATGCAGTAAATACATCTAATATGGAAAAAGGGCTAGTGTGGACAATTGGGAAAGGAAATCAAATAAGAGGCTAGTTCTTCTTTATTTAGTGAACAATCTCTCTTTTCCCCTAAACCCTCAGTTCAGCCATAAACTGTCATAACTGGGAGAACTTCACAAAGTGGGACAGGACTCTCAGGGCCACATAAGATAGGTGGTTTGTGGGCTTTATTTTCCCCTCTGGAGCTCCTGACTCCAAGCTTTAGAAAAACAAATTTCTGAGAACTCTTTGTAAAAATCCACACTACCTGCTTACTCTTGATTGAGCTCCTTCATGAAGAAGGTCATATTTATGATTATTCTAGAGGTATACATTCCATGCATCATCCCATTTCCTTTAAGTAAAGTGATTAAGGAAGAGCCTGACACACAGTAAACACTCAATAAATGTTATTATTCTTATTACTTTTCAGTGGTTTGTGTAGGGGGCTCAAGCACAAATCAGTGTTTTTAAATAGCTCCCTAGATACTTTGAATATGCATCCAACATTGAAAACCAGTGAACTCTGGACATTGCATTAGCTAACTTTAATTGCATATGAATTTTGTTGGCAGGCAGTGTCCTAAATGATTCACATACTCATTTAATTCTCACAGCAATCTATGAGAGGGATTATTGTTTCCAATATGAAGATGAGAAAACCAAAGCTCAGAGATATTAAGGTGCTTGCCCCATGCCACACAGCTGACAAATTGCAGAGCCCAGAATGAGAACATGCAGTAAAATAGATTATTTAGTTATAAGAAAAAAAAATGCTAAAAGCTTTCTCAGATTTCTACCTATAAGAAGATAATATCATAGCGATACCAGAATGTGGATTCTAATGTCGAAGGGTTAGTGAATAGATCAGTATAGAGATTAGGGAGTAGAGAGAAATAGATGTTGCTGGGTGTAATGACTGTAGCTCAAGTGGCAAGCATTAAGTCTTCATTCTATAACTGGATTGTCAATTAAAGTAACGTCTGGCATATCCCTGAAATAAATATAAATAATAAACACATAATAAATAATGACCAATCCTTGATAAATCTGAAGTTTAGGATGGATTTTTTTTTTTTTTTTGTATTTTTCTGAAGCAGGAAATGGGGAGAGACAGTCAGACAGACTCCCGCATCCGCCCAACCGGGATCCACCCGGCACGCCCACCAGGGGCAACGCTCTGCCCACCAGGGGGTGATGCTCTGCCCCTCCGGGGCCTCGCTCTGTTGCGACCAGAGCCACTCTAGCGCCTGGGGCAGAGGCCAAGGAGCCATCCCCAGCGCCTGGGCCATCTTTGCTCCAATGGAGCCTTGGCTGTGGGAGGGGAAGAGAGAGACAGAGAGGAAGGAAAGGGGGAGGGATGGAGAAGCAGATGGGCGCCTCTCCTGTGTGCCCTGGCCGGGAATCGAACTCGGGACTTCTGCATGCCAGGCCGACGCTCTACCACTGAGCCAACCGGCCAGGGCTAGGATGGATTTTTAAACATTTTTAAATGATGGATTTATTTTAGAGAGAGAGAAAGAGACAGAGAGACACAGAGACATCAATTTGTTTCTCTGTGTGCCCTGACCAGGGATGGAAACTGCAGCATTTGCATATCAGGAGGACACTCCAAGCATTTGAGCTAACCAGTCAGGATTTTGTAGTCTACAAAATATCTGAGTAAAAAGGTGTTTACCAATATGCTTAGAAGTGAGAGTTTTCCCAAAGTTCTCATTCTTTTAAATTTGTCCGAGTCAAATGTTCTTGAGTTTATTATTATTTATAGTTTGCAATTTTTGTTTTTTTCTCACTGTTCTTATTAACATAATTTGTTTAATGAAAAGTCTTTAGAAGCTTAGTTAATGACTTAAGCTAGGTGTTGACAATGCTATAAAATAATATAGTTGCTCAAATTACAGGTATTGCCTATATAGAATGTGTCATATAAATCATAGATATTTGATTTTTCACATTCAGTGACTCAGAGTCACATTTCAATTTTGACTTATTCCACCTGTAACTTAGACAACAGATGTGGGTTTTGGGGAACAGAAGAATGTGAAAGTTTTGAGGGAAAAGTAAAAGGAGCAAGTTTTAGGGGACAATGTCCTTTTAAAAGAAGTAAAACTACAGTAGAACCTTGCAGAATGAGAGGGAAAGTGACCACTTAGCTTGAGGATGTCACCAAGCACTTGGGAGGAATATAACAAATACCCTCTGCTTAACCAGCCTCGGGATCTAACCAGTAAGTGTGGCTGTGGATTCTCCATAATGTGCAGTGACTGAAAGCTTACAGAAAACTGAGTTGTATACAATCTGACTATTGTAAACTTACTGAATAATTAATGCCAACCTCTAATTTTCTTTTTATGAACTATATACTATTTGGAAGAGTGGATGATTAGAAGATAATTAAAACCAGCTGTTTCTGGTTATTTTATTTTTCTCTTTTGATAATTTAAGTCCATAAAAATGTGCTGCCTGTTTTTTAGTCTTCTAAAATGTAAGAATCCTCTGCTCCAGTATGAACTATTCAAACATTGCCATTATTAGAAGTACACCTGTAACCACAACTAGACATAGATTTTAATATTGGAACCCCAGAAATGTTAAATGGCATGTTAAATATTTGAATGGCAGAGAGGCAAGAAGAGAAAGCAGTGATCAAGCCTACTGGTGGAAGGCATAATTATTATTCAATGTCAACATATTAATCAAATATAGATTTTAAATTATCATTATTAGAAATGGGACTATAATCACTAGTGAAATCAATAAATACAATTTTATTTACAAATTACCTGGGGAGGGAAGGAAAGAAATAGAATGAAGAGAAACTTAGATCAGACAGTAAAACTTAAGGAAATGGACAGAAGAAATAATAATAAATTATAATAAATATTAAATGTAAAATGAGATTAAAGAAATAAAACTAACCATCCCAATAAATGCAAATGGACTAAATACCTGGCCATACATGCTGGTAAAGAATAATGTCTTTTCTTGTCTCTATTGTTTAATACTTTAAATTATCAGGCATAGACTGCAATTTAAAACTTTAAAATTAGAATTAATAAAAGGAGGTTCATTTAATTATAGAGAATAGCATTTATATTTTTGATTCTGTTATTTCCTTAGTGCATTCTTACTGAGAAAATCATGCACAGTTTTCTTTTTACGAATGGGTTTGAGAGATATTGAACAAAATGATAGTTTAAATTTTGTTTTGACAAATATTAAAACATGATGTGATTTTCTCAAAGTTCTACCAAAAACTGGCTCTTTATTCAATTTTTATGACCAAATACCAAGCTACTTTTTTTTTCTTATCCCATGCACAGTTGGTTGTTTTTGTGTGCATATAATAATGATGTTTTTATAATTTTAACATGTTCATGACTTGTTAAATAAGCTACTAGAAAATTATTTATCTTTGTGATAATTGAAGAAGTATTTCAGTTTTTAAAGAGATGGAGGATTGTAATAAAGTTGAATATTTTCTTAAACAGTGTATCAATGAGATATATTAGACTGTTTTATAAAACATTATACCTTGTCAGCCCTGGCAAGGTAGCTCAGGTGGTTAGAGAGTTGTCCTGATTCAACAAGGTAGCGGATTCAATACCCAGTCAGGGCACACACAAGAATCAACCAATGAATGCAGAAAGTAGTGGAACAACAAATGGATTTTCTCTTTTTCTCTCTCTCTCTTCTTTCCTTCCTCTCTCTCTCAAATCAATTTAAAAGAAGAACAAAATTTAAAAAGACATTATACATTGTCTTATACATTGATGAAATTAGATGTTGACTTAATGTCCAGTTATAGTCTCTGATTTTTCCTTATTATTAAATTTCACAAAGAAATTCCAACAAGGAAGGAGCGAGTCAGTATGTGACCATGAAACAGTGACAGCGACCAGGTACACAGGAGTATTTGCATTTCAGCTCATCTCCTGCAGGTCCGAACCTTAACCAGTCTTGTGTTTTCATTGCATTTGCCTCACACTTCCACTTTTTTTTTTTTTTTTCATTTTTCTGAAGCTGGAAACAGGGAGAGACAGTCAGACAGACTCCCGCATGCGCCCGACCGGGATCCACCCGGCACGCCCACCAGGGGGCGACGCTCTGCCCACCAGGGGGCGATGCTCTGCCCATCCTGGGCGTCGCCATGTTGCGACCCTCCTGGGTGCCGCCATGTTGCGACCAGAGCCACTCTAGCGCCTGGGGCAGAGGCCACAGAGCCATCCCCAGCGCCCGGGCCATCTTTTGCTCCAGTGGAGCCTTGGCTGCGGGAGGGGAAGAGAGAGACAGAGAGGAAGGCGCGGCGGAGGGGTGGAGAAGCAAATGGGCGCTTCTCCTATGTGCCCTGGCCGGGAATCGAACCCGGGTCCTCCGCACGCTAGGCCAACGCTCTACCGCTGAGCCAACCGGCCAGGGCCACACTTCCACTTTTAAAATCAGTCTTTACCTCCTCTTTTTTTTTTTTATCTAAAAGAAAAGTTTCCAACAATTTTCAAAATTTATGCCCAGGTTTATAAATTGCTCATGAGTGAGGGAGAAAACCAAACCAAGCTAATCTCTTACTAGTAGCTCAAAACCATTGTTTCCTGGTTTCTAAAATCTTTTTTTTTTTTTTAATAATCAAAAAGGCTCAAAATCTATTCTCACATTCCCATTTTTTTTCTGATTTCCAGAACACAACACCCGAATCTTTTCTTTCTTTTCTTTTCCCTTGCTAGTTGCCATACAAAGAATTACACAGCTCAATAAAATGAAAGACTCAGCACTGTGTGGTTCCTACAAGTGGCTGAAGGGATTTTGAGATAGGTTAATGGTTCTGATTGTTCTCTCATATTGATTTTTAAGATGACTATATTTTATTTATGAGGAAAACATGGACATGCATGTGCCTTGAGGGTAAACTAGGCCTCTTACAGGTTGAAAGTTTGTATGTGAATTTGTAATGATTCCCCCAAAAATAAAGAGAGAAAAATATGCTGATAAATGCTTCTTTCATTTGAAGAAAAGTTTATCTGGTTGAATTAATTGAATGGAACTGATCACATTTTTAGTAGCCAACAAAAGCAGAAACAAAAAAGTGATTCTTTCTGGATCTAGTCCAAAGAGAAGTCCAAGAGTTGGTCATTTAGTGTGGAGTAGTGTGGGGGTGGGGGAAATGCTAGGTCTTGGAAGAGAGAGCTGGTCAGCTCCACCCTGCTTGGCTTTTGAGATTACTTACAGCCTTTCTGAGAGCCTCTGCAGTGCCCTTCACATTAAGGCAGAATTGCTCTAGTTCTGGAATGCTGAGTGAGTTAAATGTATTTCTCTCTTTGTAGTGCTGGCTTGAATTTTTTGGATTCATTTCAAGTAGAGCAGATGACTAATCACCCCCTTCTGCTGGTTGAGAATGGGTTGTCTATAAAACCTTGTTTTTGTATGGTTACCTTATTGTGAAGTTTCTGTCTTTTGAGGAACATTCACGACTGAAAGCCAGGGAAAATGTCCACTCTAGGGTATAGTAAAGCTGACAGGTAAAAAGGAATAAAAAAGAACCACTAAATGACTTGGCTGTTGTTTTTTTAGTTTCCTGAGAGAAAGTGGCCTTGACCCCCACGCATTACTGGTTTTGAGATTATAACAGCAGATGGTATAAAATGACAGTCGGTGAAGACAACTAAAGGTGTTTGTAACATCGCAGGATTGTGCAGGTGACTTTAAAAACAAAGGATATGGAAGTGATAGAGAGTGGAAATGGCGATGGAGATGGTAATAAAGCCACTAGCTACTTGAGGCAATGTCCTTTCTTATTTTTTTTTTCTTTTATTGCATCTGATTGCAAATTAAAGTGGAAAAAAATTTTTACCCCAGGCAGAGAAGAATATTTAGCCTCTGCCTCAGTGGTTTTTCAGAATAAAAAACTGTAGTCTTTGATTCTTAGATTTGATTTTTTCTTCTTTTGCCTGCTGTTGCCATACAAAGAGATATAGCTCAATAAAATGAAAGATCCCCAGAGCTGTGTTTCATAGCAAGGCCCTGGAGGGACTCTGAGCCAGGTTAATGGATATGATGGTTCTTCCTTCATTGATTTTTAAGATGATTATATTTTATTTATAGGTGAGACAATAATAGTTAATCTTAGATTTATTGAAAACTTATTGCAAGGCTGCATGAATTGATAACAATAACAGTACATTTAGGGCAACAAAACTAGACTTGTCTTTAATCCCGTAAGTGCTGATGTGCAGCGAATCTATTGGTTTGAAATTAAATGTGCTCTAACCCATGACTGAGTTCAGGTAGGGAAGAGTTATATATATTTCGGGCTGCTCTGAGAGATTTCATTACATAAAACTTTGGTATACTGGAGATGTTTCTTTTGTAAAAACTATGTGAAAAATCTAAAAGCTAAAAGCTCAGGGCCCTGGCTTGGTTGCTCAGTAAATAGAGCATCCTCCCTGAGCTCTGAGGTTCTGGGTTTGATCCCCGGCCAGGGTACATATGAGAAGCAACCAATGAATACACATTAAAGGAAACAACTAAGTAAACAACAAGCTGATGCTTCTCTCTCTCTCTTTCTCTCTCTCTCTCTCTCTCTCCCTATACTTTCTCTCTCCTCTCCTCTTTCTCTGGCTGACTCTCTCTCAAATCAATGGAAAAATTTATAAATAAAAAATAAAAAAGTAAAAGCTAAAAGTCCAGGGATATCAACATGTTGTTTTTTGGAAGCTTTAGTAACTTATTTCCAAGTCAGGTAGTCATTCATAAGCTACAAAACCTACTGGTCAACTACAAGAAACTTGTCCAGAGGTTTGATTCTTAAACCAGGATGTGTGGGTTCTAAGATGTATAAAATACTAGGAACATATAGTAATTCAGGATTCAGTTGCCTTAAAGCTATTATATTTTGCTTTTCTATATGACATGAGTTTAGGGACCTTTTGGATTTGGAGCAAAATGAATCCCTGTTAGCCAAACATGAACAGTAATTCTGCCCATTAAGATAGAACACTGGATTTTTGCCTCTTAAAGGAGTGAATAATTTTTTTTTTTTTTGTATTTTTCTGAAGCTGGAAACAGGGAGAGACAGTCAGACTCCCGCATGCGCCCGACCGGGATCCACCTGGCACGCCCAGCAGGGGCGAGGCTCTGCCCACCAGGGGGCGATGCTCTGCCCCTCCGGAGCGTTGCTCTGCCGCGACCAGAGCCACTCTAGCGCCTGGGGCAGAGGCCAAGGAGCCATCCCCAGCGCCCGGGCCATCTTTGCTCCAATGGAGGGGCTGCTGGAGGGGAAGAGATAGACAGAGAGGAAGGGGGGGGGTGGAGAAGCAAATGGGCGCTTCTCCTATGTGCCCTGGCCGGGAATCGAACCCCGGTCCCCCGCACGCCAGGCCAACACTCTACCCCTGAGCCAACCGGCCAGGGCCAGGAGTGAATAATTTTTAATAAAGTAACTTATTATGCATGGCTCAGAAATGCAGCTAGAGACTCTTGGTATGTAATGTTTATAAGAGATGGGAGTGGAGATGCAAAAATATACTTCCCAGTAATTTAATTAGTCAAAATATCCAGATAATTGAATATTTATTCTCTGTAGAGAGAGGAGAGAAAAATATTCAAAGTGTGCTCTAGGGACAGGAAACTTTAATCACAGTGCTCTCTCAAAATAACAATGTAGCATTGTTTTAAAGTATTTTAAAGTCTGCTTTTATTAAAAGTGCCATATAGTGCTTCCTTTGGCAGCACATATGCTAAAATGGAACAATACAGAGATTAGTAGGACCCCTGTGCAAGGATGACATGCCAATTCTTTTTTTTTATAATTTTATTTTTTTATAATTGTTATTAATTTTAATTTGTTGTGTTAACATGGATTCAAGTGTTCCACTCGATATAACACCCCCACCCCCGTGTCCCCATTATACCCCCTTTGCTCCCCTCCCTCTAACTCCTTCCCCTCTTCCCTTTGGGATTTGCTGTCCTATTATCTGTATCTATGTGTTATGTCTATATTTCACTAATCCCTTCACCTTCTCTGATCCATCCCCTCATCCCTCTTCCTTCTGGCAGCTCTCCCTCTGGTCCCTGTGACCCTGCCTCTGCTTCTATTCCACTCCTCAGTTCACTTTGTTCATTAGATTCCACATATAAGTGAGTTCATATAATTTTTTTCTTTCTGTGCCTGGCTTATTTCACTTAGAATAATAATCTCCAGGTCCATTCATGCTATCACAAAACATAAGATTTTCTTCTTTTTCACAGCCGCATAGTATTCCATTGTGTATACGAACCACAGCTTTTTAATCCACTCATCCACTGAAGGACACTTGGGCTGTTTCTAGATCTTGGCTATTGTAAACAATGCTACAATAAACATGGGGGTGCATATCTTCTTTTGAATCAGTGATTTGATATTCTTAGGATACATTCCTAAAAGTGAAATAGCTGAATCAAAAGGCAGTTCCATTTTTAATTTTTTGAGGAAACACCATACTATTTTTCACAGTGACATGCCAATTCTTTTTTTTTTTTTTGTATTTTTCTGAAGTGAGAAGCAGGAGGCAGAGAGACAGACTCCCGCATGTGCACAACCAGGATCCACCTGGCTTGCACTCCAGGGGGGCGATGCTCTGCCTATCTGGTGTGTTTCTCCATTACAACCAGAGCCATTCTAGTGCCTGAGGCAGAGTCCATGGAGCCATCCTCAGCGCCTGGGCCAACTTTGCTCTCATGGAGCCTTGGCTGCAGAAGGGGAAGAGAAAGAGAGAAAGGAGAGGGGGAAGGGTGTAGAAGCAGATGGGCACTTTTCCTGTGTGCCCTGGCCGGGAACTGAACCCAGAACTTCCACACACCAGGCCAACATTCTAACAATGAGCCAACTGGCCAGGGCCTGACATGCCAAGTCTTACAACATTTTATGTTTTTGCATTTTCAACCATAAGTGCAACATGTATGTGCAAAAGCTAAAATAGCTTAATATCATGCTACAAGTTTAGTAATACTAAGAATGTATTATTATGAGTGGTCTGTAATTAAGCCCAATGAGACATCTAACAAGTCCAAACACATGTCAGTGAGCAGATGTAGTTTACTTATTTATAGAATGTTTCTTTTTGAAAAAGTAGTGGTGGACACATTTGAATCACATTTATATTAATACATTAATAAAAATAAAGATTTAATTTTAGGATCATTCTTCCCCAAAATGGCATATTAGCGCATGCTGTCACTAATATGAATGATTGAAGTTATTAAAGCATATTAAAAATTTTAAGAATTTATTTTAAGCAAAAATTGATTCAATTCAGTCAGCACCAAACTGGGAGTAGTTAGGAATGGTCCAAGGACAGGAGCTGGAAGACTTTTACAGAGAAGAGGCAGAAGCCAAGCAAGGAAATCATTGTGTTGGCTATAACTTAAATATCAGTCTCATTTGGAAAAGACTAGTAGGCTGTTTGTGATTGGCTGTCCATGGGGGTTTGACTTCTTCACCTTTCGGCATTTACAGGCTTAGGTTTTGGTTTGCTTACACAGGCTGCTAAGGTTTTAGAACCACCTCTGTCTAATGGCCTCCTTGTTTAATTAATTTAACACCTGTAAGGTTAGTGTTCATTTTCAAATCTCACTATGGTCTTGTTTCCTACAAAACTTAACTTGAATGTTCAGTCTCTTTCAGTTAAATGCAGTGACAATATATGAAAATAACTTCCCACCACAACTGTACGGACAGATTTCCTGAACAAGAGCAAACCAACATTCTAAAATGAACACCAGAAGGCATTGGCTTTCCGGGTCTTAATCCAGGATATAATCAAAGTAAGAGGACAGGGAAACAATAAAAATAATGGGATTAATGCAGTTTCCTCTTTACCTTGCTTACTTGATTAATCTATATTACTATATTTGCAGTTCTATATTTAAAAGAACATTCCAGAATTTGTATCTCAGGTTCATGAAACTCTGCATAAATAGGGAAAAGTTACCATATATATATATATATATATATATATATATATATATATATATATATATATATTTAAGTGAGAGGAGGGGAAGGGAGATAGAGAGACAGACTCTCACATGTGTCCCAAATGGGATCCACCCAGCGCCACCCTCCCCATCTGGGGCCAATGTTTTTTTTTGTTTGTTTGTTTGTTTTTTTGTTTTTTTTTGTATTTTTCTGAAGCTGGAAACGGGGAGAGACAGTCAGACAGACTCCCGCATGCGCCCGACTGGGATCCACTTGGCACGCCCACCAGGGGCGACGCTCTGCCCACCAGGGGGCGATGCTCTGCCCCTCCGGGGCGTCGCTCTGTTGCGACCAGAGCCACTCTAGCGCCTGGGGCAGAGGCCAAGGAGCCATCCCCAGCGCCCGGGGCCATCTTTGCTCCAATGGGCCTTGGCTGCAGGAGGGGAAGAGAGAGACAGAGAGGAAGGACGGGGTGGGGGTGGAGAAGCAAATGGGCGCTTCTCCTATGTGCCCTGGCTGGGAATCGAACCCGGGTCCCCCGCACACCAGGCTGATGCTGTACCGCTGAGCCAACCGGCCAGGGCCTGGGGCCAATGTTTTGACATTCTTGGGCCAATGCTCGCAACTGTGAACAAGTTCTGCGAGGGGTGAGGATGACAGAGATGTAAAGACCCAACTCTGGGGACCAGGTTCAGTGATGCAGATCCACTTTATTCAGGAAGTAAGCTAGCTTATACACATGGGTTCAGCCTATAGCAGTGCTCCTCAAATTTTTTGGGCCATGGACCACTTTAATGTCAGAAAATATTTTCACGGACCGGCCTTTAAGGTGGGACAGATAAATGTATCACATGACTGAGAAAAGCATCAAGAGTGAGTCTTAGACAGATGTAACAGAGGGAATCTGGTCATTTTTTAAAAATAAAATATCGTTCAGACTTAAATATAAATAAAACAGAAATAAGTTATTTATTCTTTCTCTGTGGACCGGTACCAAATGGCCCACTGACTGATACTGGTCTGCGGCTCAGGTCTTGGGGACCACTGGCCTATAGGGTGTTATAGAATGTCCTTCATAGCCCATGGCTAAAAAGATCAGGGAGCTGTGTGATTGGTGCTGAGTCACTTCCTTATAGCAGGCAATCTTCCTTCCTGGGTATGCCCAGGAAGTTTCTGGGAGCTGGAGTATTCTCACAGCATTGCATCAGCCACAGCTGCTAGGAAAGCACTCTGCGCTCCACCCACATCTCCACCTTCTCTTTTAATTAAGGCCAATTGGACTTGATGAATGACAGCTTGCTGTTGTAGTTTCTGTATGCTATGCATTATGTAACAGAACCCTAGTAGAACTAAAACAACTATACCTATTACACCGTATGCTAATAGATTAGCTGAATTAAACAATGAGGCAAGCTTCTGTAATGTTTGACTAGTTAGGAAAAAGAATGGGGGTCTTAAACAGGGGATTCCTTCTAGGGGTCGGGATGTCATTTCCCTCCCATTGTGTTAAAGAGACCTTCTAGGTGTTGTTAAACACAGTTCCATTTTGATTATAAAAAATGGATGTAGATTCATGCACGCCCTCTTCCCACAAAGGTCCCAGCATCCAAACACAGAATGGATGGCTTACCATGGGCTGTGTACTGCATATGGTTGCAAGGCACATTACACAAATTACAACAACATGACAAATTATACAATTTCAACAAATATAAAGGTACATTTCACCAGTCTCTGAGCACTTTGCCAAAAGCACAAAATGTCCTTGGACTTCTTTCTAGCCATGGGAAAGCTTCCTGGGGCAGGGGTAGGGCCTCCAGCAAAGCCGCCTCCCACCCCAATCAGGGTATTTCAAATTGTCCAAAATCCGTAAGTCCATCCAACAAAGGAGCCAGTGCTCAATTCGATCGTAGTCCAGGAAATCAGTCCACGCACATGGGGCGTCAGCCATCCCCCTCATCCCTGCCATCCTGGCAGTTCTTACACTGTCCCAAAGAGGAGCACATGGCAATGGCAGTCAGCATTTCCATCTCTGCTCCAGAGAGCATGATGGCATTCACCCTTATGTCTCAAAATGTCAGCAAACCCACCAGCGGCTTAGCAGGCACTCCCTGCCATTTCAGCGGCCACTGAGGATTTCCCAGTAGGTACAAAGATTCTTTTCACTAACTTTAACTTACCTACTCTGCAGTAGGGCATGCAGGGCTCAAGCTTGTGGGACTCAAGAATGGGGGAGAAGGTTTCCCATTGCAGAGAGTCACTCATCCGTCCCTTGGATGCTGGTTAGGTCCCTGCTCCACGTTGGGTGCCAGTTGGGGACAAGTCCTGCAGGGGAGTGAAGACGATGGAGATGCAAAGACCCGACTCTGGGGACCAGGTTCAGTGACGCAGATCCACTTTATTCAGGAAGTAAACTAGCTTATATACATGGGTTCAGCCTATAGGGTGTTACAGCATGTCCTTCAGCCAATGGCTGAAAAGATCAGGGAGCTGTGTGGTTGGCTCTAAGTCACTTCCTTATAGCGGGTGAGCTTCCTTCCTAGGTATGCCCAGGAGGGTTCTGGGAGCTGGAGTATTCTCACAGCATTGCATCAGCCACAGCTGCTAGGAATGCGCTCTGCGCACCACCCACACACAACCAAGCTATTTTTAGTGCCTGGGGTACAGGTTCCATGGAGCCATCCTCAGTGCCTAGGGCCAATGTGCTTAAATCCATTGAGCCATGGATGAGGGAGGGGAGGAAAGAGAAAAAGAGCAGGGGGAGTGAGAGGGGAGAAGAAGCAGTCGGTTGTTTCTCCTTTGTGCCCTGACTGGAAATTGGACTCAAGACTTCCACATGCCAAGTGGATGCTCTACCACTAAGCCAACTGGCCAGGATGGGAAAGTTATTTTTTAAAGAGACATTTTGATAACTGACTATCAGTAAGTAAAGTTCTGCATTTACTTTAAATTCATGTAGCATTTTTATGCTAGAAAAAAGGAGATATTCAAATGAATCCTTTTTTTTTTTTTTTTTTTTTGTATTTTTCTGAAGCTGGAAATGGGGAGAGACAGTCAGACAGACTCCCGCATGCACCCAACCGGGATCCACCCAGCACGCTCACCAGGGGGCGATGCTCTGCCCCTCTGGGGCGTCACTCTGTCGCAACCAGAGCCACTCTAGCGCCTGGGGCAGAGGCCAAGGAGGCATCCCCAGCGTCCGGGCCATCTTTGCTCCAATGGAGCCTCGGCTGCGGGAGGGGAAGAGAGAGACAGAGAGGAAGGAGAGGGGGAGGGATGGAGAAGCAGATGGGCGCTTCTCCTGTGTGCCCTGGCCAGGAATCGAACCCGGGACTTCTGCACGCCAGGCTGACGCTCTACCACTGAGCCAACCGGCCAGGGCCTCAAATGAATCTTTAACCTGTATGTATATAAAGATAAAAACACAGGCAGAATATTTAAGAAATGTATATTTTTAAAAAGTCAAGAAGAAATTTTATAAGTCAGCACTAACATACTCACATTGTCTTAATAATATTTTTGTTAATTAAGGCAGAGAGTTTTCATTGCCTGCTCAATATCTATCCTCCTCTTTTTAATGAAAAATTCTCAGGTTTTCTTGCAGCTAGTTGTGGCCATATTTCTAAGGTATGGACATATTTCTGTCCATGAGATATAAGTTGTTGTTATAGGGGGCAGGGAGAAAATTTCCCTAAGTGGGAAGAAGGGTGGTCTTGCTGTCAATTATTATTTTTGGCTAGAGCTTCAGCAGCCAGATTGTGACCTTGAGTATTAAGATTAGTGAAAGGAAAATATCAAAGAAGCCTGAAACCTTGGTGACTTTCAGAAGCCACCATAGTCACTTTTGGTACTCCTCTGTTATTAGTGGCTGAATGCATTTCCTAACTGATGTGTTTGTCAAGGGTAGGAACTGAATTTTAGCTTTTTTTTTTTAGTTTTTTTTTTTTTTTGTATATTTGATGTCTAGATCTCAGTCTCTAGTATAAAGTAGGCACCTCCAGCATACTTTTTCTTTCAATTATGTGGAGTTTTTTGGACTAAGAAAATGTAAATAACATTATCATAAAATACAACATAAGTGAACACTGGGGATAACATTTTTTTCCTCTTTAACTATATCCTGTAATCAAGTTCAATCAACCCTCATTAAATCATAAAATAAGTTATATGGTTTTTAAAATACATTTTAAAAGAAATATATGCATATAACTTTTATTCACTTTAATAGTCCATTCCTTACCAGGTTTCTAGTGAGGTAAAATAAGGAATTAAATATAAGGCATCTGATTTGGGTTGAAAATATCTTTCTGTATGAGCATACAGTTGAGGCTTGGGTGAAAGTGCGATTTATTCCTGAATCATGCTGGTAATTACCTTAGCAATTTACTCTAACAGAATTATTTTGAATGTAGATATGTTCTTGCTTTTAGAATATATGCTGCCTCCAGGGAAGAATTGCATTAGATAATCTGTATAGCATTGAACAAAACTCTTTACTTTGAAATGTTTAGTATATATTTGGTGATGCCAAATTGTTTCCTTTGTTACACTGTATACAGAATCCAAGAAGAAAACATAAGGTTATATATTGCCTGAGTCTAGTTTACAAATAACTGATTCGGAGGGCAATAAGAGATTAGGCAAATAAAATAAGAATGCTATTTTTAAATGTAATACCCTGTAACATACCTGATTACATACTTATGATCCTGGATAGATTGAACCAATAAAATCCAAGGAGCATTTTATTTCCACAGTGTATGTGTGCAGCAAACCCTAAGCGATCATTTTAAGAGGCTATGGTGTCTGACCAGTTTCACTTTATTTCTGGCGTTCTACCATAGAGACATCGCAATAAAAATAGACACTCCTACTCAGATTTTTATTCATAATTTCATGATGCTTGTGCATTTAAGGGTATTTATCACTTATTTCAGTAAACCCATCTGATTCACCTTTCCAGTAAAAAAGGATTACAGTCACATTTTGCTGAGGTTGCTTCCTACCTTTTTTATTGAGACATGCCATTCCTTCCTTTTTTCTAGGCTCACCCTTTCCCCAGCCCACCAGTAAATCAACAAGGGACTGCAATTATGGAATACCCTTTCTGGTATTTCTCCACTCTTCTTTATCCTAGTAAGAAACACTAAGAAGAAATTCAGGCCAGCAGCTTAATTATTTCTTAATTTTTGTCCTCTTTGATGTCTCATATAGTTTACCTGTAAACCAACAATGTCATAATTTTAAACTCTAAAACCCCACTGTTCATATTGATGCGAATCTTAGACAGTATGAAAATTTGCCTTATTTTTCCAGTATAAAATATTCTATATCTGACACCCAGAGCTGCTTTCATGAATTGTGTGATTGGAGATACAATTATATAAAGGCATGTATCCACCATTATAGTATTACGCAGAATATGTTCACTGCCCTAAAAATCCTCTGTGCTCTGCCTATTCATTCTTCCTTTCATATTAATCCATGGCGACCACTGACCTTCTTACTGTCTCTACAGTTATGATTTCTCCAGGATGCTATATATTTGGACTCATACACTATGTAGCCTTTGCAGATTGAATTCTTTCACTTAGTAATATGCATTTATTTCTCCCATGTCTTTTCATAGCTTGATAGCTCATTTCCTTTTAGAGATGAATAATATTCCATTGTCTATATGTACCAGTTTATCTACTGACTTCCTAAAGCAGTGGTCCCCAACTCCCAGGCCGTAGACTGGTACTGGTCCACAGAAAAAGAATAAATAACTTACATTATTTCCGTTTTATTTATATTTAAGTCTGAATGATGTTTTATTTTTAAAAAAATGACCAGATTCCCTCTGTTACATCCGTCTAAGGCTCACTCTTGATGCTTGTCTCGGGAACGTGATACATTTATCCATCCCACCCTAAAGGCTGGTTCGTGAAAATATTTTCTGACATTAAACCGGTCCGTGGCCCAAAAAAGGTTGGGGACCACTGTCATAAAGGACATCTTGGTTACTTCCAAGTTTTAGCAATTATGCATAAAGCTGTTATAAACATCGATGTACAGGCGGTTTGTACAGACATAAGTTTTCCATTCCTTAGTAATTGATTTTTAAAAAATAAGTACATTCAGTCAATATATATTTATTCTTACTTTTTATATGTCAAGCACTTTCCTAGTTTCTGATGGGTAAAGTGATACCTGACTTCACAGCTGTTGTCCCTCGAAAATGTAGCCTGCATAAGGCAGGCACGTGTCTAATGTGTTCATCACTGTATTTACAGATTCCAACACTTCTCTTCCAACACTTCCAATACACATGTATATATATGCATAGATATATATGTAAAAGACACATCTAATAAATGTAACTGAGAAAGTTGTAAAGGAAAAGAATAAGTATTAGGCAAACTCAAAGAAAAACAATTCAGTTTTTACAGTCTAACCTCTATATCTGCAGGTTCTATATCAGGAGATGAAGCCAACCACAGATCAAAATTATTCAAAAAAAACTGTTATGTAGTCGTTGAGTTAGGGTTATTACATAGCTAGGCTTACAATGATTGTGTCTGTATTGAACATATACAAACTTATTTTTGACATTATTTCCTAAACAATACAGTATAACAGATATTGATATAGCATTTACATTTTACTATGTATTGTAAGTAATCTAAAGATGATGGATGTTAAATATACAGGAGAATGTGCATGGTTATATGTCAATACTACACCATTTTATATAAGGGGCTTGAGCTTCTGCAAATTTTGGTATTTGTGGGAGATCCTAAAACCAATCCTCCACAGATGCTGAGTGATGGCCACATAATACTATCAGATGGCACTGAATCAAATGCAAAGCATCTTAAAATGATAAAGGTATGTTCTTCAGTGGAAATCTGGAGTCAACATTTATGTGCTATACCATAAAACATCAAAATTTATATTTACTCACTAAATAATGAATCCATGGAGAAACCTTTCTTAATTTTTGTATGTATATTTATATATATACATACAAAATATGTATATTTTGTATAAAAATAAAGGGAGAGAGAAATATGACAGTATCAAAATGAAGGTTTTTCTTGAATGAAGTATACAATAAACAAAGTTTACACAATGAACAAAGATATTTGAAATATCCAAAACTTAAAAGAAATCCATATCTGCAATAAAGATACCCCCCAGAAAAAGACATAAAATACAGTGGAAAAAAGCACAGAAGTAATAAATAATTTCACAGACAAGGAAATATAAAATCTAACAGATGTTTGAAGGAATGCTCAATATCAATAATTATCAGAGAAATGTTAATTAGAACAATAATGAGATGGCACCTAACTCTCAACAGCATACAGGATGTTAGAAAAAGAAAGAAATATCTTTTAGTGAGTGGTGAAGAACTCTCATGATGTGCGGAAGGAGGTCAACTCAGTGGGGCAGTTTGGTAGCATTTGGTGAGATAGTGTCTGTGTATACCCCACAACCCAGTGACTACCCCAGAGAACTTCTCCCCTTTGACCCCAAACTGATGTGTCAAATAAAGTCTTAAATGGGGGGGGGGAGCATAGGGGAAAAGTTGGATTTATCAATAGAGTAATGGATAAGTAAAATATAGTGTATTAATATTACTATATATGTATTATAGGACCATATGTGTAAAAAACCAGAACCAGATAGATGTAAAAATAACAATCTGAGTATATTTTTAAGAGTACTGTTAATAGGAGCAAAGTCAGAAGTAGAACATGATTAATAGCATAGTGCCATTGGTGTAGTTTAAACATACACACTAAAAACAATACTACATATTTTACAAGAATATTTGCATATTTGAAGAAATGCAGTAAACATATTTAAGAGGATGTCTAGGAAGGCAGAGTAATGGAAGCAGGATATTGGCATAAACTGGATACTCAAGGGAAGGTCTTGTGCAGACTGGTGTCCCAAGAGGGTGGAGGGAAAGGGAAAGGGAAAGTAAAGGGAGGGAATTGGCTACAGGGAAGCAGAATGCGTGGTAATCCAGATAACCAGATCTCTCTTCACCGGCAGCAGTTCTCTCTCCTGTGCTCCATAAAGGGGTTTCTGAATAAGATTTCACTTAAAAAAAAATCTTCTAGCCTAAAAATCAGTTTTAAAGGTATGGACCTAGTGGATAAAGTCCTGTGCTGAGATCAGGCACCTTAAATTGTGTCACAGCCGGCCCCAACACAATCTGTGTGCCTTAAGGTGCAACACAGAAACCTTCTGTCTTAGTTCCCCAACCTATAAACTGAAAGTGAATCAGTGCTTCTTAATCTCTCAAGATTGTTATGATGAGAAAAAAAAACTGATAATCCTTGAAATTATATCGAGAATACCTGTTGCTGTGCTGTGTTAATTGTTCTTGCCTAGAGGTTTCTCTGTAACACCTGGGTACAGTAAAAAAAATTACATGGGATTAGGTTTATAAATATGCCTGTGGAAATCTCTGTACTCACCTTAAACTCTCTTCCTATCCCCAAATGAGTAATGAGATGAAATCCCCAAATATTCTGCCAGTCAGACACTCCCTCATGAGAAGTAGGTCTTGGCTGGGTTTCCTTAGGACCCAATAAATAGTGTGATTTATAAAATGTCTTATGTCTGTTGTTTTCCTTCTCTTTTGTTGATTTATTTTTTAATTAACCCAGTGGTTCTCAAACTTTTTGGTCCCAAAGGCACATTACACTCTTAAAAATTATTGAAAACTCACAGAGCTTTGACTTTTAAAAAAATTTTATTTTATTTTATTAATTGTGTTTACATAGATTCTAGGTCACCCCAAATGCATCCCCCTCCCTGTATTCCCCTCAACATCTCCCTTGCCCCTCTCCCTACAGCGCCCTCCCCCTTCCCTTCAGGTTTATCCCATCCTATCATCCCCTTTCCCTCTGTCCTCTTTTCCTCTGGTCCTTTTGATCCCTTCTCTGTCTCAATTCCATTCCTCAGTTCTCACTATTCCTTGGGGTCCTTTTGATCCCTTCTCTGTCTCAATTTCATTCCTCAGTTCTCACTATTCCTTGGATTCCTCAAATGAGTGAGGTCATATGATATTTTTCTTTCTCTGCCTGGCTTATTTCACTCAACATAACAGAGCTTTGACTTTTGTGGGTTATATCTATTCCTATTTTCTATATTAGTTATTAACACAGAGAAAGAAAAATTCATTAATTCATTTAACAATAATAACAAATCTAATGTAGTTAATATAGTTTTCAAAATAAATAACTTTATATTCTGAAATAATAATATTTTCCAAAAGCAAAACAGGAAACCCTTTAAAATACTGATGTTTTAAAAAATAATTTTGCAAACCTTTTTAGATTCTAATAAATGCTTCCAAAAGAATATATGCAGTAAAAGCATTGAGTTTAGACATCAAATGTTGCCTCAAACATTTTTAAAAAAGAATATACTACTTTCACAATTAGAAATTAGCTTAAATGCAAAACTTTGTCTTTCTTTTTTTTTTTTGTCTTTCATTTTTTATTGAAGGAGTAGCATTTTCTGTTTTAAACTTAATGCAGGAATCCAGGAATATCTGTCTTCAACATATTTGTTTTAGAAATGATTTTTATAGGAAACATTAAACCCAACTAGAACAATACTATGTTGAACTATGTGAAATTCCCAATATTTGACCACTTTTTGACCTATAAAAATAAAAGCTTCGGCCCTGGCCGGTTGGCTCAGCGGTGGAGCATAGGCCTGGCGTGCGGGGGACCCGGGTTTGATTCCCGGCCAGGGCACATAGGAGAGGCGCCCATTTGCTTCTCCACCGCCCCCCCCCCTCCTTCCTCTCTGTCTCTCTCTTCCCCTCCTGCAGCCAAGGCTCCATTGGAGCAAGGATGGCCCGGGTGCTGGGGATGGCTCCTTGGCCTCTGCCCCAGGCGCTGGAGTGGCTCTGGTCACGGTGGAGCATCGCCCCCTGGTGGGCAGAGCGTCGCCCCTGGTGGGCGTGCCGGGTGGATCCCGGTCGGGCACATGCGGGAGTCTGTCTGACTGTCTCTCCCCGTTTCCAGCTTCAGAAAGGTACAAAAAAAAAAAAAAGTTTCATATGGCTGTTTCTATTATGGATAAAAGAGGACAACCTATTTGTGTTCCTTTTAAAAACTCTTTTTGCCCTGGCCAGTTGGCTCAGTGGTAGAGTGTTTGCCCAGTGTTTGGATGTCTCCGGTTTGATTCCCAGTCAGGGCACACAGGAGAAGTGACCATCTGCTTCTCCATCCCTACCCCTATCCCTACTCTCTTTATTTCTCTCCTCCCCTCCCATAACCATGGCTCAATTGGAGCAAGTTGGCACCGGGGTCTGAGGATGGCTTCATAACCTCTCCTTAGGTGCTAAAATAGCTCAGTTGCTGAGCAATGAAGCAATGGCCCAGATGGGCAGGGTATCGCCCTGTAGGGGGCTTGCTGGCTAGATCCCACTCTGGGCACATGCGGGAGTCTGTCTCTCTGCCTCTGCATCTCTCATTTAAGAAGAAAAAAAATCTTTCTTAAGGCAAATGTTTAACTACTCTAAGGAAAAATTTAAATTATACTTCAACAAGACTAGTAGTTTTGAAGAAGATTCCTGAAAAAAAGGTTAAAGACATGGTTTGTGGGTTGAGTCTTGACTAATAATGAACTAGAAGTTTATGATAAATTTGTTGGTTTTTGCCTTGTATTTTTTACTATAGTACATAACATTTTGTTTGAGATGAAAACTGATTTTACTTTATTTGAAATTAAAGTAGTAGATATCAGGGGCAACGTTCACAGTACAAATATTAAAATCAAGAATTTTTATTATTGCTGAACTAGTTTTATTAGAACTCACCATTATAGTACCAGTAGAGCAAAAATACTTTTCTTTGACTAAGAAGCAAAAATATATTTATAAGTTTGTCCACTCAAAACACTTATTGTGAAATATGTAGTTACTATTCAATCATATAAATATATATCCCTGTAGTGATATTTTTTTACTTGCAATGTATTCCTTCTTAGACCAAAGCCCAGCCTATTAACCCCAAGACTTATATAGAGATATTGCTTGGCTTTGATGCTTCATATTTTAAAATACAAATAGTTACAGTGTCCTGGTACCTTAAGTGCAACAAACAAAACAGCAACTTTTTAATTTATAATGAATCTAAATTTTAATTATTATTTTTTTCTCTGAACTGGGTAGTTGTTATAAATTATTTGAAAGACAGTGTGAGGCCTTGGCCAATTTGCTCAGTGGATAGAGCATCAACCCAACATATGGATATATGTCTCAGGTTTGATTTTCTGTCAGGGCATACATGAGAAGTGAACATCTACTTCTCTCCCCCTTCCTTTTCTTGTTTCATAGCCAGTGACTCAACTGGTTCGAGCATCAGCTCCAAGTGCTGAGGTTAGCTTAGTTGATCTGAGCTTGTCAGCCTCAGGCACTAAAAATAGTTTGGTTGATTCAAACATTGGCCCCAGCTAGAAGTTGCCTCCTGGTTGGGTGCTTACAGGAGTTTATCTCCCTATCTCCACTCCTCTAACTTTAAAAAAAAGAAAGAAAGAAAGACAGTGTAAAAAGTCAACAAATCTTTTATGACTGTACAGCTCATTTAGTGTCTTAAACCAATAGTGTTTTATTTTGGGAGCTAGGAAACCAGGAAATTTAGCCAAAATAAAGCATAAGAAAATGCAAGATGATTTTCTCTTTTTCTGACATCATTGTACAAAAAGCCAAAGGGTTTTTTTCCACCATCATTCAGTCCCGTAAGTATTCAGGTCCATGGCTAGTTATGATAAGATACCTGCAGTTATTGGGTACCTTATCAAAGACTTTTCAAAGCTTTCTTAAATAATGTCCATAAAGTAGAGGAATTCCTAGATAAATACAGGATAGTAGAAATGGAAGTAATATATATATATATATATAATACAAAATATAATTCTCAGTGGAGAGGTCAGATTCAGGAACACTAATAGCTATTCAGTTACTGGCAACAAGGAAGTAAGAGATGAAGTCCAAAAAGGAGAGAGAAGAATGGTGGCAATGTCTGTCACAACCAGGTGCTCCCAAACCCTGGGTCCCACTTACCATTCTTTCAGGGCACATCCTACGATGCAGGCCACCTCTGATGGATTGCGGCTACGGGGTATTGAGATATTGATGCGGGCTGTGCAATGGACTCTGGAAATCTGTCAAAGAATCATAAATCAATCAAAGAAAAGTCCATCTCTTCTTTAATTATTAACTCATGTTCCTTTTTCTTTGGAAAACAACAGCAGAGGTTTTAAACATGCTCAGGCAGAAGAACAAAATAATTGCTAATTTTTCTTTTAGGTTATTCCTTTAAAAACCAACAAACCCCAATCATTTTAGTATCTCCTCTGAGGTCATGTTTCTACAAATCATTTTTGAATCTCTGTTTTGTGATGCCTGTGTTTTCTATATTGTATCTGTGGCATCCAAAAGCCAAAGTAACACTCTAAGTCTAACCTTCTTCTCATTATCTGCTGTTCTAATCCATCTTTCTTTCACTTGTCTCCTAAACGAAGTCTGGTAGAGCAGGGAGACTGGGCAGTGCGGGATTGCCTGAGCTACCTGTTTGTTCTCATAAAGAAACTAATAGGGACCTCCGTGTAGAGAAATGGCCATTTACTTGATATCTGGGACAAGGCTTTGCTAAATGTTTTAAATTGAAGCCTTCTTTACCATTTTAGTTCTTTGATGTCACTGATTGCATAAAATGCTGATTAAGGTAATATACTCATAGAAATACTATGGCAAGCAGGCATATGGCCTGTATTAATAATCTTTTTCTTTCTTTCTTTCTTTTTTTTTTCTTTCTGAAGCTGGAAACGGGGAGAGACAGTCAGACAGACTCCCACATGCGCCCGACCGGGATCCACCCGGCACGCCCACCAGAGGGGGGGGGCTTTGCCCACCAGGGGGCGATGCTCTGCCCCTCCGGGGCATCGCTCTGCCGTGACCAGAGCCTCTCTAGCGTAGCACCTGGGGCAGAGGCCAAAGAGCCATCCCCAGTTCCCGGGCCATCTTTGCTCCAATGGAGCCTTGACTGCGGGAGGGAAAGAGAGAGACAGAGAGGAAGGAGGGGGTGGAGGTGGAGAAGCAAATGGGCGCTTCTCCTATGTGCCCTGGCGGGTCCCCCGCATGCCAGGCCGACGCTCTACCGCTGAGCCAACCGGCCAGGGACAATAATCTTGAAGTAACTATTTAAAGTAACTATTACCAAGACTAAAAATAATATCACACAAGTTTCAATGCTTCAGAGAGCAGTTTTTCTCAGAAATTCCTTTCAAAAACGTTAGGTGTAACTATCTTGGTGTCCTCATGCACAATTTTTTTTTATAATATCTCAGTCATGGGGCAGCTCTATTCTATAAACAGACTCAGAAAATAACTTCATAAACACAATGCAATTATACAAATAATATTTTAAACTATTTTGAAAAGGAGAGTTTTGAACTAATTTGATTAAAGCCATAAATTATTCTTTATCTATTTCCGTGTTACCATTCATGGCTTGACACTTGTGGAATAAACTGGTGTTAATGTAAAACATTAGAAAGAATCTCCCTCTTGAGAGCCAGCGTAGCTTAGCAAAGTGATATTTAATGTTTTCTATGATATTTATTTAACTAAAATGGCTGATTAGATGTGAAACAGAACAGAGGTTAATGATCTTTGTTATTGGTATTATAAAAAATTTAGAAAGAATAAAATAGGGTTAATGATGTATGACATTATTGTTATTATGGAGATTAAACTCATGCAGTTGTTGGCTGCCATAAAAAATGGGCACCAAGCTGTGAGTAATTAGCAAAAGTATATTATCTCCTAATCTTAAAATTAATTAGTTTGGCTGTAGTACTTTTTAATGTTGGTCTTCTTTGGCTTCATGTAAATATAAAAATCTGTACCTAATTTTAAATCCAAGTGATAAAAGCAAACTTGTGATGCTTTTCTACATCTGAGAAAGAACCAATGAAATCGATAGCCAATACCAAAGAAAATTCATGGGAAGGGACGGAATAACCTATAACTTCTGGACGTGATTAAGTCAGTGAGACCTATTGGAAGAAGTTTTGGAGACCTTTTTTAGCTTTGAGAGCAATCAAAACTTCTGATTTGACAAACTCCACAAAACCAGGACTACCCTTTTGTTTTTTGGATTGTTTAACAAAGAGACTTTTTGTTTTGTTTACCTTTTCTACTTGCATGAATTTTGGTTTGCCAGATTTAGGACTGGAAAACACTGGATGCCCGGTTATATACAATATTTAAATTGCAGATATACTATGAATGATATTTTAGTATAATACTTCCATGCACTATATGGGACCTACTTATACTAACAAATTATTTGTTGTTTACCTGAAATTCAATTTTATCTCAAAATTCTGTGTTTTATCTGGCAACCCTAAGTATTTTAAGCATTCTGAATTTTCTTGCACTAGCACTGGCTAATAGATTCAGACATTAGATTTGAAATGGAATACTCTTGAAGACATAAAAAAATATTTTTCCCTTACAATTAGATTCAAACTTCTGATTTTTTCCTGAACTATACCATCATTTGTTTATACAGAATTCAGAAGAACATTCACTTCTATTTATAGTGTGTCTTTATACTGTTGACCTACATATATTTTTAAATAAGGGTGCCTTTTCCTAAGTTCTTTCTGTCCCTAGTATCATAGCTAGAAATTGTACGCTAGAAGGGTATATATAATAGCTAGAGTGAACAGGGTGGAAATCATGATAATATTTTAAGACTATCTGTTGCTAACTTTGTTTATCCTTCAACATTCTCTCCTCTCTGCCTTCCTACTCCTAGTCACAATATGGCAAGTAATGTTCAAAAAGTTATAAGTTTTCAAGGATATTACTAACACATAGTTTTTCTATTCTTTTTACAAGGATATAATATAATTTCTAAGAAAGTTTGAAATATTTGGGTTCTAATAAAGGTTACAAAGCTATGTTTAAATTTCTTATTAAAATTATTGGGGTGACATTGGTCAATAAAATTATACATGTTTCAGGTACACAATTCAACAATACATCATCTGCATATTGCATTGTGTGTTGACCACCCCAAGTCAAATCTCCTTCCATCACCATCTATTCCCCTTACTTTCCTCCACCTCCCTCCACCCCTGACAAAGCTATTTTTTAAAATTAGTTTGTCAATATAAATTTTTTACATCATTACATTATTTTGTGCCTAAAGTGAGAACAAAAATTTGGGGAAAAATATATTTGATTCAGTCATCTTAAGTTGCTTGTTTGACTTTGACCATTTGTTTCAAATTATGTCATTTTTAGACAAAAGGACATATAGGTTTTCTGAGTGTTTTCTTTTTCTCTTAATTTGTTAAATTTTATATTTTTGGAGGAAAATAAATAAATTTATTCTTGATCTCATTCCAATTTGGATGCAGATCAACAAAGGTGTGAGTTCCTAGAAGGGATAATCATTTATTTTTGTGTTGCTATCAGGGAAAAATGTTGTGTAAAAAGAATTAGTGTATCTCTAATATTTACATATGCGTTAAACATGTTGAATTCTATCCTTATGTTTCCGTTGGCATTTGTTTATTGGCTTGTTGATATATTTTGTATTCATATGAGACTTATGAAAAACTCAGAGTCTTTGTGTTGAATCCATTCAGTCAATCAAAACTTAATTTTTACTTAATACTGTTGAATGCTGTGTGGTCACAGAGGTACATCAAGATTGAACCATATGAAATTGCCAGTATTTTTCTGCTTTTCGTGAACAAAAATGACAATTTCAAATGGCACAATCAAGTATAAGCTCTTTCAACTTCCCTGGAGAAACTTGGAAACATAAACAATCTAGTATAAGGTAATACATGAAAAGTTGTAGTCATGTGGACCAGTGCTTTCCACACTTTTCAGTCATCCACATAGCTGAGTGCCACTTGTATTTTTATGTACATTTTTTCAATGAGTAATTTTTAAATCTTAAGTAAATTTAACTGTTTTAAGCAATACTATCATTAAAACAGTGATTTTAAACGAGTGTGTTGCAAGAATTTTTAAAACACGCAATACCTGACTACTTAGGAGAACTGACCTCTCTTCCTTTATGTTGTCAAGTTAAAAAAAATGACAACAGCCCTGGCCGGTTGGCTCAGTGGTAGAGCGTCGGCCTGGCGTGCGGGGGACCCAGGTTCGATTCCCAGCCAGGGCACATAGGAGAAGCGCCCATTTGCTTCTCCACCCCCCACCCCCCACCCCCTCCTTCCTCTCTGTCTCTCTCTTCCCCTCCCGCAGCCAAGGCTCCATTGGAGCAAGGATTGCCCGGGCACTGGGGATGGCTCCTTGGCCTCTGCCCCAGGCGCTAGAGTGGCTCTGGTCATGGCAGAGCGATGCCCTGGAGGGGCAGAGCATCGCCCCCTGGTGGGCAGAGCGTAGTTCCTGGTGGGCGTGCCGGGTGGATCCCAGTCAGGCGCATGCGGGAGTCTGTCTGACTGTCTCTCCCCATTTCCAGCTTTGGAAAAGTTAAAAAAAAAAATGACAACAGCCAATACAACAACAGCTGTCCAGTGTGAATGGATCAAACTATGTATACCTATTTGTTTTTGTCAGGTCGGCAAAAAGTATATTTTTGATGTGCTGCAGAATTTTAGTAATTAGTTTATGTGTGCCATGAGATGAAAAAGGTTAAAAATTTTACATTAAAGCATACTGAATTGAAATGCTAGCTGTATATTTTCTAACACATCTTATGTTTATCAATGTACCACAAGATTCACCTTACCTACCAAGTGGGACTCATATTATTCCTTAGAAAATCACTGGTATTAATAGAAAATGCTATAGGAGTTTGGCTAGAAAAGTTGCTAGAAATATTTAATAAAAAAATAGATAAATCATTAAAGTTGACTTTATTACCTCAATATTTCGGGAATATGTTTTTAAATAAATAAATTATTTATTGGACACTTTTGATGTGTTCAGTAATTTAAATTCTATACCTGTTTTAACATACTTTACATTGCTGCTTCTACTCTTCCAACTACAATTATGTCCTCCCATGGAAATATGTCTTGAGTAATGTCCCCCAAAACAGAAGTATAAAATATGATGAAATAGCATCTTTTCCAAATACAAATTAAGTACTATATATAGCTAACACTGCATGGATTTCTCTCTGTATAATGCATTGCGTTTAGTTTATGCATTTATAATTGCAGTTAAATTCAGGCAGAGATATAGATCACCAAAGGGAAATTTTAGTAACAGAAATCTGAAAGAAAAGGGGAAATGACAGTTTTTTCTATATTTTATATCAAGTTATTGGGTATATTAGCTGAATCATAAAAATTAGCATTCTTATGGATTATATTGGCAATTTTATATAGCTTAATCTAATATGTATTCCTTCTCCTGAGGGCATTAAACCAACAGGATAGTTGGATTATCTATGAAGACATGCAATACATTTTTCAGGAAGGATTTCCTATTGCCCATCACCACAAGGAACTTGAAGGGATTCATTCCCTGAGCTATTTCATAGCAGTATTTGCGGTGACCTTTTATATAAGGCAAGTGAAAATGGTGCGTGTAGTAGTGGGACTAGATAAAGTAGCACACCTGCTTATATTTACCAATATCCTATCTGATTAAGTGAGACATCTACTAAAAAGATCACCTTTTAACAGATCATTTGCCTCCTATCCACAGTCAGTCAAGTGGATAGAACTATATCAACATAGCTGGGAGCAATCATCAGCCTGCTAAGTATATGGAAGGCAGACAGGCATGAGACGTGTGCACATGATTTGTCCTCTTTCAAAGGTCAGGTTGCCACACTGCTAGTGTATGCTCAGATTCAGGATGCCCAAATGTCCTGAGTTTAATTTTTCTGATGTCACCACTTGAATCTCATAATATGTGGTGAAACTGTAAGAGTAAGAAACAACAAGAGATTTCAATAGCATGAAAGAGATTTTTCTACCTACTGTAAAGACAAAATGTCTGTCAAGACATGCCTAATTCTTTTTATGCAATTATTCATTTCCCTTTAACAGGTGTTTATAATTATTTTTCTTTAAAAATGGATTTTGAGTGGCAAATTTAACTGCAATTATAAATGCATAAACTAAACGCAATGCATTATACAGAGAGAAATCCATGCAGTGTTAGCTATATATAGTACTTAATTTGTATTTGGAAAAGATGCTATTTCATCATATTTTATACTTCTGTTTTGGGGGACATTACTCAAGACATATTTCCATGGGAGGACATAATTGTAGTTGGAAGAGTAGAAGCAGCAATGTAAAGTATGTTAAAACAGGTATAGAATTTAAATTACTGAACACATCAAAAGTGTCCAATAAATAATTTATTTATTTAAAAACATATTCCCGAAATATTGAGGTAATAAAGTCAACTTTAATGATTTATCTATTTTTTTATTAAATATTTCTAGCAACTTTTCTAATTTTTTTCTTTAAAGTTTAGATATAGCTCAGTCTGAGAAATAGCATTTTTACAATTTTAATGTATTTGTATATATAAATACAAATGAATTGACTAATGTTAAATATTTAATATAGGGTTTACACTGAATTAAAATACACAAAATTTTAATTTAAAAATATTGTATCAATAATTTTTGAATATAATGTTTTCAGTTATTACTTTAACATATTATCTTTGAAATATTATCAAACTTCAGCCAGTATAGTTTTCACATAGCTTATAACATAATATATCACTGAGGAATACTTCTTTGATAACTATACCTAGAAAGAACACATAAAAGTTGTATATTTAATGTAAAATAAAATTATATGAGATAATTTTAATATCTATACTAAGCTTGTTTTACTGAATATATTTTGTTAGAAGTTTATGTGAATGAATCAACATCCTTTTTTTTTAATGGAATGTCTTACAGTCATCAAAATATTTGGACAAAAAGAACTGAGGTATCTTCATTAATTTTTCTAAAACTTCTATAGAATATCACGAGTTTTAGAAAGGTTATAATGCTGTTGGACAAAAGTACAGGTGCTTCATGCCATGAACACTTACCTATTTTAATAGATGTGAACAATGTAGAATTGTTTATTTAAAATATCATATTCATTTAGTAATTAAATAAAATATGAGTCTTTAGGTGGTAATAAATTTTCATTCTGCTTTATTTATTAAAATGCATTAAAATTAGATTATATTGATCTTGACAATAATAGAAATAAATGCAATAAGTGTTTTGATAGAAATGTATTTATTGCTCTAGTCTAATAAAAAATGTAATTGATAAGATTTATGAAGGGGTGGTGGTGGAAATACAATATTAGCAGGTAATTTTTTCAGTCAATCTTACAAATGATTTAGAAAACCTTAAGTTATATATAAAATTTGGCTGGAAAAATTTGCACTAGCTCTACCCACATTAGCCATGGTGAGTTCCTTTGGATAAGGTCTTTGCTTTTTTTTTTCATTGCTATGTTAGATGATTATTGCATAATTTCATATTTGCCAGAACACAAATGCATAAGAGAAAAACAAATATATTGAAAATTTTTGAGAGGGTTGTACATTTTCACAGAAATCACTTAAGTTGTTTTTTCAAATCAGCAATTTATTTTCACATCATATATTTAAAAGCTATATCTCAGAGATTCTGCTTGTTTTATTTTCTTTCATTATCAGCAATAACGTTAAAAATATTTAATTTTTTGCCAACCGATGGTGGCACAGTAGATATTGTCAAGATGGGATGCTGAGGTCCCAGATTTGAAACTCCCAAGTTTGCTGACTTGAGTGTGGGCTCATCTGGCTTGAGCACAGGGTCATTGGCTTGAGTGTGGGATCACAGATTGATGCCATGGTCACTGGCTTGATCCCAACGGTTGCTGGCTTGAAGCCCAAGGTTGCTAGCTTGAACCCAAAGGTTGCTGGCTTGAGCAAGAGGCCACTGGCTTGGCTTAACATCCTACTCCCACTTCAAGGCACATATGAGAAGCAATCAATGAACAACTGAAGTGATGCAATTACGACTTGATGCTTTTCATCTCTCTCCCTTCCTGCCTGTCTATCTCCTTTTCTTTCTCCAAAAACAAAAAATCTTTAACCTTTCATAATATAGGTTCAGTATTAACTGTCAGATAACATGTTTCACAGATTTTCTATTGAATTTTTGTACTTTTGTCAGCAGTCATGACATTATAATTCTTTAATTTCTTTAAGTACAATGTCAGAAGGAAGTTAGTTCTTGTCTGGTTTTGTGTTTTGTAACACTATGACCAGTATAGTAAAGTTTATATGTAACAGTTATTGAATGTATATATATAGTTTAGAATGCAGGGTTAATTCTCCCCAGTTTTCTTTTACCACTAATTTTGTGTATCTATATCATAATATTCCCCCCTTCCTTTTAATTAAGTATAAAACAATCTTGTTATAAATAGTACGTAAAAAAGTACTATCTGGCCTGACCAGGCAGTGGCGCAGTGGATAGAGCATCGGGCTGGGATGCCAAGGACCCAGGTTCAAGACCCTGAAGTTGCCAGCTTGAGCACGGGCTCATCTGGTTTGAGCAAGGCTCATCAGCTTGAGCCTAAGGTCACTGGCTTAAGCAAGGGGTCACATGGTCTGCTGTAGCCCCCCCCCCCCAGTCAAGGCACATACAAGAAACCAATCAATGAACAACTAAGGAGCCGCAATGAAGAATTGATGTTTCTCATCTCTTTCCCTTTCTGTCTGTCTGTCCCTATCTCTGACTCTCTCTGTCTTTGCCACAAAAAAAAAATACTATCTTAAATTTAAGGTGATTTAGGAACAATTAAGTTAATATCATTTTTCAACACTACTAAACTTACAAACTTGTTCTTATGTTTAGGTATGAATATAAAGTACATTAATATTGTTATAATGTCGAAAAGTAGGTGCCCTGAAGAGAAAGGCTTTACCTCTGACTATCATGTGCATTGGCAAAAAATATTCATCTTTATAAAGAGTGCAATTATTATTTTTTATTATAATTGAATATATTGGGGTGACACTGATTAACATAATTATACAGGTTTCAGGTGCCGAATTCTACAACACTTCTCTGTACACCATATTGTGTTCACTCCTGTCAAGTCTTTGTCCAAGAGTACAATTTAAAGTTACTAGTTACTTTATCTTGAAAATAACATAGAAATGAGTTTAATTAAATTTGGATGTCAGGGCCCAGGTCAGTTGGCTCAGCGGTAGAGCTTCCGCCCGACGTGTGGAAGTCTCAGGTTTGGTTCCCGGCCAGGACACACAGGAGAAGCACCCATCTGCTTCTCCACTCTTCCCCCTCTCCTTCCTCTCTGTCTCTCTCTTCCCCTCCCACAGCCAGCACTCCATTGGAGCAAAGTTGGCCCGGGTGTTAAGGACAGCTCTATGGCCTCCACCTCAGGCACTAGAACAGCTCTGGCTGCAATGGAGCAATGCCCCAGATAGGCAGAGCATTGCCCCCTGGTGGGCATGCCTGGTGTATCCCAGTTGGGCACATGAGTGAGTCTGTTTGACTGCCTCCCCTCTTCTCACTTTGGAAATATACAAAAAAAAAATTGGATGTCAGTAGTACAATATTTTAAGAAAAGAATTTCTAAAGTTAACTTCAGTATATAGTATAATTTTGTGAAACAATTTCTTAAGAATAGAAAAATAAATACGAGATTTCCATTTTTGGCCATATAAAGAATAAGGAACTTAAAGTTTTTATTTGTATAGACTACCTTGTGGCTTTCTCCAGCTGCCGCTAAGGTGCTCTGCGTTCTTCAGGAAGTTCAGGCCAGTTGGGTGAGGCCCTCATTTCATCAAGTGGCTAGCTCTGCTCTAGGTAGCGGTGAAGGAGGGTAAGATCAGTGTCCTTATTAAAGCAGCTGGTGTTAATGCCGAACCTTTCTGGCCAGGCTTGATTACAACAGTTCTAGCCAATGTTAACATCTATCGGGAGCTTCGTCTGCAATGGGAGCTGGAAGACCTGCCCCAGCAGCTGATGCTGCACCAGTGGGAGGTCCTGCCTCCTCCACCACTGCTGCCCAGCTGAGGAGAAGAGAGTGGAAACAAAGGAAGAAGAATCTGAGGAGTCTGATGATGACTTGGGACTTGACCTTTTTGACTAAACCTAAACCTCTTTTGTAACACACTCAACAAAAAGCTGAACTCAAAGAATAAAATAAATAGAAAAGACTGTCTTGTGGTTTGTAACAGTGTCTTCAAAAGAGATTGTGTTTAGGCCCTGACTTCATAGCTCAGTTGGTTAGAACCTCTTCCCCATACACCACAGTTACAGGTTTGATCCCAGGTGAGGGCACATACAAGATTTAACCAATGAATGCATAAGTAAGTGGAACAACAAATCGATGTTTATCTCTCTCTCTTCTTTTCTCTCACTAAAATAAATCAATAAACTTTATAAAAAGAGAAGTTGTGTTTAAAAACTTTCCTGTAACTTGACATCACTTCAATATTTTAAATGTACAGTGTGTCCTTAAAGTCATGGTGCACTTTTGATCAGTCACAGGAAAGCAACAAAAGATGATAGAAATGTGAAATCTGCACCAAATAAAAGGAAAACCCTCCCAGTTTCTGTAGGATGATGTGGCAGCATGTGCGCATGCACAGATGATGACATAACACCGTGTATACAGCGGAGCAGCCCACAGCCATGCCAGTTGAGATGTGGATGGTACAGAGGAAAGTTCAGTGTGTTTTGTGGCTCGCTAAATTCGAATCCATGACCAAAGTACAATGTAAATATCAGCACGTTTATAACAAAGCGCCACCACATAGGAATAACATTACTCGGTGGGATAAGCAGTTGAAGGAAACTGGCACTTTGGTGGAGAAACCCCGTTCTGGTAGGCTTTCAGTCAGTGATGAGTCTTTAGAGGCTATATGGGATAGCTACCTAAGGAGCCCTAAAAAATCTGTGTGTGAGCCCACATCGAACTGCACTGAATAGGTATGAAACTGGGAGAGTTTTCTTTTTATTTGGTGCAGATTTCACATTTCTATTGTCTTTTGTTGCTTTCCTGTGACTGGTCAAAAGTGCACCATGACTTTACAGACACACTATATTTTACCAAATAATTGCTCTGCAAAGGATTGAAAATTAAAAATAAAACAAAGAAAACACCTGATCCTTTACCTCAGATTTTATGTAGGTAATTTGAAAAGCAGTGTCTGAGAAAGTTAGGTTTAGCAAGCTGATGCACTGCTCAGAGACAAAAAAAATATTGGTTTTACAAAAACTGGGAGATCATATCTTATATTTTTGCATAGGGGACATGTGCAGATAAACAACATTATAACAACAAAAAACAAATAATGAAAAATAAACGTTAACGTAAACCTACTCTGCAGAGGGAGATTGTGGAAATACATTAGCTTTGGGTAAATGAAAAAAAACTCCCATAAGAATCTCAAACAATTCCTTTCTACTGCCAGTTTGAGGCCGCAAGTAATACTACCTATCTGGTCCCACAAAAACGGTATAAGAGTAAGTACAAAGTATTTCTGATGTGAAGTTAGCCAGATGTTACTTTCTCTTCAAATAATACAAAGACCTGAGCTTGCTTTGTTCTAAATAGCTACTTTCTAATTTATATGCTATTATTGTTAATGTTACCCTCAAACTTAGAACCTTTCAAGTGAAATAAATTAAATATCTAGGTAACCACTGAAAAAACAAAAATTAAAAACTGAGGTATGAAACAAGTAAAAGAAAATGTAATAAGAAACAGAAAAGTTGATACAAATAATTCCAAATTCTTAATATAGATATCAAAACATGTCTAAATAGTCTAAATTCTTCAATAAAATACACAATTATCAAAATAAAAATAAAAAGAAAACCTGGTTAAATATTCTTCATAAGAGGTACAAATGAAACACAAAGACAAAGAAAGATTCAAAATAAAAGATTAAAAAGAAAGCTATACCAGGCACATTCAAAACAAACCAAAATGTGTATGGCTGTATAGAAAGAGATCAAAATAGATTACAGGGTACAAGTATCCCTAGACATAAAGAGGATGGCAACATTTTGACTTTTAACTATGAGCAATGTATCTGGTTTATTCAACTTATGCTCTAGAACAGAGCAAGACTTAAACCTATGTAAGATAGTTTGATATTTATGCAGAGATGAACAACTAAACTGATGAAACTGGTTAGAGAGACCAGAAATGAACCTGTGTATATATTAAGATTTGACACAGAACAGAGTTGGCATTGGCAAAAGGATGGCTTATTAAAGAAAAGGACACTCGATCCACAGCTCACAGCATGCACAAAAGACAATGCTAGATGGATAAAAACTTAACTTTGAAAATCAGCAATTTAAACTTTTAGCATCAATCATAGAGACTATCTTAATGCACTTAAAGTAAGGGATGATTTCTTAATATTAAAAAAAACCCAAAACATAAAGTAAAATTGTTTGTCTATATTAAAATTAAAAGCATGTTCATTAAAAAAGGTGAGAACTTTTTAAATATTTCATATATATTCCCATAGATTAAAAAAAATTAGAAAATCCAACAATCCAGTGTCAATGTATAAAAAAAGTTATGGCTGAGTAGTATTCCATAGTGTATATGTGCCACATCTTCTTTATCCAGTCATCTATTGATGGGCTTTTTGGTTGTTTCCATGTCCTGGCCACTGTGAACAATGCTGCAATGAACATGGGGCTGCATGTGTCTTTACAAGTCAATGTTTCTGAGTTTTTGGGGTATATACCCAGTAGAGGGATTGCTGGGTCATAAGGTAGTTCTATTTTCAGTTTTTTGAGGAACCACCATACTTTCTTCCATAATGGTTGTACTACTTTACATTCCCATAAGAAATGATGACATCGGATCATTTATAGCAAAATGGTGGGATCTTGACAACATTATACGGAGTGAAATAAGTAAATCAGAAAAAACCAGGAACTGCGTTTTTCCATACGTAGATGGGACATAAAAGTGAGACCAAGAGACATTGATAAGAGTGTGGTGGTTACGGGGGGAGGGGGGAGAGGGAGAGGGAAGGGGGAGGGGGAGGGGCACAAAGAGAACTAGATAGAGGGTGACAGGACAATCTGACTTTGGGTGATGGGTATGCAACATAATTGAACTTTAAGATAACCTGGACATATTATCTTTGAATATATGTATCTTGATTTACTGATGTCACCCCATTAAAAATAAATACAAAAAAAAAGTTATGAACAGTTATTTCTTAGAAGGGAAACATGAATTTTAATAAACATATGAAAGATGCTTAAGCACATTAGTTATCAGGAAAATATCAGTTAAAGACCCAATGATATACCTACCAGACACAGATGTAAAGGTATGATAAGACAATATATTATCAGACCTGAGAAACAATAAGAACTCTAACACACTGCTGCAGGAATTATAAATTGGTATGTTTTAGAAAACAATTTGTCTTTTCCAAGTAAAATTCAAAATGTATGTACATTTTAATGTATGACCCAGCAATAGATAGAGCTCCCAGTGTCACTCTCATACTGAAGGAGGAAACTCAGACAAGAACATAACCCCCACATATATCAGCAGTATATAAATATATTTTAATATATGCAGATAACAGAGTCATATTAAGATCAAGTGATGAACAAATACTGTCATGAACATATTTCACAACTTAATATCAAGTGTCAAATCATGTCACAGAAAAGTTTCTTCAGTTTGATTTCATTTATGTTAAGTTCAAATATAGACCCAAACCCCAGGTTGTATGAGTATACAGAGATATGTGGGAAAGCCCATAAAGAAAAGAGAATGAATAATACAAAATTTATTGGTGATTGCTGAAAGGAGAGTAGGAACTGCCAGCTTTAGAGAGATCTGTATGGTCCCAACTACATAAATTGGTTTATGGTATTCATTTTATTACTACTGATTTCTTGTATGTTACCTACGTTCTTCTTTACGAATATTTAATAATAAAACTTGGTTAAAATAAATGTGTACATTATGATCTATTTGATATTTTGAAGTTGGTATAATATGTCTTATTGGAACATTGGGTACATTAAATGAACTAATCAGTCAAATGAAAAGTGAAATGGCAAAATAAAGATACTGGGCACAGTTGGGTCTTAGTTGTCATAGAAAATATGGCTGAATTAAATGACTATCAGGATCCTATTTTCTGTTGATATGAAAATATGCTGAATTAGCAATGGTTCACAATCAATCAGAATCAGATATCTCAAAAAATATCACTGACAACCTATTATTTTGTCCAGTAAATATATAGATATCTGATGAGATTACTTCAAAAGATACCTATAAAAGATTTGGCTGTAAATATTTGAAAGATGGAAAAAACACATAAAATTGTAATGTGTATATAGTAAATATCTTAGTACAATAACATAAGAGAGCTATCAAAAGTAGGTCAAGAATATTTCATTTCAGACCAAGCAGGACTAACCAAGCGACAAGCTCCTGCGTGTATTTCTAAATGTGTGTCTAGTTTGACTACATCAACTAAACTTTTTTGAGACTTCTAGGGCATTAACAATCATTTGAACCGAAATGACTGGAAAGGCATGTGTGGAAGAAGAATTAGAATCATGATGGATTATTTAGATGTAGCTTGACAAAATTTGCCATCAAAACTTGAAAAGGAACCCTCCCTCCCTTTCACATTTCATATGTGATCATAAGCGGAAATGGTTTCATTGAGTTTTCAATTCTATGTCTTGTTCATCTTTAAGTGAGTGCAGGGATTCAATTTGTGTGAGAAAATATGCTTAAGAGCGTACATTTTTCTCCAATTAAAAGAAACTAAAAAATTGCTGGTAAAAATATGAAAGTGTCAGATTTCTTCATCTCACATAATCATTATTCTTGGCATTTCTTGTGCTTTTAATTTTCAAATGTTCTCAACTTTTAAAGTGTGTCATAGGGATATGTCAAAGGGATAAAGTATGACACAAAGAATGGTTGCACCCATAGCTCATGATTTCCATGTATTCTGTTTCAGACAATTCATAGCTTGGGTCTTTATAGAAATTATTTTCATTTTCTAATAATAAGAATTTAATTTTATCTCAACTGCATTTGAGATTAATTGAGACCTTATGAAAAGACTGGATTATCTATAATATTTGAAAGGTTTATTCATCATCCAGTTATTTTATTTATTAAATTTACAATGGACATTTGCACAGAACAAAAGCTTATGTGCTGGATATTGTACCAAATGTGTAACTTTTTATTCTCATGTTAGGCCTATAAGACAGGCACAATTTTGTATTCTTTTCACTCATGGAAAAATGGGTCTAGAGAAGTTAAATGACCTGCCTAAGATCACACATCTAGCAAGTGATCTGAAACTTCTTTTACAAAACCTAAATCATACTCTTTAAGCATTGCAGTGCAATACTTCTTTTCCAGGAAGAGTTCTAAATATTTATCTTTCATTTTCTTTTTCTTGTACATCTGTTTTGTACCATTTGTTACCCATTTTACAAGTTTCTTTTTGCAAACCAATCTCCATCATTCCATAACAGTACTAGTTGTTCCATTTTTAACCAGTGCTTAAGATCAATGGAGCAATAATTGGAAGCTGGGGACAATTGAATTTAAGTTTATACTTAAAATTTAATTAAAAATTGCTCTTTTCATTTTTGTTGTCAAAATATGTTGCTTTATCTGTATTTGTCTATCTTCAAAAATTATAATATGAATCTTCACCATGGTTTTATCTATTAAGATGTGCTTATGCAAATAGATCTATATCTATCTATTTTGATAATCACTTAAATATAGCAATATCATAAGAAAATTTTATTCAGAAAGAAATAGTGCAGTGAAACATTTGACTCTAAAAAATAACTGTTACTAATTTTTTCCTTATTAAAGATAAAAGTGGACATGCATAAATATATCAAAATTATAAATATTTTGTTGCTTGAGAAAATTATGTATTTACAGGTGCGTCCCATTCCAAAGTTTGTCTGCTGAAATGCAGCACTGTAATTTACTTTTACAAAAAGTGTAGTTTTAAAATTAGGGTCACAAAAAGGTGAAGACAGGCAGTAATACACTTGTTGACCCTTCACAGGAATTACAGATAAAACCCCAGAAGTTGAGTCAGAGATAATCACAAGATCTGGAATTTACAATAACAAACTCTCCATATATCTACCTGTCAGACTTCTTCCTCTTAGGGAGAGACAAAAGGTCACTAAAATAGGTTTTTTCCTTGAAAATGTTTTTGCCCTTCTTTAGGGGATATTGAGAAGTTATAGTTTAAATTAAATAGGACCATTCAAATTTTTTTTTAATTGAAATAGTCTATTCCTAAAGGCCTAAATATTAAGAAAACATTATTTTTTCAGGAAGATTGTAGCAAAATTTGACAAAGAGTCCTAACAACAAAAAAGGAAAGGTAAAGATCAATCACTCACGCAAAGCTCAATGCTAGCAAATTTCATAAGATTGAACACTCGAGCAAATTTTAATTTAAATTAAATGGAAACAAATCCCATACTATTTTATGTCCTAATGTAGCTATATGCTAAGGTGAGTTAGTGTGGTATTGAAATAAAGACATCACATTCTTAATCCTTCTTTCTATTTTTTCTCTTAACAAGTAGAGGAAATTGTGATAATACTGTCAGTTGTTTTTTTAATTTCCTAGCAATAATTCTGTTGATCATACTCTGTTTTCTTAGGACTTCATAAACAATAGAAAACAATGTACAGTTATATTATTTTAAATTTGTTTTACAATATTAACATCATAATTTCACCTGACTTTATAAATATGAGAGCAACTATAGTTAAGCATCAAAGAAGTAAGTCCATGCTTTATTTTTCATATTTTCTTCTCCTTGGGTTTTTGTTTAAAAGGCATATATTACAGAATATTACATTTATTTTCATAAATTACAGCATACACATGTTTTAACATGAACATAAATAGTACGTTTGAACTTTATAATACACCATAATGATGTTTAGTGTTTCTATAGCATTTTAAAAATAATACCATTTTCCTTAGCTTCTAATTTACTGCAAATCTAAAAAATTTTAACCAACAGTTGAGCTGTTTAGTAGAAAAAATATTTTTTATATAAGTTGTAATCATGTGGGAGTGCTTATTTAAAATTTTATATTTATTGTGTGTGTTTAAAACAATGGTTAAGTTCTGGTTGGTTGGCTAATGGTAGAGCGTTAGCCTGGCATATGGAAATCCCAGGTTCAATCCCCAGCCAAGGCACACAGGAGAAGTGCCTATCTGCTTTTCCACCCTTCACCCTCTCCTTTCTATCTCTCTCTTCCCCTCCCACAGGCAAGGCTCCATTGGAGCAAAAGTTGGCCCGGGCACTGAGGATGGGATGGATCTGTGGCTTCCTCCTTAAGCGCTAGAATGGCTCCGGTTGCAAAAGAGCAATGCCCCAGGTTGGGCGCATGTGGGAGTCTGTCTCTCTGCCTCCCAGCTTTTCACTTCAGAAAAATACAAACATCCAAAAATAAATGGTTAAAATCACCACAATAAATTAACTGTTATACAAGAACATAGTATACTACCTTAAAAATTCAATGATACTTTTGAAAGAGAAAAATTCAATAATATGTTATTTTTATACCTCTATGTGTAGGACTACAGCCAATATTGTTAGAGGCAATAAACATTTTCAAAAAGCAACAATAGGCACACGTTGTTACTTACCAAAAAGATGTTATCTATCTGGTGTTCATTCTTCATGGCCTTCTGACTCAAGAAGGAACTAACATTTAATTGAGATGTTATCTCAATACTATTTCTCATTTTTAAAGATGAAGCTGAGGGTATGGGCCATGATCACTTTGCTTACTTTGTTTCCTCATCACCTAAGCACTAAGTGCTTAGTCCATAGTTGATGAATAAATGATATTTCTGGGACATGGTAGGTAAAGTTGGAATTAAACTGAAGTTATTTGACTCCAGGCTAAGAACTTACCCCATTATCCTTAAATAAAAAGAAGTCATCAAAAACAGTCATATAGAAGAGATTGATGTTCATGACACATGACTGTAGCTATAGACAACCTGATAAAATAGAAATTCAAAAATTAAAACACTATTAAGTTGAGTTTCTGCATTATTTATGAAATATTTTATCAGTATTAGTATTTAAAATGTTTCAGAATGAATATTTTTAAGTTAAAGAGGCAAACTTTTTAAATTTTTTGATTAATCAATTCACATGAAACAATTAGGTATGTCAGTTGTAACTTAGGCTTACCTGCCTATTTGAGACTTAATGAGTCTTACTTATCTTAGGACCATTTTCCCCAATTATGTCTTGTTTCTCTCAAAAATATGTAAGCTTGATTGATATTGACATTATAGAATGTGCCAACCATCAAATTTAGAGAGTGTTGCTTTCTGGCTTATGACATGTATATTCTTTTTTGGTTGGTTTATGAATGAGGTTACATGACAAAAAATAAACAATTTTATTTCCTCAGTTTTTACTTATAAGTTAAGTACATACTGTCTCCAAAGTACATATGAAATATCTTATCCAGATTCTTATGGTTTTTTTAATTTAAAGAAGTCTGAATTAATAAGAAATCAAATAATATCACTTTTTCTCTATCTCAAACTTTTATTTGGAATCAAGTTTGTTTTGGGATCATTTTTATGGTCTGTTATTGGTTCATGTGGCATCCTTAATTCTTAACTGTATTTGGTAAAAGGCATGCTCTGGTTTTTACCTTTTCTTTTTATTAATTTTTATGTGGAATTCAGATGTGAAAAGATGCAGTATTGCTTTGACTGTCTGCCATAATATAAAATGCAGTAAAATGTACAGCTGGTGATAGTCTATTTAGAATTTTTAAATGAAATATAAAGGAAAAGACCAGGTGCTTAATTTTTATATGCTGCATTTCATTTTAAAAATTCATGGCATCTTTTTGAATAATTTTTATTCATGCAGATGTTCTGAATATTGAAGACAGACGTTTATTTTATTTCCTTGGTTCCCACTTCACACTAAGCTTTTGCACAAAGAAGGTGGGTTGTATGGCTAAATTATTTGTGACTCAGAATTCTAAGGATAATTATTCTCAGGTAATTGCTAAATGACTCATGGCAAGACTTTCAGTGATGTGTACTTTGGTTGTTCTAGTTCAGATCTGGAGAATAATGATTGTTTAACATAATGGAAACTAACTTGAGGCAATTTAAGAAGAAATACATGTCAGTGGAAATGTGTTGATTCTTACAATAATAGGCAACTTCATTTATATTATTTGTTAGAAGATGAATCATTGCTGTAAGAACTGTATTTGACAAATTTCAGAATTTTTAAATTCTCAAATATTAAAAGTACTTCTTCTTTTTGGCTTTATACACATTATGAAAAGTTCAGTCTGAGTCATTTAGAATTAACTGACTAGAACTTATAATGATGATTTAAGCTTTGCCCCCAAATTACCAGTATATAAAAGTCTCTTGTTCCACCCTTTACATAAAACATGGGTCAATAGCTGGATAACTTAGAGTTATATGCCTGATATTCATGGATAACCCATGTGCTTAAGTAATAATTTGCCAGCTTAGTTATTGAATAAATATGCAGAGGATATCAGATATGTCTTATGAGTGATAATCATTATCAGTAAAGATGAGGATGAATTTATTTTGAATTAGGTTAGTTCTGGTATTTGATCATCTTCATTTTTCAAAGTTATATCATTCTGGAAAGAAAAATTACTAATAAATACCTATTTGAAAAGTCATCAAAAGTATTAAAATATAATGTATATGATCCTTTTAAAAAGAGCTATTTCTTATTGCTGTTTATTCTCTCCACTTTGACCCTCTTAACAGGAAGAATACGTCTGCCTGGGAGAGAAGAATCCCCAAATCTAGGTTTTGATCTACCTCTATTTCTCATTTATCAATTCAAGCAGATATATAAAAAAAAACAACCCCAAAAAATCCCCCCCAAAAAGAAAGTCCATTGTTTTGAATGACTACGTATTCTTGCTATTCATAAATTTCATTCCGTTTTCCTGATTTACCCAAAAATAAGGCAGTTTTCCTGTTGAGGTTAATTTGGGATATTTAAAATAATCCCATCCTCTAAAAAACAAAATTGAAATATTTTATCCTGGATATCAGTGACAGTCATTTGTTTTTCACTATATTTAGATTGTCACAGTATTCTTCTTAAGTCACAAGTTGATCAAGATTATGATCTCATTTTGATATAATGTAAGATTGCCAGGAAGAATAAGATTAAAAACCAAAACTAGAACAAAAAAATAAAAAACACACAAAAAATATTCACTCTTTCTGGTCCTAGCTACTATAGTGCAGCTAAAAGCAGCTCAATGTGATCTATCCCTCTGATTACGTTTCCTCTTGACTGTAAATTGTATTCCAAATATTCTTGGGCATATAATAAAACAGTTCACGGTATAGAAAGTACAGAATTGAATTAATTTTGTACCTTTGGAAAAATTTGACATCTGCATCAAACACAACATCTTTTTTTTTCTTTGGTATTGCCACCGGAAGAACTCAAGTCCTATAGGTTTCTTGGTTTTGTGATGAGAAAAATCTTCTGTTGTTTTCCATCATGAATTGTTTTTTTAATCTCTCAATGCAGGATGGAAAGAGAAGTAGAGCAGAATATCATGTTGTCCTGATGTCAGGGGTAGGCACATGTCCTGATGTCAGGGTTCTCACTCACTGTAGAACCAGTTGAGAAAGGCTGGGAAGGATGAGGAAAGAGTGCTGATTGTATAACCATACACAGTCACAAGCATACCCAGGATCCAAATAAAAGACCAAAGTAGTAAAAAGAAAAACCAACAAGTCAGTCATTGATATTCACAAAATTTACATTTTTGCTAGATAAAGAATGGGCATATGAGAGAGCATATTTAAAGTGCTAAGTGCTCAAAATTTCAATAATCGAAAATCATTTAAAAAAATATAATTACTAAAATTGTGAAATATTTTGATTTATTACATCAATACTTTAGCACGAAATCAATATTGCTAATGGTTGTGTGTTGGAGGAACAGAAGTGAAACAGAAAATTATGTGGAATAAATGGCTTTTAAGAAGTATAGATGTTAACCTTCCCATGATATTTCTCTCTGGAAATAAACAAAATGACAAAATGTGGTTTTGCTATACTTAATGTGACCAAATGGCTTTTGCTTTTAAAACAAAAACTAAGGGTAGAATTTTATCTTATTTGAATTAACAAGTCTCTCTCAGTGTGTGTGTATGTGTGTGTGTGTGTGTGTGTGTATGTGAGAGAGAGAGAGTGTGCACACGCAAGCTCAACATGCTCAGATGAATAAACTTAATGATGGGGTTTGAATTCAATGGGCTTCCAAATTTAGTAACCAAGCACTCTAATTTTTAAAGATAGGAAATTGAGATCTAGTAAAGCTAGTTTAGCTGACACCTTGTCCTTGATAGGTTCTTAAAATGTGCTCTTCCTTGGTGAGTGAATGAGGTCAACTTGTGATTCAATTGGCAGATTTTTATTTCCCTCATTTTTCTGACTTCATGCATGTGACGGTTTATCTGTACTTTCATTTCTAACATTGGGACTAACTATTGTGTCTTCTTCTGACTCCTTCCTAAGCATGACTCAGTTAACACCTGTAAATCACTTTGTGTAGTTCAGGGAAATGTGTGATGTAAATACAAGGTAGCTGTGAAAAAAAACCCCAAACCCACAAAACCAGAAGTTAATTTCCTTCAAAAAGCATTGATATTTAAGGAACATAATGCTCGCTTTGTCAAGCTCAGTTGCTAATATTTTGGAAACAAAGTTTTATTGTGCCAGACGCAACAAGAGCAGGTGAGCTCTTGACTAATGAAGTAGAGTAAAAGGAAAACACTGAAGCCTTTATAGTCCTGAAGGCGCAGGAGCAATAATTAGAGAAGTCACAGACAGACAGGATTGCTCTGATGATGTTTAAGTTTGATTATTCTACTGTGATATATAAAATTGTATTGATAAATGTAAGAAAATCAATTTGTGGGTTTTAGACTTTCTCATTGACTCTGTAAAGTCAGAGAAGTCTTAGGACTGGATCGTTGTACCCTTCTATCCTCTTAGAGTCAATAGGTTGTTTGTATATTAATGTTATGAAATAAGAAATCTTAGAGATTCAGAAAATGGACAGATGTTAAGGGCCTCCTTAGTTTCTAATTTGGTATCTGTCTTTGAAATTCCTGTTAGGTATTAAAAATAACAAATGAAACGCCTTTCATAAAGAAAATATTTTTACCCACTAAATAATGAATAGAGAAGATTGCTTCCTGGTAAGCAAGAAAATTCAAGATATTTTCTAACTTTGCCCCAGATCCTTTTTATAAAATTGACCCATACTGAAAAATACCAAAAGCTGCCTCAATGATAAGACTACCAAAAAGAAAAAAAAATAGCATAAGCAAAAAGAGCAGGGAGAGAGGGAGATACAGAGAAAAAGAAGGAAGAACAGAAGGATGTAGGAAAGAAAAGAAAAGGAGAGCAAGAAGAAAGGAAAGGGGGAAAAACCCCCCAAAAATCTGCATTGCTTCAGCAGTATTGGGAGAGGAAGGGGCAGACTTGACCTCACAGGTTTTTCTTTTATATAGTTTTATTTATGAAAGCTTTTAAGTGGGAATGTTTAAAAAAAGAGAAATAGGTTAGGCAAAACTCTTTGAAAATAAGTAAAATGTAAAAAGTAAAATGAAAACTGTATTTATACCACATTCAAATATGGAGAGAAATATCGGCTCTTTATTTTCTCACTAGCTGATCAATTTTGTCCACCACATGACCAGTTAAGTAGGGAAATGGATGGGAGGGGGTGGGTGCTAACTTGAGCCCGATTTGGTCATTTCCATGTCATTTGGCTAAGTATCCAATCTTTTAATCTTTTACTTTTTTTTTTTTTTCACGATGACATCTGAGTGTACATTCACAAGGGAAAGTGGATCTTGAACCCACAATGTTCCCCAGCTGCTCTAGTCTCTGTGAAAATGTCCTTTTGTATCAGGTGACTGCTTGCCCAGCTGGCTGTCTTGGCTAAAGTGGTGATCCACAAGTCTGCAGGTGTGGCCCTCCCTGCAGCCTCACCATTCCCCTCTGAGTCTCTGCCTGGCCTCGCTCTGCTGAGCCAAGTTTCATGAGGAACCTCTCAGAACCTTGCTAGCTTTCAGCTCAGCTGCTTTCTGAATTTCCTGTATTCTAGATACTTCTAGGTCTCATCATTGCATATAGGAAACACATAGTGCAGAAAAGCCAAACTAGCAACTCCTGTGCCTAATTACTGTGCAGTCACTGCCGAATCAACGTTTCTATCACAACCCATGGGTATGTTTGCACAGGGGCATCTGTGAACCAGTTTTGTCCCAGAGTCCTTGGGGCTGGATATTCTCCTCAATTTATCTATCATACCATTCTCTCCCCGGGTTGAATTCAGAGAAGGGAATTTACTTCGCTTATCTCCAGCTTCCATGTTTCCTCCCTCTTTTTTCTTCTCATGACCATCTAGGGCTGAAGGAGGTAAAATTTAAAATATATGTATTTTCTCTTACCTTGTAGCTGAGACTGCTCTTCCTAGCCTCCTTTATTCCTTACTTCAACCTTGTTGCTAAGTATTATTCATGAATGGAAATGGAAAAGGGGGAAAGAGAGGCCTAAATGTAGGAGAAATTAAGTTTTGGAGGTTATTTCCAAGATATCTGACTTAATATAAGAAAGAGCAGAGCTGCTAAAGAATTGGAGGTTGTGGGTCCTGGAAGAATAAGCTAAGAAAGGATGTTAGAACTGCTGTCAGCGATGGGCTTAAGGAAGAAACCAGCTGGTAAGAAATTCCACTGAGAGGGTTGGAAGAAAAATATTTGACTTGCTCTTGTGCTGGTCTCCAGTCTGTGCAACGTTGTAATATGATTTTCTCACATACAGTAGCTATCATGAAGAGGAACTCCCTGCTCTGCATGAACTAGGGTAAAAAAAGAGAGCTACTCCAGGAATCAAATGACAAAGACAATTCTAGAGAATGAAACTGAGGACAAGAATTCAGAGTGACAGGTCCTTCAGCAGAATAAAAGCAATTTGGTTTTCTCCTCCCACTACAATGTCATATGAAATTCCCAGAAGTGAAAAAGTGAACAAGAAATCCCTTCGTGTTAAAATTACAGTTGTTTTTTCAAGTTACTTCTATAACCAAAACACACAACATGGTGAGAAACAATTAAAGCACATTTAATTATAGGCATACCTCAGAGATATTACAGGTTGGATTCCAGACCACCGCAATAAAATGAATATCACAATAAAGTGAGTTGTAATCTTTTTTTCTGGTGGAGGGTCGTGCCTTCAATTTGGAAAAGAAAAGAAAAGAAAAGAAAAAGATAACAATTCCAGTAACATCTTTGACGCTCAATAAAGCAGACTGCAATAAAACGAGGTATGCACGCACATAGAGTCTCCATAGAGCCGAGTTCGGATTAGGATATGCACATCTTTTACTTTGCCTTAAAAGGATCTATTTGCTTTATCTGAATGTATTCCTGAATCAAGTTCTATAAAGGGGTACTAAAACAATACTTGAAAGGTCGGCATTAACCATAAATAATATCAGATTATACAGGACCTGCAGGTCATTTGGTATAAAGAGAAGTCACTTTTAGTTCTTCTGATATTCCACCTCATATCTTAAAATAAGATTTTAAGAGCCCACAAATATTGCCAAATGTGCTTGGTATCATTGGAAAGACACTTACTTGGCTGGTGTTCATCTGTATCATATATTATCCCATTTATTTTTCTTTCTCTGCCTCCACTCTGAGCTCTGTAGGAGAAACTGCTATAAAGTCATTTCCAAGTTACGCTTTCCTTACTGTATTATTTTTGGAGATAATTAATTCCAGAATTTTGATCTCTTCTTCAATAGAAACCTAGAACCATTTTTATTAATCATTCTTGCCCCTCTATGGACCTATTCTAAGGCTTCTGAAACCCTACATATTAAAAAAAAAATCCCAGCAAGTTACTAATTTATCATTTTTGGCAAAGTATAAAAAAAGTATATAAAAAAGGCCTTCTTTTACCCTCTCTTTTAATTCAATTTAATAACTTATTTGCTTGCTTGACCACCGAGTTTTATGTGATAAACTAGTCATGTGCAAAATGACATTTTAGAAGTGATTTTGAAAGATCTGTATTTCATTAGAGCCCCATAATATGAGTGACTCTTTGGATACTATAGCATGGCAGGGAGCCTGTTTTATAACGGTATATTTGAAAGATATATTTATTGTTCCCCACAAGAAAAAGCCAAGCAGTGAAGGTAAAATAAGTTAAACTTTAGTCTTGAGGCAGAATCCCTGGGGTACATTTGGGGCCATCAAAAATCTGACCCCTCTTCCCAAACGCAAGCAAAACTTCCAGGAGTTCTTAGTCAGCTTATAAACAAAGAGGAGAACATACAGAAGTAATGAAATTTCCAACTGTGGAGAAAAGGACTCATTTATTTTTTTTAAATCAAGGAATGATTGATGTGGTTGCAATTTGATGTCTGCTTTTAAAGAAATTCTTTATTTCACTATTCCCCCATCTCTCGCCTGCCTCCAGCTATTTTGTAGCAAAGCAATATTCATCTCATTCAGACTTCCAGGGTTGAATTAAGGCTGCTGGATTATGTTTTCTGTTCTTCCTATTCTTCACTCCCTCTTAATTCCATGTTTGTTACAGTGATGCAAATTGTGAAAAAGTCGTGTTTATTTTTTACTTTCAAACTTCTCATTGCTTTTGAGCTACCTGTTTATTTTGGCGGCATATTCCCATTTTAGGCAAACTCTTATAATACATGGGTTCAGTGTTAGCTGAACTCTAACACTGTCTGAATTTTAATCATAACATGAATTAGGGAGAGAGTTTTATTTTGTGTGCGGTGAGACTAAATTTATAAAACGTATCTCTAAAGAATGGCTGTGCTGCTGGAGACAACACTGTTCTAGAACTTATGCTGCCTTTTCTTAATTAAAAAAAGGTTTCTTTTTAATTTGGTTTCTCAAGGCAAATTTGGGAGATTACAATTTTCTTCTAGAATATTCTTTCTAAACTGAAACTGCACATTGACACACCAAGAACCCAGAGAGGCAGAAGCTGACACTCCATTTTGCATTCTTCCGTTTCATGTGTCTTTAGGAATCCTCCAGCTCTTGAGTGCAGATTTTATCGGAGCTGAAGAAGAGGAGTCTTCTCTCATTCTTTGTTTCTTTTTGAAAAGCTCGCTGAGGAATTATAATAAGAAGCGTCCTCAATGAGATTAATGGATGCCGACAAATATGTGTGAAGTAGCCAAGTCAACCCGGCATTTCAGGCATTCAGAACTGCTCGCAGAGGTCCTTAGCATGACATGGGTCTCTGTAATAGGAGCCCAATTCAAAATGCCAGAGTGTCAGCCACCAAGCAGGTTCAGAAGTTTGCTCTAATATATGGTGATATCGTTTGTTTTAGTTACCTGGGAACTTTCAGGGAGGGGTGGCTTCATTCTTTTCTACCTCTCCTATGTGAACGCCCTTGTCATTGATTTCTACTTAAAACCATTTATGACTCTAGCAGATGTTTCTGATTTAGAAAGAGCACTTTTTGAACCATTTCTTTCCAACTTCCTTCCCCCTCGACTCCCCCTCCCTGCTCCTCTCAGGAGCTAATTCCAGTCAGGTTGGAAATTACAAGCATGTTGTTTAGTGCCGGGAATGATGTGCTGACTGATGAGCAGAGGTAGGGCTTGAACCGGGTCCCAAGGAACAGACTTCAATAGATTAGAGTATCAGTCTACTGAGAAATGTGCCATGCAGAAGCTTGATTTCCCTTCAGTCCAACTTAATTTTTCAGAGTCTGTAACTGAGACTGGCAGTTCTGAGCCCCTTGTTCCTTCAGCACAATTTATCAGCACAAGGTCAGAGAATTCTTTGGGGCCTGTTTCTCATGAGCAATGATAATTATGCATATAGGCATCCCTACTCATATTATGTAATGCCCTGAGTGAAGCAGGGAAACTGGTTTTGATTTAGAATCAGAAGCACCATCACCAGACCCAAATATATCCAACTTCCAACTAACCCAGGAATCACCTCTCATGTTCTGGATCAGATCCATCAACACACCCCCAATGAGGACACATCCTTCTCTTTATGACTATTGATGGGCTTTCAGCCTGACAATTCAAAAATGTGCCATTGACGCAGGCCACATTCAGAGGAGTACGCCTTCTGGGATTTCTCAGTCATCAGCCTAAGTGGGGGTGATTTGGTGGCAGGAAATGTCTCCAGATAATGCATTCTTCTAATTTCTTTTTCAAATACTCTGCATCTTAGCTATTAATCAGGGAAGCTCCCACTTTTCCCTGTCAGAGCCATTCAAACATTTGGCCCAGGTTTTGGCTGTGGGAATGAATGAGCCATGTTCAGTTCATTGCAAGGCTAAGCAGATCAATGCTCCTATCACTGTCTGGTTAGATGATATTTAACATCACTCTAAACAAAAGCATTTCCAAGCAAAGAAAAAAGGTGCTAGGAAAAATAGAGCATTTGAATGGACACTCTGCACTAGTCTTCCTTACACAAAACCCAGAGGATTTTGTTAACATTTAAAGCTTTTTTTGACCCTTAGGGGATTATTACATTTCACAAGCTGGAACTAGCAGTGATAGCTATTAGATGAGGATCATTGTAGCCCTTATCCCTAGAAAAGAATTAAAGAAATCCAGGAAGATGTTAGGCTTACATTTGATGATTCATGAGATAGTTAATACAGGTAAAACAGATGGTCAGAGAGAAAAAGTATTATTAGGACATTTGAATAACAAATGGCCCAAGTGACACTTCAGGGCTGCCCAGAAATACTTTCATTCATTCCACTGGACAAAGCAACTTACTACACTAGGCTCGGCCACATTCTCACTTTTCTTCTAGGTGCCATTTTTATTGCTTTCTTGTCGGAAATAAAACAAAGGAACTAACCAAAAATCTACTGTTCTTTATTGAAGGGTGTATTGTATCATACAACAGACAGACATAGATTTTTAAAACACACTAGCCATGATATTGCACTGTGTTGTGCCAATGATTTGCAAAAACAAGCATCTTAGCTATTCATTATTTGTACCTTGTTTGCCAGCATTTCTGTAAAAATTTTCCAAGGTTATTTCTTATCGTGTGTGGCTGCAAAGAAATATATTTCATCTGAAGAGTTTTCTTTAATAATAATGAGAATAAGAGAAACCCAGTGGAATTTTGTGTTTGTGTGTGTGTGTGTGTGTGTGTGTGTGAGAGAAAGAGAGAATTTTTTTGGTTTGTATATTTTCTCTTTCTCTTTACATTATTTCAATCCAATCAGATGTCTCAAGAAAGTTGGATGCCAGAAATGATGAATTACTGAAGCCTGTCCCAGGGATTGACATTCAGTGGAGGTAGAATGTGCTGGAACGTTCAGTAAGTGAGCTATGCCATGGTCTTTCAATAGTGTATACCTTATGCTGAGCAAATTGAGAACTGACAGCTAATAATTTGGTATATCAAAAAACAGATTATAAAAACTGTCTGCATAAAACAAATTTTTATAATATTATTTTGAGTACCAGATAGGAATAAACTGTTAGTGGCTCACAGTGATATAGTTTAGAGAAACTTAATTAAGCTGACTATATGTAGATATACAACAGAATACTGTGTTCTGATGGCTATTTTTCATTTATTAAGATTTTAAATAATCCATGTGATAAAAAAAAAGTCAAGAATCTATTTTGGTTAATGTCACCACACTTTATTTCTATTTTATTTTATTTGTATGTGTTTTGGGTCGTATAGTCTATTTTAGCCATTAGCTTTTGTCTTAAGCTTAATGACAAATCCTAAGAATATTGAAATTAGAATAGGCTTACTAGGAATATTGTTGAAACAATATGATATTTTAATACTTATGAAATATTAATATATATATATATAACTAAAAGCCTATCTTACTTTTCTTTTGCTAGAAATAATCTTTTGGTTAGGTGTTTAAAAATAAATGTAAACCATTCCAAAAAATATGTATTCTTCAGAAAAACAATGTGGGCTTAAAATAGTAGTTTGTATTGAAAAAACCACAGTGGAAATATACTTTTCATATGTTGTGAATAAATTCCGAAACATATTAACACAGATACTGTAATATAAATATTTTTCTTATTTCCTGAGACTTGGTATAATTACTTTTATGTCTCCACATTTCATTTTATACCATCTTCAGTTTCTCTTGTAAACAGCCAAATTAGAAGACAGCTTTATATTTTAATGTTAAAATCTTGGAGGCGAGGAAGGAAGGTAAATTTGTAATCCTTCACCAGCATTGGGTTTGAGATCAGCACAGTTTTGTATTCACATACTAAATGTTTGAAAAAAACAATCTTTTTCCTTATGTGCAATTCAAATAATTTCATCTCCTTCCACTCTCACAGCAGACCATGTGCTAGGGTCCGTAGAGCGGTGTAAAGGGAATTTTTAATGCTCTATCTTCTCAAATTGAAGCCGACTCCCAGTAATATGTACACTTAAGCAGAATGATGCTGAGAAAAAGAAGAGTTACAGAAGAATTAACACAAACAAAAATAAGGACTTCAATGCAAAGGACAGTGAATTTCAATCCAGTGAAAAATGGTTAAAAAAATATTTTTGAGCTGGTACAGTTTGTGTTGCATAAAATTTGCAAGCGACTCTGCTTCATCTAGTCATCATGAAGAAGCAATGTTTCCTAAACAAATAAACGGTTACCAACTAGAGATTTCCAATACTAGTAAATCAAGTTTTCTGAAATCAGATGCCTTCTAGAAATTTTATTCATTAGTATTAAGTATATGGCCTTCATAAAATTTTAATTATTTTCTGATTCTTGGGCTTGCCAACTGTGGTCTTGTCAACCTCAGTACTTTTCAAGAATGTAACCCTGAAGTTAATGAGAGACTCCTGTGTAGTTGGTACAGAACAGACAAATGGGACAGCAGCAGTTCAGCACTAAATCAAATGATTTATTTCAATAAAGCAATAGTAGGATTTTTGATGGGGATATATATGAACTCAACAAGTACCCTTAGAATTCATTTTTAAGGCTGCAAGGATGATACTGTGCTAGATTTTGGGTTAGTCCTGACAGAGAAGATAGGTGGCCACAAAGTCACGTTGGAATCTCAGAGGGTTTCTTCTGCCCTCTAAAAACTTCCACACTGTATCTCTGTGTCCAAACTGAACCCAAACCCATTCACTGCATGAGAGTGAGCAGACTGCAAAACGATTAGTGATTTCAACTAATTGGGGAACAGTTGGCAACAACTCAGTCCTTTTTTCTAACTTTCTGGCCTCTCCTGCTGTTGTAGAGACAGCTTTCGCTGCTTATGAGGTAGGTAAGATTTAGACTGATACCAAGTGACGCATAAACCGTGTAGCCCTGCCTACTGGCAACCAACATTGCTGGGCTCACGCCAGCTTTCCTTGGCATGGCTGATTTTGCTCATGCTGAAAGGGGGCGTAGGGACCATCAAGCCAAAAGAAGCTGAGCTTCAACCTCAGCTATAAAGTTGCCTGGAGGGACCTTTGAGCAGAATTCTCATGCCTGCTATTCTAAATAGTTATCCTTGCTTTACATTACTCCCAGCCTAATGTAGGGAAATTTCTCCAACATTATGTCTTACTTTGGTAGCATCTCCACATCCCTCTTTACCTCCCTTTGTTCCAATAGTTGTGTGATCCATCTCCTAAACATCTTCAGTACTTTCTTTCTAAGCTTGGGTTTCCCAGGTAAGACTTAAATTAAAATCTAGGTATTATGAAGCAAAACTATTAGCATATCCCTAAAAGCTTCTCACCCAGAGATCGGTTGTGCTCCCTAGCTATTTTATTAATAATATCACTCATCAAACAGCAACTCAGGCACTTAGAATGTAGTCTGATATCTTTATGAGAGACCCAACTAATGTTTATATATATGCAAATATATATACTTCTTAAAACCACCCCAATGACAAACACAAAGAGAATAACTATCGCTTGGAATTTCTTTTTGGGGGTGGAGTTGGACTTTATCTGGTAAAATCCAGTGGGCAGAGAGCTTGAGCCCGGTGGTTAATTTTATATCAGATTTCAGCCAGCCGGCTGTTACTCTTGTCTGCCGGTAGACTACTTTCTCTGTCACTTGATATTAGATGTATTATACACCAAGCAGTAATTATCTTTGACACATAATTATTATGGTTTTGATGACAAGAAAATTTTTTCTTTCCCTGCTTTCATAACATATATTCCTGAAAGTCCAGGCTTGCAAATGCAGCTAAAAAAATTAAAAGCACTTGGCTTCAGGTCGAACTTGAGAAAGGGAATGAAACAAAAGAATTGTGTGTGCATGAGGGAGGACAGTTTGAGGAGGGCAAACATTTTTTAAAAAAAGAAAAATATACAGACGATCTGAAAGTTTCCCAGATCACCTCGCATACGTAGATTGCCGAACAGGAATGAAACCTCGGAGGGCCATGAACGCCCTGGGGAGAGCTGACAGGCCAGGGACCCAGCAGGAAAAGCCTGTCTTTAAACTAATAAACTGATCAAGGCTGGGATTAAAAACGAGAGGAGAGGGAAGGAGGAGGCTCCCGGCAAGGCCACACGAACCACACAAATGAGTTTCTAATCTTGCCACATGGGCATTTTCCAGCTTTACACTCTGAGTCAACCCCAGCTGCAGGCCTGGATGAACAGTGTAACAATCCTTGCCTGTAAACAAAGAATTTTTTTCTCTCCAATGATCAGAATGAGGCACCTTGAGCCTGGGGACTCAGTGGTATTGAAATAGGCAAGTGCCTGGCATTCCTCCAGCTACACTTGCAGCTGTATTTCTTGCAACCAAGTCACCTAGCTTTGGCGGCAGAGCTCGGTTTCAGTTCTCTTAGACAATTCTCTGAAACTTCTGCCGAGGAGAACCTGGGGACAGTGTGAGGTGGCAAGGAGGGTGCATGGTGTGGAGACAAGGGGATGGGGACAAAATAGGGGTGGATTGGAGAGACTTGCTAAGGACTGGAATTATAATACATGGATGTAATAATTTAACTCTAGGAAGCTGATGTTATCCAGGATCTGATTAGCAGAAGAGGAAATCTGTTGGGTTGGCTTATGGTGATTGCATCAGGACCGAGGATTTGTTTTCCTCTTCTCTATTTAGAAGTAAAAAATGTGGGCACTGGGGAGTCACTTATATTCCCAAGGGTGCTCTGTCTCCTCATAGACTTCTCAGCTGTAACTCAAATAATAGTAATCAAGTTCACATACTTGAAAGCATCTCTAATTTTAGTTCATTTTATTCATTTTATTATTTAGAGATGGGGAGTGGAGGAGGGGGGGGAGAGGCTGCCATCTATGACTAATGCTATCTTGCAGGCTCTTAAGCCATATTTAGTAACATGGGGTATAAAAATAAGCTTTTGGTTCAATTTTTTTTAAGTTGACTTCTGTTTCCTTTCTTCTATTCCCTCTCCCATAGACGGATTTAACTAATTACACTTTCAGCTGAATGCTGATAGACATGTATTTATTATCGGTGCTGTAAGCCCTGGAATTCTCTTTCCTCTGTGAGGCCACAGACTTATACATTAAACTCAAGTCCCTGTGAGCTGTCAGAGTTATGGTCCAGCCCAGAGCGGTGCAACATGATAAAGTTTTCAGGCCCTGTTTAGTTAAGACTGAAGAGCTGGGACCCAGCCAATCTCCGACACTCAGGGCTCTTTTCACAGTCCAAAATGATTTGGCTTAAACGTTTCCAACTGTGATGAGGTCCCATTTCAGTGATTATGCAGTCATTCACTTTTCCACATCAACATCAAAGTCATTAACAGCCGAGTATTATTGCATTGGCTGGAATTCAGTTAAGGACTAGAGGGAAGTTGCTCTTTATTAAGATAAATCATTGCCTTGGTTATGTCACCCATGAAATAATCAATTTACTGTGTTGGTTAATTTCCTCCCTCTTTGATCTGTGAATTAAATTCAACAGATCATTGTTTCACACGACTACCACTCAAAAAATGTTTTAAGGGAAAAATGTATACACATGTTCTGATGGCCGTGGTCTTACAAGTATGATAAACAACACTGCAAACTGAAGGCTCACTTCATTCCATCTTTCATTTCCACAGTTATCTTATCTCCCCACTGCTCCAAGGGCAGGGTAACACCCTGATCTAGCTGGGTGATCCTCTCTCTGAATTCTTGAAGTGTTCTGTTAAGAAATAAAATGTTAAGCAGAGCTATCCTTAATACTTTGGGATCATAAACTTGAACCAAATCCAGTGTGGGATATCCTTGTCTGGAATTCAGGATGAAAAAGCAGCACTTTTTACAAGGATGCTCACTTGTAAATGTGAGGCATCCTTTAGAAGGATCCCTCTCATAAATACAAGGCATTCTTTGCTCCATAATTCATAGCTTCTTATAGGGAAAAGAACTTGAGTGGGATGTTTTATTTTTCCCTGCTTTGGTGATTCCTATGAGAAATATTCTTGTGCTTGGATGATTTAAAAATATTTTTTCATAATGAAATATTTCAAACATACAGACAACTATATAGAATAATATAATAAAAATCCATGGATCCACAACATAACTTTATTAAATCTTAACTTTATACTTCAGGTGTGTGTGTGTGTGTGTGTGTGTGTGTGTGTGTGTGTGTGTGTTTAAAGGAATAGATATTATAGATACAGTTGAGGACTTCTATGTATCCCCTACCATTCTCTCTGTCCTCAAAAAGAATAGCTGTCATGAGTTTATGCATGCAAATACTTTCTTTTTTTATTTTACTTTGCTACATATTTTTGTGATTACAAGCAACAGATAGGTTATTTTACAGGTTTTTAAACTTTTTGAATATGATATTATATTCTATGTATCCTTTTGCATTTTGCTTATTTCAGTTACATTATGAGTTTGGGATTTACCAGTGTTGATACCTGTAGATCTAAATTACTGGTTTTAACTGTGGCATAGTATTTTGTTGTATGAATACATTTACATGTTAGCCATGTGTCTTTGTTTACAAGTATTTTTGTTGACAGGTGATTTTCTGTAGGGCACACACAAAAAACATGGGATTTAGAGGGTATTAAGCATTTACATGTTTAGCCTTATTAGACCTTGCCAAATTACCAATTTACACTCTTACCACTATTATATCAGAATCTCTATTGCTCCACAAACTTTTTGTGCTAGATGCTTAAACACAATATTTAAATTAAAAATGTCAGAGTAACGCCACTGCTCTCTGGTTTCTGTGTGCTCAGTTCCCACATTGAAAATAAAGGAGAAAAGTGCAGTCAACTTAATTCTTGTGAAGGTGAAAACTGCCCAACAGTTATCTCTTACCTGTTTCAACCTTGACTTTGGAGATCTGGCTCAAGAAATATATATAATCAAGATAACAAAGAGGGCTACCTATGGCAAGTCATTTATTTTTTCAAAAAAAATATGGCTAACTCTTTATTGTCAGCTGAAATGAAAATATATGACAATTTTTCCATGTTCTTCAGACACAAAATAACACTTTAACAGAATCATTTGAATAAATAGAGATCTGCAATTTTAATACCTACAATCTCAAATTTTCAAAAAGATGGCCAAACCATTTCAAAAATTTTAAAAAACTTTTCTGGATGCATTGAAATCAAATAGCATTTATTGGACACTTAAGAAAATGTGGAGTATGATGACAGCTACATGCTTTTACTTAGGTGAACATGGGGTTCAGCAGCTAAGAATTTATCATAGAAAAAATAAATTCAATATTAAAGAGAAGTAAGAAGAATTTAAATGTGCCTAGGAAATCAAGTCCTAGCTCCAACTATGGTTAACCCCAAATTTAAAAGTGCTTGCCTTCCCAAATGGGGTGGCACAAATCCACATGGAAGACACAGGAAAGGGTTCAGGAATTATTCTCTCACCTACACTGATGAAGGGTTATTCCCTAATCCAGGGGAAATGGAGCTTGACATTTAGTATTTAGTTAAATATATGTATACATGCTGTACAGAGCACTCTAAAAAATTACACATTGGCATTATTATTACTTTACTTATTTGCAAATAAGGCAATAGAAATTTTCCCATATCACTTCCGCTATTTCTAGGTGGACATTAGGCACCAAATCAAATGTGTTTCATTGGATCTTATTTTCAATTAGGAGAATGGCAATGCTGGGTGCCCCAGGCTTCTCCATCTAATCCGTCCTCCACCTATCTGTGCTGCTCTGGGGCTGCAATAAACACACTCCTGTGTCCCCTGGCTTCTGGTTGGGTTTTGTTAGTGTTGAGCACTGGTAAGAGACTGGAGGATGGGAGAGAAGTGGAGATATCTATCCTTTCTCTCTGTTTTTTCCTTAGACCATTCACAACTTTAAAAAAGTTGTTAAAAATATTTTCAGACTTTATGGTAGAAACATCAGACTGGTAAAATAAAAGATAACTGAAAAAATTAGATTGTAAATAATTGTACTTTTAAAATTTTTTATAAAGGCAAAAGTTCTATCCTTAGATATAAAATTATTAATATCATAACATGGATGAGTTTCTCAGAACTATATCTGAGCCTCAGTTTCATCATATGTAAAATGAAGATAATATGAGTACCTACCTTCAGGATTGCTGAGAAAAATCTAATGAACTCGTGTAGCAATTTTCAGCTGATGGGCCATAAGACTTTTTAAAACATACAATATTTGATTATTTATTCAGAGGCACTGATCTCTTTTCCTTTAGATTGTCAAATTTAAAGATAATGACAACAGCCAACACAGATATAGCCATCTGAAGTGAATGAATCAAAATTATAATTTTTTTTTTTGGTCAGATTGACAAAAAATATAATGTATTTTTTGGTGTGTCATAGAATTTTAGTGATTAGTTTATGTGTGCTATGAGACAAAAATAAAGCTTGAAAATCACTAAACTAGTGAGCATAAAGCATTTAAAACAATATCTGGTGTGCAAAAATGTTGAGGTTATTAGTCTCATCATTTTCATGTTTGACTTTTTCATTTACCATATCTTCTCAGTGGTTATCAAATGATAATTTGTAGTTTTAAAAGTAATGGAAACATTTTTTTTTCCAGGATAAAGTTGAGATGTTATCTTTGCCAATTTTTTTATGAGCACCTGTGGGCAGGAAAATAGTTTTGAAAGATTGATTATTTTTTTTTCCTCTTCTATTTCCTAGTTGATCCCCTGGAGCCAGATAATCTTGGCTTGAATACAGGTTCCATCTTTTACTCATAGCATGACCTTAGACTAAACTCTAATTTTTTCATCTGTAACTGCATAGAACTGCAGTGAGGAATCATCAGAAAACGAATTTAAATTACTTAAGTCAGCTCTAAATGAATGTGAGCTCTAGTAATCTATTGTGATCATTGTTATTATATTTAGTTGCTCTTCAGACAGCAAGAAGAGTGAAGACAACAAAATCTATTGTGGCATTCTGCCGAGTGAGCTTGTAGAATGCCCATTTAAGGGGCACACTGTGCTTTCGGGGGCATTCTACAACACATCCATCACTGCGTCTCTGTGTTTGTCCATGCTGGGGACCAGCACTCCACCCGATGACCTTGTTCCTATTTAGGTTTAGCTTGATTTTGAGGACCTTTCTAAGGCATGTAATTTTGCAGCATTCCTTTAAGATAAACTGATGGCAGGATTTAAAAGATAAACTGAGGCACAGGGATTTCAGATGTCCTAAGTCATACAACATGTAACAACTGTTTGTTTTTATCTTTCAGGAAAGGGGAGAACATAATGAAAACCCTTTCCTAGAAAGCCTTTTCAGCTAATACTTTGATTTTGTTGTTCATTTATGACTGGAGAGAATGTGAGGGGCCAGAAGGGCCAGTGACGGTGCTTCCCAGATCCTCTGTGATGTGTGCAACACTTGTCTACTGTCGGGATCCGTGGGAGCTTGAACACTGAAAAAATACTTTCTCTCAATTTTTTACCACAGAAATACTGGACTAACCTCTTTCTTTGACTTAAGATTATATCATTATGATAGTCTGTGAGCTCACTTCTGAAAACACTAATGATTAACGGAGAAAAAACACAAGTATCATTCTTTAGGCCAACACATTTATCGAAAATACTTGACACCTTAAATATACAGACTTTTAATTTTATAACTTGAGGTAAATAATATTTAAACAGGTCAAAATTTATACATATTTAGTCCCAAACACTTAAGTTTTATCAAACATTTTTATTTTTATTTTATTTATTTATTTTTTGAGAGGGAGGAGGACAGAAAGGGAGAGAAATGAGAAATATCAACTTGTAGTTGCATCACTTTAATTTTTCATTGATTGCTTCTCATACATGCCTCAATTGGCAGGGTGGGAGGCGTTTAGGCTGAGCCAGTGAACCTTTGCTCAAACCAGTGACTTGGGCTCAAGTCAGTGACCTTGGACTTCAAATCAGCAATTATTGGGCTCAAGCCAGTGACCATGTGATCATGTTGATGTTCCCACACTCATGCCAGTGAGCCTGTGCTCAAACTGGCGAGTTCATGCTGAAGGCAGATGAGCTCATGCTGAAGCTGGCAACCTTGGGGTTTTGAAACTGGGACACAGGAGTGTCCCAGGTCAATCAATGTTCTATCCACTGTATAACCACCAGTCAGGCAAAATTATTTATTAAAATCAGGAAAATATAGCCTGACCAGGTTGTAGCACAGTGGATAGAACATCAGCTTGGAATGTTGAGGACCTAGGTTCGAAACCCTGAGGTCGCTGGCTTGAGCACAGGATCACCAGCTTGAGTGTGGAGTCAAAAATATGATCCCATAGTTGCTGGCTTGAGCCCAAGGTCACTGGCTTGAGCAAGGGATCACTGGCTTGGCTGGAGCCCCTCAATCAAGGCACATATGAGAAAACAATCAATAAACAACTAAGTGCCACAACTATGAGTTGATACTTCTCATCTTTCTCCCTTCCTGTCTGTCTGTCCCTGTCTGCCTCCCCCCGCTTCTCTCTAAATAAATAAATAAATAAATAAATAAATAAATACAACTAGAAAAAATTATATTTTCCCCCAGAGGGGAAATATATGTTGAGAAAATATGATTTTTAGATTATCTCTGATTATAGCAGTTAAGAAAAAGGGGAAAAGAGTAGGTGAAAATGTATGTATACATGTGGATGTATGTGGATGAATTCCCTTATACTTTATACTACCAAGAAAATATTAGCTAGGAAACAGTACCAGAGATAATACAAACTAAGATTAGATTCAGTTTAATACTACAATGATTTCAGTAAGAGTGATTCTCTTCATTTTAAAGATGGTCATTTCTTATAAGAATTTCTCATTCATACCTGTTATTATATTTAGGGGTTAAAGATGTGGAATTTAATGGTAAATAACGTTTAAAACTAACTACATTTGCTTTTAAACAGTCCCGTCAATCAGTATCTAAAATTTACCAGAACTAGACATTAATCCATCAAGTGGTTGGAAATTGCCAGGGTATTTTAGGCTACTTTAGCAGTTCATATTTTATAATATTACTGTCTGCACATTACTAACATTAAGCATAATTTCATGCAGAAGACAATTAGATTAATGAATGACTCTTGTGTTGTCAAATCCCATGAAAGTCATTTCTGTAAAACGAACTGGAAAATCTGTTCTGTATTTTAGAAGAGGTGGCAGTTCCTATACTAGACAAAGACCAACTTTTGTATTTAGTTACTAACATATAATTCTGACCTGGAATTCTAACCTCAGAAAATGGTCCAATATATTCATGTCCAAAAATAAGTTCAAGTCCAGTGAAGCAGCTCATTATTCATTGGGTAGGATATGAAAGAGAAGCTTAATATTTTACTGATGAGTCCAAGCCCAATAAAATTTGTTATTTTTAATTCAGGTAAAAGTCAACTCTCTATTACTCATGATATTTCTGAATTAGAAGTAATTCCTGTTCGAATTGATGACCATATATAGAAATTTCAAGTCTTGATCATCTGTCTTCACTGATAAATAATATTTTGGCCTGTTGAGAAGTTGATTTCCCAGATTTATCATACAATAAATGGCCTTAAGAAGAACAAAGTTAGATCATTGATCATCATTCAGAATTATTTATGCCAGGAACTCTCGTTATATGGGTCATATAATTAGATTATCCCGTCTGTACTTTGGAATATATTTCTTCCAAGGCCATATGAAAAAGAAGAGTCAGAACCTTGCCGTCAATGAAAAAATGTTAGCCTTTGAATACAGCTGAGGGTCACTGTACCAATCCTTTTATCTTATAAGAAATGATGGGTCCAGACCTGGCTGATTGGCTCTGTGGTAGAGCATCAGCCCAGCATGTATAAGTCCTAGGTTTGATTCCTGGTCAGAACATACAGTAGAAGAGACCAATATTAGTGACCAATATATGCTTCTCCACTCCTCCTGCTTTTCTCTCTCTCTCTTTTTCTCTCTTCCCCTCCCTCAGCCATGGCTCCATTTGAGCAAGGTGGCCCATGACACTGAGGACGGCTCCATGGCCTTGCCTCAGATGCTGAAATAGCTCACTTGCTGAGCAATGGAGCAGCAGCCCCAGATGGGCAGAGCATCACCTCGTAGAGGCCTTGCTGGGTGGATCCCAGTCAGGGCACATGTCTGTCTCTCTACCTTCCAGCCTCTCACTTAATAATAATAATAAAAAGAAATGGCGAGTCCAGAAAACTTAAGTGTAAGGACCATGTGTTAATAGCAGAACCAGAAAGAACCAGAATTAGCATGTAGGGATCTGGCTATTAATTTAGTGCTCTCTCTCCTACACTTAAAGAGTGTTTCCATTTCTGTTATTTCTATAAAAATCTGTCAGATATATGTCAAAAATGCAGTGACCTAAGGTGAGTACAGGAGACCAATGCTTTGCTGGAAGATGGGATGGATAAGCTAGATCACAAAGTGACATGGGTTGGGTTGTTCTGGCACAGCAGCTTCATGAGCTCTGTGGGCAGCCGAGAAGGGAGGATTGAATAAAGGGGAGAATGGGAACCTGAGCAGACAACCCTTTTGTGGTATGCTGAGCAAGGACAGTGTCTCAAACTTGGGAAGACGATGGTTCCATCAGAGGCTCAGTCAGGACAGCTGGTAAGAATAGTATGGAGAAGCATTTCCAAAATTTTGGGAGTAGGATTGTAAGGCATACCAACAAAAGTAGAAATCATAATGAAAAAAAGGTTAAACAGGATTAAAACAGAATGAAAAGACAAAAGGCAAACTTGAAAAGACATTTGCAAATTAAGAAATAAGCAAAGAGTTTCTAACCCTATTTTAGCATAGTGCTTATTAACAACAACAACAAAAAGGAAAATATAGAAATGGAAAATAGCAATAGACACAGGAGGTAAAATTGGGAGAAATAATACATTTTCAACAAACAGAAAATGTTTATACTCACAAAAAATTAAATAAGTAAAAAATTTAAAATATTGAGATGCAATTATTTTTTATACTGAACTGCTAAAGATAAAAAAGAGTGAAAACACACTAAATTTGAAAATTGTGAGAGATATGGGAGACCAACCATTGCTTAGACTGATGGGACTTTAATTGGTATAAGTTTTTTGGAGAGTAATTTATAATGTATCCCTAAAACCTAAAAATGCACCTACTTTTTTTTGTATGTATTTTTCTGAAGTGAGAATCAGGGAGGCAGTCAGACAGACTCCCGCATACTCCCAACCGGGATCCACCCGGCACGCCCATCAGGGGCGATGCTCTGTCCATCTGGGGCATTGCTTCGTGGCAACTGGAGCCATTCTGTGCCTGAGGCAGAGGCCATGGAGGCATCCTCAGTGCCTAGGCCAAACTTTGTTCCAATGGAGCCTTGTCTGCGGGAGGGGAAGAGAGAGAAAAGAAAAGGGGAAGTGTAGAGAAGCAGATGAGCGTTTATCCTGTGTGCCCTGGCCAAGAATCGAACCTGGGACTTCCACACGCAGGCTGATGCTTTACCGCTGAGCCAACTGGCCAGGGCTGCACCTACTTTTTGACCGAGCAATTCTACCTGTAAGAATAAATTCTAAGGCAATAGTCATTGAACATAAAAATTTAACATTGAAAAGTAATATTAAACAGTGGAGAGATTGGTTAAATAAATGATATATTCAGATTGTGTATAAAGCAGTTTACTTATGTATAAAATGTGCATGAGTCCCTATCTTATTTTATTGTAAAATTTAATTAATAAATATGTATAGTAAAGACTATAATTATATTAATAATAATACAATAATAATTATTACATATTATTATTATTATTATGTACATTGTCTTTAAAGTGCTTTTATGTTTAGGGGAAGATTGGTACAGGTGGATGTAAATACCCCATGGCATTGTATGCTTGTCAGGCTTACAAGGACAGGCAGGTGGACAGTATGACCGTGGCCCAGTGAGTGCAGGGGAGCATTGGAAGATGATGATGATGATGATCTTGGAGATGAGGCTGGGACCAGATCACACATGGGCTTCTTTTTTTTTTTTTTTTAATAATTTTATTTTTTTAATGGGGCGACATCAATAAATCAGGATAAATATATTCAAAGATAACATGTCCAGGTTATCTTGTCGTTCAATTATGTTGCATACCCATCACCCAAAGTCAGATTGTCCTCTGTCACCTTCTATCTAGTTTTCTTTGTGCCCCTCCCCCTCCCCCTTTCCCTCTCCCTCTCCCCCCTCCCCCCATAACCACCACACTCTTATCAATGTCTCTTAGTATCACTTTTATGTCCCACCTACGTATGGAATAATGCAGTTCCTGTTTTTTTCTGATTTACTTATTTCACTTCGTATAATGTTATCAAGAAACCACCATTTTGCTGTAAATGATCCGATGTCATCATTTCTTATGGCTGAGTAGTATTCCATAGTGTATATGTGCCACATCTTCTTTATCCAGTCATCTATTGATGGGCTTTTTGGTTGTTTCCATGTCCTGGCCACTGTGAACAATGCTGCAGTGAACATGGGGCTGCATGTGTCTTTACGTATCAACGTTTCTGAGTTTTTTGGGTATATACCCAGTAGAGGGATTGCTGGGTCATAAGGTAGTTCTATTTTCAGTTTTGTTTTTTTGGGTTTTTTTTTTCTGTATATTTCTGAAGCCCGAAACGGGGAGAGAGAGTCAGACAGACTCCCGCATGCGCCCGACCGGGATCCACCCGGCACGCCCACCAGGGGGCAACGCTCTGCCCACCAGGGGGCGATGCTCTGCCCATCCGGGGCGTCACTCTGTTGTGACCAGAGCCACTCTAGCGCCTGGGGCAGAGGCCAAGGAGCCATCCCCAGAGCCCAGGCCATCTTTGCTCCAGTGGAGCCTCAGCTGCGGGAGGGGGAAGAGAGAGACAGAGAGGAAGGAGAGGGGGAGGGGTGGAGAAGCAGATGGGCGCTTCTCCTGTGTGCCCTGGCTGGGAATCAAACCCGGGACTTCTGCACACCAGGCTGACGCTCTACCACTGAGCCAACCGGCCAGGGCCCTATTTTCAGTTTTTTGAGGAACCACCATACTTTCTTCCATAATGGTTGTACTACTTTACATTACCACCAACAGTGTATGAGGGTTCCTTTTTCTCCACAGCCTCTCCAACATTTGCTATTACCTGTCTTGTTAATAATAGCTAATCTAACAGGTGTGAGGTGGTATCTCATTGCAGTTTTGATTTGCATTTCTCTAATAACTAATGAAGATGAGCATCTTTTCATATATCTGTTGGCCATTTGTATTTCATCCTGGGAGAAGTGTCTGTTCATGTCCTCTTCCCATTTTTTTATTGGATTGTTTGTTTGTTTGTTGTTGAGTTTTATGAGTTCTTTGTATATTTTGGATATTAGGTCCTTATCTGAGCTGTTGTTTGAAAATATCATTTCCCATTTAGTTGGCTTTCTGTTTATTTTGTTATCAGTTTCTCTTGCTGAGCAAAAACTTCTTAGTCTGATGTAGTACCATTCATTAATTTTTACCTTCACTTCTCTTGCCTTTGGAGTCAAATTCATAAAATGCTCTTTAAAACCCAGGTCCATGAGTTGAGTACCTATGTCTTCTTTTATGTACTTTATTGTTTCAGGTCTTATGTTTAGATCTTTGATCTATTTTGAGTTAATTTTAGTACAGGGGACAAACTGTAGTCCAGTTTCATTCTTTTGCATGTGGCTTTCCAGTTTTCCCAGCACCATTTATTGAAGAGGCTTTCTTTTCTCCATTGTGTGTTGTTGGCCCCTTTATCAAAAATTATTTGACTATATAAATGTGGTTTTATTTCTGGGTTTTCTATTCTGTTTCATTAGTATGAGTGTCTATTTTTCTGCCAATACCATGCTGTTTTGATTGTTGTGGCCCTATAATATAGTTTGAAGTCAGGTATTGTAATGCCCCCAGCTTCATTCTTTTTCTTTAGGATTGCTTTGGCTATTCGGGGTTTTTTATAGTTCCATATAAATCTGATGATTTTTTTGCTCGATTTCTTTAAAAATGTCATTGGAATTTTGATGGGAATTGCATTAAATTTGTATATTGCTTTTGGTAATATGGCCATCTTGATTATATTTATTTTCCCTAACCAAGAACAAGGAATATTCTTCCATCTCATTATATCTTTTTTGATTTCCCTTAACAATGGTTTATAGTTTTCATTATATAAGTCCTTTACATTCTTTGTTATGTTTATTCCTAAGTATTTTATTTTTTTTTGTTGCAATCGTGAAGGGGATTATTCTTTTGAGTTTGTTCTGAATTGTTTCATTGTTGGCATATAGAAAGGCTATTGACTTCTGTATGTTAATTTTGTATCCTGTGACCTTACTGTATTGGCTTATTGTTTCTAGTAGTCTTTTTGTGGATTCTTTGGGGTTTTCGATGTATAGGATCATATCATCTGATAAAAATGATACCTTTACTTCTTCTTTTCCGATATGGATGCCTTTTATTTCTTTGTCTTGTCTGATTGCTCTGGCTAGAACCTCTAGTACCACATTAAATAAGAGTGGAGAGAGTGGACAACCCTGTCTTGTTCCTGATTTAAGGAGGAAAGCCTTCAGTTTAGTGCCATTTAATATGTTAGCTGATGGTTTATCATATATGGCCTTTATCATGTTGAGATATTTTCCTTCTATACCCATTTTGTTGAGAGTCTTAAACATAAAATTGTGTTGTATTTTATCGAAAGCCTTTTCTGTGTCTATTGATAAGATCATGTGGTTTTTGTTCTTTGTTTTGTTGATATGATGTATTATGTTAACCGTTTTACGTATGTTGAACCATCCTTGAGATTTTGGATTGAATCCCACTTGATCATGATGTATTATTTTTTTAATATGTTGTTGTATTTGATTTGCTAGTATTTTGTTTAGTATTTTAGCATCTGTATTCGTTAGAGAAATTGGTCTGTAGTTTTCTTTTTTTGTGCCATCCTTGCCTGGTTTTGGTCTGAGGGTTATGTTGGCCTCATAAAATTGCTTCTTCTTCAACTTTTTGGAAGACTTTCAGTAGAATAGGAACCAAGTCTTCTTTGAATGTTTGATAAAATTTGCTGGTATAGCCGTCTGGGCCTGGACTTTTATTTTATGGGAGGTTTTTAATGTTTTTTTCTATTTCTTCTCTACTCATAGGTCTGTTTATGCTTTCTGCTTCTTCTTGACTCAGTCTAGGAAGGTTGTATTGTTCTAGGAATTTATCCATTTCTTCTAGGTTGTTGAATTTAGTGGCATAAAGTTTTTCATAGTATTCTACAATAATTCTTTGTATATCTACGGTGTCCGTGGTGATTTCTCCCCTTTCATTTTGGATTTTGTTTATATGAGTTCTTTCTCGTTTTTCCTTGGTAAGTCTTCCCAAGGGTTTGTCAATTTTGTTGATCTTTTCAAAGAACCAGCTCCTTGTTCTATTAATTTTTTCTATAGTTTTTCTGTTCTCTATTTCATTTATTTCTGCTCTGATTTTTATTATTTCCTTTCTTCGGCTGGTTTTTTGTTGTCTTTGTTCTTCTTTTTTTAGTTCTTTAAGGTGTGAAGTTAAGTGGTTCACTTGGGCTCTCTCTTGTTTGTTCATATATGCCAGAAGTGATATGAATTTCCCTCTTATCACTGTTTTTGCTGCATCCCATAGATTCTGATATGTTGTATTGTCATTTTCATTTGTCTGTATATATCTTTTGATCTCTGCCCCATTCATTTTTCTTCTTTGCCCCATTCATTTTTTAAAAGTATGTTGTTTAGTTTCCACATTTTTGTGGTATTTTTTTCTTCTTTTTTGCAGTTGAATTCTAGTTTCAAGGCTTTATGATCAGAAAATATGCTTGTTACAACTTCAATTTTTCTGAATTTGCTGATTTTTTTTGTGGCCCAACATATCAATTCTTGAGAATGATCCATGTACACTGGAGAAAAAAGTATACTCAGTCACTTTGGGATGAAATGTCCTGTAGATGTCTATCATATCCAGGTGCTCTAGTGTTTTGCTTAAGGCCACTATATCTTTGTTGATTCTCTTTTTGGATGACTGATCTAGAGCCGTCAGCAGTGTATTGAGGTCTCCAAGTATGATTGTATTTTTGTCAGTTTTTGTTTTAAGGTCAATAAGTAGCTGTCTTATATATTTTGGTGCTCTTTGGTTTGGTGCATATATATTAAGAATTGTTATGTCTTCTTGATTCAGTGTCCCCTTAGCCATTATGAAATGGCCATTTTTGTCTCTGAGTACTTTTGTTCTCTTGTAGTCAGCATTATCAAATATGAGTATTGCTACACTTGCTTTTTATGGGTGTTATTTGCTTGGAGTATTGTTTTCTAGCCTTTTACTTTGAATTTGTTTTTATCCTTGTTACTTAGATGAGTTTCTTGTAGGCAGCATATAGTTGGATTTTCATTTTTAATCCATTCTGCTACTTTGTGCCTTTTTATTGGTGAGTTTAATCCATTTACATTTAGTGTAATTATTGACACTTATGAGTTCCCTTTTGCTATTTTATAGATTGCTTTCTGTTAGTTTTGTGTCTTGTTTGATCCTTCTCTTAAGTTTTTCTATCTTTTGTTTTTATTTGGTTGTATTCCATACATCTTTCCTCTGTTGCTATCTTTTTTAAATCATGTGTTTCTGTGGTGGTTTTTTCAATGGTGGTTACCTTTAAGTAATGAAAAGGGTTCCTACCCTGTTCATTATAGTGCACTATTTTGTGAGTACTTTTGCACTCTATCATCCTTTGCTACTGTTAATCTCCATCCTCTCCCCCCGCCCTTTCTTTTTGTTGTTGTCACAGTTTAAATTTGGTTTTATTGTGTTCTTCTTGGAGCTTTTACTTGTGGCTTTGTTTTTTTTTATTCTTTGTATCTGATTGGAGAACCCCCTTTAGTATTTCCTGGAGTGGGGGTTTTCTGATGATAAATTCCCTCATCTTTTCTGTATCTGTGAATGTTTTTATTTCTCCTTCATATTTGAAGGATAGCTTTGATGGGTATAGTATTCGTGGCTGAAAGTTCCTCTTTTTCAGGACTTTAAATATTGGGGTCCACTCTCTTCTAGCTTGTAGTGTTTCTGTTGAGAAATCGGATGATAATCTAATGGGCCTTCCTTTATATGTTGTATTCTTCTTTCCCTGGCTGCCTTCAGAATTTTTTCTTTGCAGTTGGTTTGTGCCAATTTCATTATGATGTGCCTTAGAGTAGGTTTGTTGGGGTTAAGAAAACTCAGAGTTCTGTTTGCTTCTTGAATTTGAGGCTTTAGTTCTTTCCACAGGCTTGGGACGTTCTCATTTATTATTTGTTTGAGTATGTTCTCCATTCCATTTTCTCTCTCTTCTCCCTCTGATATACCTATTATTCTTATGTTATTCTTTTTGATGGAGTCAGATTATTCCTGTAGGGCTATCTCATTTTTTTAAATTTTTGAGTCTCTTTCTTCTTTTCTCTGTTGTACCTCAAGTTGCTTGTCTTCTATTTCACTAATCCTACCTTCTGTCTGGCCTGTTCTATTAGCTAAGCTTGTTACCTCGTTTTTCAGCTCGTGAATTGAGTTTTTCATTTCTGTTTGATTTGTTTTTATAGTTTCAATTTCCTTGGACATATATTCTTTGTGTTCATTGAGTTGTTTTCTGAGCTCCCGAAATTGCCTTTCTGTGTTTTCTTGTATATCGCTGAGTATTTTTAGGATTTCTATCTTGAATTCTTTGTCATTTAGCTCCAAGGTTTCCAATATATTAAATTTTTTCTCCATAGATTTTTCCTCATTTATCTGTGTTACCTCTCTTTCTTTTGTATCCATGATATTTGATTTTCTCTTCCTTAATGGCATCTGAGGGTGGTTTTGTTGATAGTATTAATGAGATTTAATAAAGAATAAAAAGTTAAAAAAATAAAAAATCAAAAAAAGTTGTTTTTATTAAAATTAATAATGAAATAAAGAAAAATAAAATAAAATTTAAATTTAAAAAAAGAAAATTTGTCCCCCCCCTCCTTTTTTCCTCTCCTCTCCTCTCCCTTCTTTCTTGAGAAAATTTGTGGTGAATTATGAATTATATTGTACTAAATAGAACAAACAATGCCTCTAATGGAGGGCCTGAGTTGGGGAGAAGTAATAAAGGGGCAAAAAAAAACCTGGAAAAAAGGGGGTGTGGACCCACAAAAAGCAAATAAGGAAACAATTTGGCTCAAAGATAAAATGATTTGGTTTTAGGTGTTGGTTGACTAAGAGTTATTATGAGAGGAATAAGAGGGCAACAGGAAAATGGGGAAACAAATTAAAAAATTACTAATGTATTTAGTAGAACAAGAACTAGATAAAATGGAGAGCCAGGGATGGAAGCACTGATAGTGAGTTAAAATGGTGAAGTAAAAACTCCCCAAAATGCCACAAACATAAGTTTGAGTCCCAGATAAGATAATTTGTTTGTTATTGAAGTTTGAATGAGAGGAGATGTAAAGGAGATAGGAAGAAACTAATATAGAGGGAGAAAAGAAAGAGAGAGAAAAAAAGAGGGAACCACTAAAAGAAGAAAAAATAAAAAAGAGGAGAGAGAGTTAAGGGTTTTGGATTGCAACCCTCACAGAGAGAAAGGAAGAGGAAATAAAAGATAATGGGAGATGTAACACTTATGGGCAGTGCAGTTCAAGGAAAGAAGAGAGTAAGACCAGCAGAGAGTTAAACGACCAAATTGGAGGAGGAAAAAAAAAATTAAGAATGAAGATAAGAGAAACAAACGAACAAATATAATAAAATGGGATAGGTTATAAAGTTTGTGGATTATTCTTGATTTTGAGAGGTTATCTTCTTGCTTTTTCTTTTCTCTTCCTCTTCCTGGTCGATGACTCTGTACCCCGGGTTCTGCTCCTTTGGCATGCTCAGGTAGAGGTTTGCAGTTGATGAGTCTCTATGGTGATGTCTTGTATTGTGCTTCAGTCTCATTGGCAGTCAAGGCTCATTAGCATTTATAGGCTCCGACAGTGAGAGAGTCCGTGTTCCTGGAGCCTCTCTCCTAGTCTTTCCTTCCTCAATTAGTAGCCTGATAATCCAGCTATGGGGTTGCTGCTGCCTCTGCCTGGATAGTAAGAGGCTCAAAGAGCTGGCAACTCCCCACTCTATTTCCACTCAGCACAGGGCTCTGGGTAAGGCTCAGTCAGTCAGAGCTGCTAGCATAATCAGGTGGGGCTTCCGCCCACTCAAAGACCTCTGGCTCTGCCACTCTGTCCGGTAACACGGGTGGGCTCCCACTCCTGGGGCACTTGGGGGAAACTCTCGCTCTCTATCTGTGCACAGACCAGGATATCAGGCCGGAAGTCTCACACTCTGAGTGAAACCTCCGCCCACACGGAAAAGTTCCAGCGTTGGAATTGGCTCTCGCTCCCTCCCCGTGCGCCGCTTTTTCAGGGCGCTGGGGTGGCCTGGAGATTCTGCTTTTGGCCCACACAAAGGCCCCTGACTCTGCCCCTCTGTGGGATAACACAGGCTCCCACTGCCGAGGCACTCAGAGGAATCTCTCGCTCACTATCTGTGTGCGCAGACCAGGATATTAGGCCAGCCACCTCACCCTCTGAGTGAGATCCCCGCCCTCACGGAAAAGTTCCAGCATTGGAATTGGCTCTTGCTCCCTCCCCGTGCTCGGCTTTTTCAGGGTGCTGGGGCAGCCCAAGATTCCGCTTTCAGCCCACACAAAGGCCTCTGACTCTGCCTCTATGAGGTAACACGCACACCCACTGCTGAGGCACTGAGAGGAATCTCTCGCCCACTATCTGCGTGCGCCAACCAGGAGATTGGGGAAAATGGCTGCCCTGCTTGTCTTTCTTTGTCTAGGTTTGGTGCGAGTGTTAGCTTGTATTGACTGTGTTGCCTCAGGCAAAGTTTTTCCTCGGCTTGGATCTCCGTGCCACAGCCTGGTTCGGCCATTTGTGCCACGGCCTGGATCTATTCACCCCCTTTGCCCACCTCAGTTTCTATATTCTCAGTTCACAGTGAAAGCAGCCCTATTTAGATTAGTGAGGAGCATTTCTTACTCCCTATTTCCTTCGGGGTTTGATTATATATTTAGCCAATTTTTTGCTCGACTATACCTTCGGGTGTATTGCAAAACATCTGGAGGCTCCAAGGATAGGTTTTTCTGTTTCTGGTTGAAGATCTTGTTGAGTTTTGGGGGAGATTTATTGGTATCGCTTCCTACCACGCCATTACTCTGATGTCATCCATGGGCTTCTAAGCCATGTTAACCACCTCATATTTTCTATATATTTCTGTACTTTCTGTCTTCCCCACAATGATTAGTCTCCACAAGGGCAAGTACAGAATGGGACAAAAGTAGGTTTATAGTTGTTCATATGGAAAATAATACAATAATTAAGAATTAACAATTCAAGAATTAATTCCCGTACTCAGAACTATAAACCTACTTTTGTCCCTGCCTGTATTTTGTTTTGTTCACTGCAGTGCCCACAGCATCTAGAACTGTACTGTTCAATATGGTAGCTACTAGCGACATGTGACTATGAGCATTTAAAATGTGGCTTATCTGAATTCTAATGACAAATAGCTCTTTAATAAGTGTTTGTATCGATTGTGTGTTGAAATGATAATACATTGATAGCTTGAGTACATTATATTAATTTTATTCATTTCCTTTTTACTTTTTAAAACATAGCTATTAGAAAATTTAAAATTACATATATGGCTCACATTATAGCATAGGTATAAAAGATACAGTTGTCATTTAGCAAATGTTTGTTGAAAGAATAAGTGAGTACATGTTATAGTCTACCTTGATTCAGCTTGACATGACCTCTGGGTTTTAAATTTGACTCAAAAACTAAAGAATCTATGGTTAAAACAAGATTTGATTATTATTTGTCCTGATAGCTTCTTTTAGATTTTTCTTCCCTTTTGGCTCTGTGCTAATTGACATTTCTGAGAGTTGAGCACACATGTATTTGGCTGTAGATATCTCCTGGTTGGGGCAGAACATTCTCTTGTCTATGTAGATGGACAAAGACTTGGATTTGACAGTATTGAACAATAGCTCTAATAGTTTGTGAATTTTAGGTCCAGTATCATAATCTTAGGTGGCCATTGTTGTAAGGATTTGAAAATAAGTACATCAACACATAATTTATTGAAAAAGCCACAAGCCAACATACATGTAAAGGCAATTATGGCATAAGTGATTTATACTGAAAGACATGTATAGAAAGGGTAAAACTCTGGTAAAAAGGACAATTTCTTTCTTTTGTTTAAGAAAACTGCATCTTTCTGTGTATCTATAATTGTGAAGGAATAACTTTATATCTGTGCATTTACCTATAGGGAGTTCATATGTATCTCTGTTTGCTTGGTAGATATTTATAGAAATCACTTTTTCCTATCTATAGAAATGTAGATGAGTAAATTTTTAAAATTTATGGGTGACCATAGAAAGTGTTTTCTAAGTGGATGACAGTCACTGGGACTGAATCCTGCTTCAGGCAGTAGCAAGCAAGTTAAACCATCACTGATTGACTTTTATTAACTCTGATTTGTAAGGCTGATAGGCTCAGGCTTGCAGCTGATGGACAGGTTTTTGTCACCCAGCCAAGACAGGAATCCTAGAGAAATGCCAAAGAGAAAAGACAGTGTTGTTCCCCAAAACCCATTGTGCTTTGAACGTTTGCTACTTTGTTTTTTCTGTTTTTCATACCCAAGCTGAAATGTTTTTACCAATTATTTTGTCATTCTTTATAAAACTAAGTTTAATCAGATGCTGAGTCTCATCTTGGTGCTTTAGGCTATGGCTGTAAGTAGCAATGAAGTGGAAATGCTGTTGGTTTAAGAAGCTGGAATGCATTTGTTGAGTTAAGAGAGAGGGAAGACTATGAACACACATGCTTTCCTCAACTCCTAGTTCTCTCCAAAGGGATATCTTTCAAAATTTTTGTCTTTTTAGTTATTCTTAAAGAATTCTCTTATGGGCTAGTTAGGTATGAATTTAATTCCTTACATATAACTAATCTATTTTGTTTTCTATCTTGCTAGGTCAAGCCCTAGTCAAATTGTATAAAACTTGTTTTTGAAAGCTCCAAGCTACTTTTTCATCCACCCACCCAGTGTTTGTTGAGCATCTACTAGGATGGACCAAGCCCTTTATTTGGTAGGTGCTTTTGCAAGAATTGCATTTAACTTCATAAGGATGTGATGATGCAAGCATTATTATTCCTGTTTTCAGAAGAACAAATGTATTTTGTAAAAGGTTTTTAAGAAGTTCCATAGATAGTAAATAACAGTGCCAGTCCTCTCACTCTTATATTCAATGGTTTTTCTCCTTGTGGGTACTCCAAGACTTGCTTTGTGATCCACTAATTAAAAGCTGCTCTATGAAATGCTCTGATAACCTCATTCTCATGAAGATGTAAAGGTAGCTAGGGTTTAACAGGCCTCTAATTTCCTTTGTGAGTTCTTCTTTGACCCTTGAGTTATTTAGAAGTCTGTTGTTTAACTTAAAAATATTTGAAGATTTTCTAGATATCTTATTGTTATTGAATTCTAATTTAATACTGTTCTGATCACAGAATATACTCTATTATTTTTAGCCTTTGAATTCCGCAAGACTTGCATAATGGCTCAGTATGGTCTGCCTTGGTGAATAACTCATTTACCATTGGGAAGAATGTCTGTTTTGCTATTGTTGGGTATAGTGTTCTATAAAAGCATATCAGGTCAAATGTTAATGTTTTGTTCAAATCTTCTATACTCTTTCTAATTTATCTACTTGTTCTATCAATTACCAAAAGAGGGGTATTATATCACCAACTGTGGATTTGTCTCTTTCTTCAATTACTTCTGTAAAGTGTTGATTCATATATTTTTGGACTTAGTTACTAGGTTTATATGCATTTAAGATTGTTGTAACTTGATGTTTTTATCATTATGAAATCTCTTTCTTTATCTGTTAGTACTTTTCTTCTTAATGTTTACCTTGGCTGACACTCATATACCATGTTAACTTGCTTTATAGTTAGTGTTTGTATGATATATGTTTTTCATCCTTTTACTTTCGATCTGTGTCCTAATCTTTTAAGCATGTTCTGGTAAGCAATATTAGTTAGGCCTAATTTTAATTTTTTTTCAGCCTGACAATTTTTACCTTCTGATGTAAGTGATTAGTCCATTTACAGCCAAATTAATTACTGATATGTTTTTATTAGGTTTCCTATCTCAATGTTTGTTTTCTGTGCTACCTGCTTTTTTTTTTTAAATCTACTTCTCCTTTCCTGCCTGCTTTTGAGTGAAATGAGTATATCTTAACATTCTATTAGATTTTCTCCACTTTTAGATTTTATCTCTTTAGTATTATTTTCTAGTGGTTTTTCTAGATATTAAAATATTTATCATTATAATCAGTCTAAGAACTGCAAACTTGTATACTTACAATAACTGGTCAAGTCTTCCTATTGTTCTTTTGTCATATGTTTTATTTTGACATAGGGTATAAACCCCATAAAGTGTTAATACAATTTTGACTTTAAACAGTCAATAGACTTTTAAAAACTTAGCATTATCTATCTATCTATCTATCTATCTATCTATCTATCTATCTATCTATCTATCAAATCTATCAAATCTATCTACCTATTCAATAAAGGCATAGCTATAGATATATTATAATTTAAAAATTATGTTTTATATGTAACAGTAATTTTATAGTATTTAAAGTACTTTTACATTTTATATACACATATATGTATATGTGCATATATATAATATATATACATCAGGATAATTTTGAAAAATCCTTTATATTTACACATATATGTATGTTTCCTAATGTTCTTCATTCCTTCATACTAGACTAGTTTTTCTCTGGTATTTCCCTGGCTTAGACTAAAGGTGCAGGTCAGCTAGGGATGGATTCTTTCAACTTTTGTCTATTTGAAAATTATTTTTCTTCCTTCATAAAGGATATTTTCACTGAATACAGAATCTGGGTTGACAGGTTTTTTTTTCCTAAAATTTAAAAATGTCATTCCATTTTCTGCTGTTCTCCACTATTTGTGATGAATAGTCATAATTCATTATGATTATTGTTAACTGGTGCATAAGGTGTGATTTTTTTTCTCAGGCTGCTATCAAGATTATATTTGACTTTCAGCACGTTGACTATGATGTGTATAGGTGTGGTATCATTTGTATTTATCCTGCTTGGGGTAAGTACAGTGGAACATATGCTTTTTGTAATTGTGGGCTAATGACTTTATTAATTTTAAAAAATTCTCCATCATTAATTATTCAAATATTTTTTCTACCCTATTCTTTATTTTTTCTATGGAATTCCAGTTATGCATATGTCAAATCATTTGATTTCAGTTGCTGTATTATTTATACTTCCTTTTTGTATTGTAGTTCAGATGATCTCTATGAGCACGTCTTGTAGCTCACTCATTTTTTCCTTCTCTGGTCCTAGTAAGCTGATAGGAATAAATGAAAAGAACTCTGATAGACTATGCGATCTCTCTTCTTTCTTTCTTTTTTTTTTAGTTTTAAAATTTTCACTTGGATATTTTAAAATAAAGTTTCTATTTCACTGATGAAATGCTCACTGTGTCTTTCAATAATAGGCTCAATATTTTTATCATATTTATTCATTTTAAAAGCCCTCTCTGATTATTTCAACATCTGAGCTGTATCTGGATCTGGTTCTTTTGATTTTTTTTTCCCCTTAATGCTAGGTTACATTTTCTTGTTTCTTTGAATATCTCAGTTTTTTACTGAATACTGTATATTCTGTGTGAGATAAATGTAGAGACTGAAGTTAATAGTATTTGTACCAAGAGAGGATTTACCTCTTCTGCCATATGCTAATGTGAGCATTGGGTCAATATATTTTTAGTTGAGCTTGATTTGGGCCATACTGTTGCTTTAGTTAGATTTAGTTCAGCACAAACTTCAAATGGCTTCAGGGCATGTTCAATACATTTTATCTGGTCATTAGATATGAGTGCCTAAAAGATTCTCCTTAGATCTCCTGCATTGACTACATTCTTTTTTTTTTTAATATTTTATTTTTATTGATTTTTTAGAGAGAGAGTAGTGAGAGAGAGAGACAGAGAGAGTGAGAAGGGGGAGGAGCAGGAAGCATCAACTCCCATATGTGCCTTGACTAGGCAAGGCCAAGGTTTCGAACCGGCGACCTCAGTGTTCCAGGTCGATGCTTTATCCCACTGCACCACCACAGGTCAGGCCAACTACATTCTTTATCAGGTCCCACACACCTGTACATCAGATGAAGAAACTTTTTTTAGCTCTCTTATCTCTCATCTAGCCAAAGAAGGCCACTGTCTGCACTCATTGATAAGATTCATAGTGCTGGAAGTGTTTTTTCCATTTTTTCTGTTCTTCTCTTAAACTTCCAGACTTTGAATGCCTGTGCCTGGCGGTGTGTGTGTGTGTGTGTGTGTGTGTGTGTGTTTGCATCTGTTTATATGTGTATTGAGGAATTGTTCCATCAATTGTTGAGAGAAGGGAGAGAAGTTTCTAAATATAGATTTGTCTATTTCTCTTTTCAGTTTTATAACTTTTTGCTTCATATATTTTGTAGCACTGCTACTTCATGCTTGTATTTTAAGATTGCTGTGTCCTTTTGGTGGATGAAACTTTTATTGTTATATAATATTCTTCTATGTCTGTGCTAATTTTCTTTCCTCTGATGTCTACTTTATCTGATTTAATATAACCACTCCTGCTTTCTTTTAATATTAGTATGACTTATCTTTATTTCAAACCTTGCTTTCAACCTACCCATAACATTATAGTTGAAGTGAATCTTTGCACACAATAAATGGTTGGGTAATTTTAAAAATACATTATGCCTATCTCTGTCCTTTAATTGTCATACTTGGACCATTTATATATAATTTTTCATATATTGGAGTTTAAATCAGACATTTATTTTGTTGTTCTTGGGTTTATTTGTTCTTTCCTGGTTCTTTTTTGTTTCTTAGCTTTCTTTTTTCTGTGTCTCTATAGATTACATAAACATTTTTTAGAATTCTTTTTTGATATATCTGTGATATTTTAAGTGTATCTCTTTCAGCAGTTACTCTGGGATATATTGTAAGGACACAACTCATCAGAGTCTACTTGTGTCAATATTTTGCCAGTTTAAATAACATGTAGATATTTACTTCCCTTTAGGTCTTTTTACTTTATTGATGATTTATTTGCCTTAAATATTATATTTACATACTTATAACAATATCAGATATTCTTGTATTTTTTGCTTCAACCATCAAGCATAATTTCAAACTTCCATCAAGAGAAAGAAAATGTACTATATTTACCTATACATTTACTATTTTCATTGTTCTTTTTTTAATGTTTCATGATTCTTTTTTTTTATTATTTCTTTTCTGTTTACAAAATTCTTTAGCAAATCTTTTAGTTTTCTTATGTTTGAGGATGTCTTTATTTCCTTTTAATTCTGAAAGATAATTTTTTTCAGATATACAGTCATACCTGGGATTATTGTAGTTTCAGTTTGAGACCACCACAATAAAGCAAACATTACAATGAAACAAGTCACATAAATTCATTGGTTTCCCAGTGCATATAAAAGTTATGTTTATACTATAATGTAATATATTAAGTAGTATGTAATAGCATTATATCTGAAAGAAAAAATGTACATATCTTAATTTAAAATTTTTTAGAGAACATACTTATTGTTGCCAAAGGGGAGAAGATTTTGTGGGGCTGGATAAAAAGGAGAAAGGATTAAAAAATACAAATTGGTCGTTATAAAGTAGTCATGAAGATGTAAAATACAGCATAATGAATTTAGTCAGTAATATTGTAATAACTATATATGATTTGAGGTGTGTACTGGATATCTTAGGGGATACATTTTGTACAGTATCTGATTGCCTGTTACACTGTACAGCTGAAACTAATACAAAATCATATTAAATGTAAACTGCAACTGAATATTTTTAAAAAGTTTTTTATTGTTTAAAAAATGCTAACAATGATCTAAGCCTGTTGGAAAAATAGTATAGAAATGCTTGAGCACTGCAGGGTTGCCAAAAACCTTCAATTTGTAAAACAAAGCAGTGTCTGCAAAACACAAAGAAGTGTAGGGCTATACTTGTTGAATATAGAGAATTCTTTCCTTTTATAAATTTTATGCCACTTCTTTATGGCTTCCGTAGCTTCAGGTGAGAAAACTGCTGCCATTTAAACTGTTGTTGTTTTGTTTTGTTTTTTCCTATAGGTAAAATGTTTCTCTCTTACTGTTCTCAAGACTTTTTTGTTTACTATTTAGTTTTCAGAAGGTTGAGTGAGTTGCTTAGCATGTATTTCTTTTGTTATATCCCATTTAGTATTTGCTCAGCTTTGTGAATATGTAGGTTTACGTCTCTTGCAACATTGGGAAGCTGTCAGCGATATTTCTTCGAGTACTTTTTTCAGGGTGTCCTCTTTATCCTGTTTTTCTTGCACTGTGATGATAAGAATGATTGACCTTTTGTTGTGGTTACAAAGATTGTTGAGGCTCAATTTTCTTAAGTCTATTTTTTATCTGTTGTTCAGGTGAACATCTATTGTTCTATTTTCTTTCTTTTTAATTTTTAAAATTTTTTATTTAGTATATCGGCATGACATTGATTAATAAAATTATATAGGTTTCAGGTGTTGCAATTCTATAGCATATCATCTGTATATTGTATTGTATGTCCATTACCCAAAGTTAAGTCTCCTTCTGTCATCGTTCCCCTTTACTCTGTTCTACCTCCCCTTTTTCTGCTGGTAATCATATACTGTTATCTGTGTCTACGAGTGTGTTTGTTTTTTCTCACTTAATCCCTTCACCTGTTTCACACAGCCTAAACTCCCCTACCTTCTAACAACTATCAGTCTGTTTTTGGTATCTATGTGTCTGTTTCTATTTTGTTTGTTTATTTATTTTGTTCATTAGATTCCACATATTACTGAAATTATAAAATGTTTTTCTTTCTCTGCCTGGTTTATTTAACGTAGCATAATACTCACCAGTTCCATCGTGCTGTCATAAAATGTAAGATTTCCTTCTTTTCTTTATGGTAGAGTAGTATTCCATTGTGTAAATGTACCACAGCTTTTTTTAGCCACTCATATAATAATGGGAACTTAGGGTTATTTCTAAATCTTGACTATTATAAATAATACTGCAATGAACATAGGGGTGCATATATTCTTTCAAATCTGTGTGTCAGGTTTCTTCAGATATATTCCCAGAAGTGGAATCCTTAGGTCATAAGGCAGGTCCAGCTTTAATTTTTTGAGGAAATACTATACTGCTTTTCAAACTGGCATGTACTAATCAGCATTCCCACCAATAGGTCACAAGGGTTCCCTTATCTCTGTATCCTCACCAACATTTGTTTGTTGGTTTATTGATGGTAGCCGTTCTGACAGGTGTCTGATATATTGTTTTATTTTCTAGTTACCAATTATTTACTCTGTCTCCTCTTCCAGTCTGCTATTGAGCCCATCCATTGAGTTCTTTTGATATAAAAGTTTACATTCTTCAGTTTTAAAATTTAAATTTGGTTCTTCTTTATATTTTGTATCCTTGTTCAGACTTTCTATTTTTTACTGAGACTTTCTGTTTTTCCATTTGTTTCTAGTGTATTTGTAATTGCTTATTAAAGTATTTTATGGTAGCAGCTTTAAACATCTTTGTCAGCTGTATGACCAGGCGGTGGCACAGTGGATAGAATGTCAGCCTGGTATGCGGAGGACCCAGGTTCAAAACCCCAAGGTTGCCAGCTTGTGCGTGGGCTCATCTGGTTTGAGCAAGGGGTCACTCGCTCTGCTGTAGCCCCCAGCCAAGTCACATAAGAGAAAGCAATCAATGAACAACTAAGGTGCTGCAACAAAGAACTGATGTTTCTCATCTATCTCCCTTCCTATCTGTCTGTTCCTATCTGTCCATCTTTCTCTGTCTCTGTCAAAAAATAAATCTTTGTCAGCTAATTCTAACATTTCTATAAATTCATTATTGGAAACTACTGTTTGTCATTTTCATTTAAATTGAATTTTTCTGATTCTTAGTAACTGACTCTTTTGTTGCATCTGGATATTTTGGGTATGTGTCTGTAACATTATAAATTTAATTTACACCTTCTGTTTTATCTGGCTTCTTTAATTACATTTTGTTATGGGAAGTGAAAAGTGCTGCTTCGCTATTGGCAGGCAGGACCAGAAATCCAAGTTTCTTACTCAGCCTTTGTTCACCCAAGTAGGAAAGGGTTTCCTCATTATTGCTGGGTAAGAATGGGATTTCCAACTACATACTAGTCCTCTAATGACACCACAAGGAATTGGACTAGTTACAAGTGCTTAGTGGTGAAAGTCTTTTTTCTTCACTAAGCTTCCTCTGACTCTTCACTAGCAGGGAAGCGGTAGGACTTTTTTACTGCCAGATGGGTTGGTATGAATCCTGGGTCACTGTACTGTATCCTTTTTGTAATATAAAATATCATGTAGTTAATAAAGAGTTTCTTTTCCTCCATTTTACAGGACACAGGACTGTGAGGCCACATGAACTTGAGAGAAACCTTCAGGAAAGGTTTCTCTAGAATTTTTATATATCAGCAGTGGACAGGTAGAATTTGAAATTAAAAGCTCAATAGCATTTATATTAGTAACCGCAAAATGAAATAACTCTTAACAAATTATGTGTACGATCTATGTGAAGAAAACTTTAAAACTGACTAAAGAACTCAAAAAAGCTATGTGAACAGAGAGATATTCCATGTTCATGGACAAATTGTCAAAATGTCAGTTCTTTAGAAACTTCGTATATAGATTCAATGTAGTTCCAATCAAGATCCCAGCAAGTTATTTTGTGGAAATAAAAAAATTGATTCTAAAGCTTATATGGAGAATCAAAAGACTCAGAATAGCCAATCAAATATTGAAGATAAACAAAGTTAAACATCTGGCACTACTCAACTCCAAGACTTGCTATAAAACTATATTAATCAAGGCACTGTAGCATTTGTGAAATAATAAACAGATCAATAGAACTGAATTAAAATCCCAAAAATAGACTCATGAACACAGTCAACCAATCTTTAAAAACAGAGTGATGGTAATACAATGGATCAAAGATAGTCTTTTCAATAAAAGGTGCTGGTTCTAGAACAACTGGTTATTCATGTGCAACAACAAAAATACTTTAAATACAGATTTTATACCCTTCAGGAAAACTAATTCAAGATGGTTCATAGATCTATAAGTAAAATATAAAACTACAAAACTCATAGAACATAAAAGTAGAAGAAAACCTAAATGATCTTGAATATAGTGTGAATTTTAGATATAACTTCAATTACAGAATCCATGAAAGAATAATAAATAAACTGGACTTTATTAAAATTAAAAACTTTTTGTTTTGATAAAGATATCAAGGAAATGAGAAGAAAAGCCACAGACAGGGAACAAATATTTACAAAATATATACTTGATAAGAAACTGTGATCTAAAATATGACAAAGAATATTTAAATTCAACAGTAAGTAACATTTAAACTCAACATGAACACTGATTTAAAAGTAGACAAATACTTAAAAAGACACTGCATCAAAAAAGATTCACATGGAAAGTAAGCATATAAAAAGATGTTCAACATCATAAGACATCAAAGAATTGCAAATTGAAACAGTGAGATATCTTTGCAGACCAATTATGCTAGTGAGAAAATGGAACAAGAGGGACACTTATTCATTGCTGTTGGGAATGCAAAATGGTAAACCAGTTTCGAAGACAGTTTGGCAATTCCTTACAAAATTAAATATACTCTTACTACATGATCCATCAATTGTGCTCCTTGGGATTTATGCAAAGGCATTAAACACTGATATCCACACAAAAACCTGTATGCAAATGTTATGGTAGTTTTACTCATAATTGCCAAAGCTTGGAAGCAACCAAGATGTCCATTAGTAGGTGAGTGGATAAAGACAGTGGTACATCCAGACAATGAAATATTATTCAGTGATAAAGTGAAATAAGATATTAAGTTATTTGGCAAATATGTGTCTCAAATATAAAACGATTATTCCAGTTAATGTCAGGTATGGTTTTTCCTCTCTTCTTTTATTATTAAAATTATTCCTATTGTTTCTTTCTTTTTTACTTATTAACAGTGGAAAAATACCTTGTTTTAATAGGTGATAAGTGACAAACCACATTTCAGAATAGATTAGTTTACAGTATCAAATATAGCCAAAAGAAACCCAAAGAATCATACCTAAGAATTTTTCCACGTTCTGTTTATCTTTTTCAAGAAACTACCACCTTTATCTTACAATCTGCTTTGGTGTGACTAATGCTAACTTGGCATCCTTTATTCCAACTGATTGAAATCTGAGACCTCAAAGAGTACTAGTTCATGATGCCCCACACCACATAATTTGATATTCTGTTCAATATTTTTCTTCAGTGTCCGAGATCTTAAGTGACAGCTTTCCCTCCATATATGTAATTTCCCCCTCAGAACCTTCTTATATGACACTTTCCTAGGTTAGAAAAAAGGAAGAAGCAAACATTGATGACATTGTATCAGTGGGCTGTGACCCAACTATAACTCCAACCTCAATTTTAGGGAGTCTACCTTTTCAACACTCTTACCAGAGGCTGGGTGATAATGAAGCCAGACACAGACATTTCCTTCAACTTTGCCAGACAATGTGGGTCCTTGAAGTAGATTACAATGAAATCTGTACTAAGAGGTATGTTGGAGCCTCCCTCCCCAGAAAAAAACCAGTTTTCAGTCAAAGCTAACCCGAAAGTAGAATCAAAAACCAATTGTTATATCATCTTTAAAGTATGCTATTTAACACAAAGGCAGCCAATAAATTAGCAGAAAGAGCAAAAAATTCTGGCTTCGGGTATCATCAAATATTTTAAGAGGATATGGACTGGTTTCAAAGGGTAACAAAATAAAATTTTAAAAGATTTTTATCAATGTCATCTTATTCTTTTTATAGACAACATCTTTGTGTTGGTAAGTCCTGAACATGTGAATTTTAATATAACATGCAAGACATTTTTTAAACCATAATTACTCTATGTTTGTTATATTATTCACATCTATCTGATAAAATATGTTAATTTAATCATAAAGTTGAAAGATTCAAATACAATTTCTAAAGATAATTTCATTTTAACTTTTCTTTCTTACTTATAGTCCTATTTATAACCAATTAGGGCTGTGCCTGGCTTGAAGTAGGTTTGGGAGGATATAGAGGAATAGAAGACATAGTTGGAAGAGTTTATTCTGCATCCACAATGTGCTAGGAACTTTCTGGAATCCAACCTACTTCACCACTGGAACCTCCTGGTAGGTGGAATTTTCTGCTCACTGACTGGTCGAAATATTTTTGTTCCTTATTACTGAAGAATTTTTGGCAGCTCCAGGGAATTTTGTGTGTTGCTTGAGTTAGGGAATGACCATTGGCAAGAGTTATAGAGAAGACTAAGATTTTCTAGAAATGTCTTTTGTGAGTTCAATAGTGGTCTGAGACTCACAGGTTGTGGATATCAAGGATGGTCTTTAGTGTTGTGAAGATAGTCCTTCAGATTTCTCCCTGACTTAAACTACTTATTTATGCAATGAGATGATTAAATTGGTTTATCCCCAAATAACTTTTAAAGTAGCAATGGGAATGTTATTGGTAGAGAATTTGTGTCAGTGGTAAAGTAATACTGGGGAACTTTAGGAGGCAGCTACCTCAGAAGCCACCTAGATCTTTAGAAGCTGACTTTTATACATGGTTTATATGCAAAATTACTGACTTTTAAACATTCCCTACCCTAGACTGGACATTTCTTGGTTCAGTTTAGGATCCAGGAATCCAGGGGTATGTGGTAGGGAGAAGGAGGTGTTAGAAATAAATGGAGCCCTGGCCGGTTGGCTCAGTGGTAGAGCATCGGCCTGGCGTGCAGAAGTCCCAGGTTCGATTCCCGGCCAGGGCACACAGGAGAAGCGCCCATCTGCTTCTCCACCCCTCCCCCTCTCCTTCTTCTCTGTCTCTCTCTTCCCCTCCTGCAGCCAAGGCTCCATTGGAGCAAAGATGGCCACGGCGCTGGGGATGGCTCCTCAGCCTCTGCCCCAGGCGCTAGAGTGGCTCTGGTCGCAACAGAGCGACACCCCGGAGGGGCAGAGCATAGCCCCCTGGTGGGCAGAACGTTTCCCTTGGTGGGCGTGCCGGGTGGATCCCGGTCGGTCGGGGGCAAGGGAGAGTCTGTCTGACTGTCTCTCCCCGTTTCCAGCTTCAGAAAAAAAAAAAAAAAGAGAGAGAGAAAGAAAGAAATGGAGCTTTGCAAGTGATGGCATTGTTAGATATCAGGTGGCTGAGAATAAGCTTATCAGCTGATTCTCTAATGGCCAAGAAACATGAGGAACTGATGCAATTATTTAGATAAATTAGGAAGAGAACTAGTTTAGTTTTCTGCCCTATTTTAACCATGAAATCTGGATATTTGGGTATATAATAGTTAAAAAAAATTGAAAACAGACACAGCCCTTATGCAGTGTACTCTCTGGAGAAGGGTGACAATAAAAACAAATAATTATGTAGTTAAAAATAGTTGAACAAAGATAAAAATAATGGAAGCTAACATATGTGGGTTTTAATCTATATACTTTTTTTTAAGAAGTAAGCAGTTCCCGATGCCTGTCTCCCATATGAACTTAATTAACTTGTTTGATATTCAGAAGTATTGGTCTTTTTCAGGGGTAAGAGAAAAAATTTTGATGCCATATAGCATTTAGTATTTTGATTCTAGGAAAGAAAATTGATAATGATCCACATTCCATTTTGTGCATTTTTATATTATGCAAACATACCAACTACAAAAATTTTAATTGGACTATTCTAAGCAGTACCATTGTTATAAGCATTCTTATCATGATGAATCTTACATTAAAACATCTCTCCCAAGCTACCACAGATCCAGAATTATTAAAAATTTAAGAATTGCTAAAATACAAAGGACATGTATCTCCATACAATGTTTATGTTTTGCATTTCACTCAGTTAGAGTAATGAAACTAAATTGGTTGGTTTCTCTTACATTTTTCTGTTTCTAATCAGTTTCACTTTTTATTTTTCCATGAGTTTATCGAGTAATGATGTTTTGGGGGTTACATACTCTTGGCATCATCCAAATTCTCAGCAAGTTGTTTGTCATTTAAGGAAAAGATTTCCGTGTATACAAGGGTTTTAGAAACCTGCAATAATCTGTTAGAGGAAACTAAAATTTTGGGTTAAGAATACATTAACAAGGATGTGAATGGAATTATGTGGGACTTGGGTTCATTCTGAAATAAGAAAAGGAAAGCTTTATCAGCACATCTATATTTTCTTAGGTGCTTAATAAATTTTATAATTATGCTGAATTTTGTTGAAATACTATATAATATGAATGGATATATTAGTCTTTAACTTTTGTCTGTTTATATCTGTTATAAATTTGTAATGTAGCACTGTGTATATTTAACAAAAACAGCTTGAATATAGTGTATCCTTCAAACAATCATTAAGGCAAACTTGGTAGGATATTAAATCTATGTCAGCACAAACCAACAGACGATTTCAGTAGGAACAGAGTGTTTTGGATTAGCAAATCATTCTACTATGCTATTAATTGGTAGTGTAAATGAACAATTGATATATCCTTTGCTATATATTCTCCTAAAAGAGTCAAATGAAATCTTTTACAGAAAATAATCATAATTGAATTATAAATGAAAATAGCTCAATTTCATCACTTATGCTGAGACTTTCTAATTATTCAGTATTTATGAGTAGAAGGATAGTATTGCTGCCTCTGGATAGGTGACAGAAGTGGAGATTAAGCTGGCATTATCAGTGGTTTAGCATTCAGCTAGAGAATTACCTGACTTCCTTGCCTCTTCTCAACTTTGGGAGAGCTGCCTTGTGGCCATTCTGCAGTTCATTAGCACCTCTACCAGAGGTGTGCAGGGCAAGGAGTCCTAGTCAGCCCGCTGTACTCCTTGTCAGCAACTTCGGTCAAAGCAGGAGCAGGGAACAAGATTGAAACTAATGGCTGAAATGAGGTTTCAGGATTATCTGTGTGTTTCATTAGTCCACTCCACTTCTTAACAAGCTGAATCCAGAGCTACATGCCGTATTCTTAAAAATTCCCTTGAATCTGTAGTGTATTTAGTTCCTAATAAAAATTCTGGCTTGCCATTTATACTCTACTACTAAGAGGGACATTAGGAAAACTGTATACTAAAGATCTGTAACTTGGTTTCGAAAAACTAGTGATGTTGTGTTTATATATATAGAAAAAGGTGAAATGTTATACATACACACAGGTGCATGAAGAAAGAGAACTCTTATAGTCAAGTCCTTGCAAATATCTCTCATCTCATGTGGTATTTTCTCAGTAATTTTCTTGTGGATACAGTGATTATTTGTGGAAAACATACACTGATTTGGAACTACCTCAATCAGTTGTTGCAAAACGGGACAAGTATTACACAGATTTAGTAAAAATTTTATACTTAAAATCACAAGTGTTTGATATAATTAGATAAACACAGCAATTCAACTGTAGAAATCAAGATTATGCACCTACAGAAAGAAGATAATGGGTTTCAATATTATTCTGAGTGTCTTGCATAAAACAATGAGTTTTAGCATTATATGTGAATTGAAATAGGGCTATATTTCAAATGACCTGGGTAAAAGTAAATAGTGCATGCTGGAAAGCTGGTCAGATTACTCAAACAATAGCTCTGAACAGCTTCAGACCACTCCAGAGCACTACCCAATCACCTCCACAAATGGCACACCCCAAGGGCAGGCTTAACAGGCACCAGAATGCTGCTAAAGTGAATCTGACTCCATAAGGTCAGCCCTTGCACAACACCTCCTCCAATGTGGTCACAGCTCATTTTCATCTAATCAACCAGAGGGTCAATTCCTCCCATTGACATGCCAATAGCAATCAAAGTTCAACTACAACACGAAGGCACACACACCCATACAAAGAATATACCAGGAGAACCAACTTAGGTTACCAGGTAGGTGATGCCACTGGGCCCCACAGGACACCTACTGTATAAGACTACTCTACCAAGACCAGGAAATGTAGCAACCATCCCTAATACATGGAAATAAATACAGGATGGCAGAAAAAAATCAGGAGACAAAGAAACATGTCTCAAATGAAAGAACATAAAAATACTCCAGAAAAAGAACTAAAAACAATGGAGAAAAGCAATCTATCAGATGCAGACTTCAAAACACTTGGTTATAAGAATGTTCAGTGATCTCAGTGAGAACTTCAACAAAGAGATAGAAAACATAAAAATAGAAATAGAAAATATTAAAAAGTCAGAAATGAATATAATAACTGAAATGAAGAATACATTAAAAAGAGTCAACAACAGTGTAAATGAAGCAAAGGACTGAATCAGTGATTTGAAAGAAAAGATCACAAAAAAAACACCCAATCAAAATAACAAAAAGAAAAAAGAAACTAAAAAAAAATAAGGATAGCTTCAGGCAGTGTTTTTCAACTCCAGTTCGCTGACTGGTTCAACAGAAATTCCATGCCAGTCCACAAAAGAGTTAACCACCCTGATAATGTATGAAGATTATAGACCTAATGATCTTAGTCGAATTCACTTTTATGCATAGGGTGATTTCTGCCTTAGCAGTCTCTGAAATAATTCTCCTATTTTTACTGGTCCCCTAGTTTAAAAAGGATGAAAACCACTGGGTTAAGGGACCTCTGGGACAACATCAAGCATGCCAACATTTCCATCATAGGTATACCAAAGGAGAAGAGTCAGAGCAAAAATTAAAGACCTATTTGAAGAAATAATGACTGAAAACTTATCTAACCTAGTGAATGAAATAAATACAAACTCAGAAAGTACAGTGAGTCCCAAACAAGATGAACACAAAAAAGTTTATAATTAAAACATCATAATTAAAGTAGTAAAGGTTAAAGATATAGAGAATCTTAAAAGCACCAAGAGAAAAGCAGTTAGTTGCCTACAAGGGGAGCTCCCATAGACAGTCAGTTGGTTTCTGAACAGAAATTTTGCAGGCCAGAAGGGATTGGAACAAAATTTTCAAAGTGATGAAAAGCAAGGACTTACAACCAAGATTATTCTACCCAGCAAAGTTATCATTTAGAATTGAGAGACAGACAGAGAGCTTCCCAGACAAGAAAAAGTTAAAGAAATTTATTACCACAAAACTAGTATTCCAAGAAATGTTAGAAGGACTTCTTTAAGAAGAAGAAGAAGAAGAAAAGGTAAAAAGTATGTATAACCATATATCTATCAATAAGTACTAAAAAAGTAAATGGTAAAATTTTGCCAGTTAAGACAACATGGATGGGCCTTGAGAACATTATACTGAGTAAAATAAGTAAATCAGAAAAAAAAACTAAGAACTGTATGAATTCACACATAGGTGAGATATGGACATAGATAAAATGAAGTGGTTACCAGGGGAGGTGGAGATAGGGAGGGGAATAAGGGGGAACAAAAATATAGTGATGGAAAATGAGTTGACTTTGGGTAATGGACACACAATGAAATCAATAGTTCAAATACTATGGAGATGATCACTTGAAACCTATGTACTCTTATTGATCAATGTCACCCTATTAAGTTTAATTTCTAAGTAATTTTTTAAAGTAAATGGATTAAATGCTCCAAACAAAAGACAGAGGGTAGCTGAATGGATAACAAAACAATACCTTTCCATATGCTGTCTACAAGAAACGCATTTTAGATTGAAAAGCACACACGGACTGAGAGTAAATGGGTGGAATAAGATATTTCATGAAAATGGAAACAAAAAGAATAAGCTGGGTTAGCAATGTTGGTACCAGACAAAATACATTAAAAAAAAAAAGGCTATAGCAAGAGAAAAAGGACCCAACAATTCTACTTCTGTGTATTCATCTGAGGAAATCCAAAACACCAATATGAAAGGAGATATGCATCTATATGTTCATCGCAGCATTATTTACAATAACCAAGATAAGAAAACAATGTTTCCATCGATAGAGGAATGAATAAAAAGAGATGATGCGTATGTACAATGGACTATGACTCAGCCATAAAAAAGAATAAAATTTTGCCAATTCAATAACATAGATGGACCTAGAGGGTATTATGCTGAGTGAAATAAGTCAGAGAAAGATAAACGCCATAGGATTTCACTTATATGTGGAATCTAGAAGACAAAATAAACAAAAGCAGAAACAAACTCAGCAACAGAAAACATTGTGATATTTGACAGGAGTGGAGTTGGGGAGATGAATGAAAAAGGGGTAAGGATTAAGATATAAGAAATTGGTAGTTATAAAATAGTTCTGGGACTGCAAAGTATAGCATAGAAAATACAGTCAATAATATTGCAATAACTATATATGGTGTCAGATGGTAATAGACTGATTAGGCGATCACTTTGTAAGTTATATAAATGTCTAATCACTATGTTGTACACCTTAAATTAACACAATATTGTATGTCAACTGTAATTGAGAAATCAAAAAGAAAAGAAACTGACATGGAGACAAAAACTAATTGGCCCTGGTGCTAACCAATAAACTGATGATAAAGACATAAAAATTTAAAATAAAATTATTTTGTAAAATGTGTGATTATTTTGAAATATTATTAAGAATATAGCTTTGAACAACAATACATCCTTTGTTAAATTTATTCTTAGGTTTTTTTTTGTTGTTGTTATTGTTGCAACTCTAAAAGGGATTATTTTTATGAGTTCCTTTTTGAAAGTTTCATCATTGGGCATATATGAAAGCAATAGACTTTTTTGTATATTGATTTTGTATCCTGCAACTTTACTGTGCTGTCTATTTTTTCTAATAGTTTTTACTTGGAGTCTTTGGGGATTTCTATATACAGGATCATGTCATCTGCAAAAAGTGATACCTTTACTTCTTTCCTGATATGAATGCCTTTAATTTCTTTCTCTTGCCTAATGGCTCTGGCTAAATCGTCCAGTACTATGTTGAATAGGAGTGGAGAGAGTGGGCAGCCTTGTCTTGTTCCTGATTTTAGAGAAAAAGCTTTCAATTTGTCACCATTAAATGGTTTTTCATCATTTATTATGATATGTATCTTGGCCATAAGAACAATTTATGAGTTTGACCCCAAAGGAAGGGAACTAAAGGAAAAAATAAATGAATGGGACTATATTAAATTAAAAAGCTTCTGCACAGCAAAACAAAAACAAAAAACTGATAACAAAACAGGCAGCCAACTACATATATGGGAGATGATATTTGCAAACAACAGCTCCGATAAAGGGTTAACCCTTTGAGCAGTGAGTTTTTTTCATGCTTGCTGACCCCCAGGAGTGAGTATTTTCACAACCTCGGCATCACCCGCACATATACTGCTGTATAAGTACCGCGCGCTAACCGATTGCGCCACTGGAGCATGCTTTTAGGAGTGAGTATTTTCAAAAAATAAAATTAGTTCCAGTTACAGTTTTATTAACTTAAAATCGTGTTTGATAACCAATTTATGGAAACAAGAAGAAAATACATTTGCCTTTTCTTAATGTTGCCTTACACATTTTTAAAATAAAAATTTTTGTTATAATTGTAGTCTGGATGGTCAGGAGGCATGAGAACGTACATGAACGTTTGTACTACTCAAAGGTTTAATATCCAGAATGTATAAAGAACTCACAAAGCTTGGCAACAAACAAGCAAACAGTTCAATTAAAAATGGGAAGAGGACTCGAACAGACACTTCTCCCAAAAAGACATACAAATGGCCAACAAATATATGAAAAGATGCTCATCTTCACTAGCTATTAGAGAAATGGTAATCAAAACTACAATGAGATACCATCTCACACCTATTAGATTGGCTATTATCAACAAGACAGGTAACAACTGTTGGTGAGGCTGTGGAGAAAAAAGAACTCTCATTCACTGCTGGTGGGAATGCAAATTAGTACAACCATTACAGAAGAAAGTATGGTGGTTCCTCAAAAAATAAAGACTAGAACTACTATATGATCCAGCAATCCTTTCAGTGGGTATCTACCCCCAAAACTCGAAAACATTGGTACGTAAAGACACATGCACCCCCATGTTCATTGCAGCATTATTCACAGTGGCCAAGACGTGGAAACAACCAAAGTGACCCTCGATAGAGGATTTAACAAAGAAGATGTGGTACATATACACAATGGAATATTACTCAGCCATAAGAAATGATGACATAGTGACATTTACAACAACATGGATGGACCTTGAGAACATTATACTGAGTGAAATAAGCAAATCACAAAAATCTAAGAACTGTACGATTTCACACATAGGTGAAAAATAAAACTGAGACTCATGAGCAGAGATAAAAGTGATGTGGTTATGGGGAGATTGTGGGAGAAGGGTGCAGGGGGAGGGACAAATATAAGGTGACAGAAAATTATTTGACTTCAGGTGATGAGTACACAACATAATAGTTCAAATGCTATAGAAATGTTTACCTGAAACCTATGTACTCTTATTGGTGAAATTTAATTTTCTAAATAAAATTTAAAAAATAAAATACTAAAAAAATTCAGTTAAAAAATAATAGAGGCATGATTATAGAAAACAGTGTAAAATGTTAAAAAAAATAGAGGAGGGAATCCTTTCTAATTCATTCTATGAGGCTAGTACATCCCTGATACCAGAATCTTACAAAGAAAATGCCCTTCTCTCTCCTGCTGAAAACCCTAAGAAGCTAGGTATTGAAGTTTCTCTTCAATCTGTTAACAATATTTATGAAAAATCTATAGCTAACAACATTTTTAACAGTGAAAAACTGAATATTTTTCTTCTGAGATTGAATGAAACAAAAGGCTGCCTATTTCCTCCACACCCGTTTAATATTGTATTTGCAATAAGGAGAGACAAAGAGATTAAAGGAATAAAAATTAGGGAAAGAAAAGCAAGACAGTCTGTAATTGCATACTATGTGAAAGTGTGCATATATGTTACTCTATGTATAAAATAAAGAATTTACAAAGTGACAGCTAGGAATAAGTACACAGTTGATAAAGTTGCAGGATATAAAGCCAATATACAAATATCAATTGTAATTTTGCATATTTTTAACAAACAATAAAAGTAAAATTTAAACATGCAATTTAAACTAGTAAAAAGATAAAAATGCTTATAAATAAATATAACAAAAGATGTGCAAGGATTCTGTGCAAGCTTCAAAAAGGGTATAACACTGATGAAAGAACTCACAGAAGATTAACTATATAAATGGAGAGATTGTAATGTTAAAATGTTAGTTCTTCTCAAAATGACCTACAGATTCTATGCAATAAAAAAAATCTCTGTGTATAGAAATAACTTAATTGATTTTAAAGTATATATGGAACCAACCAAGAATAGTCAATATAATCCTAAAAAAGAAGATTGCATTTAGAAGACTTATACTACATTACTTGAAGACTTACCCTAAAGCTACGGTAATCAGAACATATTGTCCCTCTTTAACATCATAATATGAAAATTTCAACATAGACAAATGAATGAAATAGCATAATAGTGTACTACACAAGTGCACACCTCCAGGTTTTAATAATTATCCACTATGGCAACTATTGTTTTGTCTGCACATTATGCACTTAACCTCAAATAAAAATTTCTTCTTAACTTACTATCTTAACACATCTAAAAAGAGAAATTTCCCCTGGTCACATATTTGTTTCTCTTGAAATATAGTTCACAGAAAGTCAAAATCAATTTTTTTATTTTTTACCATTATCAGTTTTTTAAATAAAATAAAGAGTTGGTATTCTAGGATGCTCCAGAGATGATCAATTGTTGTTTAAGCATTATGAAGGATGCTTGCAGTTAAGCATATTTAATGTCTTTCATACATTTCAGATATGATATTTATTGATGCTCAGTTGTTTCATATTTGGCAAAGGAAGGCTTATTCAAGTGGGTTCCTGATGCAGGTTGATAGCTTTCTTGCTTATACCAAGATAATCCTATATAAATAGTTCCTACTCCAGATCTGGAATTAGCAATTTCTTAAAGGATATCCTTTTCCTTTATTTGTAGAAAATGGTATTGGGAGAGAAAACTCTGAGTTCCAGGGGTGCTTATTGCTCTTGGATTGGCCAGAGGCCTCTGCAGGGGAGAAAATGTGAGTATATTGTCCTTAACATTTGTTGTTTACTTGTCTTTTCTCCCACTAGATTGTAAGGCCAGGCTTTATGGCTTTTCCTCCCTTGTGCCTACTATGATTTTATGATTTGTTGTAAAATGTTGTTGAATGAGGGAACAGGTAAATAATTACTAAGATTTCCCAAAGTGGTTTGCACTTTATGGAGACTGGCAATGGAAGTGTGTGTGTGTGTGTGTGTGTGTGTGTGTGTGTGAGAGAGAGAGAGAGAGAGAGAGATAGAGAGAGAGAGAGAGAGAGAGAAAGAGAGAGAGAGAGAGTGTATTACTGGGTGGGTCATGGTAAAATCTGTTGAAAGGGTTAAGTAGGCTCATATAAGGGTAAATTAGGATGTTTTAGATTGGATATAAATTTTTCTATAAATTGAAATACTTTGAAACTTGACATTAATAATAAATGAAGACCTTGCCATTTTTATTTACTTCTTAGCTAGAATGTCTTAGGTAGAAAGAACTTATCTAGGTTGCTTAATGGACTAAACCCCAATCAATTCAGGCATTTCAGTTACGAATTATTGTCTTGCGCTGAGTAGCGGATCACATTACCCCACAGATGTTCTCACCTGGTTGTGCTAAAAATGCTGGGTTGATTTACTGAGAATTTATCGATACTTTCTTCTGCTACTTGAGAATATCTGTATGACTCACAATCTGAGGTGCTGTTGGCCCTGGCAGTAGCCTTACCCACCAGTTTTCTATGAAAAATACATATTTTTTTTATCTTATTTAAACCACTGTGCAAACATTGCTTTCAAACAAACCTTACAGCTCTTCAACATTCCTAGCGTATTTCCTCCAACACCAGAGACTCCTATAAAGAAATTCTGTGGCTGCCACTGTTGGGTGATAATAATTAAGTGGGAAAACGAGATGTTAATGACAACACAAGAGGAAAGCAGCACTTCTACATTCCATCTAGGCTAAGCACTTTCACGTGAAATAATAACAAGAGTACCAATACTTAGGCAGATTTAGACTCCAGCATTATTTCAAATACTTCCCATATATGAACACCTCACCCCCTAGCTATTATCATCTCCATTATACTGATTAAAAAAAACAACAACAGAACAAAGAGATAAAGTAAATTGCCTAGCCCTTAACTACTATCTTGGACAACATCTTAGAATGTTATCTAATCTTATTGGCCACTTGAGATAACTTTTTGATATAGGTATTTTTATTCCCATTTTATGGATAGCTAAATTGAGGCTCAGGAAGACTAAATAACTTTGTTCACTCCATAATACTTGTAAATTGGACCTAAGATTGCCTGAGTCAAAATACCTGTGCTGTCTCTTTTAGATAGAAGTAAACAGAATAATTAGCTTATAAACAATGTATCATTTGTCTCCCTAGTTTGTATTTTATGTGTAATAAAATATTAAACAGTTATAAATTAGGAAAGTATAAAACATAGTAAGATATTAAATTTTAATTAGAAATTTGAGTCATCAAAGAAATATATAGAGGCAAGAGCTTGTATGTGATTGTTGGTTTTCATGACAGTCAATATATCCAGTATGGGACTATATCACCTAACATACCATTTTATTTTTCTGAAGTAAACAAATTAATGCAAGCATACACTTTTTGTGCCATATCTAGCTTTTTGCTAACAAACTAGTTTCTTTCATTAATTTTATTTATTGATCTATTTATTTATTTATTTATTTATTTTGGTGAGAGAAGAGGAGACAGTAAGACAGACTCCCACATGTTCCTCAACTTGGACCCACCCAGAAACCCCATTTGGGGCGGATCTTGAATACGGAGCTATTTTTAGCACCTGAGGCTGATGCTGCTTCAGCAGAGCTATCCTCAATGCCTGGGGCCATGCTCCAACCAACTGAGCCACTGGCTGTGGGAAGGGAAGAGTAAGAGAAGGAAGAGGGGTCAGGGGAGAAGCAGATGGTTGCTTCTCCTGTGTGCTCTGACCAAGAATCAAACCCAGGACTTCTAAATGCTGGGCCAATGCTCTATCCACTTAGCCACTGATCAGGGCCACAAATTAGTTTTGATATAGGCTGACCTGTGGTGTCACAGTGGGTAAGGTATTGACCTTAAATGCGGAGGTTGCTGTTTGGAGCCCTGAGCTTGCCTGGTCAAGGCACATATGAGAAGCAACTACGGCTATGAGTTGATGCTTATGCTTCTCCTCCATCTCCCTTCTTCTCTCTCTAAAAATCAATAGATGAAATCTTTAAAAAAAAAGTTTTTTTTTTTAAAAAAATTTGATATAGAATAGTTTGTTTTCACATAAAGAGAAAATAAAACTTCTCCGTCATAATAACTTTGCAAAAATAAAAATCCTATAATTACTGCAATGGAAATATTTACCTTTATAAATAAACTCAAATAGCAAATGTTTAGAACCACTTGGAGTTGAATAACCACATTAGATACAATGGAAATAAAATTTGAATGGTTATTTACAGGTGTTAACATATTGTGGTCTTAGCTCTGCGAACTTCATCACTGGTCAGGGGAGCTAGTCCTCCAGGACATTCATGACATGCTGATTGTTATATAGTTCATTTATTGATATATTTTCATATGATTTGTATAAAATACAGTGTTGGGTATATTCAGCAGTCTTTATTTCTTGCCCTTATTGTATTTCTTTCCCCACTTATAGTCTTCAATAACTAATTTGGAGGAAAAATTATAGGACAGACTTTCACTTCTAGTTATTTTTCATAGTAAACAAAGCAGAGACATATTTAAAGATCTGTAATGTAAAAAGTGATATTGAATTACAGTTTAAGAGAGTGCTTGCTATTTCATAAATGTCTATAATAAAAACAATCTGTAAAATATAAAGTGATTTTAGAATTCTAACTAGAGTCACCCCAATCTCTGAGAACAAAAGGATGAGTCAAACCACAAGAAGAGGGGATGAAGCTGTGAAGAGTGAGACTGCGGAGAATTGCGGCTGACTGGAGGCCAGCTCCCTGACCTTGCTCTGCTCCACTGCTGCAGCCACTGGTCGGGGAAAGGAAAACTGAAACTGACACTAGCTGTTTATCATGCTGTAAGACCAGACGGTAAAATGAAAACCATTGTTACTTCTCAGGATGCAAGGAATGTAGAAGAAAGGATTAAATCAATTGAAGATGTTATCTCAATGGGAAAAGGAATTCTAATTAAATTGAAGTCTTAAAAAAAAAGTCAGCCTGTTTTCCAAGACTGATAGAGACATTTATCTGATGAGTCAACTTGGTTTTTTCAAGGTTCTACCCGCACCCCTCTTCTATTTATGCACATGATTCAAGGGATAAACAGCCCATGAGAGCGTGCTTGCTCCCTAACCAAATTCAGCCGTACAGTCTTAAAAATCACTTTCCAAATCTACAGATAATTCTTGTGTCAAATAAGATGATTGAAGACTCCAAGAGTTAGTAGCATTGGACTAGAGTCAAATCCACTGCATTCATCAAAACTTGACCAGACGGTGTCCAGCTTGTGTTGGGAATCTAAGACATACCTAGAAATATATGGCAAAATCACTTCCCTCAGGGAACTGACAGCACGGTGTGCTGGCAAAAGGCAAATACAGCAAAAGGAAACACATAATTAATTGAAAGGCAGTGTGGTGAAGTGGAATGACTCTGGAGGCAGATAGGCTTCATTTGCCCAGGACTGACTTTGGGTCAGTATTTTAACTAGAACTTGCATTTTCATTTCTGTAGGGTGGAAATAAGATCATCAACTTTTTGTTTGAAATGATAAACATCAATATCCTGGGAGAGAGCCTTCTACAAGCTAAACATTTAATACATGAGCACTGTGATAATACTAGTAATGATGATATAGTAATGTTCCCATGCATAAGGCTTAAAACAACTAGATTAACAGACATACCTGTATAGGCTAGATAGAGTGTTTGAAGAATGTGCCTCCGAGTTCAGAGATCAGAATCAAGTGGGCCCTGAAGTATCAGCAATAGTGAATAAGGCAAAAGTGTGACATGTTCAACGGTTGCTAAGGAAACCATTCTTAGGCCTTCCAAGTTGCAAGCAGCTTGTACTTTGGCCTTAGGGACAAGTGATGATACTTAAATTAACACATTTGTCCACATTCTCCAAATGACTCAGCCATGAGCCTCAGTGCTTATGATTACTGAGGAATTGGTGCCAGCTTTGCCTCATCAAGAATGCCAGATGTAATGTAATTTTAATGACTTCCATTGTGTTTGAGGCTTCCTTGCTAAGATCCAGCATCTCACTGCACATTTAAACTGACCTGAGAATACTAATGAAGATTAATTGTTCATTGATTAAGGAAAGATGAATCACCCCATTACTGATGTGAACTTTCTGTCCTAAAGTAAAAAATGTATTGTTTCAAAAATAGTGGCTCAGAGATAGTGAGAAGCCTCCTTTGAATCGTTTTTTATTTTATTTTACCCTGATAACAATGGCAATAAAACATTAGTTCCTTTAAAAAAAAAATCAAAAAACAATCAAGTGGAAGTTTTATTAGTTCTCTTTATAAAAAGGAAAAAGTCCATACAGTGAATGTGTATAGTAAAAGGGTTTTAGTAACACCTATTTTTTTCAAACTGAGTGAACTTCTTTCTTTAAATAAAACTCTGATAATAAATTTTATCATTTAGGATTACATTAAGCTGCATGTAAGCAAAAACCTAAAAACAACTACTTAACCAGAGGTTCATTTTACTCACCTTACAGGGAGATTGGGAAATTCAGGGAAATCTATTTTTATCTTCTTCCCATTCCATTGATCTGAGTATGTAAACTTTGGTTTCATGATTGCAGGATGGTTGCATTGTGGGTAGTGACTTATAAGGCCTCTGTCTCTGCATTATCTTGATCTTATTCAATGAACATAAAACTCCCGGTTTAGGCACTGAATCTTCTGCTTCTCTGTATACGCAGGGTCTAGCTTAGGTGTCCTGCACATGGCAGATACTCAAGTACTATTTTGTAGTAACTGTAACAGGAAATTGAACTAATTAAACCATCATTGGGGACTATAGTAATCTAAACAAGATTTCATAAATTATGAGAGTTATAATCTAAAAGAAATCTCAAGAATTTGTTTAGCAGCAAAGGTCTCCCTGGCAGTGACGGTTAGGACAGGGTATGACGACATGCTGTGTGGAAAGGACAATGGCAGGACAGTACACGGCGGCTGGCTGGCCACTTGACCTTGGACATGATGGGGTGGTGAAGCAGCTGGTTTTACCTGTTGGTTGAAAACTTTACATATCTACCGAATATTTAGGCATATCAGATAGGATCTGAGAAACGGGAAGAAACGACTTCAGATTCTTTCACAGGAAAACATGAAGAACATTGTATTTTAAGAAGATTAGGTAAGCAAATGAATGCCTAATTAATAAAATTCAAGAAAGAAAAACTGGAGGTAAAAAGACCTAGTAGGAGATGATTAAAGTCCAGAGGGGAGGTTTTAGGTAGGGCAGCTTCTCTTCTAAGGCCTGAGACTAGTACAATCTCAATTTATTTTTGAGGACATAATGGCAGCTTCAAAAGGCATCCGGGTGTCCTCCTAAATTCTTTAAGGAATTCTAAGCATTCTTCTAAAAACTTGAATTCATGTAAGAAAGAATTACTGTTTTTAAATGAAAACTAAATTGCCAAGTAGGGAAAAAAGTCATTCGCTAGGATGTAAATTTTTAAAACAAGTTTTAGTTTTAAATGTATTTATTTGCCATATTTTTTTAGTGATACTGTACTTTTTGAATTTTATTGTGCAAAGCTGCATTTTTTGTTTTTGGAAAACTTTTGTATCCTTTTTTAAATGGGTTTATTTTCCAACTACTTTGTTGTTTCTTGAAGATAATTGCTGTGTATTTTACTAGTTGATAGTGATGACTTTAATTGATACTACAATAATTTAGTGGAATTTATCAGCACTTACCTTTCCAAATTCTCTTATAAGGTACTGATAATTCAATAAATAATTATTTTTGGCTTCTATTTGCTGAGCATTCCACTATTCATTAGTTACATAGTAGTGAATAAAATAGAGATAACCTCAGGCCCTGGCTAGTTGGCTCAGTGGTAGAGCATTGGCCTAGTGTGTGGATGTCCTGGGTTCAATTCCAGGTCAAGGCACCCAGGAGAAGTGACCATCTGCTTCTACACCCCTCCCCTCTCACTACTCTTTCTTTCTTCCCCTTCTGCAGCTATGGCTCTATTTGGAGTGAGTTGGCCCTGGGTGCTGAGGATGGCTCCATGGCCTCTACCTCAGGTGCTAAGAAGAGCTCTGTTGCTGAGCAACAGAGCAATGCACCAGAAAGACAGAACATCGCCCTCTAGTGGAATTCTTGGGTAGATTCTACTTGGGGCACATGAAGGAGTCTGTCTCTGCCTCTTCTTTCCTTTAAAAAGAAAAAAAATAGATATAACCCATGCCCTCATGAAATTAACTATTTACAATAAGTAAATAACAAAATATGCTGATGAATTCTGAGGAAATTAAATGCTGAGAAGTCTGGAAATGTGCTAAAAGTGTGAGGAGGAGGTGAAGTCACCTCTAAGAAGGTGATATTGAAGTTGTGGCTGAGAAGATAAAGAAGAACTAGCCTGGTAAAGATTTGGTACACTTAAATATAGTGAGTGAAAAAGAACTATATTGAACATTTAATAAGAGAACAGTTTTCAAAGGCATGGACAAAATCAAGGTTCACCAACAAGAAAAGGTAAAACATGTGGACAAGGCCCACCAAGAATGAGGATGACAGATGCAGAGACCCAACTCTGGGGACCAGGTTCAGTGATGCAGATCTACTTTGTTCAGGAAGTAAACTAGCTTATATACATGGGTTCAGCCTATAGGGTGTTAGAGCGTGTCTTTCACAGCCAATGGCTAAAAAGATCAGGGAGCTGCCTGGTTAGTGCTGAGTTACTTCCCTACAGTGGGTGAGGTCCCTCCTGGGTGTGCCTAGGAGGGTTTCAAGTGCTAGAGTGTTCTCACAGCATTGCATCAGCCACAGCTGTTAGGAATGTGCTCTGCACTCTGCCTACATTTCCCCCTTCTCTTTTAATTAAGGCCAGTTGAACTTGCTTGATGATTGCTTGTTGCTATTGTAGCTTTTGAATGCTATGCATTATGCAATGGAACCCTAGAACTAAAACAATTATAATACCTATTATACTATATGCTACTAGATTAGCTGGATTAAACAATGAGGCAAGCTTCTGTAATATTTGACTAGTTAGGAAATAGAATGGGGGGTTTAAACAGGAGATTCCTCCTAGGGGTCAGGATGTCAGTTTCCTCCCATTGGGTTACAGAGACCTTCTAGGTGCCGTTAAACAAAGTTCCATTTTGATTGTAAAAAATGGACATAGGTCCATGCACGCCCCCTTCCCACAAAGGTCCCAGCGTCCAAACATGGAATGGATGGCTTGCCACGGGCTGTGTACTGCATATGGTTGCATTCCGTCTCTCAGCCTCCGATGCCAAACTCCGAGGTTGATGGTCTGAGCATCCAGATCAGAGGCAATGCAGCAGTCTCTTCAGGGAATTCCTTCTCTCGGGAGTGTTCTTAGATGTTCGTCATACAAGAATGAGCAAAGAGGCGACCCTGGGAAGGCAAGGTTAGCAGGGCGGGCCCAGCTGTTGGTAGCTAGGGGGAGGAGGGCTGGTAGGCCAAGTACTGAGCCTTGGTTGGTAGTACTGTTTTCAGCAAAGTCCCCCCATAGTATGATTTCAAAGGAGGACCCACCCCTCTGAGGGGATGGTGTTGTTATTCAGAGTAAACTTAAGTAGCATTGGGTCACTGAGGTTACCCTATATAGTGCCATTCCACTGTTGGGATTCCCGGCCACTATTGTCACAAGGGAGACTAAGGGAGCAGTTACTGGAATATACTGCTAGAAACTGTGGGCTATTAACTTCAACAGGTATAATTTTGCCAGGGTGGGGAACAGCCGCCCAGATGTGGGGGTCTGTCCACATCTGGGAGTCAGCAGTCACTATAGAACACACAAGCAAGAACAGAGCACCAGGGCCTGGGGGCCCATCAGGGTCCATTCTCTGGGCCCACCCCACCAAAGCCTCCACATCCCCCCAGGTGATGGGGCATGCATGCCGTCTGCGAGGTCTTCTTCTGGAGCACTGAAGATCTCTTCCCCTCAGGAGTAGTTGGTGTGGAGAAGGCCAGGGCTGTGGCTTTGGACGGGTGAAGACTAAACCACTTACTGGGTGCCCAAGAAACCCTGTCAAGCAGGTTGGGGGGTTCCAGGGATCCAAATTGTCTGACAAACACAAGCATAACCTCTCCCTTGCATTAGAAGAGGGTGTGATCCCTGCCACTGTGCCGTGGCTGGGTCCTTCCAGTGTCATTTCAGAGAGAGGAGAAGGGGAGAGAGAGAGTGAGAGATACAGAAAAATAGACAAGACAGACAGACAGAAAGAAAAAAGAAACATGGGGGCATATAGGCTGGCCCTAGGGTCTGCAGCAGGAACACGTGGTGGAGTTAAAGCTGGGGTAGAAAATGGCGTCTGAGAGGCTGGGGTGGGGCATTGAGTCCCAGCAGGGAATATGGAAGTAGCAACTTCTGCTTTTTTCTGTGACAGAGCCTATGGCGTAGTTAGCAATTTGGTTGGTTTCGTTTCTGCGCGCTCAGGGGCAAGTCCATCAACTTGGTGGCTAAACTACTTTCCTCTTCAGTGGAGGGGAGCGAATAGAAAGGTAGGGGCTCCCCAGAGAGAGGGGTAGCCTGTAATATTTTTGACACCTGTGAAGGATCCCCAGAAGGAGCACTGGTCAGGCAGGCATGTATCACTAACAGGTTAGGAATGAGGCTGAGAGGGAAGGTTTGTCCTTCATGTACTTCAGCCGAACGGACACACTGGAAAGCTTGGGCCCAAGTATCAGGGTTCCAAAGAGGCGCGTCCCAGAGCCAAGGGTTGAAACCTGAGAGGATTTCCCAGTAGGTACAAGGATTCTTTTCACTAACTTTAACTCGCCTACTCTACAATAGGGCATAGAGGGCTCGAGCTTGCAGGGCTTGGAAGTGAGGGAGAAGGTTTCCCATTGCAGAGGGTCACTCACCCATCCTTTGAGTGCCAGCTGGGTCCCTGTTCGAGGCACCAGAATGTGGACAAGGCCCACCAGGGGTGAGGGCGATGAAGACACAGAGATCCAAGTCCAGGGACCAGGTTCAGTGACGCAGATCCACTTTATTCAGGAAGTAAACTAGCTTATATACATGGGTTCAGCCAAAAGGGTGTTAGAGTGTGTCCTTCACAGCCAATGGCTAAAAAGATCAGAGAGCTACCTGGTTAGTGCTGAGTTACTTCCCTACAGCAGGTGAGCTCCCTCCTGGGTGTGCCTAGGAGGGTTTCAGGTGCTGGAGTGTTCTCACAGCATTGCATCAGCTAAAGCTGCTAGGAATGCACTCTGTGCTCTACATATAAAAATACCCTGGTTAAACAACAGCAATGAATAATTACCACTCCTTGGCCTTGGAAGTGGAAGAGCTGGAGAACTGCCCTGAACCCAGAGAATGTAGTTGTATCTTTAATAGATGACTGACTGAATGGAATGACAGCTTTTAGAGGAGAAAAGTATCACTGTTCAACTAAAGCTCAGCAGGAAAGTAGCTGAGAAAGTCAACTCTGCATTCTTTACTTCTTCTAAAATTTATGAAAATTCAATGTAAAATGTTTTAGTATACAAAACAATTTTTAAAAAGAACAAACTTGAAACATACCATATTTGATTTCAAGACTATCTATAAAGTTATATTAAGACAATGAGTATTAGTAAAAGGGTACAATAGAGATCAATGAAACAAAATAGAAAGCGAAGGAGGAAACACAGCTATGGTCAATTGATTTTAACAATGGGGCTAAGACAATATATGGGAAAATAACTTTTTTTATCAAATGGGCTCATAATACATCTATCGATCTATCTGTATCTATCATCTATCTATCTATCTATCTATCTATCTATCTATCTATCTATCTATGTATCTATCATCTATTTATCATCTATCTATTTATCTAATGAGAGTGGGACAGTGAGACACAGCAAAAAAGAATATCTTTATCCCTTATCACACAAATAAATTATTTGAGCTGTATCATAGACTTACACATAAAAACTCAAGTAATAAACTTCTGAAGAACAATATTTTTTTTTAATAAATTTTTATTAATGGTAATGGGATGACATTAATAAATCAGGGTACATATATTCAAAGAAAACATGTCTAGGTTATTTTGTCATCAAATTATGTTGCAAACCCCTCGCCCAAAGTCAGATTGTCCTCCGTCACCCTCTATCTAGTTCTCTGTGCCCCTCCCCCTCCCCCTAACTCTCTCCCTCCCTCCCTCCCATGTCCTCCCTCCCCCCCCACCCTTGGTAACCACCACACTCTTGTCCATGACTCTTAGTCACATTTTTATGTTCCACCAATGTATGGAATCATGTAGTTCTTGTTTTTTTCTGATTTGCTTATTTCACTCCTTATAATGTTATCAAGATCCCACCATTTTGCTGTAAATGATCTGATGTCATCATTTCTTATGGCTGAGTAGTATTCCATAGTGTATATGTGCCACATCTTCTTTATCCAGTCCTGAAGAACAATATTAAATAACAATCTTTGTATTTGATGACAGGCAAATATCTTTAAGCATAAAACACAATGATCATTTTTTAAAAGTTAGACTTCATCAAAATTAAAAACTTCTGCTCATTAATAGTCATCATGAAGAAAATGAATAGACAGCCAAAGACTGGGAAAAAATATTTGAAAAACACATGACTGATAAAGAATTCCTATTTGTAATATATACAGAACTCTTATAACTCAATATAAAAAATGCAATCAACCAGTTAAAAACAGGCAAAAGATTTGAATAGATCCTGCCCAAAAGAAGATATATGAGAGACGAGTAAGAGCGTAAAACAAGTGCTCACTATCATTGAGCATCAGAAAAATGCAATAAATCACAATGATATTCCCATTATATCTCCATCAGAATGGCTTAAAATTGAAAAGGAGGAACTAGTATTCTCATGCACTTAGTGGGAATTTAAAATGGTATAACAACTTTGGAAAATTTGCTAGCAACTCAATATAAAGCTAAATATATGCCCACTCTATAACCAAGAAATTTTACTCCTAAATAATCACCCTAGATAAATAAAAGCATATATAAGCAAAAGTCTTGTACAAAAATATTGGAAAAAATGGAAACAGTCTAATATTCATTAACAGGAGTATGAAAAATTGAACTGTGATGTATTTATACAATGGGGATACTATTCACCATTAAAAACAAGGAACAACTAATTCAAGCACCAAAAAGGGCAAATCGTTCTTGAAAACATCATGCTGTGTAAAGGAAACTTTATACAAAGAGTACGTATCATGTAATTTATTTATATAAATTTTTAGAATAGGCAAAACAAGTATATAGTAAAATAGTCAACAAAGCAGTTGCTCTGGAGGTGTTAGCAGGGAGAAAGGGACATGAGGAAACTTTCCGAAGTTATGTTAATTTTTTATATCTTGATAGGGGTTTGGGTTATCTGAGTGTATGAATATTCAAAACTTAAAAATGGCACACTTAAGATTTGTGCTATTTAAGGAATGTAAATTTTACCTAAAAAAGGAAAACTAACTGTTTATTAAATGCTAGTTAATGATATGCATGCTGAAATGTTTAGGAGCAATGTATACTGTGTCTTCAACAAACTTTTAATTATATCAAAACATTAAACATATTGATAGATAATGGAGGAGGAATTGATGAGTGGATAGATATGTAATAATGTGTACCTCAAAATAGCAAAATGTTAATTGTAGAATATCAGTGGTGTGTATTGGATGATAGCTGTGCAATTCTTTCAACTGTTCTGTATGTCTGCAAATTTGTGTGTGTGTGTGTGTGTGTGTGACAGAGACAGAAAGAGGAACAGACAGACAGACAGACAGGAAGGGAGAGAGATGAGAAGCATCAATTCTTTGCTGCAGTACCTTAGTTGTTCATTGATTGCTTTCTCATATGTGCCTTGGCCAGGGGACTACAGCAGACCAAGTGACCCCTTGCTCAAGCCAGCGACCTTGGGCTCAAGCTGGTGAGCCTTGCTCAAGCTGGCGACCTCAGGGTTTTGAACCTTGGTCCTCCATGTCCCAGTCCAATGTTCTATCCACTGTGCCAATGCCTGGTCAGGCTGTATGTCTGGAAATTTTTATAATTAATTTTGAAAACATCACAAAGGATATTTGGAAGATACTAAAAGCATTCTTTCTTTCACTTTAAACCACACTTCCTACCTCTCTTTACAATGATATAACAATATAGAATTATAAGAATAGCAAACTTTCATAAGAATACTTCATTATCGCTTAGAGGAACACATAAATGACTCTCCCATTCCTTGACTGAGTTGCCCAATGTACTATTTTTAATCTACGGACTTGGTTGGTAATGGTAAAGTGGCCTATTTGTATTTGAACTGAATAGTAGGCTGATTGTGAAAGTGATTGAAATCTGTCTGTTATATTTAGAGCTAGAGGTTTAGACTTAATCTCCAAAGATTAACTATTTTAATTCCTCCAAATTAGCAGCATTTGAGGCTGAGTAACTCTTTAGGTCTAGAGGTATATTTAATATACCATTATTGAGCCTGCATTTCTACTCTTCTTGGTTTTATATCTCTCTGCCTGTCGGAGGTGATTGTTTTGAAGGTTAGGCTGTTTTAAGTCTACAGTTACTTTATAATTAACCTAGTAGCACTTGATATAATTGCATGGAATACCTGAAGTTTTCTTACTAGAATAAAAATACATTTTCAGTAAGAAAATTTTATGAGATAGCACATGTGTTTTAACATTCCGATTCAGTCTGGCTCAGAAGTGGTTTCCTAGCCTATCCTCAACACTATCTTAGTCTATTTGTCATGAAAATAGACCACATCTCGGCTATTGCTTTCTGGGAATTTTATTTTTCCTTCTAAAAAACTGTGTTTTGAAATGGAGCACATAATTTTATTAAAAATATTATATTTGAGAGGCTATTGTGTTAAATGTTTTTATACTCTCACACCATTTTTATTAAAGCCATTGTTCTCTTAGGGAGGCCACAGGGTGGGGCAGAAATATAGAAAGACAAAAATAGCCCAGCACTAATCATTGATATTCCTGAATTCTGACAAGAGAATACTCTGGGTCAGACACAAGTTAAGAAGCAATTAACAAATTAGCAGCCTAGTCTTTTTGCAATTCTTGATGAAGCCAAAGAAATAAAAAGAGATGGAACCTTACATATGCAGCTCTTTTATTTACAAAATTATTACTACATTAAGTAAAACTGCTTCATCACCAAACATTTAAAATAAAAAACAAAAAAGAAAAATTGTAAAAAAAAGAGGTGGTCATTTGAAGCCAAGTGTGACATTCACTTATTAAGAACAAAGGTATTTTTGTTCATCTCACCCTGTATTCCTTTAGACTGCTCTATTGAGAAAAAGCATTTTTGTTCTTCTCAACCTGTATTCCTTTTGGCCATTGCAGACAAATCTGAAATTCTCCTAAGTAGGTCACAAATAAGTTATGATGCTGCTTGTTTCTATTTTAGCAGCAGCACAGGCAGAGACAAGCACATCTTAAGGGGAGAGGCTTCTGGGTACCAGTTAGAGCAACTGTAAGAATTCAGGCATGATGAGTGCCTGCTTCATTCGTTACCCCCCACATGAAAAGTTCTTCACCCCCAGGTTAGCCTCAGGCCAAAGCCATGAGGCCATAGCCTAAAGCCTCTGATGAATCCTTGTAGACCTCAGTGGCCAGACTTTCTCAGACAAAATCAACACAGAACAAATGCTTTTGCCTTGCTGTCTGCCTCTTGAAAGCTTAGGGCAAAGCTATCTCTTTGCAAAAATAGGAAAAGAAATAATAAATTTGAAATTAGGCTTATATGTCCATTCTTCATTTCTTCCCGTTTGTGCATGCAGCCTGCACTAAATATTGTATTGCTTAGCAGGAAGTCAAACTCAAGTGCCCGACGTGTCTTAAATAAAAGAAGAGGCATGTTCATTTAGAGATTGTGAGTGATAATTCAACATGAAAATCTGGGAGCAAAGAAATGATCTTGGGAGCCCATGGGCAATCCTGGAGAACTGGCACACTGGCAGTCCGCAACCTGGCTCGCCTTTGTTACCAATGGGATGCACATTGCCTTTTTTCTCCTGTCTTTATTCATTTTTCAACAGCCTGCCATGTGCAATATGCCAAATCTCATACAAAATAAGCCCCGTACACACACACACACACACACACACACACACACACACACTGAAGAACCTTCAGCAGATCCCAGCATAGGCAGTAAAAACAGCCATCTGCACCAAAGCTCAGGATTTATTCAATTCCACTTGCCTGAATTATTTGTTTGGTTTTGCAATGCAAAGAGTTCTGTTTTATTGTTGGAACTTTTCATGCTGTCGAATTGTTTTCAAAACTATTCCCCCAGATGCATTGGCATTTACCCACAGTGAGCGAGCACCAGCAATGGAACACAAAATTGTGTGTTCATCCTGGTTGACACTTTTAGGAGAATGTTGAATAACAAATATAAAAGACTGTCCCCATGTCATATGGCTGACTTCAATGGGCATTCTTCTACTGTGTCACTAGTGAGCGTGATTCTTAATTTGGGGGAATATATAGTATGTCCTTTTTCAAAAACTAAGTTTTTTCTTTTTTGAGGTATGAAGCATATTTGAATTTTATCAAATGCTTTTAATAGTTTTCTTGGTAATAGTTTTCACCTTTGAGCTATTTATATGATCAATTTTATTAATGGGTTTTTAAGATTTAAATACTTTTGAATAACTGAAATGAATCAATTTGCACAAAGTACTGTAGATTCTCATTATTAATATTTTATTTAGGGTTTTTTACATTAATATTTTTAAAGTTAGGTTGATCTGCATGTTTTTTTAAATCTTTGTAATATTTTAGCATCAAAAATTTAATTCTTAATGTATTTCTGTCATGTGAATATGCCACAACTGACTCCTCTATAGAAACATTTACATTGCTTTCAGTTTTTCAGCATTGTGAATGAAGTGACAGTGACCAATCTTGTTAAAAAAAATGTGTGTGCATCAAACAGGCATTAAAATCATTACCCAGGTCACTGTTAGTTTTCTGGAATTTAATGGAGAGGTTAAAAAACGTTTTCGGGTGTAATGCCTGTGGCACACTGATCATTTTTCAAGGTTTTGAAGATTTAAGTACATAAGATTCTTTCAAGCAAGTTTGAACAGGATATTGGGAAGCATGAATGGCAGGTGGCTGATCTACAAAATGTCATCCAGGTTCAAGCTTCTGAACCTGATGTTACCAACAGACAACTCAGATGTCACGTGAGTCTGAGGAGTCGCACATTGCCATTCTCAAGTCACATAGAGCAGAAAACAATTTTTATTTAAAGTAAGGCTTTTTGGTAATATGTATGCTTTCTATCAAACTACATAATTGTTTTCATACAGTAGTATTTGTCAATGTAGTTAGAGTCCCCAAATGATCATTAACATTTATGACAAAAAAGAGAAAATGTAATAAACATTGAGGTTCTGTATTGGAAAGCCTCTCTTCTTAGCTATAGACATAATACTGATAGACTTTAGATCAAAATGGAAACATTTCATGTCCTATCTCATAATACTATATTATATTTCACAATAAGTCTATCACATGCAAGTATAAATTTAATGTATAAATTACATTTAAAAATTCACAAATTTTGTAATTTTTATGACCAGAGATAAATCTAGTATTTTGGGTGTAAGCTCTGTTTGGCATACACCTGTTGCAAATGTTTCCTACATAAACACAGAAGGATATGTATATATATTATACGGCCAGTGTGGTGGCCAAAAAGGTCTCATTGGATTCGGGCAGATGGTAATGAAATAGTGGAGATAAAAAATGGTCGGCCGTTCCATTTATTAAAGTCTCATGTAGGCGGATGAGCAAACAGGAAGGGAAGACCACTTCCCTCTCACTCAAGGCTCCCAAAGCCCTGACCCATTCTCTGGTTCCACAACCCGGAAAATCTCAGGTTCCTCCTGGAATCAAAGGCCCCCACCAGCCTCAGCAGAGCTCCCAAAGACCCTCAGCTCCAGTTCCACATCTGCACTCCCTCTCTTCCTGCAAAACTGGGCTGGAGCAAAAATCCCTTCTCCAGCAAACATTAGCAATACAATAACCCCTCCCAAGCAAGAAGGTAATTCACAATTTGCAATCTGCCACCCTGAGGGCAAGCACCTCTTCCTTTCACAGACTATGTACACAGGGCACTGCCTAGGCCAATGCAAAATATAAGCAAGCAAACTTAAAAAACATTTTACAAACTTATTTGCCCAACACATATATATGTGTTTCTATGTCTATCTGTCTGTATCTAACTTGTAAAGTTGATCACCTTAGCTGGGCATAGTTTATCCTGTGTAAAGCCAGTAGCTGCCGTCGCCATCACAGCCGCCTGGCCCATGCAGGTTCGCATTGGATTCGGACAGACGGTAATGAAACAACGGAGCCAAGAACTGGAGGGCCATTAGCTTTAATCCTAGCTTGCACCTGGCGAGCAAGTAAAACCACACACTGGGCTCCAAAATCCACTCATTCAGTGCTCACAAAGCTACTGACTTATCCAAGTTTCCTAGAATTAAAGGTGTCTACCTCACCAGCCTCATTCTCCTTTGTTTCCCATCTTCTCTCTGCACAAGCTCTGCACTAACTGGCTTCTCCTTTAGCATTCTGCCATCTTGGCTGACTCTCCTCTCCTCCATGTGGCCTTTCTCTGCTCTCTGCTCTAAAGATAATCTCAGGAACCAAGAGAGAGCAAGCTCCTGGTCTGCCCCACTTTATAGTGTAGAAACCAAAACCTTTAATCCAATATACAGCTGGAGGAAGTCTCTGATACAAAGTCACTCATCTGAGGCATAATTGGATTCCTCATGAGAGTGCACCACCCCACATCAAAAAGGGTGGAAAAGGCTTAGTCCTAAAACCTAGTCCTAGGCTACAAGGATCCTGCCTGCCCACAGCCTGCCCCCAACACACATTAATATCACCTGGGCGTCGGCTTCCACGTGGGCAGCACCATCTTTAACAAAGTGAGCATAATATATTTTATCTGTCCAACAATGACCAACAGAAATCCAAGAGTCTATTATTTGGGGGAAGGAAATGGAGAAAGAATAATCAAGATAAAATCTTAGTTCAATATGGTGTTCCTGGATGCCTCTCTATATGGCCAGTAGTTGTGGCTGTCACGGCCATGCTGGTGCAGGTTCACATTAGATTTGGGAAGATGGTAAAGAAACTGTGGAGCCAAAATATAGTTGATCATTCATTTATTCTAGCCTTACACCCAGCAGGCGAGTAAACACAGAAAGGACTTCAAAACCCACTCATTCAGAGCTCACAAAGCTACTGACACATCTGTGTTTTCCTAGAATCAAAGGCCCCACCAGTCTAAGTCACCTCTGGTTCCCCATCTGCCAACACGGCTTCTTACTCTGCCAAACTGGCTTCTCTCTCCTTCCCTTCCATCTTGGCTTCTTCTTCAGCATCCTGCCATCTTGGCTTCTTTCTTTTTCTCCTTCTTCCTCACAAAATTTTCTTGGTGCGAAAACCCCTCTTCCATCAAATTAGCATAACAATGGCCCTTCCCAAGCAGGAATGTAACTAGCCATTTCACCTGGGAAACACAGTTCACGTGGGCAGTGGCCATTTTTAACAATAAAAGTGAGCAAACTCAGAAAATACAGATTTTACAAACTCATTTGCCCAGCACTCTCTGTTTCCCATTTTCTCTTATTTATTTTCCAGTATGAATCTAAAATATAGTGGGCTATATCTTGCTTTGTAAGACTTTCTTAGTTTTTGGTAACAATAGGTGCCTTCAGCTGTGCAGCCAGAACCATTCTAACCATTACTTTGGAACTCTGGCAAACAGCTGCAAATATTCAGTTTTAGGACTGATATAGATTTAAGGGAGATTGGGATGCATACTGTATCAACCTGCGAATGCATTGCTTTGCCTCTGTTCAGCTTTGTTTTCCTATGAGTAAAAAAATGACCATTACTAATCTATATACTTTCTGAAAATAGTGTTTTATTGGGCATAAAATGTAATTTCTTTGTAGCATAACACCACTGCCAGACAGATACATAGGTTTCATGTACCGGTACGATATTTAAACCAAGAAACACAATGAATTAATTGTATTTTAGATAAGATTTAAATCAGGAGAACTGAAGTTAAGGAAATGGTTATTTGGAATGCAAAAAGACTTTTTTTGTTGTTGTTGTTAAATTGGTTTGCTGTTTAATGTTTGCTTGCACATCTACTTTTTAGTTCCTGACATTTATTCTTTCACTCGAAAATAATTAATATATGTCTACTATGGACTAGGCATTGTGTTAGATGTATGGGTTATAATGATGAATATGTGTTGTAAGAAGAAGCTAGAAACACCAAAAAGATTACAGGGGAAAATAAAAAAACAACAACCCCAAAACCTAAAAAAATCAATTAGGACACTGACCCTTCACTGTCTAATGTATATTAAGAGACTTGAAATTATTATTATTATTATTATTATTATTATTATTATTTTGTATTTTTCTGAAGCTGGAAACAGGAAGAGACAGTCAGACAGACTCCTGCATGCGCCTGACCGGGATCCACCCCGCATGCCCACCAGGGGCGACGCTCTGCCACTCCGGAGCGTCGCTCTGTTGCGACCAGAGCCACTCTAGCGCCTGGGGCAGAGGCCAAGGAGCCATCCCCAGTGCCCGGGCCATCTTTGCTCCAATGGAGCCTCGGCTGCGGGAGGGGAAGACAGAGACAGAGAGGAAGGAGAGGGGGAGGGGTGGAGAAGCAGATGAGCGCTTCTCCTGTGTGCCCTGGCCGGGAATCGAACCTGGGACTTCTGCACGCCAGGCCGATGCTCTACCACTGAGCCACCCGGCCAGGGCCTTGAAATTATTTGACCAACAGAGCTAAGTGTTGGCTTCGTAAATGCCTCCAAGTGTCTGAAGCATGTTTATAGAGGGCACATCCTGTTGACAGACAATGGTGTGAGGAAGTCATTTAAATTAAGAACTGGGTTTCACAAAAAGATTATTTTACTTTAAAACCAGCACAGATTTTAAAAAGATTTTATTTATTGACTTTTAGAGAGGGAGGGGGAGAGAGAGAATGAGAGAAAGAAAGGAGAAATCAGCAACTTGAAGTTGCTTCACTTTAGTTGTTTATTAATTGTTTCCCCTAGGTGCCTTGACTGGGCAAGCCTGGGGTTTCAAACAGGCAACCTTAGTGTTCCAGGTCGATGCTCTCTAGCCATTGTATCAGCACAGGGCAGGTGCCAGCACAGGGTTTTTAATGGAAAATGTGAATTCTCCCTCATTTATTTAAGAAGGAAAACTTGCGCTACCTCCTTACTCTGTCTTTGATGATTTAGGCTTTATCTGCCGAGAGAGAGAAATGGAGATTGGACCAGAGGGCCCATCTTGGTTCTCTCCAGCTTCTTTGATTTTTTGAGACAGATGCAGGAAAAACAGTTTTTGCCGACACTTCACCCCTCACCCCCCAAATAAACGTAACTTGCCATTGCTTGGTTCATTGTGACCTTTCTTTTCTCTTTGGTCCAGAGTGAAAGTGAGTCTTAGTTCAAAAGGAAGGAGTTGAAGGTGACGGTGAATTTCATAAAGGGCACTCAACAGGCTCCTGCGAGTGCGAGCACTTGAATCATCGCTCCATTCTCTGAGTTATTAGGCCACATCTCACTCAAAGATTAAGCATTTCATCTCAGGGGTCATTCCTTTTTATTGCAGCATTGCCCTTTGCAATGCTATAATTAAGGTTCTGTCACTGTTTCCCTTATAAACCCTTATTTTCTGGAATTTATAACTTACAGCTAAAACTTCCCTCTAGGCTGAAACTTAGAAAGTACATTCTGATCTTTTTACTTGTTGGCTTTTCTTTCATTCTTTTTTTCTGAAAAGACAGAATAAGTCCAGCTGAGTTTAAAGAGGTCCTGATGTGAGGAATATTAGACTGAGGATTGCCCCTCCAGTTTCAACTCCGTTTTGCTTAACGAACTTCCAGCTTACAGAATTCGAGCCTTTAAATCTCGGATATATACCTTAGAGGACTATTTAGAAATAATGAGGTCTTGGAGGTTGTGAGTGTCTCATCTTTACCATAATGTTTCACCAAATACACTCTAAGGGAAGGCTATGGCTCAATAATAACTAGAAGTCTTTCCCTGAAATTAGTGAGTTTTTAAAACTAATCCCTTAGCCATTTCTGAGTTTCCATATCTACTATATATATTATGCCGCACTTACAACAGTCTGGTCCGAAGAGAATCTATTCTTGATGGTAAATAAACAGACCTTAAAAGTAACAAAAAATAGCAACAGAGAATCAATGTAGGCCTGTTTCTTTCAGTTTTAATTTCGTAGAATATTGCATTTCAAAAACAAACAACAAGCTAAGTAGAAAGCAAAACTGGAATCAATTGAATTCTCCTTGATTTAAAATAAGTGATTTGATGAATCTCTTAAAAAGTATATTTTTTTCCTAGGCACACAAGTCTAGGTATGTGAAGTGAATAAAATTTACAAGGGTATGAAAACCTGAAAGGATAAACATTCATTAATCCTTGTTTCTTGCAGTCTTGTTCAGACTTTTAAAATATATATATTATTTCTTATACTCCCTGCCCCCCACCCAGGGAGATCCCAGAATTAAACGTGAATTTCCTTACTTCTGAAGCTTTTGAGTCTTTATTTTTTACATAAAACATATTATTAAAAAGTATGTTTGATTTTTTAATGCACTTTTTAACGCCAGGAGGGAGATATTTTATGTTTCTTTTATGTTCTCTTCTTTTCACTCCACATGAATAGGCTTACCAGTTTTATTTTTTATTCTCAGACCAACACAATTTCATATTAAGTTGGACAAATTTATTCAACTCTAGTTCAAGCACTGATTTAAAAAAATAAATAAAGCAAGGTGAGGCCAGCTTTGCTTTTTTATATTTTCTTTTATAATAAATTCTCTCTCAAATGATGCCTATGTGTATATTTTGACATAATCATGGGTACACATGTGCAATGCTTGAAATCTAAAATGACACTGGAATATCTTTTCTTGCATTAGCATTATTTTAGCATTCCTACAACAGGGGCTGGTTCGGAGAAATGCACAGGTTTTCAGATTATATATACACCTCTGATTATTATTCCTGTTCCTTGAGCTACAGATCCAATCTTATATCATGATGGATGCATCTCTCAGATCAAAGAAGTGTTGGCAAAAAGAAGGCCTTGTAATAAGGCAACCATGAGAGCCCAAGATGTGAAATTCAAAATTGAATGCCAGTGTTAAATGATGATCTAGATTTCCTTTTGGTTTCTGTTGCAATAACTGAGGTATATTTGGGATCTTCCAGTGTAGTGTCACATATGACAACAGTACTAAGAATCCAGAACCATGGCTGAGACAATCAAGTTCCATTTTACCTACTCTTTCCTTTTAATCAGTGACTTACTTCAAGAGCCAGTCCTGGGAGGGCAGAGCTGATATAACTTTAGAAAAAATACATAAAACCACATATGCTAGAGAGGTAGAAGAATTAGACAAACTATTTTACTATTTTATTATTTTTTTCTTTTTTTTAATTAAATTTAATGCAGTGACATTGATAAATCAGGGTACATATGTTGAGAGAAAACATCTCCAGATTATTTTGACCTTTGATTATGCTATATACCCCTCACCCAAAATCAAATTGTCTTCCATCACCTTCTATCTGGTTTTCTTTGTGCCCCTTCTCTCCCCCACCCCTTCTCTCCTTCCTTGCCCCATCCCCACCTCCCCCAACCCCTCCACCCCCATTACCATCACATTCTTGTTCATGTCTCTGAGTCTCATTTTTATGTCCCATCTATGTATGGATTCATATAGTTCTTAGTTTTTTCTAATTTACTTATTTCACTCCATATAATGTTATCAAGGTCAATCCATGTTATTGTAAATGATCCAATGTCATCATTTCTTATGGCTGAGTAGTATTCCATAGTATATATGTACCAAAGCTATTTAATTCACTCATCCTCTGACAGACACTTGGGCTGTTTCCAGATCTTTGCTATTGTGAACAATGCTGCCACAAACATGGGGGTGCATTTCTCCTTTTGGAGCAGTTCTATGGTTTTCTTGGGGTATATTCCTAAAAGTGGGATAGCTGGGTCAAAAGGCAGTTTGATTTTCAATTTTTTGAGGAATCTCCATACGGTTTTCCACAGTGGCTACACCAGTCTCCATTCCCACCAGCAGTGCAGGAGGGTTCCCTTTTCTCCACATCCTCACCAGCACTTATTCTGTGTTGTTTTGTTGATGAGCGCCATTCTGACTGGTGTGAGGTGATATCTCATTGTGGTTTTAATTTTAGGCAAACTATTTTAAAAAGGGAAGAAAATAGACCCATTGTTCCCATTTTATTTTAGGTATTGTGTGACATGTAAAGTGCAGTCAGAAAGTTGCTGATGATTGCAGCATCCTAGAGATTTGGTGGTAGGTGTTGGTTGATTTGTAGAACATTCTTTTAAGTATAATTTCATCAGAGTAACCAATTAAACTCGTAAGCATTGAGAATTATTCTACACTAAGCTTAGGAAAGTATAGTAACTTGGTTTTCTCGCACATATGATGTGTTTGTTTGTAAGAGGAATGTTTGGTATGTGACAGAAATTAGTAGGCTATTTTGGTGTCATCCCTGGTTAAAAACCAAAAGAAGAAAACAGAATGAGGAAGAATGAGAGGAGACAGGAAGGAGTCATTCCCTTGTGATACAATACTGTGCTTTCAAGATTCCAAGTTTAAAAACAGAACATGCTTCACTAAGGTAAAATGTGATTATTAACAGCATTGTAAAAATGAAATTACTAAAAATAAAGAGGTCAGAAAGGCAAAAAGAGGTGCTAATAGGTATAGGTGTAGGTGTGGCATGAGTGCTTTGGCCTGAGCTATCCATGGGGACAAAGGACAGTGATTGAAAGAGTAACCTCATGGGGAAGGAAAGAGAGAATTGAAAACTAATTTTGATGTTGTTCTCTGTTTTGCCTAAAGCTGAGGCTTGAACACAATTCTGGAAAGTTCTAGTAGATAGTCTTTAACATAAATACTCTTCCTTTCAAAAATGTATTGATTTTCTTCGTTCGATAAATTTGCTAGTCAGTGGGCCACTGGTTGATTCAAGGACTGAAGATTAGAGATTGGCAAGCATATGAGCTTTCAGCATCTTTGCACCTCTTCTATTAAATGAGGGCAGTCAATGGTGTCTAATGTCTTTCTACCTTATAAAATACACTGTACCAAAGAATAAAACCTATTTGTCCACTTCTAAGAATTATAAGTTAAATTAGATACCACCAGGTTTATCTCTCCTACTGTCGACATGCACAAACTGATTAGTCATTTTATATGTGAATTTTTAATTTGTGAATTTCAGCTGCCTGGCCCGTGCAGGTTCGCATTTGATTCAGACAGATGGTAATGAAACAATGGAGCCAAGAACTAGTGGGCCATTAGCTTTAATCTTAGCTTGCACACAGTGGGCAAAAAATACACACAGTGGGAAAACACTTCCCTTTCCATTCAGGGCTCCCAAAACCACTGACTTATCCAAGTTTCCTAGAATCAAAGGTTTCTACCTCACCAGCCTTATTCACCTCTATTCCCCATCTCCTTCTCTCTGCACAAACTGCCTTCTCCTTCAGCACTCCACCATCTTGGCTGCCTCCCCTCTCCTCTACATGGCCTTTCTCTGCTCTCCTTTCTCTGCTTTCTACTCTAATGCTAATCTCAGGAACCAAGAGTAAACAAGCTCCTGGTCTGCCCCATTTTATAGTGTAGAAATCAAAACCTTTAATCCAATATACAAACAAGGAAGTCTCTGATACAAAGTCACTTAGAGTGGGAAAGGCCTAGTCTTAAAACTAAGCCTTAGGGTATAACAACCCTGCCTGCCTACAGCCTGTCCCCCACACCCAATGCAAACTATAAGCAAGCAAACCTATATATCATATTTACAAACTTATTTGACCAACAAGGCTATTATAATCTCTCTCTCTCTCCTGTCTCTCTTTATAGATATAGATCTATATCTATCTATATATATTTATAGGCTTTTATATAGCTATTTATAGGTTTTTATATATGTATATATAAAGACTTTGGTAGTCTATATGTATGCATATGTATGTATACATATATCTCAGTTTTCTCCCCTTATAGCTTTTGCTATCATATACAGAAAAAAAAATTAGAATCTAACTTCTTATATCTTCTACATTCTCATTGTCTCTAACTTGTAGAGTTATTAACTTAAGAACTTATTTTCTCTTTCAAAATATTCATTAAAGCACAAATGACTTTCTCCCTTTTGATGTTGCCAGAGAGACTTGAGCACTATGTAATTAAGCTTCTGTTTTAAAGTATTTCTCTCAAAAAACACAGGCTTTCTAGGACTAAGACTGCATAATAGATGTTATTAACTGTACATATAAATAGTAAATGTGTCTTGCAAAGCATTATATTTGCTGAATGAGTTTGCTTCATTTAAAAATCATCTCTTTACTAATGAGTCATGAGTTTTCTTTCTATTATAGAAAAACAATGTAATCATAGGCTATTCTGTAATAATTTTGACATGTCTTATATTCATATCTGAACCTATTAATTAGAGGCAACATATGTATTTATAATGTGCCTTTATTATTCAAGTTAATCCCTTTAATCCTATTTGAATGGCCAGATAAAATTAATCCCTTCAAATATCTTTATAAGCAAACATTTGAATTCACCTATTTTCATCTTTGTTCTCAGCACCTACACTGAAAGCTTTCATGACTGCGGTTGATACAAAAACAGTAAACAAGCAATCTGGGACAAATAATATGCAAATTCTTTTTCTATGCAATGAAGAAATACGTATTTACAAAAGAATTCTTCAAGCCTACAGGGGTCTAAAAAATCACAGATAATTATTTTAAAGAGTTTAGTAATGTCCTTAGAAATTAATGATGCAGTCATTCTTAGGTTGCAGGGTAGTTGTAGGGGTCCTTGACTCCTATTATGAAACTGTCTGTCTCATAAAATAAGCAGATGTCTATTCGACGACTTTTTAGCCCAAGAGAATCAACCAGGGCAGTTCAAGGCCTTGAGGTTTCTCGGAGGGTCCTTTGGACTAGGCATTTACTAATGTAAAAATAACAGAGAGAAGCCATGTTGAAGGCAGTTTTGGATACTTTTTCTGACACTGTGATCCACACACAGCTAGGTCACTGGAAACAGGAGAGGAAGCAATTGTTTTTCCCTGCTGTGAGCAGTGGATTTGAACATGCCTCACACTGTTCTCACGCTGTGTTTTCTTTCCCTCTCCTTTCTCAATAACACAAGTGTAAAGTGAGCTCATGAAAGTCCTCTGAGCACTAGAAATAACACAGCCAATCCACAGATGAACTGATTATCTCATTTCATTTCTTTCCCTAGGATGATGCAGGGTACGCCAATTAAGTAATGATAACTTTTTTTTTTTAAATCAGAGGAAACTAAAAAAAAAAAGCTGGTATTCATTTATTTATGTATTTTCAAATACTTTCAGCATAAGGTATAAAAAAATTGAAGAAATACTTGAAATAATAAAATAAAAAAAGAATAAGATTTAAAAATCAATAATCTTAAAAATAAGAGATAACCATGTTTAATATTAGTTTTCTTTTCTTCTGGGCCATATATGGTTTAGTGATTGGGATTACATAATAGTAATAGTATTATATTTTTTTCATCTCATTTTTTCTTTTTGTTAATTGCCTACCCACCCCCCTTTGTGTGTGTGTATGTGTGTGTGAGAGTGTGTGTGTGTGTGTGTGTGTGTGTGTGTGTGTGTGTTTGGCTGAAGATGTTATTTAAGATGCTGGCTTGAGTCACTTCCAAGAATTTTGCTTAGTTTTCCTGGATATCTCCCATGTGTACATGAGGTATACATGCTGATAAACTTCTGTTTGTTTTTCTCCTGTTAATAGTTATCTTGTTAATGTTATTATTATTAATAGTAATATTTTATTGCAGGGAGTCTCAATCAAGAACTAGGAAGGGTAGAAGGAAAGTAAATCTTCCTTCCCTATAGAACCATTATCTATTAGGAAAAGATCACAGTAGAAAAAGTAAAAATTTAGAATTTCTCCATATTGATTTCTCTTGACCAGACGAAAATGGAGCATTAAGGTAAAATATTCATAATCTCATAGATTGCATTCTGGTCCTCCAAAAATTAGCAGTATTGATGGTCAAGAGCTCAAATAAATGATTCAAAAATCTCTGAGAGAAAAAAAATGCAGGAAGAGCAGTATTAACCCAGGAGGTTCCTAACAGTGCTCCTTTAAAAATTCTTGAAACAGTTATTGACTTTAGACCTCTAAATAAACTGGGAAGATGACTTGATACTCAAGGATAACCTCTCAGGAGTGAGTGTGAGAAACTGCATCCTAATTAAGGAGTCACAGAACAATTAAACAAATCCATAGAAGTTAACACAAAACCAAATTCATCCACCAAGTAGGTAGACAATGCCAGCTACATTCTTACATTACTTCTTTATTACCTTGTTCTTCCTTTACCATTAAATAGTGGGTTGGAGTGGGAAGTTACCAGACTTTGAGGAAGCACTTCTGAACTTGATAGAAAGTCTTGTGCTTTGCCCAGGTGTTTGAGACTTGTGCTGGATGCCGTCTCAGTGAAATGGAAGACCGTGGCAGAGTCTGTTGGTTGCTTACTGTTTCCTCTTCTTCCAGTTACACCACTGGACAGTGTTTCTCAGTCTTTCTTGTAATTCACTGGGGCCATGTGACTGAGCTTTAGTGAGTGGAATGGGATTGGAAATGATATGAGCCACTTCCAGGCCTTCACCTCAAAACCTAAGCTTTTTTCCTTCATATTCAGTTACCTCTGCAAATCTACAGCTGAAGACAACATGACCTCTTGACAACTGAATTGCTGTTTGGATTAGACTTCTCCCACTGCTTTCTCCAAAATGGAATCATCTTCTTTATGTGAGCAACAAATAAGCTTCTATTTTTTTTTTTGAGCCATTGTTTATTTTTGCACTTATTTGTTATAGCAGTTAGTCTGCTCTGAATGATATAAGAAAGATCTTGACAAAGGGCAGAAAAGATGATTGACCAATGGTTCTAGGCTTCTTTAGGTTTAATTGCTCACAATCTCAGGTGAGTGGAGAGTCCTTTCCTTTAGCTGTTGCTTTTTTCTTTTTTTGATTTTTATGTTCATTCTTGAGACATGGAAGAAGGCAAGACAAACTCCCCTTTTTGCTTGGAAACCACATGGGACTTGTACACTAAAAAGAACAAATGTGTTACCAGGATTGACAAGGAACTCTGATAAACTGAAACAAACTTTGAACAGTATAATCTGAATGTACTGAACAAGATTATTTTCTAGTTTACATAGTATAAACCCTTTAGTGTAAACATTTTTAAAATGGTGTATGTGTGTGTGTGTGTGTGCGCGCACTGTGGGTCAACTTGTTTTCTACTTCAAAACTTTAAGTATGAAAATTAATATTAAATACTGTGAAATAAGTACTATGGGACAATTTTTCTTGCCTAATATAATGAATGTAGTTTCTTTTTTACTTTCCTAAGTTGCTGAAGTAAGAAGGTCATATTATTTTGAAATTATTAAATTACTCTTCTGGTATTATATAGAAAGCTTTCAATATTATCTTACATTTAATTTTTATTTAATATACATAAAATCTAATTCAGTAAAATTAATAATTACTTAGGTCCTTTATACTCTGACATTTTTTTAGTAAGTTTTTCTGGAACATAGTAATATATTTTTGGAGACTTCTGTTACAGTAATTAATGTTATAGTAATTAAATATATAAAAATATAGAAAAATATAGAAGATATATAGAAATAAATTAGGATGTAATATAAGAAGTCATTAAGGCAAGTGAATAAGGCTACGCCTTCTGAGTGGGAACTAATCTAATATGTACAGATATGTGAGGCAAGAATATTCTTTTTGGGTATGTTCTGGGGCACCTTTCATTTGAGAACATTTTTTTATTGCTTCCGTACATGGAAAAAATATCTTGGTTGATGTCCCAGTAGACCCTGAGCTCTACATCGATCAGGCATCCCTGATTTGACTTCTCCATGCAGTGGGATACTCCTGCTTAACAGCAGGGCTGGTGGCCTCCTCAAGAATACTCTTAAAGTGGCTATGAGGAGTCTACTTATTGGTACCAAGACCAATTGCCACTAGAGGAAAGACACGACTGACACACACGTTAGTTGCAAGAATCACACAGGTAGTTTAGTTGGAAAATTCACACAGTTTATTACTCACGAATCCTATGGCGTGCCTGGGTACAGCCTAACGGGGCCTCCGCATGCTCCTCTCAGCTCTCCTTGGTCAGAGTGGTGTGGAGACAGTCTACCTTCAACATTGGAGTCTGGATGACTAACAGCAGCTGGGGATCCCTCAGCTTTAGTACTTTTTCTGGCATGTGCCTTTTAACAGGTGTTAATTATGGGATTATCACATCAAGCCACTTTTAGGGAGTTCCTCACAGGGAGCTCTTTTTATCTAAATAAAATTTTACACACACAGTAACTGGGCCCTGTGCAGAAGGCATATTCTTGCCTATCATATCTGTATACACTAGATTAGCTCCCACCCAGAGGGCATAGCCTTGTTCACTTGCTTAATGGCTTTTAATATTTTTATATCCTTCTTTCTATATATCTTCTATAGTTTTTTATATTTCTATATATCTGCTTACTATAACATTACATGACTGTAACATTTGACCACAGAATTTTCAGATCTCATCTTCTACTCAGAACTCTTAAGATTGGTCCATTGTATTCTAGTATTCATATTATAAGAGAAGCTAAGGTTGGTCTAATTTTTATTTCTTTGTAATTCTTTTTTTATGATTGCTGAGAGAATTTTTGTATTTACTGTTAAAATTTAAAAATGCTTCCAACGTAATTCTCGAAATTGACTATTTTTCAAATATAGTTTTTCAACAATTACAAGATGCATATTTTAACACATTGTTCAATCAACAATTAGAATTATGTTGGCCCTGGTGATTGGATCAGTGATAGAGCATTAGCCTGGTGTTTGAAAGCTTCAGGTTCAATTCCCATTCAGGGCACACAGGAGAAGCAACTGTCTACTTCTCCACCACCACCCCCTTCTCTCTTCCTCTCCGCAGCCATGGCTTGAATGGTTTGAGCAACTTGGCAAGCATTGAGGATGGCTCTGTGAGCTTGCCTCAGGTGCTGAAAAAACTTGCTTGCTGAGCAATAGAGCAGTGGCCCCAGATGAACAGAGCAGCGCCCCCTCGTGGGCTTGCTGGTGGATCCCAGTCAGGGAATATGCTGGAGCCTGTCTCTTGGCCTCCCTGCCTCTCTACCTCTCACTGAAAAAAAAAAAAATAAAAGAAAAAGAAAGAAAGAAAAAGAACGCATTATGTGAGTTTAATTGGCAGTGTATTTTCTTTCATAGTGTACCAGAAAATAATGATATATTTTAGAATCAGTGGAACCTCAGGCTTGATGAAATTATAAATAATAGGTTCTAACAATACATTTTGTTTATATCTATCCACTCCCTGCCAATGCCCTAGGGGATAACATGTAAGGTGGAGTACATCTCTTCTACCTTTTATCATAGTAATCTCTTTGACCTCTTCTTCTGTCCTTTCCTGTCCCATATGTGACTGTTCACTTCACCACTGAATTCTTTGTTTCCTTGAATATGTTTTCATGTAACTCAACTATTTTTATTTACATATTTTAAAAATTAATATTTTAATACAATTTTATTTAACTTTTTTTTTTTAACAGGGACAGAGAGAGAGACAGAGAGAGGGATAGATAAGGACAGACAGACAGGAATGGAGAGAGATGAGGAGCATCAATCACCAGGTTTTTGTTGTGACACCTTAGTTGTTCATTGATTACTTTCTCATATGTGTCTTGACCGTGGGCCTTTAGCAGACCAAGTAACCCCTTGATTAGCCAGTGACCTTGGGTCCAAGCTGGTGAGCTGGTGAGCTTTTTTTTTTTTTTCTCAAACCAAATGAGCCTGCGCTCAAGTTGGCAACCTCAGAGTCTCAAACCTGGGTCCTTTCGTATCACAGTCCGATGCTTTATCCACTGCGCCACCGCCTGGTCAGGCTTAACATTTTTTAAACATGAAAATAGTACTTGCATATGGTAAAATTTTCATATAGTAGTAAAAGTGTATTATATTAATATAATTTAATCTTTTTTTAAATTTAATCTTTTTATACTTAAAGCTGCTACATTCTTTTTAACAGAATGCCTTTTAACAGGTGTTAATTTATGGGATTATCACATCAAGCCACTTTCAACTACTGTATACTACTATACTTCTCATAACAATTAGGGGATATTTTATAGCTTCCTATTCATATTGAAATACCCTCTAATTTTTGTGAGCAGTACAATTTATAATCATTTATTATACTTTATTTGGTCATTCTCTCAAGATGGACACAATCTATTGTGTCCTGTCTGTTGGAATTATAAACTGTGCTGCAATGAACATCCTTCTATATAGATTTTTTCCATCTACAAGTGATAACTATAAAATAATTTCTAGAACTGAATTGAGAGTTCAAAAGTTAATCTGTATTTTAAATTTATATAGATGGCACCTATTTCCCACCAATGAGTTTTTGACAATTTTATTTCTGGTAATGGTCTTTAAATAAGACTTTTATCCCTGTTGCTTGCCAATATTATATATTATCAAAATTATCTTTTCTGAAACTGAATTTTAAAAACATTATCTAGTTTTTACATGTATTCCCTTAATTCTAAGGGGGAGAGTTTGAACAATTTCCATAAATTTTTAATGCATTTTTTTGTTTATGTTTATTATGTTCATATTTTTCCTAATAATTTGTAAAATTTTATTATATTGAAAGCTTTGTATGAAATAAAATGAAATAAAAGCCATAGAGTTTAAAAAAATATTTTGCATAACCCTTCTCTCTCTTTTTTTTAAAAAAATAATTTTATTTAGACAATTAATTTTAACAGGGTGACATTGCTCAACTAGAGCACATAGATTTAGAAAAAATATCTCCAGATCATTTTGACATTTTATTATGTTCTATACCCATCACCCAAAGTCAGGTGATGGGTGCCTTCCTTCACCCTTTATTTGTCTTTCTTTATGCCCCTTCCCTCTCACCACTCCCTCCCTCCTCCTGTCCCCTCCTCTGGTAACCACTGCACTCTTATCTATGTACATGAGTCTCAATTTTGTGTCCCACCTATGTATGGAATCATACAGTTCTTAGTTTTTTCTGATTTACTTATTTTATTCATTATAATGTTATCGAGGTCCATCCACGTTGTTGTAAATGATTCTATGTCATCATTTCTTATGGCTGAGTAGTATTCCATAGTATATATTTACCACATCTTCTTTATCCAGTCTTCTATAGAAGGGCTTTTTGGTTGTTTCCATGTCTTGGCCACTGTAAACAATGCTGTGATGAACATGGGGCTGCATGTGTCTTTACATACCAATGCTTTTGAGTTTAGGGGTATATACCCAGTAGAGGGATTGCTGGGTCGTATGGTAGTTCTGTTCTTAATTTTTTGAGGAACCACCATACTTTCTTTCATAATGGTTGTACTACTTTCCATTCCCACCAACAGTTAATGAGGGTTCCTTTTCTCCACAGCCTCTCCAACACTTGTTACCTGTCTTGTTGATAATAGCTAATCTAACGGATGTGAGGTGGTATCTCATTGTAGTTTTGATTTGCATTTCTCTAAAAGCTAGTGAAGATGAGCATCTTTTCATATATCTATTGGCCATTTGTATTTCTTCTTGGGAGAAGTGTCTGTTCATGTCTTCTTCCCATTTTTTAATTGAGTTTTTTGCTTGTTTGTTGTTGAGTTTTGTGAGTTCTTTGTATATTTTGGATATTAACCCCTTATCTGAGCTGTTGTTCAAAAATATCATTTCCCATTTAGTTGGCTGTTTGTTTTGTTGTCACTTTCTTTTGCTGTACAGAAGCTTCTTAGTCTGATGTAGTCCCATTCATTTATCTTTGCCTTTACTTCCCTTGCCTTTAAAGTCTAATTCAAAAAATGTCTTCTATGGCCAAGATCCATGAGTTTAGTACCTATGTTTTCTTCTATGTATTTTATTGTTTTAGATTTTATATTCAGGTCTTTGATCCATTTAGAATTAATTATTGTATAAGGAGACAAACCGTAGTTGAGTTTTATTTTTTTGCATGTGGCTTTCCAATTTTTCCATCACCATTTATTAAAGAGGCTTTCTTTTTTCCATTGTGTATTTTGGGCTCCTTTACCAAAGATTACTTAACTGTATATTTGTGGTTTTATTTCTGAACTCTCTATTCTATTCCATTGTGCTGAGTGTCTATATTTCTGCCAATACCATGCTGTTTTGATGATCGTGGTTCTGTATTATAGTTTGAAAATTATTCTATTTCTTTAAAAAAAAGACACAGAATTTTGATTGGAATTGCATTAAATTTGTATATTACTTTGGGTAATATGGTCATTTTAACTATATTTGTTCTTCCTACCCAAGAACAAGGAATATTTTTTCATTTCATTGTGTCTTTTTTTATTTCTTTTAACAATGCTTTGTAGTTTTCATTATATAGGTCCTTTACATTCTTTGTTATGTTTATTCCTAGGTATTTTTTGTTGTTGTTGCAACCGTAAAACAGATTATTGTTTTGAGTTTATTTTCTGAAGTGTCATTGTTGGCATATAAGAAATCAATTGACTTCTGTATGTTAATTTTGTATCTCACAATCTTACTTATTGGTTTATTGTTTCTAATAGTCCTTCTGTAGAGTCTTTGGGGTTTTCTATATATAGGATCATATCATCTGCAAAAAGTGAAATGTTTACTTCTTCCTTCCCAATGTGTGTGCCTTTTATTTCTTTCTCTTGCCTGATTGCTTTGGCTAGAACTTCAGCACTATGTTGAATAGAAATGGATAGAGTGGGCAACCTTTTCTTGTTCCTGATTTTGGTGGAAAAGTTTTTAGTTTTTTGTCATTTAATAGGATGTTAGCTGATGGTTTGTCATAAATGGCCTTTATTATGTTGTGACATTTTCCTTCTACTGTATACCCATTTTGTTGAGTGTCTTAAACATAAAATGATGTATTTTATTGAATGCCTTTTCTGCATCTATTGAGAGGATCATATGGTTTTTGTTCTTTGATTTGTTGATATAGTGTATTATATTAATTGTTTTATGTATGTTGAACCATCGTTGTGATTTTGGGATGAATCCCACTTAATCATGGTGAATTATTTTTTTAATATGGTGTTGTATTTGGTTTGCTAATATTTTGTTTAGGTTTTTGCATCTGTATTCATTAGAGATATTGGTCTGTAGTTTTCTTTTTTTGTGTTGTTCTTACAAAGTTTTGGTATGAGGGCTATGTTGGCCTCAAATAATGTGTTCAGAAGTATTGCTTTTTCTTCAATATTTTGGAAGACTTTGAATAAGATCAGAAACAAATCTTCTTTGAATGTTTAATAGAATTCACTAGTATATGCATCTGGCCATGGACTTTTCTTTTTTGGGAGGTTTTTGATAGTTGTTTCTATTTCCTCCCTATTAATGGGTCTGTTTAGGCTTTCTACTTCTTCAGGATTTAGTCTAGGAAGATTGTATTGTTCTAGGAGTCTATCCATTTATTCTAGATTGTTGAATTTGGTGGCATATAGTTTTTTACAGTATTCTACAATAATCCTTTGTATATCTATGATATTTATATTAATTTCTTCTCTTTCATTTTGGAGTTTGTTTATATGAGTCCTTTCTCTTCTTTCCTTATTGAGTCTTGCCAAGGATTTGTCAATTTTGTTGATCTTTTCAAAGAACCAGCTCCTTGTTCTATTGTTCTTTCTATAGATTTTCTATTCTTTATTTAATTTATTTCTGCTCTATTTTTTATTAATTTCTTTCTTCTGCTGGTTTTGGGTTGCCTTTATTCTTCTTTTTCTAGTTCCTTAAGATGTGATGTTAACTTGTTTACTTGGGCTCTCTATTGTTTTTTTATATAAGTCTATAATGATATGAATTTCCCTCTTATTTCTGCTTTTGCTCCATCCCAGAGATTCTGATATGTCATGTTGTCATTTTTGTTTGTCTAAATATCTTTTTATCTCTGCTTTTATTTCTTCTTTGACCCAGTCATTTTTTAGAAGTATGTTGTTTAATTTCCTCATTTTTGTGGGTTTGTTTACTTCTTTTTTTGAAGTTGAATTTTAGTTTCGAAGCTTTATGGTCAGAACATATGCTTGATATAATTTCAATCTTTCTGAATTAGTTGATATTAGTTTTGTGTCCCAACATATGGTCAATTCTTGAGAATGTACCATGTACATTGGAGAGAAATGTATACTCTGATGTTTTGTGATAAAATGTCCTATAGATGTCTATTATATCCAATTGTTCTAGTGTTTTGTTTAAGACCAATATTATATTATTAGTTTTCTGTTTAGATGAATGATCTAGAGCTGTCAGTGGTGTATTGAGGTCTCCAAGTATGATTGTATTTTTGTAGGTTTTTATTTTTAGATCAGTTAGTACATGTCTTATATACTTCGGTGCTCTTTGGTTTGGTACATATATATTAAGAGGTGTTATATCTTCTTGATTCAATGTCCCCTTTATCATTATGAAATGACCATCTTTGTCTCTAATGACCTTTTTTGTTCTGTAGTTTGTATTGTTAGATATGAGTAAGGCTACACTTACTTTTCCTTGCATATTATTTGCTTGGAGAATTGTTTTCCATCCTTTCACTTTGAGTCTATTTTTATCCTTGTGGCTTAGATTTGTTTCTTGAAGGCAGTTGATTTTCTTTTTTGATCCATTCTGCTACTCTGTGTCTTTTTATTGGTGAGTTCAATCCATTTATGTTTAATGTAATTATTGACACTTGAGGTGTTTCCTATTGCCATTTTATATAATGCTTTCTAATAGCTGTATTTCTTTTTTTGTTCTTCTCTTTTGTTTTTTCTGTAATTTTTTTTATTTGGTTGTATTCCATAATTCTTTCCTCTGTTTCTTCTTTTTTTAAGCCATGTGTTTCAGTAGTGGTATTTTCAGCAGTGGTTACCATTAGGTAATTAAAAGAATATATATCATATTCATTGTAGTTCATTATCTCATGAGTGTTTCTGCACTCCATCTGCCTTTGTTACTGCTAATTTTTGTCTTCTCCCCTTTTTTGTTTTTGTTGTCACAGATTATTCTTGTTTTTACTGTGCTCTTGTTGGAGTTTTTACTTGTGATTTAGTTTTGTTCTTTGAATCTGGTTGGATAAACTCCTTTAGTATTTCTGGAAGTGAGGATTTTCTGGTGATAAAATCTCTCACCTTCTTTATATCTGTGAATGTTTTATTTTCCCTTCGTATTTGAAGGAAAGCTTTGATGGATATAGTATTCTTGGCTGGAAGTTCCTTTCTTTCAGTACTTTAAATATTGGGGTCCACTTTCTTCTGGGTTGCTAAGTTTCTACTGAGAAAATGGGCCTTCTTTTATATGTTGTAGTCTTCTTTTCCCTGGCTGCCTTGAGGATTTTTCTTTGTCATTGATTTGTAATAATTTCATTATGATGTGCCTTGGATTAGGTCTGTTTAGGTTAAGGTAACTCAGTGTTCTGTTTGCTTTTTGGATTTGAGGCTCTAATTCTTTCTACGGGCTTGGGAAATTCTCATCAATTATTTGTTTGAATATGTTCTCCATTCCTTTTTTTCTCTCTTCACCTTCTGATATACCCATTATTCTTATATTGCTCTTTCTGATGGAGTCAGACAATTCTTGTACGACTTTCCATTTTTTTAAATTTGTGAGTCTCTCTCTTCTTCTCTCTGTAGTATCTCTAATTGTCTGTCTTCTATGTTACTAATTCTCTCTTCTATCTGGCCTGTTCTATTAGCTAACCTTGTCATCTCATTTTTCAGTTCATGTATTGAGTTTTTCATTTCTGTTTGTTTCCTTTTTATAGTTTCAATTTCCTTGATGAAGTATTCTTTTTGATCATTAAATTATTTTTTGAGCTCACTAAATTGCCTTTTACAGCTTTCTTGTATTTCACTGAGTATTTTTAGGACTTTAACTTTGAATTCCCTGTCATTTAACTCCAAGGTTTCCACGTAATTGAAAAATTTTTTTCTAGTGATTTTTTAATCATCTATCTGTGCTACATCTCTGTCTTTTTTTCTTTTTTTTTGTATTTTTCTGAAGCTGGAAACAGGGAGAGACAGTCAGACAGACTCCCGCATGCGCCTGACCGGGATCCACCAGGCACACCCACCAGGGGCGACGCTCTGCCCACCAGGGGGCGATGCTCTGCCCCTCCGGGGCGTCGCTCTGCCGTGACCAGAGCCACTCTAGCACCTGGGGCAGAGGCCAAGGAGCCATCCCCAGCACCCGGGCCATCTTTGCTCCAATGGAGCCTTGGCTGCAGGAGGGGAAGAGAGAGACAGAGAGGAAGGAGAGGGGGAGGGGTGGAAAAGCAAATGGGCACTTCTCCTGTGTGCCCTGGCCGGGAATTGAACCCAGGACCCCCGCATGCCAGGCCGACGCTCTACCGCTGAGCCAACTGGCCAGGGCATCTCTGTCTTTTGTATGCATGATATTTGATTTTTTTTTCCTTAATGGCATTTGAGAGTGGTATTGTTAATAACACTAATAAAAGATAGTTAAGAAAGTAAAATAAAAGTTGAAAAAATATAGTGAAAAAATGAAAATTCTATAATGATAAATGGAACAAAAACTACAGAGAACAAGGAGTAGGGACTAAGGAGAGATAAACAATAGCAAATAATGTAGTAAAAAACAAGCAAAATGTCACAAAAAATATGTCCAAAGTATAATAATTTTATGATAAATGATGATCTGATGAGAGAAGAAAAAAAAAGAAAAAGAAAAAAACAAGAAGCATAAAAAAGGATAAAGAAGAAGAAATGAGAAGGGAGAATAAGGAGAAAGAAAGGGCAAAAAATAGAATATAAAACTAAGAGAAAGAAAAAGAAAAAAGTAGAAGTAAAGGTTTCTGAAATAAAACCCTCACAAAGAACAAGAATTAAAAATATAATAACTGTGGATAATATAGTTCAAAAGGAAAATATTAAAAAAAGAAAGAAGTAAAAATGACAAAAACTGTTTAAAAAAAGTGTAATTTTTTTCCTGGTTTTGAGAGGTAGCTTCTTCCTTTTATTTTGGCAGGAGGCACTGTACTACAAGTTTTGCCTCTGCACAGCTCTTGGGCAGAGGTCTGATGTGTCGCTGTGGCAGTGACTTAGGCTGGGCCTCAGTTCTGTTAGCAGGTGGGGCTTGTTAAGGCTTTGCAATTATCTGGCTCTAGTAATGGGAGTCTCAGTTTTCCAGGTGCCTCTCTGCACATCCCTCCCACTAGAGCTAGCAGTGTGGAGACTTAGCTGTGGGGTCCTCCTCAGCTACTATCCTTGCAGCAAGGGCTATGCATAGCCAGATCCCCCCTCCAGCACTGTTCAAAGCACAGTACTGGGAAAGGCAGTGGGAACTAGTGCTGCCAGCACGAGCATGCAGGGCAGGGCACAGACCAAGGGCCAAGTTCCTTTATGTTACACACAGGCAAAGTTCTATGGGCCAGCAGGCTTATCCGGCATACCTCAGGGCACCGCAGTTTTAATCTCTACAGGCTTTCCCCACTTGTGCTGTGTGGTTGCCCATGATAGGGCACATGTGTGTCCAGCTCCCACGACTGCACACAGATGGTTGCAGCCACCATTCAGGCACCCAGTGCTGGCATTCTCAGACTAAGAGTCTTGGCCCCTCATGTATGTTCCTGTTGCTGGAGATCGTGGAGCTAGGAGTGCAGGCTAAAAACGCTAGTGCTTATGCAGGTGCCCAGCATTGTTAATCTCAGGCAAAGCACTTCGGCTCCCTGTGCTGGTGATAGTAGGTGGATCTCACCACCTGTGTGCACGTCCAGTGTCTGAGATCTCAGGCTGAGCTGGTGTGATCTTTCCTTTGTTTGGGTGCCTGCCCTACCTCTGCTCCATCCCTACTAGTTCCACCTAATCTCCCTGCCCTGCTCCAAACAAAAGTGCCCTACCTCAGGTCAGTGCAGAAAACGAAATGCCCCGTCCTCCGTCTTATGTATTCAGCTACTTTTTCACCCAATCATACCTTTGTCTGGTGTGTGTAAATTTCTGGTGCTCCTAAGATTTGTTTTTCTTTTTTTCCCTCTGTGTTTAGTTGTTAAATTTGTTGAAATTTCAAGGGGAGAGTTTGGGAGAATCTCTCACGCCACCATTTCTCTCCCCTCCTCTCTTATAGAACAGATTTCTACTCCTCATCAGAGTAAAAGGTATATGTGCTTCACTGCAAAACTTTATAATTTTAATGCACTTTATGCCATAATTAATCATATTTTTAATTTTCATAAACTGGTTCCAAGTGGTTGCTCCTTTACCTTGTTATTCTCTCCACCTACCTTTTCCAAAGATGGCTTATACATAAGCTTTCCCCCCTCACTTAGCTTTACCTCATGCTTTATGGTGTAAAAGAGCATTGTTGGGATCAATCTGTGTAATGCCTATACCCTCAGATCTAACTGTTCTGACTATGAGACAGACATTTATTGATCTGCCATCTAAAACCTTCAAGAAACACCACATTCTTTAAGAGGACTGGAGGATTTTGTGCAAGCTTTCAAGGCCCTTATTCAATTTTATCCTAAATTCAATGTATTTGGAAGCTATTTTTTATAAACTGAGACCTGGGGTTGTGACTCTGTCCTAATTTCATAAGGATGGAGATTATTGTTTTTTATCTTTTTATTATTTTTTTAATGTGAGTGATAGAAGTGAAGGAAAACTGAGATCATGCCACATCTTCATTCCTAATGCAGCTGGTTTGCTTTATACTTTATCTTTTAATAAAGCTCTCTTTCATCTTATCTTATTTGGTAAAGTTTATGTTTTCTTATATTTTATGGACACAAAGTAATGCTTTCTAAAATAGATATATTCTTAATTTTTCTTATTTATTTTGTTTTTAAAATAATTTTTATAGGTTTCATTTCCTCCATCTCATTAGACCAATTTTTCTTTCCTTTTATGGTACAGATTTAAGAAAACATAATCCTTATCTGGTTTGTATGCTTTGCTTATAATTGAAAGTGTAGAGAGTTTATCAGGTCTTACAAAACAACAGACTGTGTATAATCTGTTTGATATTTTTTATGGTTACTGTGGGGATGGGGTAGAGTGTTAGAATACACTGTTCAGGTTTTTGCTGGAGAATAACAGGATGTTCATAGCCCCCAGCTAACTGTGTAATCTACCAGGCATTTATCTAATGCTATTTGGCTGGTTTGAGGTGAGATTAACTTGGTCGTTGAATAGTGTGTGCCTCTTTATTTACTAAATGGTTCTGTAGCTATTTACATACCAAAAATCTATAGCAATGTATAATTTTTAATTTTTAGAGGCAGGCATTTGCCTTTTGCTAAGGTTTTTGTGTCAGAGAGTGGTTTAGCCCCAGGTAAGCCAAGTCACCATCATAAAAGATCTTTATGGTTCATTGTACTCTAAACAAAGTCAGGCCACTGAAGTGCAAAATAACCACCAATGTCTTTTGTGGTTGTTTTTGGTATAAATGGCTAGCCTTAAAAAGGAATCCTGCTGCTTTATAAATTATTTTAATCCTGCATTTATAGAATTATCAAAGATTTTGAAAGGCTTACTGTACTTTATAAAATTTCATGGGGGAAATTATAGGCTAGCTTGCTGTTAAATAATGTAACTATTTAAAGATTTGCATTTCTTTTTTCTCCTGTGTATCATGATTTTTCCTAAAAAGCTTCTTGAAGAATTTCTACTTTCTCAGAAATGAATTATCTGGCTTATTTCTTGGCTCAGCTTTCTGCCTCTTGACTTTGTTAATACTCTTTTAACTATTTTACTGTTTTGTAATTTGAATTTACATGTGGTTGAGCAAAGGAAGCACGAAGAGAGGAATTTGTAGTCATTGCTTTCACATGTTGATTTATAGTCCTGCAACAGTCTCACCAAAACTTTGAAATGTTTGGACTTATTTTTCTACTATTAAGAATAAAAGGATCCTCTTATGTTTGCTAGTGATATTTCTATATTTCAGCAATTATAATACTTTCATCTGAGCTGTAAGATGTTAAAATTATTTACAGAAGTGTCAGAGTTAGCACACAAATATATTCAACACAACTCTCCTTTTAAATGGAAATTTTCATAACAGTTACGTTGATGCCTAATATGATTCTCTCTCAAATGCCTGTGGTTTAGGGTAATCCACACCAGGCTTGTACCTCTATTTTTATAAGTAATAAAAAACTGTTTGAATATACAAGTTAGTCTAATTCTATATTAATTCACTGAAGTATAGTATTATTCTGAGAAATTCTAATGTAAATGATGCTCTTCTCAGTGTTGTAAAGCAGTGGTCCCCAACCTTTTTTGGGCCACGGACCGGTTTAACGTCAGAAAATATTTTCACGGACCGGTCTTTAGGGTGGGATGGATAAATGTATCACATGACTGAGACAAGAGTCAAGAGTGAGTCTTAGATGGATGTAACAGAGGGAATCTAGTCATTTTTAAAAAATAAAACATTGTTCAGAATTAAATATAAGTAAAATGGAAATAATGTAAGTTATTTATTCTTTCTTTGCAGATGGGTACCATATGACCCATGGACCAGTACTGGTCCATGGCCCAGGGGTTGAGGACCACAGTTGTAAAATACCGTACCTCACTTCCACGGGTTTATGTAGAGACACCCAGTCCAGATGAATTTTGAAGGGTTTTATTAAAGGAGGAGATTTATTAAATATGCCAGCCACATATGACTAATACGGGGCATTGCAGACCCAAATCGTGTGTGCCAAATACATCTCAGAGGCTGGTTATATACCTTTGATCACACACAGGCTGGCGGGAGCATGACATCATGGCACAAGCTTATATCATTTGTTTAGGGAATCCATAGAAACATTAAAACTATTTAAGGTAATATAATCAAAGACATTTACAAATCTTTTAGTATCTATCTCCCCTCCTTTGCTTAGAGGTATGTTACTCAGGATTCCAGGAATGGAGGGAAAGCCAAAATCAATGTAGGGTGATATGTAAATTATGTCTCTTATTGAAAAAGAAAAGAAGTTCCTCAGACAACCTTTACTCTATAGTTAAAACTAGATGAACCATTGTCCTTGCAAGCCAGAAACTTCTACATTCTTTTCCCTCCCGTCCCCAAGGAAAGGACAGGACAGAAAGCCTGACCTTTCCTCCTAAAATATCAATATTAATTTTGCAACTTTTTGGTACCTTACCACACTGGCACCCCTAATATCTTTCTACCTCTGGGAATTAGATAAAAATGTGACATTCAACCTCTGTCCACACAAGCAAAATGAAGTATAGAACTGAATTAATTAGCCAGATATTTCAAATAAAAGTAATCCACTATTGAGGAGAAAGTAGGAGGTTAAGGCTAGAATTATCTTTTCTTTTTTTCAGATTGGCTAAATTCAGTAGATAACTAACTGCTCAGTTCTCCAGGTAATTGGCAGCTCCCCTTTGTGAATGTAGGTATAGTCTTCGTCCTTAGAGAACTTAAATTCTTGGAATAAAATTCTGTTAGAACTAGAGTTACTCTAAAAACTCTATTCTCGCTGAATTTTAACTTTTTGCCCCTTGACAGGTCCTTTTTCCTTTTAGTTTTACTTAATTCAGCAATAAGGGCTAAGCTGATACTTAAAACTCCTCTCCCTAAAATGCCTCTCATAATAAAATAAATTTTAAAATAAGAAAGGAAAAAGAGTTCTTTTTTATTTTAAAGTCCACCCCTTCCTCTTTCCTAGGTAGGTAATATCAACATCTATGAATTTCATGGTTGGTGAGGTTTTTGTTGTAAAATCATTCTCTTTTTTAAGTAAACAAGTAAGTTAAATTCTTCTTAAGATTAAAAATGATCATGTGGACATTTTGAAACCCTTCTGCAGTTAGTCACTGAGAATATAAAGAAACTATAATGATGGTTGATAATAAATAGATGTTTCATATTTTCAGTCTTAATCATTTAACTGGGGTTCAATCTCAAAAGGCATAAAGCAAAGAATGTTCTCATGAATACCATATTTGCCAGACTGATTTGGGGAAGAACATCTAAAAAATGAGGGCAATGAATCAGATCTGGTAGAGAAGCAAGAGTGCCTTTGGCATTGGTATTTAAAAGGGAAAGTTTGTAGGTTACCTGCCAAAAAAAAAAAAAAAGGAGATTTTTTTTGTAATCAGCAGCATCAAATATGAAATTTCTGAGAGGAAGAGGGCAACTGAGCTGTATAAACTCCCATAAAACAATTAGTCTGAAACAGTAGGTTTCATCTCTAGGAAAATATAGAAATTAGACACAGGAGATGCTGTCCTGACTCACTCACATGGTTTTCTGGTGGTTTTTAAGGCATACATTTCCAAGGGGTCCATTGAGCAGTGCAGCCTTGGCACTTCCAAGATGCTGACATAAAGAGAACAGCAGTTGCTAAAGTAAAATTTACACTGATCTGGTCATAAATGCTTAAATGACAATTCCTTAGGGTTCATGTTTTCTTCCTCTCTTGAGTCAACTTGAAACTGAGACACTCTGTTTTAATTTCTTTATGGTGTAAAGCTATCCAGAAATGAATATCTTGGGACCCTTTTTAAGCCAATAGCCAACAGAGCAGCAAATCTGTTCAAAGATACATTTCCTATGTGATGCACGCTTTGCATGAAATACCCTGAGAAGGACCATGAAAATAAGTGTAGCTTTTGAGAGGAAATGATCTGCTAACGTTTCTGTATAGATGGTATTAAAAAGAGAAAAACTTTATTTTCTGTAATAGAAGCTGTAAAACAAGTAATAAGAAAACATTACCATTTATTTTAATATACAAGTACAAGCCAAAATGGCATGGTGTATTTCAACAGTAGCAAAGGTTTTCTTCTCTCTTTTTTTTTTTTGGACAAAATAAAAATACACTGCTGTATCCATAGAGTACTCAAAGCTTAGTGAGTTCTTTTTAAATCATTGTACCATCAGATTTGCAGCTCCAGACATGGTGATGGAAATTGGCTGTATTCATTTATTCCATGTGCAATTACTATGTTCACAATGCTAGAAGGAAACCAAGAGGAATCATATACAAATCCTGCTCTCAAGAGACTTACATACTAGTTGGCAAATGGAGGCAAAAATATACAGGAGGTAATTAAGTGCTACAAAAAAGTACCTGGGATTGAGGATTGGAATATGTAACAGTGATTTATTTTATTTGAGTAGTTTCCAGGCAATATAATGAAGGAAACTGAACTTGAGCTATGCCTTGAATATGTAGCCTTTAGACAAACAAATGGAGCAGGTATCACCTTCATGACTGAGGGAACAAGTATGGTCTATTGGCTTCTCACCTATTTACCATCATAAACATGGTACTTGGAACACAGTAGGTATTTAATAACTATTTGTAGACTGACTGAATTAAACAGCTTACTTAGCAAGAGCATAAAGAAAGGGGAAAGGAGATGGAAAACATGAGGTGGAAAATAGAGGTCTCCCATGATGTCCCAACATTGATACTTGGATTTTATTCTCCAGGCAAAAAAGAATCATTAAAGCTTTTTATTTTTTAATTATGCCATTTAAGCAAAAGGAGATGAACAACTGTGACTTTAAAACTTTGTACTTTACTTGGTGGGAGTATATATATAGATAAAGGGGAAAATTGACAGTAAGGGAAAGATTTCTCTCTGAAGGATAAACTCTAAAACAATCCAAGAATTAGGTTCAGTCAATTACTTTCTTTAGAAGAGAGAGTCTTGGACAGCAGAAGTTAAATATTCCTCTTCCACAGGCAAACATTTTTCTATTACAGAGCCTGACTTGATGTAGTGTATTTGAACAGTCACGGTATACACTTTCAACTATAGCCTAACTATTATAAATTTGTGTTTATATGTCTTTGTCTGCCTAGGAGATTACACATTTCTTGAGGTCAGAGAATATGTCTTAATTGACTTAGTATCTTGTATGTCTTTTACATGGTTGATGTTCAAAGTCTATGGGACAACTAATTGAACAATAGACTCCCCATATTCCAATTTTCTGATGCCCTGTGTACCCAGGAACAGAGAGATGGTAAGTTAGCTAAAGGATTAGTCATGCCACTAAGAAAAGAAGTCAGTTCTATGAGTTAATCTCAGTGAATTTTGTTGACTACATTTTATGACTAATAATTCCATTCTCCCCTTGCTGATGAAAGCAAGTTTCTGAGTTTGTACAACGAGAACCAGACCCTGGATTCTAACAATTTTGCAAGGTAAATGAGAACTTGTATGAGAGAATAGTACTTCTCCAGTGAGAAGCCATCTTGACCTTATCATAGCTGACCTTCTAAAGGGTTCAAATTAGAAATAGTGATTACATTAATCGAGAACAGCATAAAGTTCCAGAAGGAACAACTTAGGCTATATGGAAAGACATTTCCAACAATTGCCATGCAGTTTTATCATACTCTGAATTTCATTTTTTGAGAAGTTAAGAAACTGTCCTTATGCCTATATGAGTTTGAATAACCTAAATGACCTGGGGGAGACATGGCCCAGGCTTGCTCTTTAATCTATGACATGATAATTTTTCCCCCCAACTAACTTGTATTTTGTGCTTTATTAAAGAATGAAGGTTGCCTGACCTGTGGTGGCGCAGTGGGTAAAGCGTCAACCTGGAAATGCTGAGGTTGCTGGTTCAAAGCCCTAGGCTTGCCTGGTCAAGGCACATATGGGAGTTGATGCTTCCAGCTCCTCCCCCCTTCTCTCTCTCTGTCTCTCTCTCCTCTCTAAAAATGAATAAATAAAAAAAATTAAAAAAAAAAAAAAAAAAAAAGAATGAAGGCAAGTTTTACAAATGCATTCATGGCAGAACAGACTACAACTTCTGTATAGGCTCCATTAGCTATGTCAGTATAAGCTCATATGCTGAAAAAGGAGACCATTTTATTAAATATAACCTGAAGATAGCAGAATAGAAAGCAACAGAAAAGAAAAACGATCACAGAAAAATTTAGTGTTGAAGAACGCACTCTGTATTGTTCACCATTTGCCATATTTACCAAAAAATCCATGGCAGATCTCCTGTAGTATGACAGAGATGTGACAAACTCTTATTACAGGTTAACATCCTATTATATCCATTTATTTATGTAAAACTCTCTGTTGGATTGGCAGGCAATAGTAGCACTGTCATATAGGAAAGAAGAGCTAGAGTCGTGATAGAATGAGAGGGAAAGGGGCATATCTAAAAATGGTGATAATTTAATTATTGGTTTTATTTTGTATAAATATTACACTCAACAAAAGATTGAGAATTACTTAACAAAAGGCACACCATCAAACAAGATAGAATTAACCTTTATAATAGATAAAGGAATGGGGTAAAGAACAAGAATAGTAGAAAGATAATAAATTGGATCTGAGGGTAATGTACTCATGAAGCATTGGGAGTTTTTCATTCTTGAGTGAATTGGGCCATGGAAATGGCTCTGAAGTTTTGAGCAGTCAACTTAAAGGAAAATAATCACCTTTATTATTCACAGTGTTTATTGAGATAAGAAACAAACCAGGTCATTGCTCATGAATATTCTATTTTTCCCCCATTCTATACCCAGAGATTAATTTCTCTTGTGGATTCTCAGAGAAAGCACTGGAACATGGGAGACAATATTCTTACAGTACTTTCACAATGAGCTTACTTGTAATCTTCTACTACATATAGCCTGATATAATTATACCCCAAAGCAACAAAGTAATAAATCTTTGGGGAGCTAATAGAATGTGCTTGAGGGGTGATGCTTCCTGCTGAATGGCATAATGAAAGACAGATTTTAAAGTAGGCTGATGACTAGATGGGTTCTGTATTCTCTTGAGACTCTCTCATTTTAATTTTGTTGTTTTTCGTTTGAGATTGAGATTTTTAAGTACCTGGTCTAGGTAACTGGCTAACCTGGCTGAGCCATCTGCTTTAACTGTTAATCCTGCTGGGAGCAAGATTAACATGCTTTTATGAAACTCCAGGAGCAACAAGAACATGTTACCCCACAGAAGTGACCTGACCCCAGGATGTGCCAACATTTTGCTCAATGTGAACTGTCTCTTTAAAAATATGGGGAAACACCTTCTTGGCCATGATGTTTAGAGAGAACCAAATTAATCTGGCAACATGTCAGAGAGTAAATAAAAACTGATGTATGTTCTCATAAAGTTTTCAGTGTGAATTGACAAAGACAAATCAAATAGAAATAACTTCAATCTCTGAAATTTGTGTCTAAAAACTGATAGCCTAATCTTATCTAAGAAAGGTAGAATTTCAGAAATTAGAACCGTGAGAATGAAAACATCAGAGAAAAAACATACTCAGGCTTCCTTCACCGTTTGCTTGTTCTTACTTTGTGATTTTGACACACATACCTGAGTCCTCAGATCTGTCTGCCTCAACATACCCACCATTGCCCTGGAGCCCTCTGATGGAATGGTTTATTTGATTTATGTCTTTACAGCAATTAGTGTCAATTTTGATTGTGTATTATGGTGGGCCAGTCAATGTTAGTTACATGAATTAATATTGCTGTTCTTTTAGTGCTATTTACAGAAGTAAAAATCACTTCGCTAGTTTAGGAATAACCAAAAGTTTTATTTATAAATAGGCTGACTAATGAAATATATTTGCATTATAGATTTAAGATCTGGGATGAAGAAGGAAGACAATTTTGGGGCATACTTAACTTGAGTAAAAATAAGAAGTGAGAGAACCTGAAAGTTGACAGAAAAAGAAAAACTAACAATACATTTTTCTATGTGTACTTTTCATTTTTCATATATTTGACACAAAACAAAAAACTAAAACTTCTTAATTAATACTCTTTTACAATATTGGTTCAATATACTCCATCCAGCATTTAATTTTTACCCAGGGAAGACAGAAACATTGAATTTTAACGTGGTGCAGTGTTCTCAGTGACCATGAGATCTCCAACTAAGGAACGTGGGTCTCGGAAAGCAGAGCGGAGAGTTAGGCGCAGAGGTGAGGTCTCTGTGGGGGCAGAGCTACCTTGGGAATTAGGCACATTTGCCCTGATTCTCAGCTGGTAAATGGGTATCCTCCCGACAGTTTCAAAGTGGTTCGGGTCATGTTTAACTTCTCTCCCTGTAGGGGGCTAATCTCATAGAGATTTCAGCCACACAAGCAACAGTGTCTGGGGTGTAATGATTGCTTTGAAGTTTGTTTGCTCGCCAGTGCATTTAAAGCATTTAAATGTTCCAGGAATAGGATTAGATGCCCCAGTGAATTCATTTCATTTACCCCCAGCAGTGGTTTCCCTATGCTCGGAGAGGTTTACATGGTATCAATTTAGAGGCATGCTGCTTTTGAAGATATTCCCTTTCACTCTCTCAATTTTCTAACTCTCTCAAGGTCTCGCCTAGAAAAATATTAGGGGTCAGGACTCAGTAGAAAGGGGCATTATTGTTATGCCTTTGGGCATGCTAAAGATAATTTTCTGAATCATCTTCTAAAGTGTTGTTAGCTCAATGAGGGGAAAGATGAAAATGAGGACAAAATTAAGGCTACTTTAAATTTGTGCAAAGATTAAACATGAATGTAGAACCCAATTTGCCTCAGAGTACCTTTAGAGGACTTGGCCTTAGGCAGTACAGTGAATGTGTATCTCCTTCAAACATGACCCAAACATGGTCTTTGAAAATAAATGACATGTAGTGACCCTCAGTGCTTAGTGCATTTTTTATGCTGAATTGTAGCACACTAATTCACTATATATAAAAAGATAGATTTGGCCTCTTTATCTATGTATATGGAAGGAAAAAGTTTCTCCTGCGCTACTGAGTCTACTGAAAATAATTTCTGGGATGTGCAAGAATTAATGTGGAGGATTTTAAATATTCTATGTGTGAAAAGTTCCCATGAATGTGAATAAAATCTTCATGGTATAAGAATATATTATTATTTTTCAACAGTCACACTCTTCTAGGTAGCTGAAATGATATACTTTAGCTATTTTTTCTTCTTCTTAGAGTGAGGCTTGGAGAGAGAGACAGGAACAGCAAGGTGTTCCCGGTATGTTCCCTGACTGGGGATTGAAGCGGCAACCTCTGTACTTTGGGACAACGCTCCAACCAACCTAGCGATCTGGCCAGGGCTTAATTTTTATTGATTGATTGAATTTCAGAGAAACAGAGAGAGGAATGGAGAGAGGGGGGAGGGGGATGGGAAGCATTTATTTTTTGTTCCGCTCAGTTGTGCATTCATTGGTCGCTTCCCATGTGTCCCCTGACCAGGGATTGAACCCACAACCTTGTTTCAGGACAACATTCTAACTGACTGAGCTAAAGGGCCAAGGCAGATTTAGCTAAATTTTGATGTCATGAAAAATCTTGGGCTATTGCCAATAGACAGACACTCGCCAAATAGATGTAACTATGTTTTTGTTCTCCTTAGAGGATTGATATATTTCTTAGACATTTTGGTGCTTGTTATTTTTTTTTCTCTTAAAGACAAATTAGAAGCTATATAAACTCATTTTAGAAAACTTAGAAAAAACCCACCATAATGTTATACAGAAAACCATAATGTTAGAAAGAAGAAAATAAAAATTACAGATAAATTCCCACAATGTTGACATTACTGTTAAAACTATTGAGATTTTTTTCTTCTTTCTATAAGTTTTCCCATCATTATGATCATGCTATAAATAAATGCTTTCTTCACATGAGCATTTTCTCATGGCATTAAAATTGATACTCAATGTAATTTTAATGGCTGAAGAATATTTTAGTAAATGAATATATATTAGTATTTCAGTATTCCTTTTTGTTGTTGTTTTAGACATTTAGAATTTTCCCAACCTCTTGGTATATAGTTTTTATATGGTTAGAAATACTTTTAATTATTTTATTAGCATGAATTTCTACAATTGAAATTACTGGGCCAAAAGTTCTGACTGTTTTACTAATTCTGATATATATTGTCAAATTGTTTTTCAGAAATACTTAATAAAATCATGAGAGGTTTAATGTTTTAAAATATGCTTATTAGCTGTAGACTTTTTCATATTATTTCCTTATAAACCCCATTTGCCTGTTTTTCTTTGAGGATGTTTGTGCTATTCTTAGTGATATTTTTAAAGCTCATTATATTGAGGATATTACCTTTCACTGTATTTGTTATAAATATCTTCCCACAGGCTGAGAATTATTATTTTTTGTATCTCTATCTCTTATCTTTTTGCTATAGCCTCCACATAATTTTGTTTAAATGACCCATTTGTGAACTATATAAATCATTAAAATAAAAACAGTGTTGTACTCAGAAATTATGAATAATTGCTTCAGTATTATGAAGAACTAATCACAAAAATTTTAAAGTTAGGTGAAAACATTTTCTAAGGGAAGTAGGTAAGTTTCAACTGATTTAGTCTTCCCTGGATGATCATGCTTCTTCCATTTTCACCACATGCCCCTCATCCCCACCCCTGCCCCTTACCACCTTCTCTCTGTTTTACCCTGAAGGAGAAAACTTTTCTTTTTTTCAAGTAGAGTGAGCAATCAATTGATCTTCTCTTCCCACTGTCTTCTTAGATTATCCAGGGACCTGCCACAGATCTCTTAGAGTATGGGTTGCTTACCACACACAAAAGGCTCTGTGTGCAGAAAATGCTAATACCACTCTGCTCCATCCTATTTGAAGGGACTTGCAGCATCCAATACTTAGTGTTAAGATGCGTTATCAGCTAGCCAATGTGGCTTGATACTTCTTATATTTTTAAAGATTTTATTTTATTAATTTTTAGGGAGAAGAGAGAGAGAGAGAGAGAGAGAGAGAGACTGGGTGGGATGCGTAGGCAACATCTACTCGTAGTTGCTTCTCATCTGTGCCTTACTTGACCGAGCAAGCCTGGGGTTTCAAACCAGTGACCTCAGCATTCTAGGTTGATGCTCTATCCCTGAGCCACCACAGTTCAGGTGATACTTCTTATGCTAATCACACTTTTGTTTAGTATGCCACCTATGAGTTGGCATAATCTATTATTGCAGTTGTTTTATACTTATTATAGGCTTCTAGTACTTCTAAGACTGACCAGTTTTTAATTTTTGTCTTGAGAACCCAGAAGACATACCACCTGCTTTTGGCCTTGAATTAGGAATTTCTCTTAACTTTGGATCCAAATAAATTTTATCTTCACTTGAAAACTGAAATTGGTGTATTGCTAGGCATTTATGGAGAATTAGTAATAGCCTAAAAGATATGCTCAGATGCCAGACAATTATAAATCTGTATTTCCTTTCCTATGGGTATTAATTTTGAATTACCTGAAGAAATGATTATAATATGCTCATTTATACAATTACAGACGTACTTTAAGTTTATGTTTTCAGGTAAAAAGGCTTGCTCCATGGCATGACCTATGGGAGAGATTATGGAGGTCTTCAACTGTACATGCTGAGGGAACAAACACCACTTAAGCTAGGCTCTGCTTCCTAAACAAGTATTTAATCTCCTCATTAAAGATATATGAAACTAAAAATCAATGAGCTCCGGTGGTTAGAGCTTTTTAGCGGAACTAATGGATACACCTTGTCTAACATTAGAAACTTCACTTGTGGTTTACAGCTGTACACAAGAAGAAAACATACATCTAGAAATAAGGTTTCTGGCTACAGTAATAATTGGGCTGTGAGTTCTGAATAAGCAGGCCTCATAAATATATAACGTATGGAATAATGTATTGCCAACTCACATTCTCTCGCATTAAATAGATATAGTGAACTCTTACTATAAAGCTCAAGATTAAAGTCGGCAGAATTCTGCTTGGATACATGCCCTATTGAGAGCCATTAGAAAAACTCTTAACTGTGTAAATTTAAACTTCTGACATACTGAAATCATGAACTATTTAAACTGAAAAATAGTCCACAAGACTTGTTTAGAGATATAAAAGACAGACTGCATTTCACCAAGTAAATACAAGTAAAATAATGGTAAATTTCAGGTAAATAATATCCTAGCCATTTGGACAAACACTCAGAACCTGAAATGGATCTCAGATAAGCCATTTTATTAATAAAACTATAGCATCTTCCTTCAAGAAAATCTTAGGGAATCATTACCTACTTATTTTGGTGCTATATTGCAAAGGGTTTTTTTGTTTGTTTGTTTGTTTTGTTTTGTTTTTGGCCTTTGCATGTTCTAAGCAGTGCAAGAAAATATGATAAATACATAAGATTGGCCATAAGTTCCATGAGGCCAGATACCATGTATGTCTTTTCTAAAACCTAAAGTGGGTCTCCCTGCATAGTAGGGATTCATATTTTTGTTAAATTGACAGATGAATCATAATGAAGGTAATCCATGGAGCTTGGCTAGATTGCAAGCTAATACAGCAGTCCGCTTTGGATCAGGAGTGTTAACAAGACTGTTGTGCATAATCCCAACCCTGAAGTATTGACAGATCTTTGCTTCATTAATCATTGTGTGACTATACCTCATTCATGCTTTGTAGCTCTCATTTTTAAAGAAACAGTTAAATGCAAAACGCTATAAAAGTTGCAGCCAGACAAAAGGGACTTGCTCTTAATTCTAAGCCTGCAGACAGGTGGCCAATAAGAATTATAAAACAAACACCTTTGGGAAATAGAGGAGTATTCCCTGCAGCATTTTAGTCCAGAAGATGTCTTTTTTTTCTGAACTCTACACAAACTTCTGTCACTACAGGTGCAGAAAGTATTAACAGAAGTTTTTCAGAGAATATTTTTAAGATGTGCAAAATAAAGTATGCAAGCTTTAGCAGTTCCAATGCTGCACATAATATAGAAATACATAACATAGAAGTAGGAAAAAGGAAGAAGAGATTCCACGGAGTCACAGGACAGACACATGACCCTTGGCCATACCAGTGATGGCTTATACCAAAACTTGGTGCAGAGTTCATTCAGATGCGCCGTGGTAGTTACCCCTCTGTACTTGTAGCCACAATCACTTTTTGCTTTTTCTATTTCAAATAAATATTTAGTATTCTGTGTATAGTTGCTTCGATAGCCTAGGTTCAGTTCTTTTAAATGAATCCTTATATTGTTTTTGTTATTTTCCCAACTTGAAAATAATCCCTTTGGCCAAGAGTACAGAACTGGTAGGCACAAACGATTGCTTCGTTATTATCCTGCTTTCTCAATGGGACAATACAGGAGAGCACACTCTTACAGTCCAGTCATATTGAGCTCATGTAAAACTGCAGGTAATGATGAAACACCATTTGGAACTTTTCATTAAAGGAAAGTTATTGTGAGAATAGTCAACTACCTGGCCACAGCTGCCTGGACTTCAAAAAGTCTCCTTAAGTGGCTGATAATTATTGGATAATTTTTCAATCATAATGGGTAAAATTATACTCACCTAGTCGAAAAAGAGTCATAGGTAGATATTGACTACACATGAGAAGAATCTTGTATCTCAAAACAAGAAGAAAGAAAACAGCTGAGGTCTGGCTCAATAGAAGTATCAGGCAGTAAGAAAGAGCTCTAATTTGTGATGGGCAGCAATTGACCAAATATTTGTCACTGAGGTTCCTCCTGTATTAGCTTCCACTGCCAAGTTCCTCCTCTATTAGTTTTCTTTTGTGCATCTAAGGAGAGCAGAAAGCAGAATCTTCTCATCAATAACATGGCATCCCTACTAAAAAAATGCCCCATCTTTTCCAAGTCTTTAATGAATTCTGTCTGAAAGATAACCTTTAGAAAGAGGGTGAAAATTGCTTTCTGGCTCCTAGATTAATGGTTGTATTTTTTAGTGGTTTATATAATTTTATGCTGATATTTTAAAATCATTATGCTTACCAATGACTGTTCTTGTTTTATGTATTCTAACCTATTCAACTCTGAATTTTATTGATAACTCACCCTAATGCATTTCAAAGCTAAATATATAACCCAAATATATAAAGTAAATATTATCATTATGAGGGCATGCTTTTTGGTACTAAAAGAAGACACTGTCTAGTATGATGAATGATAGCCATATGGTGTGGAAAGAGAAAACAATTGGCCATAATTTTTAAGAGAGGAGTCACGGGAAGGAGTGGGAATAGACACTACTCCCATGAGGTATTAAAAGGGGAAAAATAACCTTTCAAGTTAGTCAGAGTTTTAAAACAGGGAGTTTCTTGTAAAAATGTATACAGTTGTCTCTCCTTTTCTAATTCTACTTTAATAGCAAAGTTCCCTGAGCCTTTGCATCTACCATATTCTGCCTACTGATTTCTGCACGTAGATCTTATCTCAAATGTTATCTTATGAGAAGGACTCTCCTGACAACCTACTGTAAAATAGCAAGAATCCTTGCTTCTTTGTGTGCCTTCACCCAGCTTCTTTCTTTGCTTTTCCTCATAGCACTTAAATGTCAGTTATAATAAATTATATATGTATTTCTGTAGTGTCTGTCACCTCTGACTATAATAAGTTGTGTAAGAAAAAGGACTTTGATTTCTTTTCTATTATCTTTTTGGTGTATAAAACTTTGCCTGGTGCTTAGCAGATGCTCAAAACATTGTGTTGAATGAATGAAATGTGGACAGATGGTAATGAAGGTTTCTTAAATAGAATTTTATTGTTTATGAAACAAATGTACACTCTGTAATACATTTGCAGTCAGCAAAGTCCGTGTCTAGTCATATGTTTTGTTGATGGTTTAACACTCAACCTTCAACAATAATAAATCATGTCATACAAAGTAAAGTGTGTGTGCTAACAATAATTTGGAGTTTTTTGCATTAGTAAAAGTTAGGAATTTTTTTTCTGGAAAAAGAAAGGAAATCACAACATTTATGCTATTAGTTGAATATAAATTCAGAGTGAAAATGTCTAAGAGTTGAATACTGTTAAAAAGCAATGTGTCTTGCTTGACCAGTCAGTGGCACAGTGGATAGAGCATTGGACTGGGATGCGGAGGACCCAGGTTCGAGACCCCGAGATTGCCAGCTTGAGTGCAAGTTCATCTGGTTTGAGCAGAGGTCGCCAGCTTAAGCCCAAGGTCGCTAGCTTGAGCAAGGGGTCCCTCGCTCTGCTGTAGCCCCATGGCCAAGGCACATATGAGAAAGCAACAACTAAAGTGCTGCAACAAAAAATTGATGCTTCTCATCTCTCTCCCTTCCTGTCTGTCTGTCCCTCTCTCTGACTCTCTGTCTCTGTAAAAAAAAAAGTGATGTGTCTCTTTACCAAAATATAATTATTATATATTTATTTTTATAAGGGAACTATATATATATTAAAAATTTTAGAATATATTAAAACAGTAAAAAAGAAAATATAAATTGCATTTATTTCACCATTAGAGGTAATTAATGTTTATATATATACCTTATATATGTGTTTTAGTTGAGATTTACAAAAAATTGGCATTATATTTTACAAACATTTTTCAACTTGCTTCTATTTAATAATATATCAAAATATGTTGTTAAATGTTTCTCTACATAACATTTTAATGGCTTAATAGTAATTCACTTTATTGATAAAATATTAATTTATTCAGTCTCTTATTATTAAACATTTACATTGTATATTATTTTTTTCAGAGATATAAGTAATATTAAAAAAAACAGCTATACAGTATAATGAACCATTAAACTACCCATGATAATCTCCTTCAGAAGAATTTTTATAAGTGAAAATTCTAGGGCATAAGAGGTATATATTTTTCATTCACTTTTTACTTACCTCCAAATTATTCTCCAGAATGATTATAGCAAATTAGTTTTCCTGCAGAGGCTAAGTGTATTAAATTTACATAATGAGTAGAAAATATTAATATTTTGAAAACTAACAGCAAAATTTATTTAATTTTTTTTTGTTTGGAAAATAATACATGCTTATGGTAGAAAGTAAGCTCCTTGAGTGCTTAGTAGCCAGTAACTTCTTTGTATAATGCAAGTGGGAAATTTTTTTTTCATGTTGAATTGGAAATGATTGCAAGAGTCCTAAGCTAGTTACATGGCTAGTAAACCCCTGATAGAAATAAAGAATTTCAATAGTATATAAATATCATTATTTAAAAAACAAACCCAAAATATTACTATAAAGTTGTTTTGCTGTTATAGGAACCCATCTTATGCAAAGTTAATTTTCCTTATGAGAAGCCCCTGTGTGTGGATTTTTTAGTAGAAGTTGAAAGAAGATTGAGTATTGTTTGGGAGTAACTACAGGTCAGCATTGAGTTGATAAAAAGGGAGACAGGAGCTCAGGGAAAGAGAGGATCATGAAAGCCAAGTCCTCAGGAACGTGCTGAAATCTTGGCAAGGAGCTTGTATGCCGTGTTTCATTGGAACAGTGGAGAGATGACAATCATTGAGTCAAGTTTAGTAATTTCCTAGAAGCAAGGAGTATCTTGTCTGACATCTGGCTTATATATATTTGTAAACTCTAGATATTATTTTTGAGATCTTTAACCATATATATTAAAGCTGTCACAAGGACAATATTCAAAGCCAGTTCTATTATTGTTGACATTAATTTTAGAATAGTGAGAAGAAAAGAGCCTCTTTAGTTATTTATTTTCTTTTTTTACTTTCAATATTATTTTGTATCAGTTTTAGGTATACAGTATAGCAGTTGGACAATAATATAGTTTACAAAGTGTTTCTACCCCCAGTATTTCTAGTATTGTACTTACCCGGTACCATACATAGTTATTACAATATTATTGCCTATATTTTCTTTGCTGTACTTTACATCCTCATGACTATTTTGTAACTACCAATTTGTACTTCTTAATCCTTTTACCTCTTTCACCCAGTCCCTTAAACTCTCTCGCCTCTGGCACCACCAGTCTGCTCTCTGTCTCTGAGTCTGTTTCAATTTTGTTAGTTTATTTTGTTCTTCAGATTCCACAGATAACTAAAATCATATGGTATTTGTCTTTCTCTGAGTGACTTATTTCACTTAGCGTAATACCCTTTAAGTCCATTTATGCTCTTGCAAATGGAAAGATTTCATGTTTCTTATTGGTCAGGATGAGATAGATAAAAGCATATAGTGGCCATAAAGGCAGGTCAGAATAAGGAAGTTTAAGTCTGAGTAGGGTTGCCAGATTTAACAAATAAAAATATTGCATATTTTTATAAAAATGTTCATTATTTCTCTGGAATTCAAATTTAACTGGTGTCCTATATTTTAAATGGCAAACTTAAGCTTGAATTTCTTATAAGAATAAAGTGATCATTGAGGATTGAGGAGATGCATGAAATGATAACAGTGTGAATTCTATTTTAAAAATACAGAACATCCTAAATCAAAGGTGGTGCATTCAAAGAATAAAAGATGGTATTTCTATGAGATTAGGGTTCAGTGTAGCAGTTGTCTTTACTGACCAGTTACCTCATGAACTAAGAAAACTAGGATTTACGATACTCTTTATTGATCTCAGGCTAGTTCAGTACAAATATCCAAGACCCTGAGGCCAAGGGACAATGCTACTTTAAATGCTACTATAAAACTTTGGTTGTATTGATCTTTTGAAAAGTAAAATACTGAACTGTCATTGTCTTATTGCATTGGCCTGTTTTAAGAACAGTAGAGATGAAAACCTCAGGAATTAATATGATTGATATCAGTACCCAAGAAAATCACTTCCCTGGTTTTGTTCAATGTTTAGATCTTTTGCCCTCTATAATATGAAAGTTACTGATGTTATTATTATTATTTAAAACTATTTGTTTTAATATACTAATTGCCAATACAACTTTATCAAAATATTTATTTCTGTCATTTTAATGTGGTATATCTTATAAATGTTGTGCATTGCATTGGTTTGAAAGTTAAAGAGATATGAGTTTGCCAAGTTCATCTGCTAAAGGCCTGGTAATTCATCACTTAGGTATGTATGTAAGAAGAGTGCATGTCTGTGTTCCAAAAGACATGTATGAGAATGTTTATAGCAACAAGATGGATGTTCATGGCAATATTGTAAAGTTTAGTAATAGACAACAACTACACTTGAACTGTCATGCAATAATAGTGAATATATATCAGCAAAAGTAAACAAAGTAGAGCTATGTGCAACAACATGGATGAATCTCACAAAGACAATGTTGAGTGAAAGAACCCAGATACAAAAGAAGATTTGTTATATAATTCCATTTACATAAAGTTAAAAAAATCTTCTGTAGGCATTAGAAATGCATGCTTAGCATAATAAAACTGAATATTTTTTATAAAGCTCTTATTTAACATTGAGTTTTATAAAGGCATTTCCAACCTAGTATTATTCAACAGTGTTAGCAGTGTATGACCCTATGTTTTGTCAAACAAAATGTATTACATGGTTTCTGATGGTAAACTGTTAATTTTAGAATATGTGCTTAGAAATTTAAAAATTATTAACCTTGTTCTCTTTCTGATAAGGTCAGTCAAACAGATGAAAAACCTACTAAAATTAATATACTGAGTTCAAACCCTGGATTTGTAAATGCTTCTATGAGTGCAAATATGTTTAAGGTTTGGGTTTTTTACCCTCTCCTCCAGTCCTCGTAGCAGAAAAATGTACCTACAGATTGGCTCAGGCCTTTGGCACAACATCACTTCTGAGACAGTGGTAGAGCCCCATAAAAGCACTTAGACTGAGAGTGGAGGTAGGAGGAGCCCAAACCAAATCCAGGCTAATTCAGAAAAAGAAGTAATAAACGCCATTCAAATAAGTGTGCTTACCACATATTTATGAGTCAGTTTTCCCTTTTGTTTAAAATGCATCTTTGTAGTAATGAAGGCCACAAGTGTCTTCTAGGTTGAAATATTCTACTTTCAAAATTTATATATAAGTATATTTCTGAACTAACACCACCATTTCCTTGTCTACCACCTCTTTGTGTAAACAGCCCTGTGGCTGAGGTATCATCATTAACCACACTTGTACTTAAGTCCAAGCTTTGACAGAGGAGGAAATTATGCATCAGTGGCTATAGGGAGACAAGAGCGCCTGATGTTTAGCTCACTAGGCCAGCTTTATGTGCAAAAAGAATAAATAAATCCTGAATCCTTATTCCCATTTAGTTCAATGTGAATGGACATTTGATGACATATTTGGTCCCAGACTGGCCAGATGAGACAACACTATTACCGCTGATTTCTATAAACAATTTTTCTTCAATTCTTAGCCTGACTGTATTGTGTTTGAGAGATATGAATAACAATGCAAAGGTCAAAAAGGCACTCCAGTTCCAGTACATCAGACAATAAGGACACAAACAAAGCTCCTTTTACTGGCTTCCATTAACGCATGAAGAAACCCATTATTGAGCCATTTGTATGTTTTCTTTAAAATGGCAGCCCTTGGCAGCACTGTCTTGGTAATGACATGTTACAATGCCCTGAAAAGAGCTCGCACAGGAAAAGGCTGTGGAAGTGCTGTCTCTCTCCTGTTTGGAAGAAAGGTCAAACTCATGTCACTCTTGCTGACATGGCATGAGTACTAATCTCTGTGCTTCGTAGTCAACCAGAAATGAATCAGAAATGGAGAGGGCACATTAGACTGCTTGTTTAGGGTTCCTGACTGCACTAACTATAAATTAGCCCGGTCCTATATGTGCACAAGCAGAAATCCCAGTTTAGACTTTCTTGCCTGAAGTACCGTAATGATAGTCCTAAAGGCTGTCATTACTTCTGAAATGACAGAATGGGGCATTTTGGCTAGATCATTCTGCACTGTTAGGATGTTGATGAAGGCCACCTTACAAAGACAGAAAAGAGAACAGATAAGGGAAAACAATGTGATTGGAAATGTTTTCAGAGCTTGTAAGCTGTTGAGCAATTAACACTTACTGATTCAATGCAAGAGTAACTATGGACATATCTTAACTTAGGTTCACCTGGATATGATGACTTTTTCTTTCATTTTAACTTGAGAATTCTTTTTTTTATTATTTTATTTAGAAAATTAAATTTAACAGGGTGACATTGATCAATAGGAGGACATAGGTTTCATTCAGGTCAACATTTCTATAGCATTGTACTGTTGATTATGTTGTATACCCATCATCCAAAGTGAAATCATTTTCTATTACCTTATATTTGTCCCTCTTTACGCCCTTCTTCCCTACACCTCCCCCATAACCCCCTTCTACTGGTAACTACTTCACTTTTATCTATGTCCATGAGTCTGAGTTTTATATCCCACCTAAGTGAGAAATCATGTAGTTCTTAGCTTTCTCTGATTTACTTATTTCACTCAGTATAATGCACTTGAGAATTCTTATAATAATGATATATAGTTCAGGAGAACTGAAGATACTGAGTTGTCTTGTAAGAATTTTATTCTTTAGATAGAACCACAATTTTAGACAATGAATTACAATTCTTTTCTATTTAAAATATGCTCTCAGCTTTTGTTTCCATTTGTTATTTTACAATTACAAAACATTCATACTAAGATTCTTTACATGTATTTCTCAGCCTTCAGGGTTTTTTTCTCCCTACTTTATAACAGAAACAGAAAGCATTTTTTCTTTCGTACATTTCAGTCCTCAATTTTAATTGTACATATTGTCTCTATAAAGAAATCTATAAAGAGTTATCTGGGGAAGTATGTTTTTATATGGCTATACATTCTTGCAGTTTCAAAGCCATTTTATTCCTAATAATATTTAATGTTTTATTTTATTCTTTCATGTCTTGAGGGGAAATTAATAGAGCAATGCAGTAGGATTCTCTTTTCTACTTTGCTTTCCTCTTAATTTACTTGTTTGTGTCCAAAACTTATTGGTTTCACATTGTATAACTTTGGAAATCTATGTCATCATGACTTTCCTTGGAAGCATATTTCAATTCCATAGTTTGAAATTATTTAGTCTCCATTATTATTATATCTGTAACATAAAGTAGAATATTTATTTCAAAGCTTGGTTTAACATCCATAAATAAAGTTAAACCTTAGAATTTCCCAGAAAAGTAGAGTATGAAGGGTGAGGTATAGAAAAAGAGTAATTTAGTTCTTGAGTATTGTTACTGAGTCCTATACCCTAACTAATTTAGGTATTTTAAAATGATTAATGTAGCCTTGAAAGAGTCATAATCATATCACAAGAAAAATACTCCTATAAAAGAAAGAGAAAGAAGAAAGAGAAATATGAACATATTCAATCCACTGTTGGTCATTTTCTGGTCATATTTTGGTCCCTACTTGGTTTTATTGTACTTGACATTGACCAGCTTTATTTATATGTGAAACATTAAAAAGAAACTTTTGTAAAACTTTAAGCCATTTCAAAAACTCATGCTCTATTCAGTCTGGGAGGTACTTCAAGGAAGCTGTGAGTATTTTGCTTTTTGCCCTCTATCTTTCTGGGCAGTGTAATAAAATGGCTATAATAATAGGGAAGGGAAATGGGGAAGAAATCATGTGACCAAATGACTTATGGAGAAACATGTTTCCCTAGTGTTCCTATTCATTTATCTCTACTGTATAATGCATTTTTCTTGTTTTACTGGGTAATTAAACCTTCAACACTCCCAAGTTTGTGAGGAATCTGAATCCCATTACGGGGAGATGCCTGAGTTTGATTCTCTTGCATTATTATCAGGAGTTGGCCTCGTTCAAAGGGAATGCTTTTGATAATGTTTGGAGAGGTCTCTAAGGAGAGTCCCTACTCTGGGCAAGTTAAGCACTGTCACATGTCTTGGCAAGGTTTACTGAACTTTTAGGTTAAATCTTATGGTTATTTCTCCCCCTCCCACCTAAATTTTGTTTTAAACTTATTGCCTTGTCTGCTTCTTAATAGAGCAGGATCGTTTTTCAGAGGTAGAGCTATTCTTTTCTTTCAAGTTATGTTTTTATGAAAAGCAAAAAAGAAGAATCCACATCAAAGCCCTTATGGGAGAGACCACAGGTTTTCTGCATGTGTCTCCTCTACTATAACAGTAGTCTGATACCCGTGCTAGAAGATGAATTACTTAAAAGTTACACTTTCCACTCTGACCCTTTGGATTTAAAGCCAACTCTTATGTCATGTGTCTTTAATCTGAAATGCATGGTAAGGATCATAATTTTACATTTACTTGTTTTCTGATCTAGGGAAGAGGAAGCTACAAACTTCTGTTTTGAATGTTGCCTCTTTTTTTTTATATTTAAATCCCATATTTTTCTTCAACTTTATTTTGATCATAAATAAGCAAAATAAAGTTGTTTTACTTTTTTTCTGGAAAAATTACCTAAATACTAAACTATATGTCTTACCTGCCTAAGACTTCATTAGGAAACTGGAAGACTGGGCAATTTCTCAATGTGACAGTTTTGGACAAGAAGTTAGTCATATCTAGATATACCAAAAATAGATGCTGTAATTTGAAAGACCAGATACTATTTTTGCTTCTTTAAGGAAAAGAAATTATATCCTAAAACCTCAGCAACTAAATGAAATTATGAATAAACAAGTTAAGAAAAAAATTTAAATCTTGAAGTAAACTTTAGTCTTAAAATCTATTTACTAAACAACTTGAGTTTTTAAAAATGTACTGAGCTTGAACAAAGCCAAGTATTTTAGCTAAAAAAAAATGACAGATTGTCATATTTTGGAAAATTAGAACTGTATGGAATTTTATTCACATTTAGTGATTTATAGGTAATAAAAAAAACTGAGTGAGAAGTAAAATGTACTTTTCTTATCTATTTTAGTAAAAATTTCTTGTGCAATATTTTAATTTTCAGTATCTTTCTCTTTGGAAAAATAATTAAGACAATATTAAGTTATTAAGAAAACATAGGTTATCTTAACAGCAGGCTTTGTGATTGAATAGAAAAAATCATACTATTTCAGAGGCCTAACCAGTGGTGGTGGTGGCATTTCCATGAACTGTGATCATGGATCAGACATTGAACTTCTATGAATCCCAATAATCATTAAGCTGTATATGTTCTATAATTCTATAAGTATAATCTGGGGTCTGAGCTGCATATTTTAACATAAAAAAATAATTTACCCCTCCTGCCTCTCCTCCCAAAATGAAATTTTTTTAAGAGCACTAAAAACTCAGAAAGCAGATGTGGTCTACATAGCTATTCATTATGAATTTGCTGCAAATTATAATTCTAAAGACAGCCAAACCCAAAAGAACACTTTAGAATAGAATAATAAGGACAGAGATTCTGAAAGAAAAAGACTTTTTAAGAAATATTTGGCCCTGGCTGGTTGGCTTAGCTGTAGAATGTTGGCTCGGCATGTGGAAGTTCTGAGTTCAATTCCTGGTCAGAGCACACAAGAGAAGCAACCATCTGCTTCTCAACCTTCCCTTCCTCTCCCACAGCCAAGTGCTTGACTGAGAATGTTGGCCCTACCTGCTGAGCAGTGCTAAAAATAGCTCAATTGCTGAGCAACAAGGCAGTGGCTCCAGATAGGCAGAATGTCAGCCCCAGAAGGGAGTTGCTGGTGGATCCCTGTCAGGGTGCATGTAGGAGTCTGTCTCTCTGCCTCCTTGACTGTAACTTGATTAAAATAAAATAAAAAAGAATAAATATTTAATTGTCTTAATTATTTCTGCTCAGTGGAATAAAAGTATAAATCTGGAAAAGTTCCCCTTATCCTTTGCTTTAACAAGAATGTTTTCTATCTAACTTCAGAACCTTTGGTCAGGGTGCAAGGCTCACCCAGGGATACAACACATCATGGATTTATAACAAGATTCTGTTTCCAAAAGAGCTGGGATTGACTATTTGTGCTATTTGCTAAAAATTTAACTTTGGAAAATTTAAGCTTTCTGAGCCTCTTTTTCCTCATTCAAATATAGTAATGACCTGGTAGGGCCATTGTTAGAACTGGAGATAATCTGACACAAATTCCATGCTTAAGCCAGAGAGATGTTAGTGACTGTAGCTGGGTAGCTGAATATGTGTGCCCTTTCAGAGGTTCTTAGAAAACTCTGGCGGTTGTTGAGCAGGACAGCATAAACAAGGGGCTGGGACACAGGAGGCACTGTCTGTGCTGGGCATGGATGAAGAGAATAGGATGCATTGGGGAACACTTAAACCGTGAAAGGTAGAGGAATGCATAAAGTCCAAATAACAGAGTAATTGTAATGACTCCACTGTTTTATTGATGGCTGGCTCCAGGAGGCTGCCTGCCTTGTTTGAGTGGGAATTTCTTTATGTCGTTCCGATTCAGATGGTATTGTAAGACAAAAATATATTTTTTAATATAGTAACTTTTATTTCTCTTATATTGTAAGAATCCTATATGTTTGCAGTAGATGTTTGTTTGTTTATTTTCTCCAAGGATCCTTTCCATCTCTTCTGGGAGCAGCCCCTTAATCTCCTTTAAAAAATAAATTGCCCTCTTTCATAGTCTCAGCTAAGTGGTTTGCATGAGATTGATGCCACACTCGGCTTCTAGGGATGACCTTGAATAGTTTAAGCCAATCAGCACATTAAATGACATCTTTTAAAAGGGAATGGGTTTGGAGTGGGCACTTGAAAACTTGTAAGTTTAATGGGGGTCACAAGACTTCTGCTCGGAATGCTGAGGCCTGGACTCTGTTTTTCCTTTTGGACTTGAAGAAAAAAGTGCCTTTCAAATTGCCGAGGTGGAAATGCTCAAGAAAAGGACCAACAACACAAAAGCAGAACATAGAAAAGAAAAGGTAAAATAGATTTATTTTTGAGGTAACTAGTTAATCAAGCACATTGACACATTTCACTCCCGATCATGATATTGTCTCCCTATGTTCATACAAAAACCCTTCATTTATAAGATGTAAACTTGCTTGGAAAGAAGGAGTCTTACCTGACTCTTTAGTTATCTGATACAAATGTATTTTCTTTATATAAGCTAGTTTTGGCTGAAGATTATTTTTTTCTGAAGTGAGAAGTGGGGTGGTAGGGGGGAGGCAGACAGACAGACTCCCGCATATGCCTGGACCAGGATCCACCTGGCATGCCCACCAGAGGGTGATGCTCCGCTGCAACCAGAGCCATTTTAGTGCCTGAGGTGGAGGCCATGGAGCCATCCTCAGCACCCCAGGCCAACTTTGCTTCAATGGAGCCCTGGCTGCAGGAGGGGAAGAGAGAGACAGAGAGAAAGGAGAGGGGGAAGGGTAGAGAAGCAGATGGGTGCTTCTCCTCTGTGCCCTTACTGGGAATCAAACCGGGGACTTCTACACACCGGGCTGATGCTCTACCGTTGAGCCAACCAGCTAGGGCTTGCTTGAGTTTTCTTAAAGTATAAAGATACCAATTACACACCTATTAGTAGAAAATTTAGAAATAAGCAAAGAGAAAAAAATATATTTTATTTATAATCTTCATATCCATGTACCATCATATATGGAATGCTATGTATAGTCATCTAATTCTATGTGCATATATACACAAGTTTACATTGAAATATTTAAAAATACATTTCTTGATTTTTTTTTGCTTAAATTATAGGCGTGGTTTTTTGTATATAATTATTATACTATAATCCCATTTTTAATGGTGGTATAACAATCTGTTCTGTGGATATCCCTTAAAGCAGTGGTCCCCAACCTTTTTTGGGCCACGGATTGGTTTAATGTCAGAAAATATATATTTTCACAGACCGGCCTTTTGGGTAGGATGGATAAATGTAACACGTGACTGAGACAAGCATCAAGAGTGAGTCTTAGACGGATGTAACAGAAGGAATCTGGTCAGTTTTTAAAAATAAAACATTGTTCAGACTTAAATATAAATAAAATGGAAATAATGTAAGTTATTTATTCTTTCTCTGCAGACCGGTACCAAATGGCCCATGGACCAGTACCAGTCCGCGGCCCGGTGGTTGGGGACCACTGCCTTAAAGTGTTTAACCAATTTCCCAGACTGAAAAATTAAATTATAGCTCTATATTTATTATTATAAAAGATGTTGTAATAACCTCGTATATAAGGCCTGACACATATTTTAAAATATTTTTAATAGGAAAAATTCTGAAAAATGGCTTTGATCATCTATATGTTTGAATGTTTTTAAGATATCAAACAGTTATATGCTTTCCAGAACATGTATGCCAATTTATACTTCTAATAGTGACTGAAAATTCTTGCACTCACAAAAACATAATTGGTGCTATTAGAACTCTGTCACTATGATTGATAAAAAATGCACTGTACGTATAGATGAGTAGACATGTGATAGAAGTTTTGAAGATACTAATGAGCATAAAAGATTTTCCCTTAAAACCGCAAGAATTTTGAACTATGGGCATGTTTATATGGAGGTACTGGATTAAATAAATGGCAATCCAGTTTAGTTAAAGAAATGGTTTTATTTATGTTTACTGACTTATTGCTTATTCACATTAACTTTTTTTAAGTAGAACATTAAATTCATTGAGAAAGTATGACCAAGGTAAAAAAAAAAAGTTTTACTTATACAGTAAGCAGGTGATGGTTTATAACTGAATTTGATATGATTTACCTAGTTAAACTATAAGGTGTGCCTGTGGCTGGGTTTCTCAGTGGGTAAAGCATCATTCCAGAGTGCCAAGGTTTCAGGTTTGAAACCAGTCAGGGCATGATCGAGAAGCAATCAAAGATTACACAACTAAATGGAACAACTAAGTGAAACAATGAGTTGTTTCTCTCTCTCTTCTCTGTCTCCCTTTCACCACCTAAATTAATGGAAAATAATATTTAAAAAATGAATATATAAGGTTTATAGATATTTTTATGAGCATGTGGTCTTGTGTAACAGACAACATAATGTATGTCACTGGAGCTAATTTCCACTATTGTTATTACTATTCAACTAACGGTGTTTTTAAGGGTTATTTTCACAAAGCTGACCTAGTTACCTTTATAAGGCCAGAGTAGATGTGCCTTTAAAGATTTTTAGCAAGGGAATGAAAATAAATATGGAGTAAGATAGGAAATGTAAAGAAGAGCAGATTCAGAGTAACATGGAATGATTTGACCCAGTTGTGCCCCTAAATCACTGTTTGGTCAAAAAAAAGTGTGCAGGTCCCTGCCTTCAAGCCACCAAACTTCCCTGCCTTGAAGGCTGAGTGATTGGGGTCACCACAATGTAACACTTCCAAATACTCATCTGGTTTGGTTGAAATATCTTCTTAGCAACTCACTGATTCATTCAGGTCAGGGTTAAGGTACATGTGACAGCATCTGTTACTGACCAGAGAATTATCAGACCCCAAAAGATGTAATTGCCAGCAATATAAGGGTCTTCAGAAGACAGAGATGATTTTTTTTAAAAATTCCATTTCAAAAATGGCTATACCTTTCTCACCTTGACAGGGAAACTAGATCTTCTCAAAATGCTTCAACTAGCTTCTTTGTCTGGGTAACTATGAACACTTGAAGACAAAAATCTTCCTGATCCTTACAGCTATTTCCGTTAACTCCTTGAAAACTAAATAATGTGTGCGCTCAGCTGCTGAACTATTTTAATAAGGTGCCACTGATTTTAATGGGGCAAAAAGATGGATGATTTACACCAGATGTCCACAAGGGCCATTCGGGGATTGCTTTGCTGGACACATAGTACATCATGTTGCTCATTGAATTCTTAAGGGGTTAACTTGACCTTTCCCTTTAACACAGCACTAAAAATAATGTAATTTCCATTCTCAGTGTCTCTTTTATTTAAATAGAAAAGCTTCATGACAAACCCACCAGGCCTCTGAGAGCAAGTTTCTCATTTATGTCTTTGCCATCCGTAAGCCCTAGTGGGTGATTTTGAAAGTGAGAATAGAAACTAGTGGATGCTTCACTCATGAGCAAGGGACAGGCTTTTATTATCAACACTTCTAGCATTGAATCATTTGAAGATGAAAAATATTATTTTCTGAAGGTTGTTGCTCAGTGTTGTATACTTTATTTCTAAGAAAGTTTATTTGAGCTGAGATAATTAATACTCTTGCCCTTTGGAATATAAAAATAAAATTAAAAATTAAAGACAAAAAACACAAACTTTTCTTAAACATAACACCTCAGGCATTATATCACACTATTATTTCTTATTTTCTAGATTTTAGTGAAATATGCTGCACCTCTTATTAGAAGTTATCAATTCATGAAATATCATAGAATTTATAAAATGGAAATAACTGACATTTATCAAGATTCTTAATTTAGCCTGATCAGGCAGTGGCACAGTGGATAGAGTGTTGGCTTGGGATGCTGAAGACCCAAAATCGAAACCCCAAGGTCGCTGGGTTGAGCGCAGGCTCATCCGGTTTGAGAGCAGGGTTGTCGGCTTGAGTGTGAGATCACAGACATGACCCCATGGTCCCTGGCTTTAGCCCAAAGGTCACTGACTTGAAGCCCAAGGCTGCTGGCTTAAGCCCAAGGTTGTTGGCTTGAGCAAGAAGTCACTGGCTCAGCTGGAGCCCCTCCAGTCAAGGCACGTATAAGAAGTAATCAGTGAAAAACTAGTGCTACAACTATGAGTTGATGCTTCTCATCTCTCTACCTTCCTGTCTGTTTGTCTGTCTCTCTAAAAAAAAAGGGAAAAAAAGATTCTTAATTCAGAACATCTTCTACTTAAAAATAGAGGACTCAAGTTCTGAGTATTAATAACCTATTGCTTTGGCTCAACACCTGGATTTGACTTTCTACTGCGGTCCTTATGTATTTATTTTAACTCATATAAATGAAAGAACTTATTTATTTGGTGGTTATTATGACCTTTGTAGCATGTGAAACTTCATCTTTCGCTGTATATTTTCTTTGAAAATTAGATATTAAAATTGATTGAAAAAGAAAACTAGAAACTCAAAGGCTTATAATAATCAACTAATAAAGGAGGCACATTGTTGTAGAGAATCTAAACAGTGATCAAATAATAATTCATAATTTATTTCTTATTTTTTTTAACTGTATTTTTAAGGCTTATCTAACATTTTCGGCTCTAGATGAGGAATTTCATTTTGCTTTGGACGTAGCATAGCAATAGCCACACAGTAAAAACATAAATCACCATGTTTTTCTTGTTGCAAATTTAAATTTTGCATGTGGAGATTTTTTTATTACTGTGTATTCTTTTGTGATGCCCCAATGATTCCTGAGAATGTGTAACAATTTGTAAATGAGATTGCCTTATTAAAAAAAAATATTACTTGTGCAAACAAACCAAAAAGAAGGAAAAAACAGGAGAAAAATATCCCATCAAGAAACAGACATTCCTCTCCTCATCTTTCTTTGATATTATAGATCATAGGTTTTTGTTTGAAGGATAATAGTGGTGTGACTTCTCTTTCTAGTCTTAATGTGATATTTACTTTCAGTGTGAATTTTCCAGTTAATCAAGCACACTGAAATATTTTACTCTTGCTCACCATATTATTTCACTGTTTAGGTGCAAAAACCTTTCATTGCTTGTTAGATAGCACTTCTCATCTCACCAAGTACTTGTTTTTATTCAGATGAAAAGGATGTGAGCTGATGTGAGCTTTGCCATCAATTACCTTTAGTGGCCTTAATTTAGTTTTTTCTATCTTTGGGATCTCACATATTTTATGTTTCTGACCTTACAATGCTGAGATAATGCTAGATAGATTTGCAACATTTTGCTTTATAGGCCTACACTTTCCTTTATCTTTTTTTCTTCTCTCTTTTTCTTTTTCTCTTTATTTTCATTTCCTTCTTTTCTTTTCCCTTCCTTCCTTTCTTGCTCCTTCCTTCCTTCCTTCCTTCCTTCCTTCCTTCCTTCCTTCCTTCCTTCCTTCCTTCCTTCCTTCCTTCCTTCCTTCCTTCCTTCCTTCCTTCCTTCCTTCTTTCCTTCCTTCCTTCCTCCCTTCCTCCCTTCCTCCCTTCCTCCCTTCCTCCCTTCCCTTCTTCCTTCTTCTTTTTGTAAAACTTTTATCTGATGGTAAGTATGTTCTAAGAATAAATACAAAAGAAATGATCCCAAAGGTCCACCTGTCCCTATATATGCACTCATCAAGATCCTTTGACTCTGGCCTGACCAGGCGGTGGCACAGTGGATTGAGTGTCGGACTGGGATATGGAGGACCCAGGTTCGAGACCTCGAGGTCGCCAGCTTGAGCGTGGGCTCCTCTGCTTTGAGCAAAGCTCACCAGCTTGGACCCAAGGTCGCTGGCTCAAGCAAGGGGTTACTCGGTCTGCTGAAGGCCCGTGGTCAAGGGACATATGAGAAAATAATCAATGAACAACTAATAGGTGAACAACTAATGTCACAATGTGCAACGAAAAAAATAATGATTGATGTTTCTCATCTCTCTGTCCCTGTCTATTCCTCTCTGACTCTCTGTCCCTGTAAAAAAAAAAAAAAAAAAAAAAAAATCCTTTGACTGGTGGGCCTTGATAGCAGTGATTTTTGTTGATTAATGGAATGCAATAGAACTGATAGTGTGCCAGTTTCAAGTCTAAGCCTCTTGAGGTCTTCCAGTATATAGCTGCCCTTTCTCTTATCTCTCTGCCTTTACTAAGAAATACACCTGGGCCTGACCAGGCACTGGCGCAGTGGATAGAGCATCGGACTGGGATGCAGAGGACCCAGGTTCGAGACTCCGAGGTTGCCAGCTTGAGCGCGGGCTCATCTGGTTTGAGCAAAACTCACCAGCTTGGACCCGAGGTCGCTGGCTCCAGCAAGGGGTTCCTCGGTCTGCTGAAGGCCCACGGTCAAGGCACACATGAGAAAGCAATCAATGAACAACTAAGGTGTCGCAATAAAAAACTGATGATTGATGCTTCTCATCTCTCTTTGTTCCTGTCTGTCTGTTCCTATCTGTCCCTCTGTCTGACTCTCTCTCTGTTCCTGTAAATAAATAAATAAATAAAAATTAAAAAAAAAAAAAAAGGAATACACCTGAATTAACCTGCTGGATGATGAGATACACCTGCCCAGTCATTGGTATTATCCCATCAGATACATCAGTGAGCCTAGCCAAGACCAGAAGAACCACGTAACTGAGTCCAGCCTAATTCTTAACCCACAATATCATGTTCCAAACAGATAATTATTTTTTAAGCTTATTTATGGTGTGTTTTTGCTATACTGCTAGAGCTTTAGATTAAAATAGGTTTAACTGTAAAGAGATTTTGACTTATATTTAAGGGAAAAGACTCGATTCGATTGTAGGTGATAATGGACTCTTTTAAGTATATGGAGCTTTGGGTCCACCTGAGTCTGTTGCCTTTTGCTCTACAATGTTCTTTTTTGGGGCTTACAATTTATTTGCAAAGTTCTTTTTTTTTTTTTTTTTTTTTTTTTTGTATTTTTCTGAAGTTGGAAACGGGGAGGCAGTCAGACAGACTCCGGCATGCACCTGACTGGGATCCACTGGCATGCCCACCAGGGGGTGATGCTCTGCCCATCTGGGGCGTCGCTCTGTTGCAACCAGGGCCATTCTAGCGCCTGAGGCAGCGGCCATAGAGCCATCCTCAGTGCCCAGGCCAACTTTGCTCCAATGGAGCCTTGGCTGCGGGAGAGGAAGAGAGAGACAGAGAGGAAGGAGAGGGGGAGGGGTGGAGAAGCAGAGGGGCGCTTCTTCTGTGTGCCCTGGTCGGGAATCGAACCTGGGACTCCTGCACACCAGGCCAACGCTCCACCACTGAGCCAACCAGCCAGGGCCTCTTTTTTATTTTTTTAATGACTATCATTTTCTCTTCTCCAGAATCAGTTTTATTGTCCAAAAAGTGTTGCTAAGGACAGGGAAGAATTTCCTTCCAAGTTCATCATGTTCTTCAATTTGAGTAGTAATTCCCTATATTTTATAATTAAAACAGATTTTTTTCCTTTCTGGCTTTGTGTTATTTATTTTCTCCATAGATGACTGTATGTCCTTCTTCTACAAAATTACATAAACTAAAGTAAATTCATATTCTAAATTCATATTCTGAAAACATGGAGAACATTCAGACATTTCTTTTATAGCAAAGAAGAAACTTACTAGTTTCACAAACTTTTTAGGTAATTCTATTTTACAGGCTGATCTAGTCAGAGTTACTAGAGCAAGAAACAACAAAATATTCCAGTTAATTAAGCAAAGTAAATTATAGCACTACTCATACCATGACTTTGTTTCTACGTTTTAAAGTTCTAGGTAAGGACACTTCTGAATGGGTGAGAAAAGAAATATGATTCTGATTTGTACTTTTATTCAAGGCTTTTGTTCCCATCTATTTTGGAATGTTCTGCAAATAAGAAGGATTTTAAAATTATAAGCAGCCAAGAAACAAATGTCTTTTCCCACCTCGTTTGCTATCTAACAGTCCCATGTACCATTTGTCCCAAAACATTCTTGCATTAAAGATAAAAGTTTCAGTAACAATGACATCATTTCTGTGCAATAAAAAAATGTATTTACTCTCTTCCTAAAAGAATAGTAAATAAAATCTTATAATTGACTATGTCAAGCCTCAGGTCTAAGAGTATTGGTCATTATCTCTGAAATTTTTCACCATCTGATCTTAATGTTCTGCATATTATGAAATGAAATATGTTTAACAACCAACATTCCTTACATTTAATTATGAAGGAAAAAGAAAGAAGAAAGAAATATTAGCTCAAATAGATACATATGTGAATAACAAGCAAAGAAGTTTGTGTAGATGCTACAAACCTTGTTCTTAGAGTTATAGAGGAGATCCGAAGTGGTATGTATGCTTCTCAGCCACTTTTGTATTTCCTGTGCCTTCAGCCAACACCTGATCTAATTGGTATTCTTATCCAGTAGGGCATCCTAAATCTTCGTTCCTGAGGAACAAGGGCCCTTGACAATACTGTCTCTATGCAATGCTGTCTAAGAGAGCTTTCTGGGATAAGAGAACTGTCCCATATCTGCAAAAAATATTGCAATAAAAACTTGTTCTCTCCTTCTGTCATATTCTGAATCTATTCCTGCACACACTCTCAAATATAAATTATCATCAAATAAACTTTCCAAAATGGTAGCTACTAACCACATGTGGGTACTGGACACTTGATATGAGGCTGAGACAGAGAAACCAAACATTTAATTATATTGAATGTTAGTTAAATGATAAGTGGACACTTATTAGACAACACAGCTAATTAGCTTCAGTAGTCCTTCATTTACTTTTATCCCCAGACACAGAAATACCTGGAAACCCCCAAGGGATCACCTGAATTTTTATTTATATATTTTTTACTGGATTCAGAGTTTTCTAGCTCCTCTGGGAGAATATAGTTTGCTCATTGTAAGGTACATGATACATGGTAAATCTTCTCCAGTGTATCTATCTCCCTAATTCTTTGGATTTCATCTTTTATTCTAAACCATGAGACTTATAGCACTTCATCTTAATTTAGAGTGGATCTTTATCATTTTAGAATTTAGCCATACTATCAAGTAATCAATCTATTTCTAGTTGCTCAAATAGTCAAGTTTATTCTGTAAAATAATATTAATTCAAAAGTTGTTTTTGTCTCATTTTCTTACACTCTGAATCTCTTCCCATACATACTCTTGCATAGCAAATATTGTATGTCTAAATAAAGTGACAAAGCTCTAAAATTCACTTGAAGTATCAACCTCATAATTTCTCTGTGAGCATTTGTGGATTCTGAATTAATTTCTAGTTTAGGAGATGATAAAGGAGGGTGTATATATGTGGAGTTTGGGGGATGGGGCATGAGAAGAACTGCTTTTTAACCTTTAATAACTGCCTCACAAGGAGAGCAGTAAGATCTCCAAGGAATACTGGACTATATCTGTGTTTAATTTAAACCGGTCCTAATAATCAATCTAAGATTCTCCTCATGTCTTGAGGGTTCTCCTGTCTGCAGCTCATTCTCTGTTACCAATTTTGTTAGGAGTTAAGATTGCTATTTGCAAACAACAAATCCTGACACAGATTAATTTAGGCAAAAATGAAAAAAAGACTTTATAGATATCAGAATCAAGTGAATGGCTGGAGAAACAATTAAAGTAAGATTCAGCCAAGATCCAATGACCAGCTTTTAGTGCCAACATCACTGACCATTTCCTATTTCCTGTTATCACTGCTACTGCACAGCCACTGGGCACCCACAGCCATGTCACTGACTGTACCTCCTTTTAAAATAAATGTTTTCTTTTAGTATGATTTAATGTTGGGGGACACAAGCATTCAGTATACAGCAGTGACTAATTTCAGGGGGTTTTTTTTTGTATATGGATGTCCTGTTGTTCCGGCACCATTTCTTTTCTTTCTTTCTTTTTTTTTCACTGAACTGTCTTTGCTCCTCTGTCAGGTAGACCTATATCTGGGCTCTCCAGTCTGTCCCATTGAGCTATGTGTCTATTTTTTAAACAATGCCACACTCTCTTGATTACTGTAGATTTATAGTAAATCTTGAAGTTCCGGAATGCAAGTTCTCCAACATTTTCAATGTTGCGTTGTCTGTTCTTGGTGTTTTGCTTTTCATATCAACTTTAGAGTCAGCTTGTTGACATGCATGAAACAGCTTGCTGGAATTTTGACTGGGATTCCATTAAATCTTTAGATAACATTGGAAGATGAATATCTTCATAATTTAGAATGAAATATCTCTCTATTTATTTAGGTATTTAAACAAATTTTTCAGTGTTTCTAGTATTCTTTATGAAATTTCATATATATGTGGACCACAGATGACTACAGACTACACTCTGACACACATACACACACATATATACACATATAAATTTATATATATATAAATATATGTAAATTATATATGTTCATGTACATATATATTTAGATTTAAATTTATACCTGAGTACTTCAATTTTGGGGTGCTATTATAAATGGCATTCTCTATATTTCAAAATTAAGTTGTTTACTGTTGACATACAGAAAAGTAATTCACTTTTTCAAGTTGTACAACTCCACTGTAATTGTTATCTCTGTTCCTCTAGGTAAGGTGTTTCTTCATGCTGATCCCCAATTTCTTTCAAGCTTTTCTCTTGGTCTTTGGTTTTCAGTAATTAGAATATGATATGACTAAAATATTGGTGTGTGTTTGGTATATTTCCTGTTTTGTGTCCTCTGAACTTCCTGTAACTGTGGTTTTCTGCCTGTCATTAATTTTGGAAAGTTCTCAGCCACTATTATTTCTCCTGATCCTTTTTCTTTTTATTTCTTGTATTCCAACTATGCACATGTTACATCTTTTGATGTTGTCCCACAATTTTTGGATGTCTGTTCTCTTCCTCCTCCCACCCCATTCTTTTTTTTTTCTCTTTGCATTTTAGTTTGGGAAATTTCTATTTGTAAGGCCAGGGGCTGCCGTTACCATTGTGGCCATTCACATGCAGGTTCTCATTAAATTCAAGCAGACAGTAAAGAAACGGCAGAATTGGAGGATGGTAGGCCATTCTGTTTGTTGGTGTCTCACCAAGACAGGCAAGCCACAAATAAAGCCAAGGGAAAAGGGATCAGGGAGGGGAGAAAGAAAAAAAATCCTCCTGCACCCCTCAGGGGTGGGGGCAGAATCTCCCTTTTAGTAAACATTAGCAAGACAATGGCCCCTCCCGATCAGGAAGGAAACCTGCAACCTCACAGATCACTATATCTGGCATTGCCCATCCCCCAATGCAAAATATAAATGAGCAAACATATACATCATATTTACAAACTTATTTGACCAACACTATTGATATATATCTTTATGTTCTTTAATTCTTTCTTCAGTATGTGAAGTCAACTGATGAATTGCATTAATACTTTCTTTATTTCTATTACAGTTTTTATTTCTAAAATTTCCTTAAATTTTCCTAAAAAATAAAATTGTTGGTCAAATAAGTTTGTAAATATGATATATATGTTTGCTCGCTTATAGTTTGTAATGGGTGTGGGGGACAGGCTGCAAGCAGGCAGGTTTGTTATAGCCTAAGGCTTAGTTTTAAGACTAAGCTTTTCCCCACACCAGGGATCCCCAAACTATGGCCCCGTGGGCTGCATGTGGCCCCTTGAAGCCATTTATCCACCCCCACAGCACTTCCAGAAGGGGCACCTCTTTCATTGGTGGTCACTGTATGTGGTGGCGCTGCAAAGCGTGACATGGCTCACTACAGTACTGCTTCTGGTGACAAGGAGCACATGTGTCATGGCTCCGGAAGCATGTCATATCACTTGTTACGGCTAGCAGTGACAAATATGGAACCAGACCTTAACCATCTCATTTCCCAAAAGCAGGCTCATAGTTCCCATTGAAATACTGGTCAGTTTGTTGATTTAAATTTACTTGTTCTTTATTTTAAATATTGTATTTGTTTCCATTTTGTTTTTTTTTACTTTAAAATAAGATATGTGCAGTGTGCATAGGGATTTGTTCATAGTTTTTTTTTTATAGTCCGGCCCTCCAATGGTCTGAGGGACAGTGAACTGGCCCCCTGTGTAAAAAGTTTGGGGACCCATGCCCCACACCCTTGACTAATTGCATGATGTGGGGTGGTACACTCTCCTGAGGAATCCCATTATGCTTCAGATAAGTGACTTTGTATCAGAGACTTCCTTGTTTGTATCTTGGATTAAAGGTTTTGATTTCTACACTATAAAGTGAGGCAGACCGGGAGCTTGCTCTCTCTAGGTTCCTGAGATTAGCATTAGAGGAGAGAGCAGAAAAAGGAGAGTAGAAAAAGGCCACATGGAAGAGGCCAGGAGAAGCAGCCAAAATGATGGAGTGCTGAGGGAGAAGCCAGTTTGTGCAGAGTTTGTGTAGAGAGAAGGAGATGGGGAACAGAGGTGAATGAGACTGGTTAGAAACCTTTGATTCTAGGACTCTCGGATAAGTCATTAGCTTTGTGAGCACTGAATGAGTGGGTTTTGGAGCCCAGTGTGTGTTTTTACTTGCCCACTGGGTGCAAGCTAGGATTAAAGGTAATGGTTCACCAGTTTTTGGCTCCGTTGTTTCATTACCGACTGTCTGAATCTAACGCAAACCTGCATGGGCCAGGCAGCTGTGATGGTGGCCACAGCTACTGGCCATACAAAAATAAAATTTCCTTATTATTATTTCCATATCTCTTTCATTACTCATCTGTTTCTTAATGCTATCTATATTTTTCATTAGGACCCTTAACATATTATACTTATTCAAGTTACTTTAAATTTCCTGTCTGATAATTTCAATATCAGTGTCATATCAGGGTCGAATTCTGGCACTTGATTTTGCTTTTCAGATTGTCTTCTTTTGCCTTTGAAACACCAGTTAATTTTTTGTTGAAACCTCAAGAAGTTGAATTGGGTAATAGGAACTGAGGTAAATAGGCTCTTAGGGTAGGATTTATGTTAATCTGAGTAGAACTTGGGTTGTGTTAATGTTTGCTATTAGAACCTGGACTTCAGATTCCTTTTTGTCCTTGTCTGTGTCTTCCTTCTTGACATAGATTGGCCCCAAGTACTCCTCTTCAGAGAGAGCCTGTGTCTTGCAGCTCTTTAAGCTGTAATATGCTCTTATTTTATTGCTATAATTGTGAATTAAGGTAGAGAGAGAACATTCTATATTTCCCCAGTCATCTCTCAGTCTTTTAGTGGGTATGTTTCCCAAGGCTGTGACCTTCACAAGTGTTTCCCCAGTGGTATAGTTTTGATACACTGTCCCCTAACCTCTTCTCTGGTTGCAGTAGGCCTATTTCCTTAAAGATCTAACAACTGTTGCCAAAGTTTCCCCCTCCCTCTTAGGTGAAACAGGAAATCTAGAGGGAGCTAGAGCGGGAGGAATTCCCTTCTTCTATCTGAAAGAAGGTTCCAAAAAGTTTTTTTTTTCTTTCTGGAAAGTAGGTCATTGTTATAGAAAAGACTAATGGAGAAAGTTCTGGAAATATTTTATAATGATTAACCTTTCTCCTATGGAGCCAAGAGTTAATCTTTCTCAAATCTTTGCTATGAGAACTTAGTCGAGTTCCTGGAGGTAAAGCTACCAAAAGTGTGAGAGGGCCCTGGCCGGTTGGCTCAGTGGTAGAGCGTTGGCCTGGCGTGCAGAAGTCCCGGGTTTGATTCCCGGCCAGGGCACACAGGAGAGGCACCCATCTGCTTCTCCACCCCTCCCCCTCTCCTTCCTCTCTGTCTCTCTCTTCCCCTCCCGCAGCCGAGGCTTCATTGGAGCAAAAATGGCCCGGGCGCTGAGGATGGCTCCTTGGCCTCTGCCCCAGGCACTAGAGTGGCTCTGGTCAGGACAGAGCAATACCCCGGAGGGGCAGAGCATCGCCCCCTGGTGGGCAGAGCGTCGCCCCCTGGTGGGCATGCCGAGTGGATCCCGGTCGGGCGCATGCGGGAGTCTGTCTGACTAACCCGTTTCCAGCTTCAGAAAAATCCAAAAAAAAAAAAGTGTGAGAGGTTGCCTAAAACTATGGCCCACAGAAATTTCTCACTTTCCCATTAGCCTCCAACTCAGCCTTCAGCAAATTACCCTTTAAGTATTCCTACCAGTTTATGGCACAGACGGCTTCAGCCCCAGGTGAGCAGATCCTGACAGTGACTGTCTGGGTATGCTTTCAGATATTGGTGTGGCTGGTTGCCCCAAGGCTTCAGTTCTCTGATGGAGCTGAATTTCATTTGTTCAGCTTTTCTTATGGAAGGACAAAAAGAAAATTTCTAGGCTTCTTTCATGTCAGAACTGAATCCACAAATCCCTCATAGAACACTTGGCTCCATTGAAATCATTTCTACCAGTGCTTGAACTATTATGTCACTTCCTTAATATTCATAGTCCTTCCTTTCAGGAGGGTTCTCTGACAAAAGACAGCTCTGCTTTTTCACATATAAGATTTTATATATAAGATTCCTCTGAAAGAACAAAAATGCCTTGATTCCATTCCATGCTGTCAAACAGAAAACTGTCTACCAAATATGTGATGGCATGTTTTTACCAACTGAGTATACACCATTAAATTTATGTGCTCAGAATTCTACGTATCTTATAAAATACAAAGTGGTCTTTCAGTATAGATTATGTCACACGCCAATGTAAATAATCATAATTTGTTCTTTCTTTCTTCTTTATTTCCTTCTTTCTTTCTGGACTCAGACCAAAATCCTTACTATAATAAATGAGTTATTCCATGTTCTAGTCCTACCTTCTGCTTTAGCCTCATTTTATGCCACTGTTCTCCTCATTCAGTGTCTTCATGCACACTGGTTCCCCAAGGCTCCTCCATCATTTTTTCCTACTTCATTACCTTCATATGTGCGGTTACCTATGACTATAATTATCATCCTCTCCCTGGGTAAATTCAGCTCATACTTAACCTTTCAGTTTGCCAGTTTTTCAGAGAAGTCTTCTCTGGTTCTTAGATTAAACTAAGTCTCCCTAATATATATTTTCACAGAACCTTCTATATTTTAGATAAGTAGTGTAACTGTAATACATTATTTAAATTATTTGTAATTCTTTGTTTAATATCTGTATCTCCTATTGAATACTAACTCTATTAGGTCAGAGACTCATTACTTGTTCACTGTGCACCAACAGAGTCTGAGAAAACAGGTTTTGTATGCATAAGTTTTGAATAAATAAAAATTCAACCTTCATTTTCATATTATGGCAAACTAAATCCCTGTTTTGGGGTTAATGACCACAGAAGCATAGAGAGGCCAAAATGACCCAACTACAGATTCTCAAGAAGAAAACCAGGAATAGAAATTTAGTTTGAATAATGATATGAAATTTCTCCCCTATGGAAATTCAAAAATATTTGTATAAAGACTAGTTTTTTTGCAGTTATACAGATGTGAGATGATTTAATTTTTTTGGACACCAAAGAAAAGGATGGTTTTGAATGCTGAGGAATTCAGGAGTACTTAGATTATAGCAGCAAATATAATATGATTATTGTGATTATCAACTATCTAATCTTATCTGTTCAAGTTTATGAATGATTAAAATGAGACATACAAAAATGCCTCAAAACCACTGATGACAGAATGATTTTCTGGGTGAGTTTTGTGGTGATGTTGAGTAGTCTGAAGTCGTCTTAGTATTTCAAATTTTAAGATGGCCGTCAATGACTGCTTCTGATGAATGTCACACTTTACTTAATTTTGGAGTGAGCTTGTTATTAATAACACATAACATAGAGAGTTTATTAAACATAGATTTAAATCCATCACACTGATCAAATAATTTCATTGCACTAAATGTTTTCTCAAATATAATCACACTTAATTTCCAAAAGAACTCCACTGAGTAGGCATTATTATTTTTATTTTTTAATAAATAACAAAACAGATTTAATATGAATAAATAATATAGCCATGATCATAGAGTTAATTTAGATTAACTAACACCCTTGAGGTAACAAGTTTTATTTTATGAATAGCTTCTTTGTCATTATCTCTATCTTTGGCATTTTTGGAATTCTTTTCATGTTTTGGTACAGACTTTCACACTTAATCACTTTAAATATTGATGGCATTAAACCAATGGTATATTCATTGAACAGCCACACAGATTAATGATACATTTGTGTACCAAATTTTGTAGCTATTGTCCTAACCTTAATCTAAAGAAATAACCCCCTACCTTCAAAAATAAAACCTTGAGGCCTGACCTGTGGTGGCGCAGTGGATAAAGCGTCGACCTGGAAATGCTGAGGTCGCCGGTTCGAAACCCTGGGCTTGCCTGGTCAAGGCACATATGGGAGTTGATGCTCCCAGCTCCTCCCCCCTGTCTCTCTCTCTCTCTCTCTCTCTCTCTCTCTCTCTCTCTGACTCCCTCTCTCTCCTCTCTAAAATGAATAAATAATAAAAAATAAAAAAAATAAAAAAATAAAACCTTGAAAAGGAAAATGTGCATTTAAATAAGAAAAACATGGAAATGTGTAGAATAGCAAGGTTCTTACAGCAGCTGTTATGTGTAGAAAGTGAGTAAACTTTATGGCCGTTTTTAGAATCTGTTCCAGCTGCAAACGTGTAATATAATCTGAAAATTATACAGAGTAGTATTCATTTAAATGTGTAAACTTTATTGACAAGAAGACAGCTTCAAAAGAAATACCAGGACCCATTTTGTCAATTTTGTTTGGAGGGATTTCTTGGTAAATAAGGATAGAACAGAGCATGATGGCTTATATGACACTTTAAATTGCATTTCAGGGCATAGAGCCAATTTTGCAACTTGCATAGTATGAATAAGAAAGCAATTTTGTTTAATTAGAACACAAGATCATCTTGGCAAGTGTGTTATGTGTTGATATTTATATATATGATGTACATGCATATTATTTTACACACTTGTTACACTGACACACCCACAGTTTTCTATAAGAAAAACAAAGTGAGGCTAAAGTGACTCTGGGCAAACCATTGCTAGAACATTTATTTTGTGGGATTGTTCGGTGTGTTGCAGGGCATCCATTCTCTCTGGCCTTTTCTTACTAAATGGCAATTGTTGTGGTGACCAAATATATACTCATAAATTTCCAAACTGCCTCTCCAGGAAATGCAGTACTCCTGTTGAGAGCAGCTGCTCTGAGAAGTGGCAGAGAACTCAAACTAGGTCAACTGGAGTCCTTCCCCAGGGATTTTCAAAATGCTGCTGTCCAATCTCTGAGAATGACTGTGGAAACTGTCAATGGGCATGGCCTTGGCTACATGGACATGGTTGGTCTGCAATAAGAGAGAGATTAAAGATGACACACAGAGAGGAGAGGCAACAGTTAGAGCTAGACTGTTCTAATGTCTACTTGCCCTCCCCTAGATTTGGTGACATGCCTCCTTTTTGCTGTAGCTAGTTGTAGTTGGGTTTCTGTTGCTTGTTACTAAAAAGAGGTTTTGTTTTGTTTTTGTGACAGAGAGAGACAGAGAGAGGGACAGATAGGGACAGATAGACAAGAAGGGAGAGAGATGAGAAACATCAATTTTTCATTGCGACGCCTTAGTTGTTCATTGATTGCTTTCTCATATATGTCTTGGCCAGGAGGGAAGCTACAGCAGACCGAGTGACCCTTGCTCAAGCCAGCGACTTTGGGCTCCAGCTGGTGAGCCTTGCTCAAATCAGATGAGCCATGCTCAAGCTGGTGACCTCGGGGCCTCAAACTTGGGTCCTCGGGGCCTCAAACTTGGGTCCTCTACGTCTCAGTTCGATGCTCTATCCATTGCACCACCACCTGGTCAGGCACTAAAAAGAGTTCTAAAATGATATTGGTACCTGTTTGAACATTATTATTTTATATCAGGAATAATGAGTAATCATCATTCCTTTAGTATAATGGAAGGAACTGAATAAAGGGATATTCACTAAAGCCAAAAAAAAAAAAAAAAAAACCCAAAAAGAGAATAAAAGCAGAGAATTATTTAAGATTCTGATGGATTATACTATGAAAATAAATTTCCCAGAATACTTACTGGGTGAAATTAAAACTTTGTATATGTATTTTTAAATGAAAATAAATTAGATTGGGTAAAGAAAGTATTGTTGATTTTAAATATTAAGGAAGAAAAGGTATACAAGGATAACTAAAACATTTTATCTATTCCAAGTAAATTATTTTCTTGAAGTGATGAGCTAAGGCACTTACTTCCCCTCACATAATTTTTACTAGTTGTCACTGTGTGCTCCCTGGCTAGGCAAATGATTTCATTGGAAATGGCTACCTTATTAATATAGTAGATGTTTTCAGAAAACCAGTATCTCTCAAAATTTTGTCATTGGCCCAACTTTGGTATGAATGTTCTTTGAAAAGTCTGCAGAAGAGATTTATAGTATTATAAATGTACAGTTACATAGAGATCGGCTGCAAAATGTGTGCTAGGATATCTAATGAAGCAATGATTCAAAACAATGCAATGTTACAGATTGGTAAATATCACTAATTATGACTACTGTTGTTTCTTCAGTTCTTTGGTAATTAACTGCAGTTAGAGATGAATGATGTGGATATTATGTTTTAAGGGGAGACTCATTTAAGAGAACTTTAATGAATAAATTTATATCATATCTTCAGTTTATGTTTTTAAAATACCTGATACTCAGACATGTGCAAATATTGATTTGTGGAGACTGCAGAGTGAAAAATAAAGGCTAAGATATATTTACTTCTTAGCTAACTTCTATTTATACTTGTTCCTCTTATTCAAATTGCTCTTTATTTTTTATGAGAACCACCAGTCTCCCAGCTCTTCCCTGTTCTTTTTACCTATGTTGATTCTCCTGATATCATTTACTGGCCCACTTACCTGGACTCCCTACATTAAAACTTCTAAAATGGACACACCTGTGAGCAAAAGAAAGGCCACATAAATAGTAGAGATCAGCTTGAAGATTTAAAGATCAAGTGCTCCTATGCCAAAGCCTTTGTAACAGCTGCTACTTCTGCTATTTCCCTTTCTTCATGCTACAGTATACTACAGGCTCTTCAAAGATAATAGCTCAATGTTCATTTTTATCTGTTTTATAGAGCAGAAAAAAACACCTGACATAGGCCCTGGCTAGTTGGCTCAGTGGTAAAGCCTCTACCCGGAGTGTGGATAACCTGGGTTTGATTCCCAGTCAGGGCACACAGGAGAAGTGACCATCTGCTTCTCAACAACTCCCCCTCTCTCTTCTCTCTCTTCCTCTCCCACAGCCATGGCTCAGTTGGAGTAAGTTGGCCCTGGGCATTGAAGTTGGCTCCATGGCCTCACCTCAGGCACTAAATAGCTCAGTTGCCTACCAATGGAGCAAGGGCCTCAGATGGGCAGGGCATAATTCCATAGGGTGGTTGTTGGGTGGATCCAATTTGAGGCACATGCAGGTGTTTGTCTCTCTGCCTCTCAGCTTCTCACTTAAGAAAAAAAACAAACAAAACAAAAACAATAAAACCACCTGACATATAGTAGGAAGCATTCTCTCTCTCTCTCTCTCTCTCTCTCTATATATATATATATATATATTAGTAAGGGAATGATATTATTTACATTCTATTATAAATGCACACTTCGACCTGACCTGTGGTGGCGCAGTGGATAAAGCGTTGACCTGGAAATGCTGAGGTCGCCGGTTCGAAACCCTGGGCTTGCCTGGTCAAGGCACATATGGGAGTTGATGCTTCCTGCTCCTCCCCCCTTCTCTCTCTGTCTCTCTCCTCTCCCTCTCTCTCTCCTTTCTAAAATGAATAAATTAAAAATAATAATAAAATAAATAAATGCACACTTCATTAAAAATTTTGATGCTACTTAATAAACCTCTGATTACTCACACACATATTCCTTTATCTACCTAAAAATTATTAATACTAGAAATGAAAGCATTGAATAATAGGAAAAGTTTTTCTTTATTTAGGAATTGATTATGAGAGATGAAAATAATAATCTAGTAAATGTTCACATGCAAGCTTTTACAAATGTCAATTAAACAGCAAGAAAAACAAGAATACCATAGGATCTATATGGTCACACATAATGAAATGGTTGCATATTATCAAATTCTATGATCAGAAAACAAAGCAAAAATATTCAGTTTGAAATTATTTGCTTCAATGGAAGATACTATTCTCTTTATCATTTCTCAGCTTGTTTTTTTCTCTATTTGATCCAGTGAAATCAACTAATATTCTCTTCATAGTGTGTTGTACAGCAATTCAGATCTTGAAACAAATTACAATTCTTATATATAAGCTGTAAGTTATGTTCTAATTCTTAAACAAAGAACATTAAGTCCCATTATGTATTTTATTGTCTTGTTAATTAAATTTTGTAATTGTATTGCTGTTATTAAGGGCAATATATAATTATTTATAATATTTTGTTATAACTATTTGCTTCTAATAGTAGAAATGATATAGATCAATAGAACCTCTATATTATTTGCATGTAATATTTAAATGTAATAAGTTAAAAAAAACATAACAGCGAAATACATTTGGTGACACAGTCATTTAAATTCTGTTGGAAATCCTACTGAGTCAGTATAATTAGACTAGGAAAAAGCTTTTAGAAATAAATGTTATTGAAAATTAAAGTGTCCAAATAGAATGCAAAAAGACTAATTCAACTGTCTTCCCATCTTTAAATTTTATGGGATATTTTAAATGGACTACCATATCATATATAAGAGTTTTTAACTAGTTTTTTTTAAATTTAAGCTACTATTTAATCTAACATCATATATGGAAACATAATTAGAACCTTAGAAACAACACCTTTGGCAAAGCTCTTGATTTTATAAAATTATTTTATATAATGTTGTATATATTTCAATAACATGAAATAAGTAGTTGATCTGATGTGGCTAACAATCTGAATCTTTTTTTTTTTGAATCTTTTAATCCCAAAACTTTAATCATATTTTTCCCTTTAAACAGTATTCTAGAATCAACTAGATAATTATCTAAACCCTCTAATTTGTTAAATAAGTTAAGAACACATTTTAATGTTCACTTGCTTCTATTTTTTTTTTTTTACCAAAAAAGGAATTTCTTACAAATAATCTTAGAAAATATATCCATCTTTTTCAAATAATCTTACCTGAGTCATTTTACTCTGGGAAAATAATGACATAGTATTACATTTCAATAATATTTCTTTTGAAAAGTTGGTCATAAAAACAGGAAAAAGTCTCAAGAAGATTCCAAAAGTGTTCATCTGTCCATCACCAAAAATATTTACCATTACATTTAACCTAGATTAGACATCAGCTTCTTCTCTGCCTCTATCACACTCCTCATGTTTTACATATTCACACTCTTTGCTTTATGTGTGCATGTATGTACATGTGTTTGTATGGGTCCACTGGCTTATCGACTCTTATTTCCATTAGACTTTAAGTGTCAAGAAGGCATGGGTCTCTTTTCTTTTTTCTATAAATGAATTTTTATTAATTTTAATGGGGTGACATAGATAAATCAGGGTACATATATTTAAAGAAAAAATGTGCAGGTTATCTTGTCATTCAATTATATTGCATACCCATCACCCAAAGTCAGATTGTCCTCCATCACCTTCTATCTAGTTTTCTTTGTGCCCCTCCCCCTCCCCTTCCCCTCTCCCTCCATTCCCAATGCCCCCCCCCATAACCATCACACTCTTGTCCATGTCTCTTAGTCTTGTTTTTAGGTACCACCAATGTATGGAATCATGCAGTTCTTGTTTTTTTCTGATTTACTTATTTCACTCCGTATAATGTTATCAAGATCCGACCATTTTGTTGTAAATAATCCAATGTCATCATTTCTTATGGCTGAGTAGTATTCCATAGTGTATATGTGCCACATCTTCTTTATCCAGTCTTCTATTGAAGGGCTTTTTGGTTGTTTCCATGTCTTGGCCACTGTGAACAATGCTGCAATGAACATGGGGCTACATGTGTCTTTATGTATAAATGTTTCTGAGTTTTGGGGGTATATACCCAATAGAGGGATTGCTGGGTCATAAGGTAGTTCTATTTTCAGTTTTTTGAGGAACCACCATACTTTCTTCCATAATGGTTGTACTACTTTATATTCCCACCAATAGTGAATGAGGGTTCCTTTTTCTCCACAGCCTCTCCAACATTTGCTATTACCTGTCTTGTAGATAATAGCTAATCTAACAGGTGTGAGGTGGTATCTCATTGCAGTTTTGATTTGTATTTCTCTAATAACTAATGAAGATGAGCATCTTTTCATATATCTGTTGGCCATTTGTATTTCTTTCTGGGAGAAGTGTCTGTTCATGTCCTCTTCCCATTTTTTTATTGGATTGTTTGTTTGTTGTTGAGTTTTATGAGTTCTTTGTATATTTTGGATATTAGGCCCTTATCTGAGCTGTTGTTTGAAAATATCATTTCCCATTTAGTTGGCTGTTTATTTTGTTGTCAGATTTTCTTGCTGAGCAAAAACCTCTTAGTCTGATGTAGTCCCATTTATTTATCTTTGCCTTCACTTCTCTTTCCTTTGGAGTCAAATTCATAAAATGCTCTTTAAAACCCAGGTTCATGAGTTTAGTACCTATGTCTTCTTCTATGTACTTTATTGTTTCAGGTCTTATATTTAGGTCTTTGATCCATTTTGAATTAATTTTAGTACAAGGGGACAAGCTGTAGTCGAGTTTCATTCTTTTGCATGTGGCTTTCCAGTTTTCCCAGCACCATTTGTTGAAGAGGATTTCTTTTCTCCATTGTGTGTTGTTGGCCCCTTTATCAAAAATTATTTGACCATATATATGTAGTTTTATTTCTGGATTTTCTATTCTGTTCCATTGGTCTGAGTGTCTATTTTTCTGCCAATACCATGCTGTTTTGATTGTCGTGGCCCTATAATATAGTTTGAAGTCAGGTATTGTAATGCCCCCAGCTTCATTCTTTTTCTTTAGGATTGCTTTGGCTATTAGGGTTTTTTATAGTTCCATATAAATCTAATGATTTTTTGTTCCATTTCTTTAAAAAATGTAATCGAAATTTTGGTGGGAATTGCATTAAGTTTATAAATTGCTTTGGGTAATACGGCCATTTTGATTATATTTATTCTTCCTATCCAAGAACAAGGAATATTTTTCCATCTCATTGTATCTTTTTCGATTTCCCTTAACAATGCTTTGTAGTTTTCATTATATAGATCCTTTACATTTTTTGTTATATTTATTCCTAGGTATTTTATTTTTTTGTTGCAATCATGAAGGGGCTTATTTTTTTTAGTTCATTATCTAACATTTCATTGTTGGCGTATAGAAAGGTTATGGACTTTTGTATATTAATTTTGTATCCTGCGACCTTACTGTATTGGTTTATTTTTTCTAGTAATCTTTTTGTGGAGTCTTTGGGGTTTTCTATGTATAGGATCATATCATCTGCAAAAAGTGATACCTTTACTTCTTCTTTTCCGATATGGATGCCTTTTATTTCTTTCTCTTGTCTGGTTGCTCTGGCCAGAACTTCTAGCACCATGTTAAATAAAAGTGGGGAGAGTGGACAACCCTGTCTTGTTCCTGATTTAAGGGGGAAAGTTCTCAGTTTTATGCCATTTAATATGATGTTGGCTGATGGTTTATCATATATGGCCTTTATCATGTTGAGATACTTTCCATCTATACCCATTTTGTTGAGTGTCTTAAACATAAAGTTGTGTTGTATTTTATCGAATGCCTTTTCTGCATCTATTGATAAGATCATGTGGTTTTTTGTTCTTTGTTTTGTTGATATGGTGTATAATGTTAACCGTTTTACATATGTTGAACCATCCTTGAGATTCTGGGATGAATCCCACTTAATCATGATGTATTATTTTTTTAATATGTTGTTGTATTCGATTTGCTATTATTTTGTTTAGTATTTTAGCATCTGTATTCATTAGAGATATTGGTTTGTAGTTTTCTTTTTTTGTGCTGTCCTTGCCTGGTTTTGGTATGAGGGTTATGTTGGCCTCATAAAATGTGTTTGGAAGTATTGCTTCTTCTTCAATTTTTTGGAAGACTTTCAGTAGAATAGGAACCAAGTCTTCTTTGAATGTTTGATAAAATTCACTAGTATAACCATCTGGGCCTGGACTTTTATTTTGAGTAGGTTTTTAATAGTTGTGTTCTATTTCCTCCCTGCTAATTGGTCTGTTTAGGCTTTTTGCTTCTTCATGACTCAGTCTAGGAAGGTTGTATTATTCTAGGAATTTATCCATTTCTTCTATATTGTTGAATTTGGTGCATATAGTTTTTCATAGTATTCTACAATAATTCCTTGTATATCTATGATGTCTGTGGTGATTTCTCCTCTTTCATTTTGGATTTTGTTTATATGAGTTCTTTCTCTTTTTTCCTTGGTGAATCTTGCCAAGGGTTTGTCAATTTTGTCTATCTTTCCAAAGAACCAGCTCCTTGTTTTATTATTTTTTTCTATAGTTTTTCTGTTCTCTATTTCATTTATTTCTGCTCTGATTTTTATTATTTCCTTTCTTCGGCTGGTTTTGGGTTGTCTTTGTTCTTCTTTTTCTAGTTCCTTAAGGTGTAAAATTAAGGAACTTAACTTAAGGTTTACTTGGGCTCTCTCTTGTTTGTTCATGTAGGCCTGAAGTGATATGAACTTCCCTCTTATTACTGCTTTTGCTGCATCCCAGAGATTCTGATATGTTGTATTGTCATTTTCATTTGTCTGTATATATCTTTTGATCTCTGTGCTTATTTCTTCTTTGACTCATTCATTTTTTAAAAGTGTGTTGTTTAGTTTTCACATTTTTGTGAGTTTTTTCCCTCTTTTTTGCAGTTGAATTCTAGTTTCAAGGCTTTGTGATCAGAAAATATGCTTGGTACAATTACGATTTTTCTGAATTTGCTGATGTTATTTTTGTGGCCCAACATATGGTCAATTCTTGAGAATGTTCCATGTACACTAGAGAAAAATGTATACTCTATCGCTTTGGGATGAAGTGTCCTGTAGATGTCTATCATATCCAGGTGTTCTAGTATTTCATTTAAGGCCAATATACCTTTATTGATTTTCTGTTTGGATGAATGATCTAGAGTCATCAGCAGTGTATTGAGGTCTCCAAGTATGATTGTATTTTTGTCAGTTTTTGTTTTAAGGTCAATAAGTAGCTGTCATATATTTTAGTGCTCCTTGGTTTGGTGCATATACATTAAGAGTTGTTATGTCTTCTTGATTCAGTGTCCCTTTAATCATTATGAAATGATCATTTTTGTCTCTGAGTACTTTTGTTCTCTTGTAGTCAGCATTATTAGATATGAGTATTGCTACACTTGCTTTTTTTGGATGTTATTTGCTTGTAGTATTGTTTTCCAGCCTTTCACTTTGAATTTGTTTTTATCCTTGTTGCTTAGATGTGTTTCTTGTAGGCAGCATACAGTTGGCTTTTCTTTTTTAATCCATTCTGCTACTCTGTGTCTTTTTATTGGTGAGTTTAATCCATTTACATTTAGTGTAATTATTGACACTTGTTGGTTCCCTATTGCCATTTTATAAATTGCTTTCTGTTAGTTTTGTATCTTGTTTAATTATTCCCTTTTGTTTTTCTATCATTTGTTTTTGTTTGTTTGTATTCCATACTTCTTTCCTCTGTTGCTACCTTTTTTAAGTCATGTGCTTCTGTGGTGGTTTTTTCAAGGGTGGTTACCATTAAGTAATGAAAGTGTACCTACCATATTCATTGTAGTACCCTATCTTATGAGTGTTTCTGCACTCCATTGTCCTTTGCTACTGTTAATCTCCGTCCTCTCCCCTTTTTTTTTGTTTTTGTTGTCACATTTTTATTTGGTTTTATTGTGTTCTTTGTGGAGCTTTTATTTGTGGTTCTGTTTTGTTTGTTCTTTGTATTTGGTTGGAAAACCCCCTTTCGTATTTCCTGGAGTGGGGGTTTTCTGATGATAAATTTCCTCATCTTTTCTGTATTTGTGAATGTTTTTATTTCTCCTTCATATTTGAAGGATAGCTTTGATGGGTATAGTATTCATGGCTGAAAGTTCCTGTCTTTCAGGACTTTAAATATTGGGGTCCACTCTCTTCTAGCTTGTAGAGTTTCTGCTGAAATCTGATGATAATCTAATAGGCCTTCCTTTATATGTTGTATTCTTCTTTTCCCTGGCTGCCTTGAGAATTTTTTTTTTGTCATTGGTTTGTGCCAATTTCATTATATTCCTTGGAGTAGGTTTGTTGGGGTTAAGAAAACTCGGAGTTCTGTTTGCTTCTTGAATTTGAGGCTTTAGTTCTTTCCACAGGCTTGAGAAGTTCTTGTCTATTATTTGTTTGAATATATTCTCCATTCCATTTTCTCTCTCTTCTCCCTCTGATATAACTGTTAGTCTTATGTTATTCTTTTTGATGGAGTCAGACAATTCTTGTAGGGCTTTCTCTGTTTTTTTAATTTTTGAGTCTCTCTTCTTCTCTTTGTTGTGCCTGAAGTTGCTTGTCTTCTATGTCACTAATCCTACCTTCTATCTGGCCTGTTCTATTAGCTAAACTTTTTACCTCATTTTTCAGTTCATGAATTGTGTTTTTCATCTTTGTTTCATTTGTTTTTATAGTTTCAATTTCTTGGTAATATATTCTTTGTGTTCATTGAGTTGTTTTCTGAGCTCCCTAAATTGCCTGTGTTTTTTTTGTATATCTCTGAGTATTTTTAGGATTTCTATTTTAAATTCTCTGTCATTTTGCTCCAAGGTTTCCAATATATTAAATTTTTTCTCCATAGATTTTTCCACATCTATCTGTGCTACTTCTCTATCTTTCGTATCCAAGATATTTGATTTCTTTTTTCTTAATGGCATCTGAGGGTGGTCTTGTTGATAGCACTAATGAGAATTAATAAAGAGTAAAAGGTAAAAAAAAAAGAAAAAAATTTTGGAAAAAGATAAAATAAAAAAATAATAATTTATTATTTTCCCTTTTTTTTCTTCTCTTTCCCTCCACTCCCCTCCTCCTTAGGAATATATCATGATGAACTGTGAATTATATTATGTTAAATGGAACAAAAACTGCCTATAATAGAGGGGCTAATTTGGGGGGAAGTGTTCAAGTGACAAAAAAGGAGGTAGGGACCCACAAAATGCAAAAAAAGAAAAAAATTGGGTCAAGTATAAAATGATTTGCTTGTAACTGATGGTCGACTAAGAGATATTATGAGAGGGATAAGAGGGAAACAGAAAAAAGGAAAAAAAAATTACTATTGTATTAAGTGGAACAAAAACTAGATAGAATGGAGAGCCGGGGTTGGGAGGAATGCTAATGAGTTAAAAAGCAAAGTAAAAAGCACCCAAAAGGGCATGGGTCTCTTTATCTTACTCACAGCTGTATTCCCTATATCTTGTCCAGAGAAAAGAATGTAAGACAGAGACTTTTGTCTGCTTTGATTACTAAGATATACCCAGCAATTAGAATATTGGATGATATAATAAATTAATGAACAAACAAATACATTTTTTGATATAACAAATGACAATAAATAAATTAATAAATTTGAATTAATTAAATAGTATGCATTTAGTAAATGTTTATTGTATGAACACATTAAATTATTATCTGTTTCAAGTTACTACTTCTGGATACCATTTTAAGGTACAGATTGGATCTGGATTTTGCTTATTCAAATAGTATCAATATGCTGGATTTGCAAAGCAGTCTTGTCCATCCTAGATAGATCTCTAGGCTTATATTGTTTTGCGAAGTATTGCAGTCTGAATTCAGAAATTATTGATTTGTTTTTGATACTCTAATTATGTTCTATGGAAGTAGAAGATTATAGAGAAGAAACTTTTTTTCAGAAGAAAGTTGCCCATTTTGGCAGGGAAGTTAACTATAGCCCTTGATACATTCACTGAGTTTAAGAAAGCTGATTATATCCAATATACTCTGCTTACTGATAAAAGGAAAGAGTTCACATGGCTTATCATCCAATATCCATCCTTCAGAGAATATGAGAGAGGAGATGGGGAAAAAATTAGTCATGGCTCTTTCCAGACTTAGAGCTATCTATGTCATAACCTAGTATTTTCTGTATTTCCAGAAAAGTTATAAGCTAATATGGTGAGCATAATTATGATAATTCTCCTATTTGACAATCAAGTTTTCTGTAAGGAAGAAACTTCAATTATTTGGTGATGATAGAAGATTTTCTAAGAATATACTTAACCTATTTATAGTCATATTTTGTATTAATGCCAGAAAATAGATTTTAACTTCACCATCATAAAATTAAAATCAATCAGTTCTTTAAAATATGCCTACATTATCAATAATTATTTCACATTTGTGTCAATAATGGCTTAAAATAGTAATTCGGTGTAACAAATACACTTCTGTCCTTTTTCTCCCCTGCTTTTCACACATTTTTATTCTTTGAGATATCCCCTATGTTCCATTTTTCTACTTGAAACTTTAATGATTATGTCTCATCAGCACCAATGCGTTTAGAAGGGAGTAGGTGAATGGGTGGAAATGAGAAGAAAAAAATAAGAAAGAAGAAAAAAACAAAATGCATTTCTTTCCTAAAAAATAGCAGACTAAGTCAATCTCTTTCAATAAATTGTGGGCTATTTGCCTACTTAATGTCACCTTCCCCCAGCTCCCAACATGAACATTTTATGAAAATGAAAGAAAAATGCATGCTTCATATACTTCAAGTCAGGTTATGTTGATGTTTTCCTTTCTTCATTTCTGTAACTGATTTTGGCATCTCAGTGCAAGGATGATAGCATGCAAATCTTTATACAATAACCTACCTAGCATTCCTACAATAAATAACTCCCATATCCATCACTTTTAAAAGATCATTGCAAGACTAGAGTGCAGCAATGTGCCCTTATGTTTCTTATTTTCCAGATCAATCTGTTTTTCTTAATTTTAATTTATAATCAGAGCAACTGAAGCTTCCTAATCATATCAGACATGCCAATCATTTCAGAAGCAAATCTGATTTAACATCAAGGAACCTGGCCTGTGTTCATGGAGGAGTTTTTCTCCCACTGCTCCCCAGAAGTTTTTGGCTGGGACTTAGCACATTTACACAGCGGAGATTTAACCCAGTTTCTTAATACGCGGAGGACAAAAATCTCTCTCAGCTGCTCTAAATAATCTATCTAGTCGGCATAGCAGACAGTGTGTCCAGGTAGGTGACACGGAAGTTTCTCGTTTGTAGTTTTGGTGGAGAGGAAGAGACGTAAAAATATACACAAAAGGAAATTGCTCTTGAAAAAGTCTGCAATAAAAAAAGCTGTCACTTTAAAGGTGGAGGTCTTCACCTTAAATTGTTTAAGGGCTGTATAGAGAGGGTTCGGGTATTGGCCTACCATCCTATTATGTTTTGCATCTCAGAATAGTTTAACCTACAAACAAATACCCCAGATCTGATTTTGAAGGATGCACAGTTTTCCAAGGAGGCACTTTGTGGGTATTTTTGGCCTACAAAACAGATAGTGATGAGCCTTCCTTGCTAGCTGCAAGCTGGAGCTTGGGTCAGGCTTCACTAGGCACACAAGGCTCTGATTTTGTATCATTAAAGACTCATTATCTCTTTTAACTTCTGTTGAAAGCATTCATCCATAGCTCTAGCTACTACTGAAACAATAGAGGCTCCTAGCTCAGTAATAATGCCCTTTTTATTTCTTTTGCCAGCTTAAAGAGCCTCTAAAGGATGGATTTACTTTCACAGTGCAGAAACAAAAAGCTACTGCTCAGAAAAATATGAAAGGCTGTTTCTATAAGTAACTTCAGTTCTAAAGAGTAGAGGAAAATCATCTGATCTGAGTTTCTTAGAGCTAAGAGTGTGTGTATACCTGAATGCTAAATTCCTATTGGGGAAATATTACATTTTCCAAAGGAGAATGGCATGCCTTACTTATGCTTAGCCTCAAAGAGAGAAATGCTTTAATAAGAATGAAACAGGCTTGGTGTATTGATCTTGCCAATTTGCTTGGTGTTAATATATATTTGGCAGGGAGCTAAACTCTCCATTGAATTCAATAGTGGATTATATGAACAGTAATTTCTACATTTACCCGCTTTGTTTACACTTTCATTATACCTCTACTGCATTATCTGATGGCTTTATATAGTTTTCAATCTTATAGCCACTTTAATCTCCTCCTGCACTCAGCATATCTGAGTGAGTTTGTTGGCATAAGGGAATTTTGAAGGTTATATTACAGTACATGAATCAACAGAAAATGAAATGCACTAGAGACACGATCAGCCAGTTTTAATTCATTGCAGAAAGTTATAGATACCAAAATGCATTTAATGTAATCTGATCTCTTTATTCAGTCCTGAATTTATGAGCAATTCACCAGGAGTCAAATGACAACTTTGTTTTAAAAATAGTAGTCTATATTGAATGCCATTTTAATATATCTCTGACACATTTACATTTAAAGAGTAGGGAAAAGTGGAATCTTTGAACGTAAATTTCTCTTTTCATAGAAAAGAAAAGCCTGAGAAAGATGATACTTTTGTTCATTGAAACATTATCTGTCATTTTAACATAGGTCAGGTTGGAGATAAACAGTTAAATAAATCCAGCTCATCGGTATAGCTGGTAAACAGAAACCCCCTAGATTACTGAACATTTCATTTGAAGGGAGAGGCAAATAACTTCACTGTGCTCTGCTCTATAGAAAAGATTCTATGTCAGCAAACCCGCTCTTTGCCTAAAACGATCAAATGTTCTTGGTTCAGGCTGGTCAACAGGAAGATATGGATAGTGGCTCTCAGACTATTTCCCTAACAGCAACACAACTAGATGTTAAACATCAGTCAATTATTGTTTGTTTATAAGACATGATCCTTCATTTGGGGTCCCAAGTTGTTTCGGTAAGGTTGACCCCATCAAAATCACTTGTGTTACCTAGAATGAGATAACATAAACTCTTCTCACTTATATTTGAGAAATCTACTTTTCTCACATACCACAGCACTGGAATTTAGGTTGAACAGCAAATGTGGAAATACTACTTGCCACTTTTATTTCAATGTACAAAGTTTGTTATCCATAGCAAACAATTTTTGGGGGGTGTCTCTGAAAACTTTTATTGTTTATGTAGAAAAACTATGCAGTTTCATAAGCCCAAGAAAATAGCATCTAAGCTTATTCAATGTGGGAATAATTATCATTATTATAAAAATACTATATAATACTTATAGAAAATATAAATATATTTTTATATTATGCTTTTGTAATATACTTTTATATAATATACTTTTTTAATTGTAAAAATATACTTTGTCAAGTTATATAAAGTAAACTTTTAGATTTTATAATAAATTTTATGTAATAACAGAATTTAATTGGAGGTCATTCTGAGTAATTAGTTTAATAGATAATTTTGTAACTAGAATTGAATTCTACATTACTTTAGAATTACTATATTCATGGTAAACATTTTTCTAACAATAAAATAGCTAGTTTTTATTCAACACATATAAATTTCTATTCCCAAAATATTCCAGACCAAAATTGACCATTTAAAATACTTTTATTATTTGTTTCATTTTACTCTGGAAAAATAATGGCATAATACTATATTTACTTTATATTTCTTTTAAAAGTAGATCAGAAGAATGATAGAAGAGAAAAAAAGAGTTGACATATTGGAGGGGAAAGAATTAATTTGTAAAATCAGTGGCCAGATAACTTGAAATTCTTTTGTTCAGGGTTTAGAACATTAAAGGCAGTATTTGTGAAGGACAAGAATGCTGGTGGTCCACTTATGCTCCTACAAACCCCAAATCAGCAATCTCCCATTCTTTCTTCATCTTTCCATGTTCTCTCCTCTATCTCAGCTTTGTCTTCTCCATTCCTAACTCTGAAGTTTGCTTTCATGGGATTCAGATTTTGGTCATTCTAAGAAAGTTAGTTTTAACAAGTTTTTGCACAATTTTAGGTATGCAAAAGATACTTTTAAACAAGATATTATTTGCATAAATAATTCCAAAGTTCTTGAGGATAGAGTCATTATATTTACTTCTTCCCAATTTCAGTTGTATTCCAAATGTTCCAAATCATCTAGATATGACAGTAAAAATATTTTGTAATTATCAGAAATATGGTAGAACTGATCAAGTATATAATACTAGTTATTCAAATTGGCAAGTGTGACTAAGGATTCTTTGATATCCCTTCTGTGCTAACACTGAAACTTTTTCATTTTGGTAGAAAACAGTAGTCAGAAAAAAAACATGATGGTCAACTTTTTGAAATGTCAATCATTTTCTTGCCCTGATAACCTGTGCCTTCTCTAACAATTTTTGTTTCATTATACCTCTGCAATATGCTGTCTATGACACCCTTAAATTGGCCACATGGGCAGTCATGTCTTCTAGAAAACTGTGGATCTGCTCAGTTAAGAACAGTTATGCTCTTTATAGGAACAAATAAAGCAACAGTTAATTGATAACACTCATAAATAAATAAACATTGCAAATATTATGACGATTAATGCAACCTGTGGTTTTCACACCACAATTTAAAATTTGGTTTTACTACTGGTCAGTGATGGAATTGAACATTGTTCCTTTATATGTATATTAATTTGAATATTTATAACTCTCCTGCATTTGGAAATTTTCTAACTAGGTTGCCAGTGCTTTCCCAGAGTGCAGAAAAGAAGGCACTGAGAGAGAAGTCAAAACAGAAAGTAAAAACTGCGTGTAGTTGAAGCTGAAGGTCAGGGGCAATGGCGTGGAAAGGAAAGCGGGAATACAAAATGATGCTTGTTCATTCATATAACAACTGCATTTATCCCTTTGAGGTAATGCAAATGCATGATAAAAGTAAAATGACCAAATCCAATTATATGCATCAATTCTATCTTCTTGAGCAATTATCATTCTTTTGTAAACTGTAATTTTGGCCACTTGTGCGTACCAATCCTTAATTGTTGGTAATTGTTTATTTCCTAGCATTTTGTAATGAGATATTTTAGCATACAACACTGCTGCTGCCAGCTATTTACATTGTAGAACTGAACTGCCAAACAGACGTATAAAGAACAGAACATGGGATGCAGCCATTTGTGTGGTTCTTAAATATTTTGTATATTTGCTTGATATTTAAATAAATAGAGCAAATTATTGACAGAAGTCTTGGTGTCCCTGGGCTGTGGCTACTAGTATTTATCCCATAACACAATCTCACTAAGAATTGTAGAAAGCTTTTTGCTGTACTAAATGACACCCAGTAGACAAAGAAAATCATGACTGCTGCCACTTGTTATTTCGGTATTACCAAAATTTTTGCTCAGAAATAAAATTTTTAAAAAATACCTGGAATAGCAACTGTATATAATATACAAACAAATTTTTTTTAAAAAAAATGTGTGTGTATACTTTTTAGAGGACTGTAGACTTGAATATATAACCAAGTTAGCAGGTTGGTGACATTGTTCAGGAATTAACATCATAGGGAGCTTACGGTGAGCATGGTTGAGAACACCCCTAGATTGCTTCACTCTTTCTTTAGAAAGGAAGCCACTGGGAACCTTAAATGTGTGTTACTAAGAGGAAGAAACTAATTTGAAAGGTTTCATACTGTATAATTCCAACTAGATGACATTCTGGAAAAGGTAAAATTATGGAGATAATAAAAACATCAGTGGTTACTATAGGTGGGAGTGTGGGGAGAGATGGATATGCAGAGCACAGAGGATATTTAGGGCAATGAAAATACTCTGTATGGTATTATAATCTGTCATCATATATTTGTCCATGTCCATAGACTATACAATGCTAAGACTGAACCCTGAGGTACGCTATGGATTCTGGGTAATTATGCTGTACCAGTGTAGGTTCACCCTTGGTAAAACATGTTCCATTCTGGTGAGTGGACGTTGATCATGGGGAGACTGTGCATGGGTGCCAGTGAAGGGAACATGGGAAATCTCAGTACCTCTGGTTGAATTTTGTTGTAAACCTAAACCTACTCTAAAAAAGATAAAGCCATTTAATTAAATGAAGCTGTTACAGCAGTTCATCTCAAAGATGTTTTAGAGTTTCTAATGGTAGCCTTTAGTGCTACTTTGAATTGGTGAGTAGAGGTGATGCTGATGGCTGGTGGAAATGAGCTAGCCCCAGACTCAAGAGCTTTGGATTCTCCATCGCCTCTGTTCCTTACTAGTTGTGCGATTCATGTATGCAGCTGGAGGTTTGAGTTCCTCATCTATCCAGTGAAAACACTGAATTAGATTTGTATAATACCTTTAGATCTCAAGTTGTTTTTTCTTTTTAACAGCCCGTGATCTATCTGTAAGTTGTATATTTTCCCAAGTATTTCCTTGCTCCTGCTTATTTGAAGCTATTTTTATATCTTTACTGTTTTTTGATCAATGTCCTTGTGTTTGTTGCCTTTTTAAACAACTTCAAAGAAAAGCAGACTGAATACGAGCTTTTTGTGTCATGAATAGTTTCTTGTCATTTCTTTTATCATTTGACTCACCTTTTTCTTTTGCTTTTTTTTTTGGATGGATCAATTAAGAATAGTTTTTTAAAAAATATTTTCTTTTCTAATCTCTCCCTGATTCGAATGCCTTACTTTTTAATTTGATCTTGTTTGCCATTTCTCATAACATTTCCTTTAGTCCATGATCATCTCAAGAAGGTCTTTTAGAAATATTCTGCACACCTTATTATCTTTTGGTGTTTTCTTCATTGTATCTTCATCAATCCTAGTTTTTCTATTTGGATTTGGAATCACTTCCAACTTCTAATTCTCATTTACTTTTAGACTTCTTTTTTAAAATTTTATTTATTTATTTATTTTTATTAGAAAGAGAGAAGAGAGAGAGAGAGAGAGAGAGAGAGAGAGAGGAAAGAGATAGAGAGAACAGGGGGAGGAGCAGGAAGCATCAACTCCCATATGTGCCTTGACCAGGTAAACATGGGGCTTTGAATCAGCGACCTCAGCATTCCAGGTCGATGCTTTATCTACTGCGCCACCACAAGTCAGGCTAATTCTCATTTACTTTTAGCTTTAATTAACATTTCATCTAGTCCATTTGTTTGTATATCCATCATCTTATGTTCAAAACCATATGCATTACCTTCTCATGCTGACATGTACCTGTGAACTCCTTCCTCTCTGAGAGAACGATGTCGTTATCCATAGAGTCTCCACTGCTGGAAACATTGGCAGCATCTTCAGCCTCTCCTTCTTTCTTATTCCTCATCCATAGGCCACCATGCTCATTGCCAGAGCTTACCTTAAGCATTCCCATTTCATGGACCATCACTTTTGGATTTACAGTTTTGTGATGCAAGCCTGTGTGAGAGGAGTTCCAAAAAATTGAGGATGTTTGCAAGATGAGAGATTGGCACGTTGCTTCTCAGTTGGTCATTTGGCTGGGAAGCTCACTTACTACATTGCCCTGTATCACATGGGCTGGACAAAGGTAATTAGAAAGAGATGAAAGGTAGAAGAGGAGATGGGGGGATAAGTAGAGATGGTAAGAGGCATGGCTTGGTGTGCTAAATGTACAATACAATATACAGATGATGTATGATAGACTTACACACCTGAAACTTATATAATCTTATTAACCAATAAATTCAATAAAAAAGTAAAAAGGAAAAGAAAAAGAAAAAGAAAAAGAAAAAGAAAGAGATGACAGACCAGGGGACTAGAAGTATAGCTGCCTCAGCCACACAGAAAGGTGCATGTTTCCTATAGGGCAGTGGGCAGCATGGAGGAATGGGGGCTAGCTGCAAGGACTCAGAAAGATGCTGTGAGATATTTTAATGGGGACAGGAGGTGGAAGATTTGAAAGGGGTGGAGCTGGAGCAGCTCGATGCCTTTTTTTTTTTTTTTTTTTAGATTTTATTTTTTCATTATAGAGAGGAGAGAGAGAGAGAGAGAGAAGGGGGGAGGAGCAGGAAGCATCAACTCCCATATGCGCCTTGACCAGGCAAGCCCAGGGTTTTGAACCGGCAACCTCAGTGTTTCCAGGTTAACGCTTTATCCACTGCGCCACCACAGGTCAGGCTCGATGCCTTGATAAAGGAATATAGCCGTGAACAAATCAGTGCTCAAAGCAGTGTACAAAGGCAGATGCGAGGTACTCCAAATGAAAAATTAGGCAAAAATAATATCTGAATCCCTAGGTAACTGCTGCTATATAAGTACTAAAACACGTATTTTCATCACTAAAAATGAAACTCATATCCAGCTGCCTGTTTGTACTTCACCCTACTTCCCTTTCTGTCTTGGCCTCTCTTTTATCTCTCCAAACACATATGATTTCTATTGTGCTTTAAAATGCCTCTTGTGTTTCTTGGTCATCATTTAATGACTGTCTACTTCTGTGTATTAACTACTATTTAGTTACTATGAAGATAATTATATAAGGCCGTTTGTTTTTTTTCCTGGGTCATCGTTTTCTCTCTTCACATTTCATAATGCAATACTCTCAAATCATCTGACATAGTTGCTTTAACAAGTTTTAAAACTGCAAACACAAGTTTGTCATGGTTTTAGAGTCATGCCCATGCTCTGTCAGAAAATTGAATATATGCTACTTTACTTCTTTACAAAATAGTACTTTCCATTGCTTTCTGCTTTAGAGATGCAAACCAATACTGCCATCCACTGTTCCTTTAGATAATCTTTTCCCTACCGTTTTTGTGAAGATGTTTTGAAGAAAAACCTGACAACAAAATTAAGTTCTTTGCAAAGATGGGGACTTTGTTACTTTTGAGCAAGTGCTGCAGTGAAGATCATAAAGGAATCCAACATGATGACTTATCTTCTTTTCCCAAGTACCTTGATAGAGAAAATGTTCTCTCAAAAGGTGACCAAGTAAATGAGAGCAATCTATAGAGTCACCTTCTTCCTGGCCATCACAGGAAGGGAAAAATCACCTTGCTCCTCTTCGATCACTGTTTAACTTTGCTCCATGCAGCTCCCCAGGCTCAGGACTATTTCTCATCTCAGTTACATTCTAATGGTTCAGGAGGAAAGCCAGTCTCCTCCTCCAAGCCAGCACGCAGGGTATCTCTGTCTTCTATGACTGTCAGAGACACCCTTCAACTCAAAGAGAGGAGCATGTATTCCTAATGTCTAACACTTTTGATTTTATGCCCTTTTGTTCTGCTTTAAACATATCCCATCTTTATAACATATTGCTTTTTAGTCTTATTCTATCTTCAGTTCAATTTCAAACTTTGTAACTAAGATGATGAAGAATTCCTAGTTGTTTTTCTCTCTCATGAAATAGACTTGATCCTTTAGGTAATATAGGCAAAATCAAGAGGCCAAAATTTAAGGCAGATAATGTCATTTTTGGAAGACCTTGCGGAGACCTAGTCCAGTTCCCTGACTCTAATAGTGAAGAAATAGAAACTCAGAGAGAAATAAAATAAACACCGAGAACCATGGAGTCCGTCAGTGCCTGAGCCAGTGGTGGAACCTGCCCCTCACAACCCCTGGTCAAAACCTTTTTCCTGCAAAAGGCTGTGCCACAAGCATGGCCAACCTCTCAGCCTCTGGAATACAGGAGAGGTGTGCTTATAAAAACAACAACAACACATAAATCTGTCTGAAGTTGTCTTTGTCCCTCCAGGCCTTTCATACTATTCTCTTGACTCTCATCTCCCAGAAAAGTAGCAGGATGCTTAGGTTGAGAAGGAGCTCACAAACAATAATAATGTCCTTCTTCCATGTCACTCAGGAGAGGAGAAGGTATGTGAGCATGATGGTCTGGAAGGGGGGACCGAGGGAAAAGCTATCTGTCTTTCAATCCTGTTTTATTAAGAGGACAATTGAATGTTATTTTACTTATGTAGACTTTTAGCTTCCACATTAGGAGATCTCAGTTTCTTCCTTCATTTGGGCACCACTTATGTCTGAACTGATCTTTGAATTTGTGCTGGTCATATCTCCTTATTCTCTCTTAAAATAGCCCTAAAGCAGCGCACATGATAATAGTAGAAGGCTGAGTAGCTCCCTCAATGTGTGCTTGATGCTATTCATTCAGCAACCGCAACCTGACCGAGAAAGCACATCCATCTTTGGTTCATGTTTTCATCAGACCCAGTGAGTGGGGCACTGGAACTTCTTACTTTTGGATTGACTTTTGGATTGTGGGTGTGCATCCGAGCTGTACAAAGTTTCAGTACAGAAAAAGATGGTGCTAAAATGTTTGAAGGAAAGTCATTTTTTTGTCTAGTAATAGCCTTTTTTTTCTAGATAAGTAATTATCAAAGATAAAATTGATTTAGAGAAGTTATTGGAGGCAATTAAGTATAAAAAACATTATGAGAGAAGGGCCACAGTGGGCACAAAGAGAACTGATTAGTTTGGTCCTTAGGTAAAAGGTAATAAGAAAATGACTCCCCAAATCATTTTATGTACCAGGCACTGTATGAGGAATTTTCAATATGTTATTGTATTTCTTATAAAGCCCTAGAAGTAGTTTGATTATACCCATTTTTTCAGGTGAATAAACTCAGACTGGGAAAACAAAAGGTTTCCCTGAGATCACTTAGCAGATAAGGATAAAGTGAGTCCTGGTGTAGCTGAGTAGAAAGTTTACAGAAGCAGGTGAACTGAAGGCATACACTGGCAACAGGAAGTTGATCTACTTGTCTGGAGTAGAAAACTCATGAGAAGTATTGGGTCAAGGGCCTAGGAAGATAGGAACTCTATATGCCTGATTAAAGTTATTTAATTTTACTCTGTAAACAATGCTGAATCATTGGTGCTTTTAAAGATAAAAAGAGTTCTGGAAATTGTACTCTAGAGAAACAATGTGCTAGTCATATGTAAAATGGACATTGAAAAAAATAAGAACAATTTGAGAGGCATTCCAACAGCCCATGAATGATGTCAAAGGAAAGATGAAAAATAACATTTTTTATATGGTGATCTTAAATTTTAACACAGAATGACTTGACCATGTCAATATTTCATTCATTTATTTCATTATTATTTATTACTTTGCTTACTATTGGCATCCTTATACTTTAATCAGGCACTTATATTTTTAATCAAAACTTTTTTAGAAATAATTATAAGTTCATATACAAATTATAAGAAATAATATAGAGCTATCTTGTGTACCTTTCACCCACCTATCCCAACTAATATCACCACCAGGATCTTGATATCGATATAGTCCACTGATCTTATTTAGATTTCCCCCATTCTATTTATACTCAATAGGTTTTAAAAATATTAGTTATTTATAGACCTAGCACACTGTTACTATGCTCAGTTAATCAGTTTCAATTATAAATTCTCACCAGCCCACCAGCTCACCACAAGCAGAGTCTAAGGATATTGTTAAATGTACCTGAGCCATTCCTTTCCTCACTCAAGTTCCAAACTAACAGTTCTAAAACTCTTGATTTAATCTTCTTTCTTTTTTTTTTTTTTTTTTTTTTGTTTCTGGGTTGAAATGTTTTTTTTTTAATTTTTTTTATTCATTTTAGAGAGGAGAGGGAGAGACAGAGAAAGAGAGAGAGAGAGAGAGGAGAGACAGAGAGAGAGAGAAGGGGGGGAGGAGCTGGAAGCATCAACTCCCATATGTGCCTTGACCAGGCAAGCCCAGGGTTTCGAACCGGTGACCTCAGCATTTCCAGGTCGACGCTTTATCCACTGTGCCACCACAGGTCAGGCAATCTTCTTTCTTGTAGTTAAAACGTGCCTATGCTTTCCTTCAAGATGCCTTTCATCCCAAAAATTATTTGGAATTTGTTGGGTACTTTTCTTCTATCATTGAATTAGACAGAGTCCATTAATATACTGGAAGTCTTTATTCTTAGAAAGCTGGTTATATGGCTCTTAGGATTTATACTCTTCTCTAACCTGTGTGAATCTGTGTAGCTGAACACCTTCAAGTAAAACACATCAGGTCACAGATGCTATTTCTGACTCAACATGAGCCGTGTGACTTGGAATGATGTTCTTTTTTTTTTTTAATTGAATTCATTGGGATGACATTGATTCACAAAACTATATAGGTTTCAAGTCTGCAAGCCAATAAAACATAATCTATGCACTACATTGCATGCCCTCTGTTCCAAGCAAAGTCTTTTTTCCATCCCCATCCCCCCCTTTTGCCCACATCCTCCTACCCCCACCCCCCTTTTCCTCTAGTTATCACCACACTGTTATCTGTGTCCATGTGTTATGTATACATGTTTTTTGGCTAATCCCTTCACCTTCTTTTTTTTTTTTTTTTTGTATTTTTTCTGAAGCTGGAAACGGGGAGAGACAGTCAGACAGACTCCCGCATGCGCCCAACCGGGATCCACCCAGCACGCCCACCAGGGGCGACGCTCTGCCCCTCTGGGGTGTCACTCTGCATGACCAGAGCCACTCTAGCTCCTGGGGCAGAGGCCAAGGAGCCATCCCCAGCGCCGGGGCCATCTTTGCTCCAATGGAGCCTTGGCTGTGGGAGGGGAAGAGAGAAACAGAGAAGAAGGAGGGGGTGGGGGTGGAGAAGCAAATGGGTGCTTCTCCTATGTGCCCTGGCCAGGAATTGAACCCGGGTCCCCCGCATGCCAGGCCGACACTCTACCGCTGAGCCAACCAGCCAGGGCCCCTTCACCTTCTTTCATCCAGTCCCCAACCCTCACTTCCTCTGACAGCTGTCAGTATGTTCCATATGTCCATGCCTCTGTTTCTATTTTGTTCATCAGTTTACTTTTTTGTTCGTTATATTCCACATATAAGTGAGATCTTATGGTGCTTATATTTCTCTGCCTAGTATATTTCACTTAGCATAATAATCTCAAGGTCCATCCATGCTGTTGCAGAAGGTAAGATTTCCTTCTTTTTTATGGGTGCATATTTTTCCACTGTGTAAAGTTACCACGATTTTTTAATCCACTTGTCTACTGATGTACACTTGGGCTGTTTCCAGATCTTAGCTATTGTAAATAATGTACAATGAACAGAAGGATGCATCTATTCTTTTGAATTACTGTTTAGAAATTCTTAGGATATATTCCTAGAATGGAATCGCTGGTTCAAAAAGCAGTTTCATTTTTAATTTTTTTTAGTAAGTTCATATTGTTTTCCATAGTAGCTGCACCAGGCTGCATTCTCTTCAACAGTGCACTAAGGTTTCCTTTTCTCCACATCCTCACTAGCACTTGTGAGGTTTTGATTTATTGATGAAGGTCATTTTGGCAGCTGTGAGGTGATATCTCACTATGGTTTTAATTTGTATCTCTCTGATGATGAGTGCCATTGAACATTTTTGTATATATATATTGGCCACCTGTATGTCCTCCTTGGAGAAGTGTCTATTCAGGTCCTTTGCCCATTTTTTTAATTGAATTATTTGTCTTCCTAATATTGAATTGTATAAGTTCTTTATATATTTTGGAAATTAACCCCTCATCAGACATATCATTGGCAAATATGCTCTCCTTTTCAGTGGGTTCCTTTTTTATTTTACTGATGGTTTCTTTTCCTGTGCAAAATCTTTTTAGTTTGATGTAGTTCGATTTGTTTACTTTTTCCTTTGTTTCCCTTCCCTGAGGAAATACATTGGCAAAAATATTGCTACAAGAGATGATGCGCTTAACTTCTGTGAGCCTCACTATTTTTGTCCTTTCCACTTCAGAATGTCATGATGCTGTGGGAAGCTGACTGTACATTTTCTGCCTTTGTCCTTGTCTTACATCTGCTTTTAATCCTCTTAGGCTCTTACTTTCCTGCTGATATCCCCTAAAACCTTCACTTAGGAGAGGATCTGAGGACTTACTGTACACTGTGTATGTAGCTTGTGTAGCTAGCAAGGAGGAGCAAATATGTGGGTACCAGCCAGTGCTTGGGGGTGGTGTTGGGAGAAATTGAGGGTATATTGTCGATGGGAAGCAACATAATACTAAGAACAGTAGACCCTGAAAGCATACTGTCTGGATTTGAACCCAAGCTCTGCAACTTACTGGTTATGTAATATTGGGGGAAAAAAAATCTCTGAGCCTCAGTTTCCTTGTTAGTAATTGGTGAATATCAATAGTATCTACTTTACAGCATTGGTTTCTAACATAAGTAAAGCATATAGCCGTGATAGCAAACCTATGACACGCGTAGCCATTTTCAATGACATGCGGCCACATGCGGCCGCATACCAGAGAAGTATGGGGCCACATGCTGAGAAGGATATTTCATCCTCAGCTCCTGCACAGCCAAGTGCAGTAGCTGAGGATAAAACATTTGCTATAGTGCAGACCAGGGGTCCCCAAACTACGGCCTGCGGGCCACATGCGGCCTGCTGAGGCCATTTATCCAGCCCCCACCACACTTCCGGAAGGGGCACCTCTTTCATTGGTGGTCAGTGAGAGGAGCACAGGATGCGGATATCCTGTGCTCCTGGAGTACTGTATGTGGTGCGCCACAAAGCACGGTGTCGCTCACGTACAGTACAACTTCCGGTGACACGGGATGTATGCGTCACGGCTCCAGAAGCCCATCATATCACTTGTTATGGCTAGCAGTGACAAAGATGGAACTGGATATTGACCATCTCATTAGCCAAAAGCAGGCCCATAGTTCCCATTGAAATACTGGTCAGTTTGTTGATTTAAATGTACTTGTTCTTCATTTTAAATATTGTATTTGTTCCCATTTTGTTTTTTTACTTTAAAATAAGATATGTGCAGTGTGCATAGAGATTTGTTCATAGCTTTTTTTATAGTCTGGCCCTCCAATGGTCTGAGGGACAGTGAACTAGCCCCCTGTGTAAAAAGTTTGGGGACTCCTCGTGTAGACACTCTGTGCTGGAGGTCTGTAGGCCAAAACAACAGAACTCCGGCACAGAGCGTCTAGTTCTGGGACTTCTGGTTAGGCCATTAGGGGATTTTTTTACCTCACTTCTGGCTGCCAGTGCAAGGAGCAGCGGAATGCTGTGTGGGATGCATATCTGGGGGCCCTGTGATCACCATTACCAGCAACCACATAACCACAGCAACCATCATCCAATCTACTGTTCTGGGGTGTCATGGATTTCTAATTGACCATCATTACTGATATAAGTAAGGGGGAGGCTGGAAGAGGTGAGGGCCTGTGCTATGGGTGCCATTTCCAGCCACTAGAAATAGTGGCAGCCATCTTGATTTACATAAGATGCAACTTGCGGAATTTCAAGACAGCATCTGGGCTCAGGTGTTTGTTGACTTGCGGTCAAAGCTTAAGAATCTGGACAGGTGCTGCTTGGAGAATCAAGAGGAGTGCCACTACAAACAGGAAATTTGGAGGGCCTGGAACCGATTACCAGCCACTTTTAGCACCCTGAAAAATATAGCAATGGCTTTACTCACAATTTTTTCCTCTACGTACTTTTATGAGACCTTATTCTCAGCATTAAATAATATCAAAACCAACAAAAGAAACAGATTGACAGATAAGGTTAGTAGCGCTTGCTTGGACTTCAAGTGTACAAAATACCAACCTTCAATTGAAGATTTAGCCAATGAAATTCAGCAGCAAAAAAGTCACTAATAGGCAGGTTAGTTAAAGAATTCCCCCTCCCACTCACTTATCTTAGTTCACTGCACCCCACACAAGTTAAATAACATCAAGACCAACAAAAGAAACTGACTGACAGATGAACAAAGAAGTCACTAAGCAGGTAAGTTAAATAATTAGTTTTTGGTTTATTAAATACAGGTATACAGTGTGTCCATAAAGTCATGGTGCACCTTTGACCGGTCACAGGAAAGCAACAAAAGATGATAGAAATGTGAAATCTGCACCAAATAAAAGGAAAACCCTCCCATTTTCTGTAGAATGATGTGGCAGCATGTGCGCATATGCAGATGATGACGTAAAACCATGTATACAGTGGAGCAGCCCACGGCCATGCCAGTCGAGATGTGGACAGCACAGAGGAAAGTTCATTGTGTTCTATGGCTCACTAAATTTGAATTCATGACCAAAGTGCAACGTGAATATCTGCGCATTTATAACGAAGCGCCACCACATAGGAATAACATTACTCGGTGGGATAAGCAGTTGAAGGAAACTGGCAGTTTGGTGGAGAAACCCCGTTCTAGTAGGCCATCAGTCAGTGACGAGTCTGTAGAGGCTATATGGGATAGCTACCTAAGGAGCCCTAAAAAAATCTGTGTGTGAGCCCACATCGAACTGCACTGAATAGGTATGAAACTGGGAGAGTTTTCCTTTTATTTGGTGCAGATTTCACATTTCTATCGTCTTTTGTTGCTTTCCTGTGACCGGTCAAAAGTGCACCATGACTTTATGGACACATTGTATATTACAATTATACAGTTTTGTTATTTAAACTATAAATATTGCGAAATTATGGTTTTTTTCTCGAAGTGACACACCACTAGAGTTATGCTCGGTTTTTTGCAAATTTTGACACACCCAGCTCAAAAGATTGCCCATAACTGGCATATAGTGTGGTACTTGACACACTATAAGTAGTCAACTATTAGTATTGTAATTTAAAAAGTTATAGATATGGATGGCATATGGCATTCATGCAGTGCCTATAGTCCCCTGATGGCTTGATAATATTTTAAAACTGTCTTTTATATATATAAATATATATTTTTTATATTATTAATTTTAATGGGGTGACATTGATAAATCAGGGTACATATGTTCAGAGAAAACATCTCCAGGTTATTTTGACATTTGATTTTGTTGCATACCCCTCACCCAAAGTCAGATTGTCTTCCATCACCTTCTATCTCGTTTGCTTTGTGCCCTTCCCCTCCCCGACCCTCTCCCTTTCTTTCCCCCCCTCCCCTGTAACCATCACACTCTTGTCCATGTCTCTAAGTCTCATTTTTATAACCCATCTATGTATGAAGCCATATAGTTCTTAGTTTTTTCTGATTTACTTATTTCATTCAGTATAATGTTATTAAGGTCCATCCATGTTGTGGTAAATGATCCGATGTCATCATTTCTTATGGCTGAGTAGAATTCCATAGTATATATGTACTAAAGCTTTTTAATCCACTTGTCCACTGATGGACACATGGGCTGTTTCCAGATCTTCGCTATTGTGAACAATGCTGCTATAAACATGGGGGTGCATTTCTCCTTTTGGAACAGTGCTATGGTGTTCTTAGGGTATATTCTTAAAAGTGTGATAGCTGAATCAAAAGGAATTTCAATTTTTAATTTTTTGGGAATCTCCGTACTGTTTTTTACAGTGGCTGCACCAGGCTGCATTTGCACCAGCAGTGCAGGAGGGTTCCATTTTCTCCACATCCTCGCCAACACTTATTCTGTGTTGTTTTGTTGATAAGCGCCATTTTGACTGGTGTGAGGTGATATCCCATTGTGGTTTTAATTTGCATTTCTCTAATGATTAGTGATGTTGAGCATTTTTTCTTATGCCTATTGGCCATCTGTATGTCCTCTTTGGAGAAGTGTCTATTCATTTCTTCTGCTCATTTTTTGATTGGATTGTCTTCCTGGTGTTGAGTTTTACAAGTTCTTTATAAATTTTGGTTATTAACTCCTTATCAGATGTACTGTCGAATATGTTCTCCCGTTGAGTGGTTTGACCTTTCATTCTATTCTTATTGTCTTTAGCTGTGCAAAAGCTTTTAGTTCGATATAGTCCCATTTGTTTATCCTGTCTTTTTTTTCACTTGCCCATGGAGATAAATCGGCAAATATAGATGTCAGAGAGCTTACTGCCTATGTTTTCTTCCACGATGATTATGGTTTCACAACATACATTTAAGTCTTTTATCCATTTTGAGTTTATTTTTGTGAATGGTGTAAGTTGGTGGTCTAGTTTCTTTTTTTTGCAGGTAGCTGTCCAATTTTCCCAACACCATTTGTTGATGAGGCTGTCTTTACTCCATTGTATGCCTTTACCTCCTTTGTCAAATATCAATTCTCAATGAAGATGTGGGTTTATTTCTGGGTTCTTTGTTCTGTTCCACTGATCTATATGCTTGTTCTTATGCCAGTACCAGGCTGTTTTGAGTACAACGGCCTTGTAGTATAACTTGATATCAGGAAGTGTGATACCTCCCACTTTATTCTTCCTTTTCAAGATTGCTGAGGCTATTCATGTTCTTTTTAAGTTCCATATAAATTTTTGGAATATTTGTTTTATATCTTTGAGGTATGCCATTGGTATTTTAATTGGTATTGCATTGAATTTATAAATTGCTTTGGGTAATATAGACATATTAATGATGTTTATTCTTCCTAACCATGAGCATGGTATATGCTTCCACTTGTTTGTATCTTTCTTGATTTCTTTTATCAATGTTTTATAATTTTTGGAGTACAAGTCTTTAATCTCTTTGGTTAAATTTACTCCTAGGTACTATATATTTTGGGTTGCAATAGTGAAGGGGATTGTTTCCTTAATTTCTCTTTCTGATAGTTCATTGTTGGTGTATAAAAATGCCCCTGATTTCTCAGTATTAATTTTATATCCTGCCACCTTGCTGAATTCATTCATCAGGCCCAGTAGTTTTTTGACTGAGAACTTAGGGTTTTCTATTGATATATACAATATCATATTATCTGCAAGTAATGATAGTTTTACTTCTTTTCCAACTTGGATACCTTTTATTTTTTCTTCTTCTCTGATTGCTGTTGCCAGGACTTCCAGAACTATGTTAAATAAGAGTGGTAAAAGAGGGCACCCCTGCCTTATTCCTAATCTTAGGGGGATTGCTTTTAATTTTTGCTCGTTGAGTATGATGTTGGCTGTGGGTTTGTCATAGATGGCCTTTATCATGTTGAGGTATGTTCCCTGTATTCCCACTTTGCTGAGAGTTTTGATCATGAATGGGTGCTGGATTTTATCAAATGCTTTTTCTGCATCTATTGAAATTATTGTGTGGTTTTTCTCCTTCCTTTTGTTTATGTGATGAATCACATTGATTGATTTGCAAATATTGTACCAGTCTTGCCTCCCCAGAATAAATCCCACTTGATCATGGTGTATGACTTTTTTCATATATTGCTGGATTTGTTTGGCTAATATTTCGTTGAGGATTTTAGCACCTAGATTCATCAGGGATATTGGCCTATAATTTTCTTTTTTTGTGGTGTCTTCACCTGGTTTTGGAATCAGAATTATGCTTGCCTCTTAAAAATAGTTTGGAAGTCTTCCTTCCTCTTGAATTTTTTGAAATAGCTTGAGAATAATAGGAGTTAGTTTTTCTTTGAATGTTTGGTAGAATTCACTTGTGAAGCCATCGGGCCCCAGGATTTTGTTTGTTGGGAGTTTTTTGATAAGTGTTTAGATCTCCTTTGTTGTAATTGGTCTGTTTAGGTTTTCTGATTCTTTCAGATTGATTTTTGGAAGATTGTATGTTTCAAGGAATTTGTCCATTTCATCTAGGTTATCTAGTTTTTTTGCATACAGTTCTTCATAGTATTTTCTTACATTATTTTGTATTTCTGTTGTGTCAGTTGTTATTTCTTCACTCCCATTTTTAATTTTATTTATTTGAGTTATATTTCTTTTTTATTGGTGAGTGTAGTTAAAGGTTCATTGATCTTGTTTACCTTTTCAAAGAACCAGCTCCTGGTTTCACTGATCCTCTGTATTGTTTCTTTAGCTTCTATGTCATTAATTTACACTCTGATATTTATTATTTCCTTCCTTCTACTATATCTTGGCTTTACTTGCTGTTCTTTTTCTATGTGTTTTTTTTTTTTGTATTTTTCTGAAGCTGAAAACGGGGAGAGACAGCCAGACAGACTCCCGCATGCGCCCGACCGGGATCCACCCGGCACGCCCACCAGGGGCGACGCTCTGCCCACCAGGGGGCGATGCTCTGCCCCTCCAGGGCGTCACTCTGTGACCAGAACCACTCTAGCACCTGGGGCAGAGGCCAAGGAGCCATCCCCAGCGCCTGGGCCATCTTTGCTCCAATGGAGCCTTGGCTGCGGGAGGGGAAGAGAGAGACAGAGAAGAAGGAGGGGGGGTGGAGAAGCAAATGGGCGCTTCTCCTATGTGCCCTGGTCGGGAATCGAACCTGGGTCCCCCGCACGCCAGGCCGACGCTCTACCGCTGAGCCAACCGGCCAGGGCCTTCTATGTGTTTTAAATGCATGGTCAGATTGTTTATTTGAGCTTTTTCTAGCTTCTTAAGGTATACTTGTAATGCTATAAACTTCTCTCTAAGGACTGCTTTTGCTATGTCCCATAAATTTTGAGTTGATGGCCTGACCTGTGGTGGCGCAGTGGATAAAGCATCGACCTGGAAATGCTGAGGTCGCCGGTTCAGAACCCTGGGCTTGCCTGGTCAAGGCACATATGGGAGTTGATGCTTCCAGCTCCTCCCCATCTTCTCTTTCTGTCTCTCTCTCCTCTCTCTCTCTCCCTTTCTTTCTCCTCTCTAAAATGAATAAATAAAATAAAATTAAAAATTAAAAAAAAAACTAAAAGTATTAAAAAAATTTTGAGTTGATTTATGCTCATTATCATTCATTTCTTGGAATTTTTTTTATTCCTTCTTTGATTTCATTGTTAACCCATTTGTTATTTAATAACATGCTATTTAGTTTCCAAGTGTTTGAGTATTTTTCAGTTTTTCTGTTGTGCTTGACTTCTAGTTTCATGTCATTGTGATCAGAGAAAATGCTTGATATAATTTTAATCTTCTTAAATTTGTTGAGACTGCTTTTGTGCCCTAACATGTGGTCTATCCTAGAGAATGTACCATGAGCACTTGAAAAGAATGTATATTCTGCTGCTTTAGGGTGAAAGGCTCTGAAGATATCTATTAAATCCAGTTGATGTAGTGTGTCCTTTAAGTTTGCAGTTTCTTTGTTAATTTTCTTTCTTGAGGATATATCTAGTGATATTAGTGAGGTATTGAAATCCCCTACTATTATAGTATTGCTGTTGATCTCACCCTTTAAATCCATCAAAGTCTGCTTTATATATCTAGGTACTTCTATATTATGTGTGTAGATATTTATAATGGTTACATTTTCCTGTTGGATTGTTCCCTTTATCATTATGTAGTGGCCTTCTTTATCTCTTACTATAGCCTTTGTTTCAAAGTCTATTTTGTCTGATATATGTATTGCTACCCCAGCATTTTTTTCATTTCCATTTGCATGAAATATTTTTTTCCATCCTTTTACTTTCAGTCTATGTGCATCTTTTGTTTTAAGGTGTGTCTCTTGTAGACAGCATATATACTGGTCCTGTTTCCTTATCCATGCTGCTACCCTATGTCTTTTGATTGGATCATATAATCCATTTACATTTAAGGTTATTATTGATATGTAGTTGTTTATTGCCACTTTATTTTTTAAAGCTGTATTCCTCTTTTGCTATATTCTTTCCCCACTTTGAATTGTTTATAACAGGCCTCTTAACATTTTCAGCAGCATTGGTTTGGTTGTAATGATTTTCTTGAGTTTTATTTTGTCTGGGAAGCTTTTATTTCTCCTTCAATTTTAAATGATAGCCTTGCTGGATAAAGTAGTCTTGGTTGCAGGTTCTTGTTCTGCATTACTTGAATATTTCTTGCCATCCTCTTCTGGCCTCAAGTGTTTTTGTTGAAAAGTCAGATGTCATCCTTATGTGGGATCCTTTGTAGTTGATAGTCTTTTTTTCTCTAGCAGCTTTTAATATTTTCTCTTTATCTCTTAACTTTGGTATTTTAATTATGATGTGTCTTGGTGTAGATTTCTTTGTGTTTCTCTTTAATGGAGTTCTCTGTGCTTCTTGAACTTGTGAGAGTTTTTCCTGCATTAATTTAGGGAATTTTTCAGCTATGATATGATTGAACAAAGTCTCTATCCCTTGTTCTTTCTCTTCTTCTTCAGGAATCCCTATGATGTGGATGGTATTTCTCTTCATGTTGTCACAAACCTCTCTTAGAGTGTCCTCAGACTTTTTGAGTCTTTTTTTTTCTGCTCTACTTCTGTGCCTTTGTTCAACATGTCCTCCAACTTGCTGATTTTATCCTCAGCTTCATCCATCCTGTTTTTAATTTCTTCCATTGTGGTCTTCATTTGTGATACTGTATTTGTCATCTCTGACTGATTCTTTTTTAATATTTTAATATCCTTTTTTATACTTGCTATTTCTTTATTTAGGTGTTTATAATGACTATCCATTGTTGTTCTAATATCCCTAAGCATCCCAACAATCATTATTTTAATCTCTGCATCCAGAAGTTTGGTTATTTCCATATCATTCAGTTCATTTCTTGGAGGTTTCTCTTGTGGTTTTATTTGAATTGCACTTCTCTGTCTTCTCATTATGTCTGTGTATTTGGGTGTGTTGTTTGTAGAGCTGGTTGAGTCTAGGTTTGATGTTGTCTGCCTTCAATATTTAGTTGTGTTATTTCTAGGTCTTGTTGGGTTGGCATCAACTGTTATTTGTAATCCGCTGCTGGATTCGGCTTTTCTAGTAGAGCCACTTTGAAGTCTTGATTTGTTTGTTTTCTTCTCAGTTTTTTTTTTAACTCCGTGGTAGTCTTGTTTACTGATTTCAGCAGGGGGCTTATTTGAAACTGTATCCAGAATTCTGTGGGTGTAAGCTGTAACTCTGAAGGCCTGATCTGCCATTTACTGTCTCCAGGGGCAGGGTATTTTCTCTGCTTCAGTAGGGGGAGGTGTATCTCAGATCTCCATGTATACCTGAGTTACTGCCCCTCCTCCCCACTTCTTGTTTCAGCTGTGTCTTGTTGCGCTGATTGGAGCTGGAGAGATGTCTGGAGATGGGTCACCCAGAACCACTTTAGTCTTGTATTGTGTGGAAGGATCAACCCCTCCCCCAGATATAGTCGCCTCTAGCACTGAATGAGTCAGCTTCACAGGTCATCTCATGCATTCCTCTGCCCTTTACCATCTGTCTCTCTCTTCCCCCTTTTCTTTTGGAAGTCAAACCAGTCCTTTCAACACACCTTGTTCTCAGATCCCCATTCAGGTGGCTGTGAGCAATATTTTTTGCTCTTTTCCTTGGATTTAGAACCCTTCTGAGCTCTCAGCCTCACCTCCTCCCTCTGTTTCTATAAGCAGGGGAGACCCACCGCTCCTTGGCACTCCCTATCAGGCTTGGTGTGACTTCTTCTTTGTTCCTTGGTTTTTGAGAGCTGTTCTTGTAGTCCAGAGTAGGTTTTTCATGCTGATTGTTCCTAAATTAATTTTTAATCCAGTTTGGTGGTGTGAGCTGGTAGTCTGTGCATCTGCCTACTCCACTGCCATCTTCAGGTCACTTATGAATATATTTTTAGGCAGCTAACTCTATTTTCAAATTATTTTTTTAAAGATGATGCTGCCCATGTAGAAGCACATCACCCAGGTGATGGTATTGGTTCTAAAAACTGTCTTTTTATATTTCCCAAATCTCTTCTTCTCTACTTCATAGTTGTTGTATTGTTAGATAATATGTCAAAAAATTTTAATGTATGAATTTTGTATCTCAAGAGTCATAGAGCACAATTTTATGAGAGCATTCTTGTATCTATTCTATACTACAAAGATATCTGAGTTTGTTTTTGGAAAAGGAAAGAGTACAAGTGCAATTGAACAGGTACTATGTGTGGTCTTGTCCTAAAACTTTAGACTTACTAATTCAAATAATCTTTGAAATAACCTTTGCAGTAGGTATCAAATTTCTCATTATTTACAAGAAGATACTGAGACTCAGAAAGATTAAATAACTTTTCCAAAGTCACAGGTCTAATCCCTGGCTGGTCAAAGTAGAGCACAATGATCTTTACACTATATTTTTTCTTCTGTTTATTCTATGTTCTTAGAGAAGCTGTAGTAAAGCAAAATGATGGGTTAATAACCTTGATGCAATACAAATATTCTAGAATTTGGTGACCATTTTATGGGAAAATAGTTTTCAAAGGTCCATTTGAAGTGAGCCTTCCAAGCCTACATTTTTTTGCCAAATTCCAGAAAAATCTCAAAATAAAATTAACTTTTTAAAACATTCTTACCTTTCACTTTTTTAAGAGGTGAGTTAAAATAATCTTAATAATTAAGTGAAAGGATTTTTTCTTTCTAATGTCTTTATATTTCATGCTTTGCATTTTGTATCTAATTTATTATTTTGAGAGAGAAAAGGAAAACAGTAGAACAATGATTTGGTGTTATTTAAGAATGCCAAAATGTTTTCAACAAAATGTTGATTCTCACTATGTCTATCTCTCTTCATTTTTCCACCCTTCTAAAATTCTGTACAAGCAGTTAAGCTGTCTAAGGTTAAGAAGTATACCAGATGCAACAATAGTTACCCAAAACCAAAAACTAAATTTGTAGCTAGACAAAAATGGCATCTAAATAAATGCTTGTAAGGTCAAAAAGATTCTCAGTTCTAGGAGGAAAAAGTTCTTTGAAGAAAGGAAGAGAAAATATATTGGTAAGAGCATAAAAAGTAAGCAGTCCCTAAATTCATACCTCAAAAGACCATATCGCCACTTTTAATCCCAATACAATTTATTTAACTGTTGTCCGAGTTCTTATTAATTCTGGAAGTGTTCAGCAACTTTTTTTCGGATTATTCATGATTGGTCTTTGGGTTCTGATATATAATATCTTTTCTCCTTGTTTATTTAGTCTTGATTTATGCTGTATAAGTCTGGTTTTGTTGGCTTGTTTTATATGTGACAGAAAATCAAGTCAAATTCAATTATGTGAAAGGAGGATTCTATTAAATCATGGAATCCAAGGAAAAGTTGATCAACAATTAAATTTGGACCAAAATACTTCCTGAGAGAAACAAACAAACAAAAAAACTGATGATCTAGTTGAGTATTCATTGGCTTTGACAATAATGTTTGTATTATTCATTAAATCTTGAATGTTCAACTTTTGGCTTTCATAATCTGCCTAAAATTTTTAGAAAAATAAATATATAACATTTGTTTGGTTATTTAGTGGGCCTGACATAGTATTTTTAGAAATTCAAATAAACTTCCAGTTAGCACCATCATGTTATTGACTAGATTTCTTGCCACATGATTTGGATCTCAAAAGTTTCATAATAAATTTGTATGTAATCTATTCAAACTTAGTTTATTTTAAAGTATTACATAAAATTATAAAGAAACATTTAAAAAAATTAGAAAACAAAATTCCACACACACTTGAATTGCATTGAGCCATTGCTATTATATTTTTAAAATAATAATAAATTTATTTAGTCTTACATTAAAACTTCCAATTACATATCTAATTCTGAAAAATACCTGTGCACTCATTCAATGATTAATTAAGAATACTTAGTTCCCCAGACCCTGCAGATTACTTAACACCTAAAAAAGCTGAATTATTAACATATATTCAAACATAAAATGTTCTTCTGACAAAATAAACATTTACCTCTACCAATGCTTTTGCTAGTATTGTATGAGTGGGTGTTTAAAATAGGTTTTAAAAAATGAGATATTGGCTCCATTAAATTCATGTTTACTATTCAATTTTGAAGCTTATTTTTGAATTTCAAAGAAAATACTTTTGCTATAAATTCCATATCTACATTTTGTTTTTATATGAGCTGATGTTATCTGTCAGTTTTTCAAATAAAATAGTATATTTTAATAAATAGATTTTTTTAGGTGAGAAGAAGGGAGACAATGAGACAGACTTCCACATGCATCTTGACCGGGATCCACTAAGCAACCCTGTCTGGAGCTCATGCTGTAATACCAAGCTATTTTTGGCACCTGAGGCTGATGAGTTCCAATGGAGCTATCCTCAGTCCCCAGGGCCATGCTTGAATTAATGAGTCATGGGCTATGAAAGAAAAAGAGGGAGAGAAAATTTTGGGGTTGGGGAAGCAGATGGTTGCTTTTCCTGTGTGTTCTGACAGGAATTGAACCTGTGACATCCATATAACAGGCCAAAACTCTATCCACTGAGCCACCAGCCTGGGTCTAAATAGATCTTTTAATCTAATCAAAACAATATGAGAGTAAGATGGAAGAGTTGATGCCATACCAAAGTTTCTACTAAGGACAATTAGAAAATATGGATTAATTAAAAGATCATATGTTTAACAGCATCAAAGAGTTATTGTAGCAATGAAGAATGGGGGATAAGGATATAGAGAGGGAAGAACCATGGAGTAAATAGGCTGACATTTTGCAGTTTCTTTTACTGAGGTTATGTGTAAAAATTCTGGCTATGAACAAGAAGCTGGATTCCTGGGCTTTGTCCAGGCAGACAGTGGGCTGCTGCCTGACTTAGAAGTCAAAAGATCATTTGGTAATCTTACAGGACTGCATTCATAAAATTGGCAACTTGAGAGACCTCAAATTCATGGTTAGTTTTTCTTTTAAAACATTAATGGAATTCTTAAATTTTGTGTGTGGGACAATAAATAGCTAAGCAGAAAACAGAAAAGCAGAAGAGAGTTTGCTACATCTTATAATAAAAATACAGAGACCTCATGAAAGAGGACTTTGGTAGCACAACAGGTTCTCATTGAAAACCCTTGTTGCTATGCCATATAAAGAAGAAATAAACCAAAATTAGACCAAATTCAGCTCACTTTCTCATGGATTAGGTTGATAAGCTTCACATTGCCTAGGTGAGGTATAACTGGTTGATGAGCTAACCCATAGCCTCTACAATATCTATATGCAAATTCATGGCATTAAATTTAAAGTTATTAGGCCTGCCAAAGGTTAAGACTATGATACTGAATCTAAAGAGAGTAATCAGAACATAAAAATATAAAAACAGACCCAAATGTAATTCACATATTGGCACTAACAGATATGAGCTTTAAAGTTGGCAATGATGAATAGTTGTAAGGACTAGATGAAAGATGAAGAAATATAGATAAAAAGATGAAGAATTTTACCAGATAATTGAAAATCTATCAAGTAAAATAAATGGACAGTCTAAGCCTAAAAACATCTGAAATTAACTGAAAAGCTACATTTATCCATATATTTAAAAGACAGAATTTGAAAATAATAGGCAGCAAGATAGCGATAGAGTAGGCAGACATACCAAATTCTACCTCTCAAAACCAAAGTGGATTACAACTTAATTTTAAGAACCATCATCTGGAAAAACCAACTTTGTACTAAACTAAGAGGACTCTTTAATCAAGGAACACCAAAGAAGCCACACAGAAACTGGTAGAAAAAGCAGTAACTCAGAGAGGGCTGCCTAGCTCCTGAGAGTGAATGCTAGCCCACAGAGACTTGAGCGGCAGGAAGCGAGTTTAGCAGAGAGGGGAGGGCCCTGGGCCCCAGGAACAAAGCCCCAGCCTGCAGCTCCAGAGCCTAGAATAAGGATATGGACAGTATTTAACTGTGAAACAAGCCAGGATACTGTTATAAGAGACAGATTTCTCAGACCCAGGATTCTTCTTAAAGGAACTGCACAGAAAACCTCTTACACAACCACTCACCCAAGGCTCTGGGGGATGGGGAGATGACCAGAGTAGCAGAAAGGGAGTGTAATCTAGGAGGCACAGGCAGAAACACTTTGAGGGACAAACACCCTAACCCCTGGGCTGAGTCACTCCCCAAATCTGAAGAGAATATTTCCCCTGGAACCAGCAATACCAGCAAAGAGAAATAGGACACTAGCCAAACGAACTCTTCCATGGCACTCAGAACAGAGTCGCTTAGAAGAAGGGAATCTTAAGGAATACAGTATCAGTATTGAGTCTAGGTTCTGAGGTGCAGTGCCTCCAACCACACTGCTGCTGAAGGCTAGCCGGAGGGCTGGTGGCATTGGGATGTGAAAGCACAGTCCCGTTGGCAGGGGTGGAAGCCAGGCCTTCCATGACTGAGGCACAATGTGTGCATAGTTTCATCCAGTGGGGGCAGAAAGGATGCACAAAAGCAGTCCAGCCAGCTGCAGGCCCTTCTGCAATCCCACCTGCACGGGAAAGGCCAAAGCCTGGGATCTGTAGGGATCCATGGCTGAGCATAGGTGCTCACCCTTGCCCGCAGTGCTGAGACTTGCAGCCCCTGGTGTGGCATACAGCCCCATCTGCAGTGGTGGGGCAAATGCTGAGGCTTGTAGACCCCGGCATGTGAACACAGCCCCTCCCTCGGAGGAGAGGTAGGAACCACAGTGACAGCCTCAGCTGGCTAGTGCCATCAATGCTCATACCCAAATGCCTGAGGCAGTGGCAGAGGGGGTGGTGGACTTGCAGACAGTCCACACCTAGGGAACACAGAGGCCACACCCATTAGACTGAAGTGGCCACACCTTTCTTATACACAGACAAAAAAGGGAAGGCAGAGAAATGCAACCCAACAGCATCAAGAGAAATTCCCAGAAAAGGACTTGAATGAATCAGATATAACCAAATTACCAGATGCAGAGTTTAAAATAATGATTGTTAAGATGCTCAAAGATCTTAAAACAACAATAGGTGATCATAACAAACAACTAAATAAAGAGATAGCAAGTATAAAAAAGGACTTTGAAATAATAAAAAAGAATCAGTCAGAAATGAAAAATAAAATATCAGAAATGAAGACCACAATGGAAGGAATTAAAAGCAGGATGGATGAAGCTGAGGATTGAATCAGCGAGTTACAGGACAAGATAAATGAAGGCATAGAAGCAGAGCAGCAGAAAGAAAAAAGACTCAAAAAATCTGAGGAAACTTTTAGAGAGCTCTGTGACAACAGGAAAAAAAATAACATCTGCATCATAGGAGTTCCTGAAGAAAAAGAGAAAGAACAAGGGATAAAGACTTTGTTCAATAAAATCATATCTAAAAATTCCCAAAATTGTTGCATGAAAAAGTCATATAGTTCAAGAAGCAAAGAGAATTCCATTAAAGAGAAACCCAAAATAATCTACACCAAGTACATCATAATTAAAAAACCAAAGCTAAGAGATAAGAGAAAATATTAAAAGCTGCTAGAGAAAAAAAAGGGCTATCACTTACAAAGGAGCCCCTATAAGGATGACATTTGACTTCTCAACAGAAACACTGGAGGCCAGAAGGGAATGGCAAGAAATATTCAAAGTAATGCAGAACAAGAGCCTACAACCAAGAATACTTTATCCAGCAAGGGTATCATTTAAAAATAAAGGAGAAAAAAAAGCTTTCCAGACAAAAAAAAACCCAAGAAATTTATTACAATGAACCCAATGCAATGGGGCCTGTTGTAAACAGACCAAAAAAGGAAAAGAAAATAGCAAAAGAGAAATATAGCTTTAAAGAATAAAACGGCAATAAACAACTATATATCAATAATAACCTTAAATGTAAATGGATTATATGATCCAATCAAAAGACATAAGGTAGCTGTGTGGATAAGAAAACAGGATCCATACATATGTTGTCAACAAGAGACACCCCTTAAAACAAAAGATGCACATAGACTGAAAATAAAAGGATGGAAAAAAATATTTCATGCTAATGGAAATTAAAAAAATACTGTGGTAGCAATACTTATATCAAACAAAATGGACTTTAAAACAAAAGCTATAGTAATTGATAAAGGAGGTCACTACATAATGATAAAGGGAGCAATCCAACAGGGAGATATAACCCACATAAAATAGGAGCACCTAAATATATATCTATATCTATATATAGCAGACTTTGATGGATATAAAGGGCAAGATCAACAGCAATACTATAATAGTAGGGGATTTCAATACCCCACTAATATCAATGGATAGATCCTCAAGAAAGAAAATTAAGCCCTGGCTGTTTGGCTCAGCGGTAGAGCGTCGGCCTGGCGTGTGGGGGACCCGGGTTCAATTCCCGGCCAGGGCACATAGGAGAAGCACCCATTTGCTTCTCCACCCCCGACCCCTCCTTCCTCTCTGTCTCTCTCTTCCCCTCCCACAGCCAAGGCTCCATTGGCGCAAAGATGGCCCGGGTGCTGGGGATGGCTCCTTGGCCTCTGCCCCAGGTGCTAGAGTGGCTCTGGTCACGGCAGAGCGACGCCCCAGAGGGGCAGAGCATCGCCCTCTGGTGGGCAGAGCTTCGCCCCTGGTGGGCGTGCCGGGTGGATCCGGTCGGGTGCATGCGAGAGTCTGTCTGACTGTCTCTCCCTGTTTCCAGCTTCAGAAAAATACAAAATAAAAAAAAAGAAGAAAGAAAATTAACAAAGAAACAACTGACTTAAAGACACACTAGATCAACTTGATTTAGTAGATATCTTCAGAGCCTTTTACCTTAAAGCAGAGGAATATACATTCTTTTCAAGTGTACATGGTACATTCTCTAGGATAAGGAACAAAGCAGTCTCAACAAATTTAAGAAAATTGAAATCATAACAAGCATCTTCTCTCACAACAATGGCATGAACCTAAAAGTCAACCACAACAGAAAAACTGAAAAATACTCAAATACTTGGAAACTAAATCACATGTTATTAAATAACGAATGGGTTAACAATAAGATCAAAAAAGAAAGAAAAAATTCATTGAAATGAATGATAATGAGCATACAACAAGTCAAAATTTATGGGATACAGCAAAAACAGTACTGAGAAGGAAGTTCATAGCATTATAGGCATACCTGAAGAAGCTAGAAAAAGCTCAAATAACAACTTAATTCTGCATCTAAAAGAACTAGAGAAAGAACAGCAAGTAAAGCCCAGAGGTAGTAGAAGGAAGGAAATAATAAAGATCAGAGCAGAAATAAATGACATAGAAGCTAAAGAAACAATACAGAGGATCAATGAAACCAGGAGCTGGTTCTTTGAAAAGATAAACAAGATTGTTGAACTTTTAGCCAGACTCATTAAGAAACAAGATAGAGGAGTCAAATAAATAAAAGTAGAAATGAGAGTGGAGAAATAACAACTAACACAACAGAAATACAAAATATTGTAAGAAAATACTATGAAGAACCGCATGCCAAAAAACTAGACAACCTAGATGAAATGGACAAATTCCTTGAAACATATAATACTTTAAAATCAATCGGGAAGAATCAGAAAACCTAAACAGACTGATTACAACAAATGAGATAGAAACAGTTATCAAAAAACTTCCAACAAACAAAATCCTGGGGCCCGATGGCTTCACAAGTGAATTCTATCAAATATTCAAAGAACTAACTCCTATCCTTCTCAAAGCTATTTCAAAATATTCAAAAGGAAGGAAGATTTCCAAGCTCCTTTTATGAAGTGAGCATAATTCTGATTTCAAAACCAGGCAAAGAAAACACAAAGAAAGAAAATTATAGGCCAATATCACTCATGAGTCGAGATGCTAAAATCCTCAACAAAATACTAGCCAATCGAATCCAGTAATATATGAAAAAAATCAAGTGGGATTTATTCTGAAAAGGCAAGGCTGGTACTTTAATAGCAAATCAATCAATGTGATTCATCACAGAAATGAAAGGAAGGAGAAAAACCACACGATAATTTCAATAGATGCAGAAAAAGCATTTGATAAAATCCAGCATCTATACATGATAAAAACTCTCAACAAAGTGGGAATACAGGGAACATACCTCAACATGATAAAGGCCATCTATGACAGACACACAGCCAACATCATACTCAATGGGCAATAATTAAAAGCAATCCCCTTAAGATCAGGAACAAGGCAGGGGTGCCCCCTTTCACCACTCTTATTCAACATAGTTCTGAAAGACCTAGCCACAACAATCAGACAAGAAGAAGAAATAAAAGGCATCCAAATTGGAAAAGAAATAAAAGTATTATATTTGCAGATGATATGATATTGTCTATAGGAAACCCTAAAGTCTCAGTCAAGAAACTACTGGGCCTGATGAATGAATTCAGCAAGGTGGCAGGATATAAAATTAATACTTAGAAATCAGAGGCATTTTTATACATCAACAATGAAATGTCAAAAAGAGAAATTAAGGAAACAATCCCCTTCACTATTGCAACAACAAAAAAATAAAGTCCCTAGGAGTAAATTTAACCAAAGAGATTAAAGACTTGTACTCCAAAAATTATAAAACATTGATATAAGAAATCAAGGAAGATACAAACAAGTGGAAGCATATACCGTGCTCATGGTTAGAAAGAATAAACATCATTAAAATGTCTACATTACCCAAAACAATTTATAAATTCAATGCAATACCAATTAAAATACCAATGACATACTTCAAAGATATAGAACACATTCGATTCCCGGCCAGGGCACATAGGAGAAGCGCCCATTTGCTTCTCCACCCCTCCGCCGCGCCTTCCTCTCTGTCTCTCTCTTCCCCTCCCGCAGCCAGGGCTCCATTGGAGCAAAGATGGCCCGGGCGCTGGGGATGGCTCTGTGGCCTCTGCCCCAGGCGCTAGAGTGGCTCTGGTCGCAACATGGCAACACCCAGGAGGGTCGCAACATGGCGACGCCCAGGATGGGCAGAGCATCGCCCCCTGGTGGACAGAGCATCGCCCCTGGTGGGCGTGCCGGGTGGATCCCGGTCGGGCGCATGCGGGAGTCTGTCTGACTGTCTCTCCCTGTTTCTAGCTTCAGAAAAATGCAAAAAAAAAAAAAAAAAAAAAAAAGATATAGAACACATATTCCAAAAATTTATATGGAACCAAAAATCAACACGAATAGCCTCAGCAATCTTGAAAAAGAAGAATAAAGTGGGAGGTATCACACTTCCTGATATCAAGTTATACTACAAGGCCATCGTACTCAAAACAGCTTGGTACTGGCATAAGAACAGGCATATAGATCAATGGAACAGAACAGAGAATCCAGAAATAAACCCACATCTTTATGAACAAGTGATATTTGACAAAGGAGGTAAGAGCATACAATTGGGTAAAGATAGCCTCTTCAATAAATGGTGTTGGGAAAATTGGACAGCTACCTGAAAAAAAATGAAACTAGACCACCAACTTACCCCATTCACAAAAATAAACTCAAAATCGATAAAAGACTTAAATTTAAGCTTATGGTAAAACCATAAGCATCTTAGAAGAAAACATAGGCAGTAAGCTCTCTGACATCTCTCGTAGCAATGTATTTGCTGACTTATCTCCACGGGCAAGTGAAATAAAAGACAGAATAAACAAAGGGGAGTATATCAAACTAAAAAGCTTTTTCACAGCTAAATACAATAAAAACAAAATAAAAAGACAAACTACACAATTGAATAATACATTTGACAATACATCTGATAAGGGGTTAATAACTAAAGTTTATAAAGAATTTGTAAAACTCAACACCAGAAAGACAAACAATCCAATCAAAAAATGGGCAAAAAAATGAACAGACACTTCTCCAAAGAGGACATACAGATGGCCAATAGGCATATGAAAAAATGCTCAACATCACTAATCTTAGAGAAATGCAGATTAAAACCACAATGAGATAACACCTCACATCAGTCAGAATGGTGCTCATTAACAAAACAACACAGAATAAGTGCTGGCAAGGATGTAGAGAAAAGGGACCCCCCTGCTCTGCTGGTGGGAATGCATACTGGTGCAGTCACTGTGGAAAACAGTATGGAGATTCCTCAAAAAATTAAAAATCAAACTGCCTTTTGACCCTGCTATCACACTTTTAGGAATATACCCCAAGAACACTATAGCACTGTTTCAAAAGAGAAATGCACCCCCATGTTTATGGCAGCATTGTTCACAATAGTGAAGATCTGGAAACAGCCCAAGTGCTCGTCAGTGGAAGAGTGGATTAAAAAGTGGTGGTACATATATACAATGAAATACTATGTGGCCATGAAAAAGATAGAAATCTTACCTTTTGTGACAACATGGATGGACATGGAAACTATTATGTTAAGTGAAGTAAGCCAGGCAGAAAAAGAAAAATATCATGTGACCTCACTCATTTGAGGAATACATTGAACAATGTGAACTGAGGAACGGAATTGAGACAGAGGAGAGATCAAAGGGACCAGAGGAGAAGAGAACAGAGGGAAAGGGGATGATAGGATAGGATAAATCTGAATGGAAGGGGGGAGTGCACTATGAGGAGGGGAGCAAAGAGATGTTGAGGGAAATACATGTTGGGGGGATGCATTCTGGGCAACACTAGAATCTATGTAAACACAAATTAAAATCAATAATAAAAAATACAGTATAGAAGACATGTAGAATGATTTTCAAAGCTCCATTATACATGTCATTGGGATTCCTTAAGGAAAAGAAAAGAAAGAGTTAGTCAGATGTATTTGAAGGTGCAGAATTTTCCAAAACTGATGAAAGATAATGATTTTCCATTCAAGAAGCTCAATTAACTAAAAGAAATACAAAGAAAACAAAACTTAGGAATTTTATAGTATTAAAAACCAAAAACATATAAAAATATTATTCAGAGAGAAAAAGCCACTGCATATAAATAATAAGCTTACAGTTGACTTATCAATACAAACTATGGTAGCTGATAAAAAATGGAAAGTGCTAAAAAAGTGTCAAAATATTGGTCAATAGTGAAAATATAACTTATAAAATGAATAGAATACACAATTCATTCATAAGTGAAAGTAATATAATTTAAATTAGAAAGAACTTCTGATCATTAATGAAAATATTTTCTCAGAAAAACTGTAGCAGATTTTGTCAACAGAAGTCCTTCACTTAAGCAAATACTAAAAAAATTTCTTCAGTCTGGAAAAAAAAAATGTCCCAGAGGTAAACATAAAATGCAAAAGGGAGAGATAATGAAGTTAAAGTATTCCACAGTTCTAGCATATTGAGCAAGATATAAAAGTAATAATTTCTAGTAGTCTGTTCTACTAGAACAGACTAATAGAAGAATGTATATCACAATATCTAACATCAAAAGAAAAAATAATAAAAGAATGCATAACTAAAAATTACATACTTCAGAATGGCTAAAATTAAATTAAAAACAACACAAAAAAGGGTAACTAAGGATTGGTGACAGTGTGGATAAATTTCTATTCTTGTTCAGTGCTTGTGGGAGTGTAAATTGGCAAAAGCAATTTGAAAAACTGTTTGACAGTTTCTTGTGAAACTTAACCTATTGAATTACATTATATAGTAAATAAGAATATAATTCAGAGATTTCCCTCCCTATGTTGACACTTGGTGCAGATGTATATAAGTTCAATCAATGACATGCTTAATATTGAAAACAGTGTGGTTCACAACAACCCACATACCATGGAATGTACAAAGGTGTATTATGTGCCCTTGAGTTTGTTGGCTCTGACTCCTGGAGACTCATGGAAGAATACTTGTATGAGTATTTATATAAAGTTCAGAAACAAGCAAAGTTAAAGAATGCTATAGGGTTATACTTGATAGACGTGATGTGTATGAACTTGAAGGTGCATGAGAGGGGCTTTTGGGATTCTAATAAGCAGGTTCTGTTGCATGATTTGGATGCTTGTTGCACAGGTATAATCACTTTGTGACCATTCCTTTGCACTGTACATTGGAAGTACTTGCATGTTTATGTATGTAATTTTTCACTGAGTTTAATGATAAGTTATTAAGTACCTACTAAATAAATGCATGAGACTGAGCTATGTGAGTCTCTCTTATAAATTGTTTTGCTATTATAAGTACTCAGCTAGTAAATCCCCATTGTTAGGTGTCCTGAAAAATTATAAAGTGGGAAAAATAATGATGGTGAGTATACATTGTTTATTATGTGTCGCTTACCATGTCATGAAAATTTACATAAATTTCTCCTAAGCTGACAATAATTCTGATTTTAAGAAAGTCACAAAAAGTACTTTGTTTCTTCAGATAATTAATGGAATTAAAAAAGGCAAAATAAAAAACCATACCACCAAAACTTGGGTGATTATTCAAAACATTGAACCCTGCTAAACCAAGTAGCCTAGCATCTAAAAATTTGTAAATTGCATCTGTTTGCGTGGCAGTTAAACAAGTCAATTAGTATTAAAAACGTGCTGTATGCCTAACACTGCTAAATATTGTGGAAGTTACAAAGGAACCATATAGTGTGGTTCTATCCCTTGAGAATCAAATAATTGATTTAAAGCTGCAAGAGTTAAGTCTGCAAAGCAATGAAAAGAACAATACAAAAAAATGTAGTTGAAATGTCTAAATTTGTCAGGTATTCCATGGGTAGTCTAAGATTGAAAGGTGGGTATAGAATGGAGTGATGGGAAGATTTATTGGAGGAAGTGATGCTGGAGCTGGGATTTAGGAGAGTGATTGACTATGATTGACTAGCAAAGTTTCTTAGAAATCTAATTAACACATGTTATGTTGGACAGATGAAGATTACCTGCTTTGTAAAAGTATGAATTGATACCATAAATGGTTCTGATGTCATTATGATGTATCATGTGTGAATAATTCATGCATAGACTAATGGAGCCATACAATAGAACTGCAAGGGTGTTTCAAATTAGAATTTATGTGCATTGACATAGCAGTGGGTAGATGCTGGTGTAGTGCTTGCCCCTTTACTATTCACTGTTTCACTCTTACCAGGGTTAGTGTGTGTGTGCAAATGTGTGCACCCATGTTTGATCATTATGACTACAAAATCCAGCTATGCATTGAATTCACAAAAATTTTTCTCAGACATATTTGTACAAAGTTTTACAATGTATGGCCTATGGAAAATTAGAAAAAAAGGGGGTAAAATCATTTGCAATAGAGTTTTACTATTGGCTTGATCTTCTAAACATTTTTTTTAACCTCTCTTCAGTTAGAATTTTGGTTGAAATATAATTTGGTTATCTTGAAATGATCAGAGTGGATAAGCCCACTCTTCATTTCATATTGCCTTTGGATTTTTCTTTTTTGCCTCTGACATTATCAAGGCTAGTATATTAATTTGTTAGGCCTTTTTGGGGACAGGGTGAGGAATATAATTTAATTCATAACAACTAGTTGCTTTATAACTAGTGTTTATCAAGTTATGGTGTTTTATATCTTAGTTTCATTAGCACACCACAGCCATAGCAAAACATGTGGCAAAAGCCAGGCCTCGTTCATGGTATAGCATGTTGCCATTTGTATGTGAATGAAGTTGTTCAGAATAAAATACTCGGCAGAGAATTCTGAAGGTAACTTTTACCTTTGTTAGATCACTACTATCTTCTGGGAAGAGAGACCAAATTCATACTTTGGTATTGTCACATTCACGCAAAGGTTTTGCATCTGAGCGACTTTAAAGGTTCAGTAAGTCCTATATGATGATCCAGAAAGGGACACATGCTAATCTATAACAGAGGCTTTGCCATTCTGTACCAAAGTGAGAAAAGGAAACCCATGTTAACTCTTGATTTTGCTGCCTAAATTTTTGTCTGATGAAGTTAGGAACTATCTTTTATAAAAATGTTACTTGTTTTTGCAGATTGACTTTAATTTTAGTATTATATCATTTTGGTTTTTATTTGAAATATTTATTTTATGAAATGATACTGATTATTAGTTTTGATTTGAAGGTCATTATTGGACATTATAAAATGTTAGTAAGCATTTTTCATGTATATAATTAATATATATATTTAATGTATATATTTTTGGTCTGTGAAATTTATGTCTGGGAATTGTTGACCTCATCGAATGAGCCATATGATTTTTGCATTCCCTTCTCAATATGTCCACCATGCTATGGTTAAAGATCTTTAAAAAGAAGAAATTTTGCCACTTTCTATCATCAGACAATTTTCTTAGAAAACTCTTTTAAAGAATTCAGTGGAGATTTTCTTGAAAATTTCTCTTATTAGCTTTTACTTTTGCAATCAAAATAAGAAAATGTACACTCTATTCTGAATGCAGCCCATCAAATATATAAAGAAAAGTATTGTTTTCATCCCAAGTCTTCTCTTAACTAAACAATCCCATTTTCTTTGTTACTCACACAATACAACTGCAAATCTGTTTTAGTTTGTCAATGATACTCAAATTCTTGACACACAAGACTGAATTCAATTAAGGTTAACCAGGTATGGACCTGGCTGGTCACTCAGTGGGTAGAGCCATATGGACATCCTGGTCAGGGCACACAGGAGAAGTGATCATCTGCTTCTCTCCCCCTCCCTCCCTCCTTTTCGCTCTCCCTTCTCTTCCTCTTCTCTTCCAGTGGCTCGATTAGTTCAAGCATTGGCCCTAGGTGCTAAGGATAGCTCAGTTGTTCCGAGCATCTGCCCCAGACGGGGGTTGCTGGGTGAATCGTGGTTGGGCACATGTGCAAGTTTGTCTTATTATCTCCCCTCCTCTTATTAAAAAAAAAAGAAAAAAAGATTAACCAGATACAAATACCTAGTTGAGAGGAACTGTCACTTCCCAGTCCCTGAATTTTATGTTTTAACTGTTTACTATTTTATTAGCTCTTTTGTGAGTTGCAACTCATCTCAAATTTTCAATTGAACAAATCCTTACAATTTTCTTCTGCCTACGGCTTACTGTTCTCACCCAGAAAGCTAGAAGATATCATATTAAGAAATGGCATCATCTAGACTGACTGGTGGTAGTGCAGTGGATAGAGCCTCAACCTAGTATGCTGAGGACACAGTTTTGAAACCCTGAGCTCATTGGCTTAAGTGAGGGATCATTTGGCTTGAGCGCAGTATTGTCAGCTTGAGTGTGGGATCATAGGCATGATCCCATGGTTGCTGGCTTGAGCCCAAGATTGCTGGGTTGAGCAAGGAGTCACTGGCTCAGCTGAGGCCCCTGGTCAAGGCATGCATGAGACCCAATCAATGAACTACTGAAGTGCTGCAACAACAAGTTTATGCTTTTCATCTTTCTCTCCAAAAAAAGAGAAAAAGATAAAAAGAAATGGCAACTAAAAATACACTTTTGGGCCCTGGCCTGTTGACTCAGCGGTAAAGCATCCACTTGGCATGTAGAAGTCCTGGGTTTGATTCCCAGTCAGGACACACAGGAGAAGCTCCCATCTGCTTCTCCACCCTTCCCCCCTCTCCTTTCTTTCTGTTTCCCTTTTCACCTCCCACAGCCAAGGCTCTATTGGAGCAAAGTTGGCCTGGGCATTGAGTATGGCTCTATGGCCTCCACCTCAGGTATTAGAATGGCACCAATTGCAACAGCGCAATGCCCTAGATGGGCAGAGCACAGCCTCCTAGTGGGCTTACCAGGTGGATCCCGGTTGGGCACATGGGGGAATCTGTTTCTCTGCCTCCCTGCTTCTCACTTTGGAAAAATACAAAAACAAACAAACAAACAAAAAAAACAAACATACACTTTGGGGCAAATCTTATGTGGCAAACTATAAAACTTTTCTTAAAAGACAAACTAAAAAGAAACACGTTCCTCAGTGTTCCAAAGGCAATCTCCTTAATAAAAATCAATTCATGATAAAGAAAATGAAATTAGTTGGTAATTGGCCCTGGCCAGTTGGCTCAGTGGTAGAGCACTGGCCTGGCATGTGGATGTCCTGGGTTTAATTCCTGGTCAGGGAACACAGGAGAAGTGATCATCTGCTTCTCTGCACCTTCCCCCTCTCTTCTCTCTTGCTATCTCTCTCTTCTCCTCCCACAACCATGGCTCTGTTGAAACAAGTTGGCCCCAGGTGCTAAGGATGGCTCCATGGCCTTGCCTCAGGCACTAAAATAGGTCAGTTGCCAAGCAATGACCTCAGATGGGCAAAGCATCACCCCATAGGGCTCTTGCCAGGTGGATACTGGTTGGGGGACATGTGAGAGTCTGTCTTTCTGCCTACCTGCTTCTCACTTAAGAAAAAAAAATGGTTGGTAATTAGCAAAATTCTCCCATGAGTCTATTCATTTTAACCAAATTTAGAGCCCTATACTAAAGCAGCGGTCAGTACACTATGACTGACAGGGACCAACTCCACCTGTTTTTGCAATAAAGTTTCATGGGAACATAGCCATAGCCATTCGTTTTATATTGTTTATGGCTGCCACCCCCCCACAATGGCACTATTGAATAGTTGCTGCAGAGGCTATATTACCTACAAAGCCTAAAATATTTATATCTGGTCATTTTAAGAAAAAAATTTCCCATCCTTTAGCTACAAGAGCATTCCTACTATGGAATTTTTGTGATAATAAACAGGTCAGTGGAGGTAAGAAGAATAAAAAATAAATAGGAGAGAAGCTTGCATGAATACCTATACTATGACAGCTAGTTCGCAAGCTTCCCAGAAAGAAGTCAAAATGGATTGGGAGAAGAAATGAACAGCTCTGACCTAATTGTTACAGATTTGACATTTGCTTGAGGAGAGGCTTGTTCTGTAGTAATGCTGGACAATGAGATTCCACAGTGCTGAGCTGCTGTAGAGGAGGCCAGACTGTGCCGGAGTAGTGGATGGCATTGTCATCTGTGGCATGAATTGCATTAAAGCTCTTTTTGTCATAATCCTCAGGTCCCTTTCAGTTTGAAAAGAAGGTGAGCCAAACCTTCCTATACTTCACTATGTAGTATTCACCAAAAAGGAGAGTTTTAAGAGCTGGCTAAACAGGTCCAAAAGGTCAAATTAACATTCATACATGTACTGTACTGCTTAGAGGGATAGAGAACTAGCACGGAGAAGGTACTACCATTTGTAGTGAAATAGGTTTCCGTTTTATCAACTTCATAGCAACAGGAGGCTGATCCAGCAGTAATAATTTATATCTGGGTGGTGGTTTTCAAAAGGTCCTTTTATATTAGAAGTGGTATTTTCCCATCCAGAAAATGAGAAAACAACTTATTCTTAATTTATTTCTATAAAATTCATCCCAGCCCCCACAAAGGAAAGGAAAGAAAGACAAAATCTGAAATGATATTAAAAATGTCGGTGTAGGGATTTTTAATTTGTGACTGAATAAACAAATAGACACATGAGAAGCAACCTTTGCAATGCAATAATTTAGCATGAAAGACCACAAACAAAGCAATTACCTAGGCAAAATTATTTTCATATTCATCTTCCTTCCTCCATTTTTTGGTGCTGCCCTCCCTCCCTGCTTTAGGAATTTAATGCATTTGTGCTGCTTAGTATGGTTCAGGATGTCTCCCGTTGTGCTGGTTGGCTTGATGTCCTGAATGGTTCTGCATGTTACCCTTTCATCGCAACTTGTTTTCCTGTGCCATTCTCACAGGGCCTCCAGATGCTGCCATGAATCCTGACTAAAAGAGCCCATAAGTAAATGCCCATCTGTAGCAACAGCTTTAGGAGAAAACTAAACCCATCAGTTTCTACAGCATACAAGATACCTACCTTAGATGATGTCCTTTGACTCATGAAGTTACTGATCAACAGTGCCTTGTTGAGCCATTTTGGAGCTTGAAGCAAAAGGAAAAATATGTGCTCCTATACACAGGTATCAAGATATCTTTCACAATTTTAACCCAGGGGAAATGTTAATAAAAACTCTATTGTTAATTTAAAAAAATACTGTATGTAGAATGCTGCATTGCCCAATATCTTCACACACCCTTAACCCTATAAAGCTGCCTGGAGAGGAACATGATCTCCATGTCAGGAGCCTGACTGATTGGAAATAACTGTTTCCTTTGCACAATAATACAAGATCATAAAACAAACAAACCAAAGAACTACTACTGTCTTTAGTTAAATTTTTGATATGTTGTGCACTATAATATTTGATTATTAGTTTTTGTTTTAAAATATTATATTATAAATATATAATTTTTTGGTTTACTGAGCATTTTATCTCTTGGAATCTTGCCTCTAAGAGGTGTATTTCACTTGCTTTGCCCGAATACTGGCCTTGTTAGTCTGTTATTCAGATTTTGTCTAAGATGGTAAGTTACTCTTTAAGAAGCAAAAATAAAATAAAATAAAATTCTTGGTTATCTTCTCTAATATATGTTTCTAGCCTAGTATTTTTCAAACATCCTAGGAACATGAGGGTTACAAAGATATTATTAGTTGTTCCAACAAAACTAAAAAAAAAAAAAACCCAACCAAACAAAAAAAACCCTTTTATTGTTAAAGAAGTTTGGGAAATTGCAAGTATGTCCGCTTCTGTCTCTGTCTCTTTCTCTGGAAACTGAGAGTTACATTAGCATATGAATGTTCTGAGCAGTCCCAAAGCCAGGATGGTGTGAAGCATGTTTAACCACACTTACTTGACATTTTGTTTCATAGATCTTTTGTTATCATCTTTGTAGACACAGGTATTACTTAACAATTGCTCCATGACAAATAACCCCAAAACTTGGTGTTTTGAAATGACAATAAACATTTATCATTCTCACAGTTTTTGTGGGTCAGGATTTTGGCAGCAGTCTGGCTGGGAGACTTTAACACGGGGCCTCCTCTCTCAGGAGGTTTATCACGATACCCACCAGAACGGCAGCCACCTGCAAGCTCGGCTGGGGCTGTGGGATCCGCTTCCAGGGTGGCTTCCAAGGTGTCTGGCATGTTCAGTGTTGGTGGCTCGCAGAAGCTTCAATTCAGAAAAGCTCACACATGGATCTTTCCAGAGGATGCCTGAGACCTCATGACATTGTTGCTGATGTCCCCCTGGGCAAGAGAGACAGCCAGGCTAAGTTATCCTTTTTTATGACCTAGCCTCAGGAATCAAATATCATCACTTTTGTAATTCCACAACATTCTTTATTGAAAGCTAGTCATGTAGTCCAGCTGGTACTCAAGAGGAAGGAGTTAGTGTCACCTTTTGAAGGGAAGTATGTTAAAGAAATTGTGAACCTACTTAAAAATTATCACAGGACATAATGTGGCACATTGTGTTACAATCTTTTCTTCTGTTTTGTACCCAGATATTTTTACTCACTGAGGTCAGGAATTCAAACTTAAAACTAGATCCGAAGCTGGCTAGCTATTTATATTTACCCTAACAAACAACATTAAGCCTCGGTGATTGTAAGAGATATCTGTTGCTTTTGCCTATCTTCCTTTCTGGTTACAGCAATCCACTTTCCCTGTGGCTACCCACTTCTACGCCATCCCCACATGGGTCTGGTGGGAATGAAAGTCCTGGTGCCACCAGCACCACTATTATCGCAGAGGTGGGCACAAGACTGGTGGCCAATCAGAAACTTCCAGTGCTTCGTTCTCAGGATTGCGCAAGGCCCAAGACAATATTGTAGTAATTGATATTTATTGCTATGAGAGTAGCAGATACAGTGTTGTCAGGAGGGAAGCATTATAGTAGAAAAGAAGAAGGAGGTAGTGATGAGGAACAGAGAGAACAAGCCTTGCTTTCACTTGGGTCCCTAGATCCAGTTCTGCATGAAGCCATCTAACTTATATGGACCATTCTTTTATTTTTGTATCTGTTTGAGTTGAGTTGTATTTTCTTTCTTTCTTTTTCTTTTTTCTTTTTTTTGAACCTGAAGGAGTCCTAACAATTCAAGTACAATGACCCAGCATAGATAACAAGTAATTTTCTTAAACAGTACCTTTCAAGCATTAGGCAAAACTAAGAAATGCATTATAACAAAGTTGTGGAACAAACTGATCTGTTGGAAATAAAGTTATTTTCTAATGTTTTCTTTTTTTTTTTTTTCTACATCATTCAGGATTGTGTTTATTTTTTTTCTACCTTGGGTTATTTTTTTTAGGTGTTATGGTCACTCTTAGCTATTTATAAACATTCAGTTGTTTAGCTAGTAGAAAGTATTATCCAGCTTAATATTAAATACCCAAACTCTCGTGGTTCTCAATTCCCATTTAGAATTTTATCTTTTTGCTTCCCCTGCTCAGGCTACACACAGTTCATCTTTTACCTATGTCCCCACTCTAAGCAAAATTAAATAAAAAGCAATGTTCCATTTTATTATTCTTCACAACTATGTAACAAGTTTTTTTTTTCTTTTTTATGTGACTGATTTTTAGAAAAAAATTAAAGAAAAGGTTTAGGGCAGGGATCTCTTGCCACCATTTTTCCTCAGTTTATTTTTTTAAAATTAATCCATCCACATCTGCTTATTACCAGTCCAAGCAGTGATATATATTGAGTCAGGAGAGTGTGTTTTAAACATTCTGTGCGGGAAATTAAAAAGAAAGCAGTTAGAGTTTTGTCTCTGATTTGTTTGTTGTTAGATAAATGTGGTAGAGCTATCACACATGGGTTCCCAGTGATGTGATTGAGAGACATACATACAACCACCTGTAGCTCACCTCTAAAATATATATATTCTTTAGTTGAAAGAGAGAAATGCAGGATCACAGAGTCAGACAGTCTGGGAAGAGAATGAATGAATAGAGTAAGTCCTTACTTAATGCTGTCAATAGTTTCTGTGATTTTAAGTGAAATGTCATATAACAAAATCAGTTTTACAATAGGCTAGTTGATATAAAAAAGTTAAATTCCTATGACATCTCATCAACAATTTAAGAAAATGTTATCATTCAAGGACCTGCTGTATACTCCAACTTAAAATTGTTAGCCTATTTTGTACAAGATGTATGGTATTAAATTTTGTGATTTATGTAATACAGAGATCTTTCCCTTAAGGAGTTTAAAATTAAATAGAAGTTATAAGATATGTAATAATGTAAATATAATGAAAGAATATTAGAATTATTTTTTAATGAGAGAAGGAAAGATAGTAAGATAGAATCCTGCATGAGCCCCAACCGGGATCCACTTGGCAACCCATGTAGGGATGATGCTTGAATGAACTGAGCTATTTTTAGTGCCTGAGGCTGAGGCTTGGACCAACGAGCTATCCTCAGCACCCAGGGCCACACTTGAACCAAAGGAGTCACTGGCTGCAGGAGAAGAAGAGTGAGAGAAGGAGGAGTTAGAGGGGGAAAGAAACAGATGGTCACTTCTTCTATGTGCTCTGACTGGGGATTGAACCTGGGACGTGTGTACACTGGGCCGACATTCTATCCACTGAACCAGTGAGCCAGGGCCATATATTATAATATTCACATTAATTTAGATATTACATATTTTAAAAATAGCTTGCTTCTTAAAAAGAAATTGACTGGAGCAGATCATAAACACTTGATTTTAGACTCTGAACTTGAAGTTATTTGGTTCTTTTAAAACAGAGATGGAACACCTGTTGGGGCACACACTTCCAATCTTTGAATTGAATTAGATGGTTTTACCTAAGGTTCCTGAAAGCTACTTGGAACAAAGGGTTCTTTTATTGATTTTAAAAATGCTTTAATCAATAATGTAAACCATTCATACCTAATTTAAGTGCTCCCTTTATAACTGCTTTCTGTTTCTTTTTTTTTCTGTATTTTTCTGAAGCCAGAAACCGGGAGAGACAGTCAGACAGACTCCCGCATGCACCCGACTAGGATCCACCCGGCATGCCCACCAGGGAGCGATGTTCTGCCCACCAGAGGGCGATGCTCTGCCCCTCCGGGGTGTCGCTCTGTTGCAACCAGAGCCACTCTAGCACCTGGGGCAGAGGCCAAGGAGCCATCCCCAGCACTGGGCCATCTTTGCTCCAGTGGAGCCTCGGCTGCAGGAGGGGAAGAGAGAGACAGAGAGGAAGGAGAGGGGGAGGGGTGGAGAAGCAGATGGTGCTTCTCCTGTATGCCCTGGCCAGGAATCGAACCCAGGACTTTTGCACACCAGGCTGACGCTCTACCACTGAGCCAACTGGCCAGGGCCTGTTTCTTTTTTACTTCTTCCAAAATTCACCTCTAATGTATCCATTTTTACCTGTACTGGTAATTCTGGTTTCCCCCCCATTCAAGTTATTCAACACTATAACTTTAGTGCAGTCAATGAGTCAATGTTATAACTCTACATATTTGAGCCTGAGAGACAGGTACCATTCTTTGTCTTTATGACTGTTGTATATATAAATATCTAGTCCCATTTTTCATTGCTTAAAATATTGGTCAGATAGTAGATAAGGTTGAGTCAGCAAATTTCTAAAACTGTACAGTATGAATTGCTCTTTTAAAAAACAAGATTTTTTCACACTTAAAAAAATTTAGGATCTAGCTTTATGATATAAGTACAAACTTAAAGGTCCCAGAATTTCACTAGAATAATATTCAAATTGGTTGATGTGGCCTACCAGGTATTATCTAAAAGAAGAACATAGTTCTCTTGTGGTAACAAAAATACGTCAGTAGTAAAGAGACTTAGAAATCAGCTTGGAAGAAAAGTCTCTCTCTTGCTTCAGATCTTCAGTTAGGTAAAATACAGGGAATCTTAAGAAAATGCCAAGAGGACCTGGAGGAGCGTGAAGTGGGAGGTGTTATGAGCAGGGTTGGAGACAGCAAGAGCTGAGATGGGATTAGATTGTGCCAGCGTTCAAAGAAATATGTGGGTGTTTGGTCTTTATCCTATAGGCAGGAAGGTGCTTTTAAAGAATTCTGATCATAATCAAATCTGTGGCCAACCTCACTGTGGGATAAAGATTTGAAAAGTGGAAAGTGAGAGGCCAAAAAGCTAATTAATAGGTCATTATAATAATCTCAGTCATGTATGACACATTATTTAGTGGAATGTTACCCTGAATGTTGCCATCGAAAATTAGCCTAAAATTTAAAAAGTATATCAGTTAATAGTAATTGTTAGGTCAAGTATATTTAGGGAAATTCTGTCATAGGCTGTGTGTTTATGATTAATGATCACTCAGACATGAGTCAAAGATTCCGAGGATAAATCTAAAGAATTTCACTTCCAGCCGACCTTCCCTGTTTCTTGCCCTTGGCCTACAAATTTCATGGTCAGAGAAGTCTAGGCAAAGAAGAAGCTGGGAGTTAGGAAATTTTAGAGTTTAAAACATTATATAAATAGTTTGCCTGACAAGGCAGTGGTACAGTGGACAGAACCCGGACTGGGACACAGAAAACCCAGGTTTGAAACCCCGAAGTTGTCAGCTTGAGCACGGGCTCATCCGGTTTGAGCACAGCTCACCAACTTGAACCAAAGGTCGCTGACTTGAGCCAGGGGTCACTCGGTCTGCTGTAGCCCCCCGGTCAAGGCATATACAAGAAAGCAATCAATGAACAACTAAAATAACACAATGAAGCATTGATGCTTCTCATCTCTCTCTTCCTGTCTGTCTGTCCTTATCTGTTCCTCTCCCTGTCTTTTTTGCTGTCTGTTACACACACACACACACACACACACACACACACACACACATTATAGCTGCTTTTGGTGTTTCATCTAAAGGCTGTTAAATTTTTCACAATAAGAGTTTCTACTTCTGAGAAATATTTAGGGTTTCAAGGTTAGGGGTAAGAAAGAACTGAAAACCTGGATGATGTGAATTGAGTATTGATAGATGGGCACAATGTTTTAAGTGGTTAAAAGAAGGCCTATTAGGACCTATAGTCCTTTCTGTTTATTTAGCAAATAAAGATCTACTTTTTTATTCAGTTTTATGTAATGATCACTCAAAGGAGTATTAAGAGAAACATGACTTAGAGAATGATAGAAAAGCATGCTGGAAGGGTTGGTGGATATAGCTTTGATATCACAAAGAATATGGATCTAGATAAGGCACTTAAATAATAATGAAGGTTTTAAATTCTCATGTCAAATAATTCACTTAAGCACTATGAAATCCCAGGATATTCTGGCTTTTACCATTTGAAGTTAGTAGAATAGAATTGGAAAAATCCAGGCTTTGCATTTGTACTTAAAATCATTGATATTCTATCTTCCATGAATAAAGAGATTTAGATTCAAGTGTTTAGAAAGACTAGGATGTACATGTGTGTGTGTGAAGTATTAGCTCTTACTTGGCAAAATACTGATCTTTGATGAGGGAAACCAAAATTGTTTCAAATTATATGTCACAGACCTCAACTGCTCTGTAGAACAATTTTCCAGTTTGGTGAGTTGTCTCATTCCCAGATTCCTGTTTATACTTTTGCAACCCAGCTCGGGAAAGTGAAATGGATCCTAGTCAGCTAGAATTCTCTCCTTAAGTCCTATGAACTCAGTGGCTTGTTAACAGTGTACTAGCATAAAACAAACCAGTTTTTCTATTGGGAAAATTCTAAGCAGGCTTCATCTCAACTCTGTTTTATTGAGAGGACCCGTAGCATTTTCAAGGAGCATAGATTTTACGACTGCAGCTTGAATGCAGCTGTGTCTTTTCCAATCTAAGGCCAAGAGACAAAATGCAACATGAGATTTTTAAACATTCCAAGGCCCATCTGCCATGTAACCCACTTATCTTTGTGGCTGCAAGTTCTTTATTGATCCAAAATGGTAAAGAAAAAAAAAAAGGCAACAAAGGGGGAAAATGTAGGGGGAGAGAAAAACCATAAATCCATTCTTTTGTTGTTCTTCCAGCAGCATCTGTGAGCAATTGTCACAATTACTAGTCAAACTGGATTTGACTTGTTGCCAACATGAATTTTCCAAAAACCCAATGTAAACAAACTCTGCAAGTACTTCCTCATTTGCCAAGCCAGTAATTATTTACTTTGTTTGGGCCTAGCATTAACGTCAGTTCAGCTTTACAGCCTGTAATGTGTTTGTTAATGAAACCGTGAGGTCTAAAGCTACATATTAACCTTGCCACCCTTCAATTTTGAGCTCAATAAAGTTGCACCATGGTTTTGTAAACTAGTGTTGAGGGACAGGCAAATGATTAATTATATTTTTTCCTTTTCCTTTATCCAAGCAAATTGTTAATCTTTAAACCTGCCTCTCATTTTAAAGTTAACAAACCAAAATCCAGCCGCTGGGAGATATGATATCATTTAGACAAGTCGCTGTGGCTGTTTTGATGCCATATGTGGAAGTTGTCAGCCATGGTGCTTGCATTCATGTTTGGTAACCTTGCAGGCACCGTGTGCTTCTTGAAAGGAAGGGAAATTCCTCAGGGAATTGGGGAATATCAATTTGGTAGGGAAGTGATGGAATGCATGGTTGGGACTTAGTATTCATTATGTGGAGACTAAATGAAAGTCAGGTGGTTTGAGGATGTCTGAGCAATTTAGCTGGTAAAAGAGACACGAATTTCTGATCTGGGTGAGGAAGCGAAAAAAAAAAAGGGAGGGGGGATGGACAAGGAGACTTAGAAGCCTAAGAATATGATATTTTTCTTCCAGAAACAAAAGACTCTTCTTCTGTTTCCAGTCTATTGAACGTATATTGTGTAGTGATGGTGACCTAGAACATGACAGAGGACAGCTACAAGCCCTGTCCTAACAGAACTAATATTCCACTGGGCAACAGGGAGGCCCAATAATAAATAAGGAAACAAATAGGCATGGTCGTTTCAGATCTTGATTAATGTTGGTTGAATAAGCTTGTAAATATGATATATATGTTTGCTCACTTATAGTTTGTATTGAGTGTGGGGGACCAGGCTGTAAGCAAGCAGGGTCATTATAGCCTAAGGCTTAGTTTTAACACTAAGCCTTCCCACCTTAAGTGACTTTGTATTAGAGCCTTCCTTGTTTGTATATTGGATTAAAGGTTTTGATTTCTACACTATAAAATGGGGTAGAGGGGCCCATGCTGGGGGAGAGCAGAGAAAGGCCACGTGGAAGAGAGGAGAAGCAGCCAAGATAGTGGAGTGCTGAAGGAGAAGCCAGTTTGTGCAGAGAGAAGGAGATGGGGAACAGAGGTGAATAAGGCTAATGAGCTAGAAACCTCTAATTCTAGGAAACTCGGATAAGTCAGTGGCTTTGGGAACTCTGAATGGAAAAGGAAGTGTTTTCCCACTGTGTGTATTTCTTGCCTGCCAGGTACAAGCTAGGATTAAAGGTAATGACCCACCAGTTATTGGCTCCATTGTTTCATTACCGTCTGTCCCAATCAAATGCAAACCTGCACGGGCCAGGCAGCTGTGGTGGTGGCTGCAGCAACTGGATTTACAATGAATATTACAAAGGCAGCAAAACAGAGAAAAGTCACTTTGATGGGTGGTCAGAGAAGACCTCTCTGGGAGGGGAACATCAAAGATGAGACTTGAACATAGTTACAAAGCCCCAATTAAAATATATGGGAACAGAATTTTAAGGAACAGGGAACAACAGCAAGTGTCAAAGTGTTTGATGTGTCCCTAGAAGAGAGGAAAGGCAATGTGAGTATGCCCAGAGATGGAGTTCAGAGTAAGGGGAGTGGAAGGAGATGACTTGTGGATCATTCCCCAAAGAAACTCAGGATGTGGAAGAAAAGAGGCGACAGGGTTTTAGAAGGACACTTTCTAAGAGCTCTCCAGAGATTAATTTGGCAGTCTCGGTTTGTTTTGGGGAGGGACAAACATGAAGGAGAAAACATCTGGCTAATACTAGAAAAAATATCCTTGGAATAAATAGTACTTTTTAGAAGATTCTTCATGACCACTTCCTTCTCTGAATATTTGAAGGTTTAAAAGCCTAAGGAACTGTCTAGAAATTTGACTTACAGATGAAATTTAGTTCTTTACTGTGGAGCTATGACTGTTTGATTTACCTGACATGGAAATTGACTTCATATAGAGGTGTCTTTTTTATCTAATGTAAAGCTATAACGTTTCAGAAAGTTAGATGATTATTTTCTCCTTTATCTCCAGAGAAGGTGTGAATAAATCCCCCCAAAGGGATAATTTTGTTTAGCATCAGAAACTGATGGTTGTGTTTGATTATGTAGTTCTCAGCTGAGAATAGGCATTTTATGCAAAAATCAATATGAATTATGGAAAGAATCTAGCATTTTAGTTACACAGTGCAAAGATTTTATATTTAGCTACAGTGAGGGAAGAAACTACAGAAGGCAATTTCAAGAATCTTTTAGGAATCCTTTTTCTGGGGAAACACTTTACACTTAACAGTATAAATTGATGAAAATGCACAAATTGGACATTCTCAAACTAAATGGTGGGAAACAATGTAAAGAAACTTCCTAATAATGTCAATTCCTTATGATAAAACATATTTTAACTTTCTTCTGTTCCAAGGGTCCTTCCATCCTATCTTGTGGATTTTGTTTTAACATATTTATTTGAAGGTAATCTTAGCTTATGGACTGAAAGTTTTAACTTGTCATACCAAAAATATTTTCAAAACAACAAATCCTCCAACTCTTGTGTACATAAAACAGAAACAGAACCTAAATTTGTGCATAATTGGATTGAGCACTGAGCTTAAAGATGAAGGAGACGAAAGCATGTCCCAAAGCTGTGTCCGATAGTCTTAGCCTTATCTGCGGATGTTTTACACCAGGCGTGGAGGCAGTATTTGTTTACAGTGATTTGAGCTATTTGTAGTGACATTTTGCTTGAGTCAGTATCTTGTATTCCAGCCAAACCATCCATGTAGAAAGGCTTGTTTTGCTCTCTCCCTTTGGTTCAAAAGCGATACCAGAGCAACCTCACCTATCCTGATGCCACGTTGGCAAGGCAAGGAGGTGGTTTGTGATACAGGCACACAGGCTGTAGAGCAAGGATGATAACAGAAGACAAAGACATGTCACGGGAGTTTTGTGACAGCTGTAGTCTTCACAGGGACAGAAACAGTGCTGCCGGTGACCTTTGTAGAGATAATGCATGGAACTCAATAAACTTAAACTGGATTTGGGGCTAATCACAAACTAGCTGCCCCATGGCTTATGTTTCTCAAGTAAATCTTGAGAAATCCCCAGTGATATCTGAGGATTTAAAAAGTGTCATCTTTTGTGCTAATGGTCACTGGAAGATATACAGAAAGTCTCTTCCATTCTCTTATGCCTGGCATCTTAAAGAGCCATTGCTTTCTCATTAATGATCCTATGAGCCACACATGTTTTCATGCATATAATTGAGTCATGCTAGACAGATGGGCACTGAGTAATGCTCAAGGCATTTTCCACTTTTTTTCTCGTTCATAGTCCTTCATATTTTTTGTTCTCTTCCCCTCAGTCTTAGTCATTGTTTCTGGAAAGTTCTCTTCTAAGTCAGTGATGACAATCAAGTTGAAACCAACTTCAGCAGACATTGTAAAGATAAATGGCCAATGAATTGCTATTTTAGAAAGTTTTAATTTATACTTCTGACAGAAAAAACATTTTTTGATTTATTTTTAAAACATACTTAAAAGTTTTCTGACCATCTTTTGTAAAGTTAGGAGAAGGAAAAAGAGAGCAAGGTTCAAAAATGTGGAAAAGGGAAACCATGGTGAATAATAAAATCTATTCAGCAAAGAGGCTTTCTTGTTTTCAAAACCATTGATAGTATCCATAATTAAAGAAGATTAAGTGTCATTCCAGAATTACAACCTAAGACTTGGTTTGAAGAATTTCCAATACTTCCCTCCTGGAGTCAACAAATATTTCAGACTTGTCAGACGTATTTCTCTCTCTGTCTGTCAGCCTGTCTTTCTGTCTTTCTTTCCTATCACTTTTACTAAGATATCAACATGTGGTTGAATTCATGTTTATTTTAATATTGAAGTGATGGAACACTATATCTTACTTGCCTCACATATCAGTTGTATATTCTACTTTCATCTATCCATTTGCTAATGTATTGATTCACTTTTAATAAGTGCTAACCATGAGAAAAGTACTGAGGATATATATAAAAAAAATAAAACCCAGCCTTTGCCCTCAGGGATCCGATGACATAAGCAGATTTGTCTGTACTCACACACATATGTGCCCCCCACACACACTTGCACACACATTTAAAAAGTGTTTTATCTGCTGAATTACAGGCTTGCTTGTCTACTTGTAATCTCATGGTTTGAGTGTGAAGAAAAATTTATTCCCAGCCTTAGGCCCAGGAAATAACTGAGATTTCTCTGATAAGATATAAAATAGAATTTGAAAAAGATTTCTCTTTAGAAAAAAATAGTATTGAACCTATTGAGTTTTTTCTTTTAAATGTCTTAGGTTAATATATCTTCAACTCTTCAGGTCTCCAAATACACTTTCATTATAGGTATTAAATAGGTTGTAATGTCTCACTCTGAATATAGACATGGCAGACATAATTCCTGAAAATTCTGCTTCTTTAAAATTTTAGAGAGCTGAAGGAACAAAGTATTTAAAACCCTAAAAATATGCACTTTGGTATTTGTGACTTTTCATAGTCATTCTATGTATATCTTCAGAATTGAAAATTTAAATAAAAAAGTATTGTTCTCAGTACTGGTGGCCCATTATTATCATGCTGATAATTTATTTTGCTCTTTTGGGTGGTAAATTTATTTATGATGACATGTTTGAGAAGTTTATGTCTTATACCTTGGATTCTTTCAAGTATTATTGAAGATCCTGGGTTAAGTATATTCTTTAACTTACCTTATGTCTATGCCTATGTAGAGAGACGCAATGGCATCTCTGCATATGTGTTTGAGAGTTCATTAGATTATATAAGTTTAAGGGTCAGGTCAAGTCTGTAACTTTGTAATCATGTTTCTTATGCGCATTATAACTCTACTTTTACTATCAACATGAAAGTGGACCCCCTGATGACAAAGATTGTTATTATCTCTACAGCTCCAGTACCTAACTCTGTGCTGAAATCTAGGAAAGCCTTGAATAAATTAGAAGTAAAACTGAAACATGGCAGGGTCAACCACGTAGGCGGCAACAAAGTGTGCATCCCAGGGTAAAACATAGTAATGAAATGCAGACTCTTTTTGAATTACAGTCTATGTACCAGGTGTTTTATATACATTATCTCACTTAATCCCCTCAACAACAGGAGAGATAAGTAAAGGCAATGGCAGAACCACAAAGGAGATGTTTGATAGCTGAATACAAACTCAGTGGATGCAAGGATGCTTTCTGTTTCTTCCTCAGTTGCTGATTTGTATCTCTGCTGACTAGAAAGATGCCTGGCCCCAGCAGTAAATTTATCACAAACAAAAAGATTGTGGTTGGAACCTGAGGGGAATCTAAATGTTTAAGAGAGTTGTATACTTGAAACCTGTATGGTTTTGAAAACCAATGTCATCCTAAAAAAACTCAAGTTAAAAAAAAAATAAATGGTGCTATTCATAACCATCAAAGATGCAACTTAAATTAAAAAGTCAGTGAATTATGAAAAAACAAAATAAGAGAGAGAAGTCTGTACCCTGGAGGTCTGGCAAGAGCTTTCTGAATGTATTTTGCATTTAGAAGAACATTTGTAAACTTGGTGACAAAAGGTGCTTCAGAATATTTGGGACTCAAGCCAGACTGCAACGGGCTGGGAATGAATACAAGCTGCAGAAGTCAGCAGAATGGATAGCACGTTCTTCCAAGAAGTTTGATGAAAAGAACGTGAGAGAGGGGGAAAATCTGAGGGAAGTCAGGGCTGGAAAAGGATTTTCTTCTTACCGGCTTTCTCAGTGGGGAAATTGAATCCGTTATTGCTGAACCTAGGGCAAAGAAATGGCAGAGGAAAATCTAGTAAAACTCCGAGGAGGGTGGAAGCCAGTTACAGGAAGAAGCAAAAAGGTGAGAACAAGATCACTGAAATCCTATCTGAACCTTTTTTTGAAAATTTAAGTAAATTATTTTTTAAAATGCTTACTTATACCCTATGTAATATCCATGGAGTGGAAGGTTTTGCTTCTAATCCAACTCTCACTTAGTGAGTTGTTAATTATAATTACAGTCACTTAGCCAAGACAGCTAATATACTTTAAAATAACAACTGTTGTAACTGTTGATAAAAGCAATACATGTTACTTATAGAAAATTTTCAAAATACAAATGAGCTAAATAATTATGTATTTTAAATTTATTCTAAATATATTCATTATCTTATGAGTAAGATTTATAATAATCATAATCACTACTGATTCAGTCTCTCTCTACCACTTATCTATATATTGAAAAGTTTTATTCCTTTTTCTAAAACAAAAATGGGTTCACATAGCATAAAGTATTCTAAAATCTTCTTTTTCACTTATTTTAATTTTATTATTTATTTTTTTATTGAATTTCTTGAGGCATCATTGGTTAGTCATTTCTTTGGTCAAAGCACCTGTCTAGTAAAATTTGCTTTTTAAAAACGATATTTTTAGCAACTTTTCATGCCATTCTATGTAATCTTGTCTTATCTATTTTACTCGCTGAAAACAATGAAATTGTGTACATTTATTACAATTTATTGAGTAATCTCTTATTGTTAGCTATTCTAGTGCTTTTTGATTTTTATATCATTAACTACCCTTAGAATAATAGGAATGAATTTTTCAGTGACAATATGCACAATTTTATAGCATAAAATTTTCCTGATCATCCTCCATAGAGGTGTATCAATTTACACTATCACCAAGAAAATATGAGAGTGGTTGTTGCCCACATTCTGGCTAATTCTAGAGATTAGTATTAAAAAATCCTTTCCAATATTAAATTTTATTTTATATATACGTCATTATGATCCTACTTTGCACTTTTACTAGAATGAGGTTGAAATTATTTCTACTGGTTTTTTATCTGTCATTTTTTGCTAATTTACTTGTATGGTTATTTGATACATTTTGTGTTAGGGTTGACTTTCTTTCTCAATGTATTGCAAGGACTTTTAAAATGTTGTATATTGAAATATGAACCATTTGTGGGCATTCATATTCAGTAAATATTTTCTCATTTTGTCATTTGCAGTTTACTTTATATGATTTAGGTCATGCATAAGTTTCAAAATTTTGATGTATTAAGCCTTTTTCTTTATGGTTTCTACCTTTTCTGTGAGGCTAAAGACTATATAAATATTCACCTAGTATGTTTAAGGTGTCACTCTTTATAATTGAATCTTTAAACCATTGGGGATTAATTTCATTGTATAGTTTTAGGTATGCGGTTAGAATTTAAGATTATTTTTATTTTGACCACTTGTCTGTACACCACTTATTGAATAATCAATGCTCTTCCTCACTGATTTGAGGTGTCATTCTTACCACATATTAAGTTCTTATAAATACTGCATTTTAGTTCTAAATATTGTTATTTTCTCCATTGCTATGTTTGGCATTTCCTATAATAATATTACATTGTTTATTTTATTATAGATTTATAATGTTATTTGAATAAGACATTCCCTTATCTTTTACAATAGAAAAAAATTGATTCTTTTAACATGTTTATTCTATTGGTTACCTCATAATTATTTTGGTAACTATATTCATACAATGAAATATTATTTAGCAATAAAAAGGAACAAACTATTGGCTTAGGCTACATCAAGGATGGACCTCAAAATCATTATACTTAGTGAAAGAGTCAGATACAAGAGACCTCATAATGTTTTATTACAGTTATGTGAAATGTCTAGATAAGGCAAATTTATAGAGACAGAAAGTAGGAGACTGAGGGTAGACATGAGAAGTAACTGTAAACGACCATGAGGAATCTTACTGGGGTGATGAAAATGTTTTAAAACTGATTGAGTTGCAGGGCTTCATCATACAGTAAGATTACTACAAATAATTTGTGCACTGAAATGAGTAAATATATAACATGTACTTCAGTAAAGTTATAAAAATAATTATTTTGGCAAGTTAATAAAAAATTGTCAATGTGCTTTGTTTGGAATTGGACTATATTTGTATATTAATTTCAGGATTGACATGATCATAGTGTTTTATTTTCTGAACTGTGATATTTATTTTCCACAAATACTGATAACATTATTTCTACAATCCACAGTTTTTCTATTAATTCCTTGGACCATTAGATTTTTTGGTTGTTTGCTTTATTTTTACATGGCTATTGTTTTTGATGATTTTCCTCTTATTACATAGAATAAAGGCTTATTGATAGTGTAATAATGGACTGCTTGATTTTTATGTGTTTATTTTATAAACAGTCCTATTAATAAAATCACTTTATTAGTTCTAACATTCTGGAATGCACCAAAATGTGTGAGTTACATTAGCAGGCTGACTGACCTCTGGCCCAGAGACTTTAGAATGACAGGTTATAGATTCAGCCATAAGTTCAATAATTTCACTGTGTGTTTTTCCCCAAAGTTATTAGACAGAGGTCACTTGATCCATGTGATTTATCAACATCTGATTTGTCAGTTTGGTTTAAATTTAGAATATCTACTACCAATATCAGACCTTAAACCTATGACCTACCGATGTGGAAATAGAGTTTTAAAGTGGGGGGTTTTATAACAGCATGCTTAGTAAATTAACTCTCTAACGTGTAACAATAATTAGAATTTCATCAAATTCAGCATATGTCAAGAGATCATAATCAGAACACTGGCCATCAGGTAAATTAACAAACCATTTGGCTGGGAATAGGATGATTAGCACAGGGATAATCTACTCTGTGGCTGATGATTATTGGGCGTCAGACAGTTATCTGATATCTACATGTTTCAGTAAACACTGAGAAAACCTTTACCACTGAGAAAAATATAAAGATTTTTAGTTGCTTACATTTGGTTGCTGACATATTTTCTACTTAAATATACTATAGTGTTCTAATGTACATTCTAATTAACAGATAAAGGTATATAAGAAGTTAGAAAGATTAAGCAGTAGTAAATTTACAAAAAAGAATTTAAAAAAAGAGAAAAAACACATTATTTTAGAATTTCCTTAAGAATGTTAAGCAATATGAGAATAGAAGTAAATCTGGACAAATGTTAAAACTCTGTGACTTGCTAGGGGGAAGTTATATAAAACAGGGTCAAAATTGTGATCTTAACCTAAGCATTTCTAGCATATCTAATATAATTAATCTAAAGATTTTTATTCTATAAATTAAGTAGGGAAAAATGTGTCTTAGTTTTATATTTCAAGCCCAGTAAGACATATGCTCTTGCTAGCACATACATGTCTGCATTTGTCAAGGTTCTTGTTTTAAGCAACAAAAAGTGACCCTGCAGTGTTTGAGTGACAAAATTATTTATTTAAAGGATATCGCAGCAGCCCTGGCCAGTTGGCTCAGCTGTAGAGCATTGACCTGTCATGTGGCAGTCCCAGGTTTTATTCCCAGTCAGGGAACACAGGAGAAGTGACCATTTGCTTCTCCATCCCTCCCTCTTCTCTCTTTCTTCCTCTCCTGCAGCCATTGCTTGAATGAGCAAGTTGGTCTCATGCATTGAGGAGGGCTCCATGGCCTCACCTCAGACACTAATAGCTGGGTTGCTGAACAATGGAGCAGCAGCGCTAGATGGCCAGAACATCAGCCCCAGACAAGGGTTGCCAGGTGTATTCCGGTCGGGGCACATGCAGGAGTCTCTCTGTCACCTTGCCTCTCACTTGAAAAAAAAAAATAAATTAAATTAAAATGAAAAAAGGATATTGCAGCATGTTCGTTCTGCATGTTTAGAGTTATAGTAACTTTCACTAATGTTTTATTATTAGAGGTCATCAATAAAGAGGTATTTTAGAAATCTGCTGATTCCAGCTAAACATTTTCCATTGTATGCCAGTTATAAAACATTTCTCCTGCCAGTTGGAATTTGCCTCCCAGCCAATATTGTACCCTTTCTTTTTATCATTTGCTTTTGGTGGAAGATGCGGGGATTGCTAGATTCTAGTCTCAGGTTATCATTAAGTTATCAATGATCCATGATGGAAGCACACATATTAGGGGTACTAAACATCTAAACTGGTAGAACCAAGAGGAAGAAGGATGGGTAAAAGGTTATTAATGAGTCATTACTTAGACAAACATTGTTCATCCATTGCTTGGTTCCCAGATGCTTGGGATTTGGCTATAAAAGAAACAACATCATATACTGTTCCTGGTTTGCAGCAAACATTTCCATTCTTTGTAAGTAGCTTCTATGCAATGAGATGGATAATAGTTGGTGAAGTCCATATAATGTAGCCCATTGAGCACCTTTTTTTGCTGCAAAGTTTGTTCCTTGACCTGGAGCAATATTGTGTAGGATTCCCTGATAGAGGATAAAAAGCCCAGAAACTCCACAGATTTTAGAGTTTGTAATAGCAGGACAGGCAGAGAAGAAAATAACAACACCTCAAATCCAGAATATGTTCAATCTATGTCAGGTTAGATTCCATGGGAAGCAGGTTCAGAGAGAGATTTGTATGTAGGGTGTGTGTTGAGGAGGGCTTTTGGGATCAGCACTCGAGGGAAAAGGAAGGGACAAAGAACTGGAAGGGTGGAGTGTCACTGTGAGGCAGCCATCACCAAGTCCTTACCCTTTCCCTAAAGGGTGTTCTGGAGGTGGCCTGGGCCTCTGTGTTTGTCCTGAAGTGGGGCACTGAGGCTAAGGCTTTTATAAAGTTCCATCAAATGGAAAAGCAGTTAAATCCCTGGAAGACTTGTAGTACTTTATAGCTAATTCTAAACTATACATGGAAATATAAAGGGCTGAGAGTAGCTAAGATGTTGAAGAAGAAAAACAAGATAAGAGGACCTGGTATTCTAGGTACCAAGATTAAAAGAAATTGGCATAGGGAGAGAGAAAGAGAGGCCAAATGAAGGCATTCATGTATATATGAACACGATAGATGACAGATGCGATGTGGCAGAGCAGTGGAGAAATAAAGCACTTTATATAAATGGGACATTGGGAATTAGGCATATAAGAAATAAAACGGGATCTTTTGACATGTCATATATAAAAATAAGTTCCCAATGGGTTAGAAAATTAAACATAATTGATAAAATTACACAACCTTTGAAAGGTGGTATAAGAGAACAATTTGCACCCTTCAGATTGGTTAAAATGTAAAAATCTGACAATACCAATGTCAGTGAGCATTTCAAGCAATAGGAACTCTCAAACTGCTTTGTCAGAATGTAAATTTCATTCATTCAATTTGAAATAGTTTGGTAGCATACATTGAGGCTGATGATAAGCATTCCCTATAATTCAACAATTCCACTATTAGTAGCAACATTTGTTGTTACATACCACTGGAAGAAACCTAGATGTCCATCAATAGTAGAATGAATAGAGTTCAGTTCATGCAATGAAATACTATACAACAATGAAAATAAACAAACTAGAAGTACATGCAACATTATGGGTTAATTTTAAAAATATTAAAGAAAACATACAGTATGATTCTGTTCGTGTAATTTGAAAGTCAGGCATTGTGGCTACTTCTAGAGGAATAAAGGGATTTTGATTCTGAAGGGACACATGGAGGAGAGAGGGTGTTTCTTATGGAGTTTGTAATGTTCTATCACAACCTGAGTGGAGCTTAAGGTTGTTTGCTTTAGAATTATTTGTTAACTTGAACAAATATTTTTGCATTTTTTGTAGGTTATATTTCACACAAAACATTTGAACAGCAAAGCAGAAAAAAAGAAACGTTGAAACAACTATCTCATGACCAATGTGTTCACTGCATGTTTTTCTGAGCTTTGAGATGAACCATGAAATGTATAGCAGTGGCTTTTGACTACAAAATCTCTCTAGGAAGTTGACATTGTGGGCAGTTACTCAGCCTTTGTTGTCAAAGCAGCCACACACTGGGAATGGCCTATACGGTGTCATGCCTATAGTAATTATGCATATTTATATTCCCGGTATCCAGCTCAGCGATTATTATGTAGAAACTTCTCAATGTGTGTTTTCTGAAGAGATGGCTCAATAAATGAGTGAATGAATTAACTGCCGGTCACAGAAGCCTACTGACTCATTGCAGAGCAGATTAACTCTCTTTTTAGAAAACTATATATATATTATTATATAATATATGTATATGATTAATAACCTTCAAATCTTTCAACTTTTAAGCAGCTTTCAGAATTACTTATGGACCTTTAAGAAAGGAGTAAACTGAGACTCATCAATTTTGATACACTTTCCTAGTAAGATGTGGCATAAATAATGCAGAATAACCAAGTCTACTAAACTCAAAATTACCTAACCTTACCTGAGCCTTTAGCAGTGTCCCCTTTCTTACATATCTTCTGGTAGATTTCTGTAAAATATTTCACATCAATCCTCTTTCCACTCTGTGTCAGGAACAGACTCCCATTCAGAAGCCAAATGGCAGACCATGGTAAGCAAATGTGTAATTAAGATTTAGTTTGGTTCACTGAAAATATGCCTTCTTTATAAAGAAGGCCCCAGGCTAGGTTCAGAGTAGGCAAGGTTAGATATGGTGGATTTATCAGCAAATTTAGCTCAATTTAAGAGGCATGTCTTCAAACCTATTAAAGATGGTGCTTATGTTATATTCTCTGATCTCTTCCGCCTATGGATTTAGGCAATTCATGCAGTGTACTTCAGCCTTGAAAGTGGATTTATAGGAGAGAAAAGGAAAGTGCTGAGAATTTTTTTTTCCCCATCTAACATCCTCCCTTTGACCACATAATAGTCCAAAAGCTCACACAAGCAATTCCATATGGAGATGAGGAATGTCTAGCCAAAACAAGTTGTTCAGCTTATTAGCCTTGGGCTGAATAAGTTACTTAGAATATCTGGCATGGCTACCCCATTTAAAAAGGAGGAGTGGAATGGCTATGTTTGCCTTTTCTTTCTCCCCCTAGAGTTTAGATGGGAAAACAAATGGTTAGTGAGGCGATGCTCTGTGCTCAGCTGTTTTCTCTGAGCGTTTGAAAAGCCTCACAAGTGCAAGGACACAGATTTCTTTGCACTTGACTGGCTGCAGAGAAGGGCACATTGCACCATTTCATTGTTGTTTACTTTCACATTCGATCCTTCTTGGGTGAGACTATCAAGTTGCTTTAGTGTGAATCTTGGCAGAAAAAAACCTCTTCTCTCCAAGAATTTGAAATACTGTGAATGGCAAAATAAATTGGCTCCAACTGTACGCTCTATTGTATAGGAGCATGTAAGATAGTAGAAGGAGAATTAGAATACTTATTACTTTTGAGATGCTCTAGAGAGTAAATCATTTTTTGTAAGTGGTAGGGAGTATAAAATTGCATTCAAATTTAATTGTAAATCAGTTTGAGGATTTCTGTTTTTTCTCCCAGTCAGGTCAGTTAGAAAATGCAGTCAATCTCTTTGTCTCTAGTTCAAGTATTAATTGGCACACCATGCAATTATTTTGCCTGCCCATTTTGGCATCACTCAGATTCACAAAAGAAAGAACAAATCACTTAGAATTAACTCTTACAACAGTTCTTACTCATTGTGTACATATGTTCAATCGTTCTTTCTGTCTTTCTGGTTGTCTTTCTCTTTCTCTACCTCTCTCCTTCCCTCCTTTATTTTTCTCTTTTAAAAGAGCATGCATACAAACTTTTAGTTAGACTTTAAAAAGTTCTTGAAACTAATTCTGAAAAAAGTATTAGCTGTGTGTAATATAAACTTCCTTTGTAACTATAGTTTATAAAACAGTAAATTAAAAAAATTTTTTTTCTGGGCCCTGGCTGACTGGCTTAGTGGATAGAGCATCTGCCTAATGTGCGGATGTCCTGGGTTTGATCCCTAGTCAAGACTTACAGGAAAAGTGAACATCTGCTTCTCTCCCCCTCCCTCTCTCCTTTCACTCTCTCTTCCACCCCTGCAGCCAGTGGCCCGATTGCTTCGAGCATTGGCCCCGGGCACTAAGGATAGATAGTTACTCAGTTGATTCTACAATCAGCCCCAGACAGGGGTTGCCAGGTGTCTATCTTCCATCTCTCAATGTAAAAAAAAATTTGTTTTGGCTGTAACAAACTTCCAGATTCCTTGCCTTTTTAATTTCTTTAAAGTCATTGACTATCTTTTGATTATTATTTATTAATAAATAATTCTGGTCTCTGCGGCTTGTTAACTAGGCTAACCTGGCATGTCACTCAGCAGAAGAAGCTGGTGGCAGAGAATGAACAGGTAAACTACACATTCACTGGGCCTGCAATGTAATTTTATGTCACATCTGTCTAACTCAACAAAACCCAGGAGACTGAGATACATTTCCAGGCAGCAGTTAAGAGAAACTCTGGAAACCACCCACAACTGGTCTCATTTTGCATGGTTGCAAAGCATGTGCATGGTGTACGATTTGCCAAAAATTATTACTCTGATATATTGATGGAGTCTGACTTGCATATTTATAAATATTTGCAATTACTAAGTTACCAGTTTTACTTATTTGAGTTTGTATGCCATACCATTTTGTGCCAAAAAGATGTTTTAGACTTCATCACAAGGGAACTTCTAATGGACGTCTTCTTAGGAGTTTCCAATAGAAATCCTTTTTACCATATTGTGTACTAAAAAATTCCAACACCTTTAATAACTGAGTATTTCTAGTCTATGATTTTTTTGTAATACATAGACTATTTATATGGAACAAAATCAGATCATTTTATTTTAGTGAGAGAGGGATGATAGACCAACTCCCACATGTCCCGGACAGGGATCCACCTGGCAAACCCCATCTACAAAAATCACTCAATTACATATATAACATAATTGCTCCCAGTCCTCTATAGCCGATGAGGACTGAGTCTCCTCCCTCCTCCCTTGAGAACTCCAGGCATTTTTAGGAAATCCAGAGGAGTGTTTCCCATGTGTTCACAAACTGGCTTGTCAACTTTAGTTACTATAAGGCAACTACCTTGCCTTTCCTCTTCCACATTAGCTACCCCTTATCATCGTCTTCTTTTTATGAAGCTTCTTAGAAAGGTATCACATCCATTCATTCCTCAGATATTTATTGATTGCTTCCTGTAAGCCAAGTATTCACTTTTTTCCAGAGGTAAATGATGAACACAACAGGAAAAGGCCTCTGACTCTTAGCGTGTGTGTGTGTGTGTGTGTGTGTGTGTGTGTGTGTGGTGTTTGTGTCTGTGTATATGATAGAGGAAATGGTAAGGAAAGACAAATCAGATGATTTCAGATAGTGACAAGTGTTTTAAATACAGGTAGATGAGACTGAGGCAGGTGGAGGTTGTCCGTCAGGGTGATCAGGGAAGGCCTCTCTGAAAAGGAGTGTCTGACTTAGTGAGAAGTTGCTACCAATGTTATTGTCTATTAAAAGAATGCTGATTGCCTTGTCAAGGGTACCATGGATACCCTCGTCCATCACTGCTAATCTTCATATTGCAGTAATAGTTAGAAATTATGGAGACACTCCAAACTTTGCCGCACTTTGTTAACCAGACTCTAAATAACACATTTGTTCCCAATCTCCTAAGGTCTTTCATCCACCGAACTCTAGGTCCCTTCACTGTCCTCATCTTCCTCCTTCTCCTCAGTTTCTAATCAGCTTAGTGGGGACTAGCACCTATACAATTTGGGGCCCTCTTCAAAAAAAAGAACACGAGACTAGAAAACTAGGTACAAGAGAATGGGAAAGAGCCTAAGGTGACTTTCCTTTCTATTTAAAAGAGTAGCCACCATGCAGAGCATCCCATGCATGTAGACACCCAGTAGACACCCAGTGGTGTCCCCTGCTCTTTATTTGTGCATATGCCACAGTGTGAACCTCAGGTTGAGGCCCCATATGGCACAAATAGAAGATATTTTCACCATATGTTAGATAAGGGCAAAGTGAGAAGGGAGTTTAAAAGAGGGAAACATTGAGTTTCAGTGGAGGTAATCAGAGGACACTTTCTACAAAAGGTGCCATCGGAGCTGCATCTTTGAAGGATGAATAAGATATGCATCCTCGGCAAAGATGGGAGCACGTCACCAAATGCCTTGTCTGTGTACGTTTCCTTCATATCCTCTTTTAAGCATACTGTACAGGCCCTGGCCGGTTGGCTCAGCGGTAGAGCGTCGGCCTGGCTGGTGTGTGGGGGACCCGGGTTCGATTCCCGGCCAGGGCACATAGGAGAAGCGCCCATTTGCTTCTCCACCCCCTCCCCCTCCTTCCTCTCTGTCTCTCTCTTCCCCTCCCGCAGCCAAGGCTCCATTGGAGCAAAGATGGCCTGGGCACTGGGGATGGCTCCTTGGCCTCTGCCCCAGGCGCTAGAGTGGCTCCGGTCGCGGCAGAGCGTCAGCCCTGGTGGGTGTGCCGGGTGGATCCCGGTCAGGCGCATGTGGGAGTCTGTCTGACTGTCTCTCCCCGTTTCCAGCTTCAGAAAAAAGATACAAAAAAAAAAAAAAGGTATACTGTATAGTGGGAAGCTTTATTTTACAGATGATTAAGCTAAAGGCTCAAAATTATGTAAACATTATATTGCATAATTTACTACCTTGTGTAAACTATGTTTTTGACTCAGACCACCTAAATTGAGTGCTCTTTCCATTATGTTAAGCTGACTCTCATTTGAATAAATGCCTAAGGATTGCAAACCTGGTCCAAAGAAAGGAATAAACAATTGAGAGGTTGGCTGTATCACAGGGAGTCGTGGTAGGTAGAGGGGGCAAAATAGCCCAAGATCAGGTTATTGAGGGTTTAAATGTCATTAAGTGAGTAGCATTATGTTTTATGTTAATACATATACATAAACAATATCACAGGTAGTGACCAAGTTTTGTCAGCAGAACCTCTTGCTATTATGGTGTGACTGCAGTAGCGGCAAATTGTAGTCAAAACACTGTTGGCATTAACTTTCTCAGGGGTGTTCATGTAGTATGATATCAGAAATGCTGAAAAATAACCTTCACCATTTTATTCCTGTTTGAAATACCACAATGTAAGCTTTAACCTTTGCCCCACTTTTTAACCTCTGAAAGAGGCAAACAGTGAATGTAATTGAAATTGTTAGCTTCATCCCTGGGAGCAGCTTTGAAGAAACAGGGAGCAGAAAGACAGAGGGTGAGGAAAACCTAACATCACAGAAGTGAGAAATCTTCACAATTTTTTATTATATCTTTACTTCCAATCAAGTGGATCATTCACAGTCTGGCTCTACTCATAGAAAGGCAGTCCAGAGCCAGAGCCACAGACACAGTGAGTGGGGCTGAGTTTTGAGTAAGAAACCTCTATTCTGTTCTGTTGAAGCCATCTCCTAAACCTCTTTTCACTTAGGGCAAACTGTAGTGTGGGGAAATAGTGTGCGGAACATAGAGAGGAGAAAGAAGTCTGGTCAGTGGAGTATGATGGCAGAAGCCCTCCTAGCAGCAGACCTTGCTGGTGGGCTGTCAGCATCTTCCCAGCTACATCCTAGTGACTCCAGCTGAGTGTATCTGGGAAGCTTCACATGCTTTGATTTAAATTGCATTTTGTTTTTCTCCTTGAGAGGTTTCTAATCTGGGATCCCATGAAAGGAATGGCAGAGGCATGTGTTTCTATTTTAAAGACTACAATAGATGTTGAAAAAAAAAAGTGAAACTTAATGCAAAGGTCAGGTTCTGTGGCAGAGAGAACCTTTAGACTACTAAGTACCTTTAAGTGGTACCAAGCTCCATCTGGCAGCTCAGCCTTGATTTCACTGTCAACCAAGGGTAAACAACATTCCACAGAGTTGTGTAGTTTGTTTTAAGACAAGGAACATTGTTCGAACTCTGTAGAGTTCCTAAGCTTGTCAGGTAGGGTCCATCAGGTTATGCATAATTGTACTTCAGTTACTCTAGAACAGTGGTAGTCAAACTGGTCCCTACCGCCCACTAGTGGGAGTTCCAGCTTTCATGGTGGGTAGTAGTGAAGCAACCGAAGTATAAATTAAAAGATAGATTTAACTATAGTAAGTTGTTTTATAAAGATTTATTCTGCCAAACTTAGTGAAAATCAGACATAAAGTACTTGGTAAGTAATTATTATTATATGCTTTAACTTGCTGTAACTCTGCTTTATAAATTTTATAAAGTTACTTCCCTACTTTATAAATCACCATTACTGTGGAATTGGTAGGCAGTTAGAAAATTTTACTACTAACAGAGATACAAAAGTGGGTGGTAGGTATAAAAAGGTTGACTACCCCTGCTCTAGAACTTGAGATTCTGGAGGCAGGAGCCAAATCTTTTTATCAATCATTGAACCCAGGATAGCATCTTGATTTAAGTTTGTGGAGTGAATGAATGAATGAATGAATGGACGATGAGATGTGCTTGTTGACCAGGTTTGCATTCCTTATGCATATACTCAAATGAGAGTCAGCTTAGCATGAGGCTCTTCTACAAATGGTTTTTATCTGTGTTGATATGCATGTAAGAGTCTAGATAGTTCATGAGATAAAGGAATATAACATTGAAAGAAAGAAATTTCTAACTGAAGCTTAACTCTATGTTTTGCTTATAAGTGAAAAAGAAATCCACCCACTCCATCAGGTTCTGTTGATTATTGCCAGATACCAGAAATCAGATTGGCAGTGCTAAGATGATGAAAAATCTCAACAAACTAACATTCAAGTGTGCATGAAGAATGAACACAGTTCAAGGACTTAGAAATTTTACCATCAACAAACTAAGTCTCAAAAGATTATTCAGGATGGTCTACTGCACAAAAAGCAAACACATTAACAAAACAAAGCACACACACACAAAAAGTTCAAAAATAGATGTAGGTTGCTAGAAAGTATAAGAAAAAAGAAGAGTAAAACCTGGAATTATTGTGAAATACTTGCTAATGAACGTAGTCTAATTTTGTATCTAGGAAATCAAAGAAAGTTCCTGAGAGTTCAATACAAGATTGATAACTGTGTCAAAAAAATATCCTCAATAATTTTCTTATATACCAGCAATAACCATCGTGAAAACAAAATGAAAAAATACCCTTTTCAGAGTCATAACAACAAATATATAGAAATACACTTACTATGCATTTAGAGCTTATATGAGGAAAACTATAACTCAACTGAGGAACATGAACAAAACTTGAAAAAAGGAGAGAAATACCATATTTTTTTACGTAAAAAGAATCAAAATTGTCAACATACAACTGCTCCCTAAATTAACTTATAAATTCAACAGTATTCAAAATAACCCAGTGGTATGTTTTAGAAACTTGACTAAATTGTTCTGATACTCAAATGAAAAAACAAGATTCTATAGAAAAATTTTTCAGAAGATATTCATTAAAATCATTAAAGGAAGATATTCTTGCTAGAGAGATAGACATATTAGTCACAGAAACAAGACTTGTAGTATTACAGATTATTTGGTGTAATAGAATTAATTTTGTGCCCCAAAATGCATATGTTGAAATCTTCACCCTTCTCCCAGTACCTCAGATTTTTATGTTATTTGCAGATATAATTAGTTGAGTTAGGATGAAGTTATATTGGAGTAGAGCCCCTAATTCAATATGGCAGATGTCCTTATAAGAAAGAGAAATTTGAATACAGACACAGTACAGGGAAATGCCAAATGAACATGAAGTCATTTCATGTTCATGAGTGAGGTGATGCTTCTACAATCCAGGAAATGCCAGAGGTGGCTAGAAAACCATCAGAAACTAGGTGAGAGGCATAGAATGGACTTTTTCTCACAGTCCTCTAGAACCAAACTGGTAAGCACCATCATCTCAGACTTCTCTGCCTTAGAAGTGTGAGATAATACTTTTCTGTTGTTTAAGCCAACCAGTTCATGATACTTCATTATGGCAGCCCTTTGAAACTAATAGAATTGGAAAAGAATGGACTATCAATAAATGATATTGAGAAAACTAGTCAGTTGAAGAAACCAATATCTGCCTCATTCCTCTCCTAAATTCAGTTACAGCTGTTATCAGTGTTTAATGTTAAAAAAGTATTGAAATAAAATATTGGAGAATATAGTTTATAATCTTAGAGTGAAGAATTTGCTAGTGTTATGCAAACACCAATAACTGTGAAAGATTATTAGCTCTCATGTTTTTACCTTTTAAACTAGTAAAAATTTAAAATATAGATAATAAAAAGCATTGGTTAACATTCTAACAAATGATACTTTAATGCACTGGAGATATTCTTTCTCTGACAGAATATAAATTCTATATATATTATATAAGTAATATAAATATGATATATTATATAATTATATATGTATATATATCCTTTAGCTCTGTAAACACACTTGTACATATACATTTTTTAGCTCAGTAAGACTATAAAGAATTTATTCCAAATACATATATATGTATATATATGTATAAATATATTTATGTAGTATTATTCACAAGACAGAAGAATTAGAAATAAACCAGAAGTTCATCAGTTGACATTGGTTAAATAAATTCTTCTTTAGTCACAAAATGAAATAGTCTTCATCCATTAAGCATGTTTTACATCTATCTCTGTTTAGTGATATGGAAAGATCTCTCTGACAAATTGTAGAGTGAAAAAAGCATGTTAAAAAGGGCATATTATCTGATCTCATGTGGGCACCCCACTATGTACACTGACATCAAGAAGTCTAGTCATCTGATATCTACAAAAATATTGAACACAATTATAATATTAAACACAAGTATAATAATAATGAAATTTAAGGGGACTTTTAACTTTTATACTTTTATATACTATTTGAAATTCTGACATGAATATTTGTTAATAATAATTTAAAGCTTTTTCATTATGAACTTAGTTGAAAATTTGTTATGTCCAGTGCTGTGTGTATATATTCAAACAATCACACAATCTACATATATTATAGAAAAACACAAGTTTGAGATAAAAAAACATTTTTTTCCCTCTCCCTTCCCAAGTCTATGTTTCTTTTTCCACATGTTGCTCATCTAGAGGCGGTCTTTTCTGGTCCTCCTGTATCCATAGCTCATTAAAAGTGTCTTGTACTCAACAGAAATCAAAGAAGCATACCATCCGGGAGACAGCCCTTTCCAAGAAAAGAGACTCTTATTTTTCACCCTTCCACACCCCTCCCCCTTCTCTTATTTTGATACATTTGGAGAGTAGAGATTTTAATTGTATGACTTGTGTAATGCCATTTTTTTTTCTTCCAACAGCTGTGTTTATGGTATATAATCTATTAGCTGCCTATATGCCAACATTTAAAAGCATTCTGATGGATAATACTCAGCAAGGGATTAATCTTTTCCAGTATCACCCTCTTGACCTGCAAATGTACATTAGTGGGGGGTATAATGCCTGCTCTGACATTTGTTTGCAGTGTATCCAAATACATTCTGGAATGCACATTCAGGTTTCCTGGCATTGAGACAGACAGGCGAGTCAGCACTAAGACATATAGTTCCCATATGCCAGGGTTAAGGGAACTTGGACCTGTCGAGCTTTGCACTGTGTACTTTCATGTTGTCCTTCCCCCAGGCTTTACTCCGCTGCACATCCACAATACCACCTAAAGTACAATGAGGCCCGATGGTAAGCTAGGTGTGCTGGGACCAGGTTTGGATCTTCTCATATGTTTTTTTCCACATTCTTTGGTCAGAATCAGCCTAAAATACAGGCCAGCAGAGCAATGCCTTTTCTGCCCTCCAGGTTCTCTTATATCTGAAATTTCAGTTTCAAGTCTGGGCTTTGCCATCTGCAATACTTGGGTAGATTACTTAATTGAGAAATTCTGTAGTGGGTATAATATTACCTGTATCCCAGAGATTGGGGGAAAATAAAATAAATCATATATGTGAACCAGTGTAGACCTGGAGCATAAAAATTTTTCTTTGTATGTTTGTAGAAACATAATAACATTTATGTTTTAAGACTGAGTCATAAAGGAGTACTTTGTTGGTATTGTTTATAATTTCTTTGTATAGAGCTATTTGTTTATTATTTCTTTCCATAAAATGATTCTTGGGAGAAGTGCTATAAGCTGGGATTAGTTGACAATTAATTCAGGTTAATTGATAGGTACTTGAAACTACTAAGACTCACTGGATAAGGATCACGCAAGACGTGTATAAGGGGATCAAGGAAGTGATTCTTTAACTTGTCAATGGCTCTGGTTCCCTGCTATCAGTTATTATCTTTTCACTAATATTTCTACTAAAGAAAAGCAATAAATTTTCTCTAAAAAATAGTTCACATACTATTTTATAGTATCTAGTCTTGTGGCGCTTAAGTACTTTTGAATCTTTTATTTTATTAAACAATTCAAAATAAGAATACAATAAAAAACAGTACTAAAAATTTAGTCAAAATATAAAACCTTGCTTTAATTTTGGAGTTTGAGTTTAACTTCCCTAGTTATGAGACAGAAAGGGGAACTAGAACGAGCATAAACCTTGAGATCATCTAGATCTTGGGTCAAATCTTTCTCTGCCACTGTTTTAGGTGAATTAAGAGCATATCGCTTAATTTTCCCAACCTCAGTTTTCTTGTCTGTTTAATGGAGATAATATCTATTTCAAAGACTGTAATAAGGACTAGATAAAGTATGAGAAAATACATCTATTATAGAGTTGATATGTTGACAGGAAAAAATAGTAGTCATTATAATTATTGTATTATTTTATTAGCTTCTGTCACATCATTTATATTCCCAACCAAAATGCTCTGAGAAAAAGAAGGGACCAATATGGGCTAGTCAGAGTCTGAGACTCATTCTGAAGTAGTAATCAGTTCACTGGATACCTAAAAGGAGTCTGTAACTGTAAATAATTATAAATGTTAAATATTATTTTTCTGCTTAGAAATCATTTCTAGCCTGACCAGGCGGTGGTGCAGTGGATAGAGCGTTGGACTGGGATGTGGAAGGACCCAGGTTCGAGACCCAGAGGTCACCAGCTTGAGCGTGGGCTCATCTGGCTTGAGCAAAAGCTCACCAGCTTGGACCCAGGGTCGCTGGCTCCAGCAAGGGGTTACTCAGTCTGCTGAAGGCCTGCCGTCAAGGCACATATGAGAAAGCAATCAGTGAACAACTAAGAAGTCGCAACGTGCAATGAAAAACTAATGATTGATGCTTCTCATCTGACTCCATTCCTATCTGTCTGTCCCTGACTATCCCTCTGACTCTCTCTCTCTGTCTCTGTAAAAAAAAAAAAAAAAAAAAAAAAAAAAGAGATCATTTCTAGTTCTGATTCATTTTTGAGAGGACTGATATATATATATTATCATATTTTAAATATCAATATTTTTATATTATATATATAAATATATATATATATTTTTGTATTTTTCTGAAGCTGGAAACGGGGAGAAACAGTCAGACAGACTCCCACATGCGCCCAACCAGGGTCCACTTGCCACGCCCACCAGGGTCGATGCTCTGCCCCTCTGGGGGGTCGCTCTGCCGCGACCAGAGCCACTCTAGCGCCTGGGACAGAGGCCAAGGAGCCATTCCCAGCGCCCAGGTCATCTTTGTTCCAATGGAGCCTTGGCTGCGGGAGGGGAAGAGAGAGACAGAGAGGAAGGAGGGGGGGGGTGGAGAAGCAAATGGGCGCTTCTCCTGTGTGCCCTGGCCGGGAATCGAACCCGGGTCCCCCGCACGCCAGGCCGACGCTCTACCGCTGAGCCAACCGGCCAGGGCCTGAGAGGACTGATATTTTAACAGTGGTCATTAAACACAATTCCTGTGGTATATCAATGCCCTCTAGCCAAATAACTCTAAAAACACAGCTCTGGTGACACAGTTTGGTTTATTAGCTCATTGCAGTGAGGGAGAAGACACTATGAACTTCTAGGGTTGGTATATTAGAAAGGTCTTCTGGGATTGGAGCTTGTGGTAGGGAATTTGGGGGCACTTTCCAGGAAATGGGGCTTTGCATTTATTGAATGTTTTCAGGAAATGGGAGTAATGCTATGAGTGGGTATTGTAATAAATCTTACATTGAAGGTAGGAGGAATAAAGCAAGGCTAAAAGAGCAAGTTACTCTCATCAGTCAGGACAGGGATATCCTTGGCCATTTTTGTGTTTTGGCCTTTTGTGAGAAGTCTTCTTTTTGTTTTGACCCATCATGGTCACCTTGTATGATGTGGGCATTCTGTGAAATTGTTTATGTTCAACAGGACTGAACCATGGCCTGGCTGTAAGTGCCAGGAGCTCCTGGCAATACCAAGACCTACTGGTAATGCCCGGGCAGCTCCCAACTGCTGGGCTGCTTTCCTCTCTCGTCTCATTCTCAAGGAAAAACACTTACAGGTGAAAGAGTCATTGCTAACCAGTTATTTCAAGTTTAAGTCCTTAAAAATTATGTCATCACCAGGGTTTCTCAAACTTCCTTCAGTGCCATATTATATAATTACTTACTTAATATTTTAACCAGTTTCATTTTAAATTAAATAAATATACTTTACAAAGAAACTTTATATTGTTATTTTCAGTGGACATTAATATTACTTTCTCAAAATAAGAAGTAAATATAAAATAAAGTTAAATAAAATAAAGACAATATAATAAATTCTAGATGGACGACTTTGCTTGCTGAAGGTTCTGAGGCTGAACTTTGATTTCTCTTTATTGCAAAGGGAATGTTGAATATGTATAGAGTTTGAAAGACTATGACCAAACTGAGATGTTCCACTTAACCTAATTTGAATGATTCAAAAATAAGCAGAAATGAAATAAATTTATTACTATAATAACCACCATTATTGAATACAAAGTTTGTATGCTATCTAAAACAATCATCATGATTATACTCCTCTCAAAATTTGAGAGACACTACCCTATATATTCTGTATATATAATTAGTTCTGTTAATCTAAAATATCCAGACAAAATTTTTGCTTTTGGTGATTTATTACAGCTGCCTTATCTAAAACAAGGTGACTCTGTGACCTGAAATCATAAGAAAGAGAAATCCTCTATTTTATTAACTGTTCAGCACAGGTTGTTTGGCCCATCAGGGGGAGGGCCTTGTATGTTGCATGAGTATTTACATAAAACCTAGTTTCTACTACATATCATCTTGTAAGCACTCTTTCTTTGTTTACAATTGTCCACGCCTCCTTTAATTTGTAAAGCAGCAAGATCAAATGGTGAAAAAGAAAAAAAAAAACTATGCCAAGAAAAAGACACTTGTGCTTTCCTATTTCAATAACTATTGATATGATGTTGGGCACATTACTTGCCTTTAATTATTTATTTATTTAGTCATTAAAGTGAACAGGGAAATCCCAGTGCGACTTATGTAAATGTTGCAAGCATGAAATAAAGTGATAGGCTCATTAATTGGAATATTATTTACTAATAAGAATGAAAAGTCATCTACTAGAGACGGCTTGTGTTGTAGTCAAAGGTTTACTGACCTTAGAGCTAGTTCTTTCAATAAGAGACTCCGTGTAGCAGTTTTGATCACACAGCAGTTAATCTTCAGCATGTAACTTTTCATGTCCATCTAAACTTTAGTTGTAGATTAAACGCTAAATTGTTTTTCTTTCTTTTGAACTTTGAAGGCCTTTTTCCAGATGGTGTCATGTGGCATACTGTTTGAGTTGTAGCTTCTGATGATTTTGAAAGCTTATTCCATAAGAGATACCTCACTACCCCACCAGGGACCCAGAAGAGCCAATCTTCCCATATGTTTCTCCATCTCTGTACTCTTAAGTTCTTTTTTTGCCTTGCCTGCATCACAAATATAAATATGGCTCTTAATCTGGATTCCTCCCAGATGAGCAGACTTCAAAGTAAGTGTGAGGTCTCCAGGAGAAGACTTTTCCTTTGTCCATCTGTGTGACCATTACCAGTTACGTGTCTGCTGTTCTCAGCAATGGTGTAATTAAAGGATGTGATGAAAGTAGGGAGAAAGGGAAAAACCCAAAGAGGTTTGTGGTTATCCAGAGCTGGAAATGAGTGAAGGAAGCAAGATAAAATTAAAATTTTCATCTGGAACAACAAATTAGGTTAAGAATGACAAATTTAGTGCAAGTAGTAGGTTAGCTGTGGCATGGCATCGACATATATGCCGTAACTTTGCACGTCTTTATTTCACATGCTAACATATCACTATTATGTGCTTATTACTGGCAGCAGCATCACACTGACCAAGAGATCATTATTTACTTGAGGACCATGTCAGTGACTGATGAGGACTGTACAATGCTGCAGCTACCCTAGCTTTTTCACGGTGGAAATGAAATAAGACTTGTTCTTTTATACTTGTGTGTAAGTCAAACTGAGCCATGATGGAGCAAAGTAGAAAGGTCTTCCAGTTCTTTCAAGGGAGCTTTAATATCATTCCCAGTCTGAGTATGTAAAATTCATCTGTATTACTCTTCCACTTACACATTTTCACTTTTTTTGTTTTTTTCCTTTTCTTTTAAAGTTTTTCCATTTCTTTTAATTTTTATTTTTCTTTATAGCCTCTACCTTTTGAGCTAAAGAGTAGTTCCATGTAAATGCTGTATTTCTTTTCTATCCTAAACAACCTACAAATATTCACTGAATATCTAATAGGTTCTCAGTGCTCCCCAGTTATGAGATTCTAGTTGTAACTGTTGAACCTAAACTGCCTTCAGTTTTTGCAGAATTGCATGTAATGAAATCAAGGAGTGGGTAGCTTTCTTTAGTGTAGTGGAGCTTCTTTGTGAGCGGGATGACAAAGGGCAAAATGTAAGAACCAATAGAAGAAAGAGTTCATCAGATTGTGGCATTAATAAACAGGGCACAGTAGCTTTTTCATTGGGTCCCTTTTCTGTAGGGAGGTGCCTGGCATATAGAAAGTGATCAATAAATAATGCATAAAGAAAGAGAGCCATTCATGCTCCACAGAAGGTGTTTCCTAACATTTTGTAGAGCAAATAAATAAATGAATTCAGTGAATAAATGAATGCAGTTTTTTCATTTTTATTTTCTACCCTTGTTTAAACCTCATTTTTTTTTCATTGTATTAGGTAAATGTGAGAAGGGTCAAAGAAAATTTGGTACTAAGTACTTCAAGCAGTCTCTCTCTAATTGCTGGTCCTTAAGTGAGGGAGCTATGGAGCAATCTATCACATTGCTTTGGAGAATGAAGTGGTAAAAGATTATTTTTAAGTATTAACAGTTTGGTTATTACCACAGACTTATCTCATCAGCCTGGGTTTCACTCTTCATATTCTTGACCATATTTAGCTATAAGAAAAATAAACCAGTCTAGAAAAACATATTTTCTAGGACAATGTTTCTTTTTACAGTTTTTGTATTATCTCCTGTTAAAGTCTCACAAGTCACAGATTTACTATTAGGACTGAAGTTTCAGTAGAGTAGCCAGGGCCATTTGGGGCAATAAGCTCAGAATCAAAGTCCAGAAAGTACTTTGTGAACTCCTGTTAGGTCCTTTAATGTTGGAATTTTCTTTAGGAAACTCAAGCAGAAAAATACAACATGGCATATAAATTTGACCTGATTTAATATTTGGAATATTAACTGATTTATCATTTTTCTTTTTTCTTGGTCACTTTAACATGTTTTTGTAATTTAATATTGGTGTGTAACCACTTCTATATTGTTTTTACTTATTCTGGCTTCATTACTAAGATCATCACGATAGTAAAAATTTTTAGTATTTTTTAATCTAAATGTTTATTGATATTACTGCCATTAAATTTTAATGGAAAAACTTTAGGGCTTTATTTGAAAGAGCAATGGGTATTAAAAGCAAATGATTAATGGCTTATAACAAGGTTAAGAAATACATTGTTTATTTTGAAAAATGTAAATCTTTAATTACTCTCCATGGATTTACTGACAAAACTTTCTGCTAAAATTGTCATATTGGAATGAAAATCTTTTTTGTAGTTGTTGTACTTGGGAATTTAGGGAACATTTAACCATATTTATAAAAAACATTTTTATTTTTTGAACAATTAAAACATAAAACCTTTTGTGTGTGTGTGTGGTGTGACAAGAAGGCAATATGTATTTTTCTTTAGCTACCTGCCGAACACTACTGGGCATGTTAAGTTCCCACCACGTGGACACACCCAAGACAGAGGCACAATAAGACTTGCTTTATAGAAAGCTTGCCCTGCTAGGGATAAAGATAAACATCTGTTCTCTACTTGTGCTATGAAGTTCTTGTTAAGAGACCATATTTGATAGAGGATCTTAATTAAATTTTTAAAAATTCTTTTGAAGGATAATAAGCAGAATAGGTTGAAAGTAGCCATTGGAGAAATTTTGACTCATTTGTTTTCACATAACAACATCAGTGAATCTAACCCATTACTCCTACTTTCTCTAACCAGCTTGATTGTGGCTAACCCTAAAACTCATTTTGACAGGGCACTTTTTATTTCTTTGTTTCTCAACCTATTGGAAATTTAAAGAGAACACAGTCAATATATTTTGTCTTTGTTTACACTTAATACATTCATATGGTATTTCAAAAATGTAAGTTAAAGTCCAGAAACTTGTTGGATTTTTATTTCTAAATATAGAAGAAATTCACCTTTGTCACAAATAAATTAACTTGTTCCTAGGAAGTTTAACTTTTACTCCACATTATAAAATAATAATCATCATAGCAGATTCCAAATATAGAAGGGCTTGATTATAACATTGTAACAACATATTAAAAAGAAATTGTCTATAAGCTATAAAGCACTAGGCAAAGATTATTTAGAATATATATATATGCCACACACACACATATATATACACATATCTACTCTTCTCTCTAGGTAATATGTATAGGTTAACACCAATTATCCAAATGTTATATTTATCTTTGAGAAGGACCAAATCTTCATGAGATTTCTGAATAGTTTTTTTTAGTACATTGAATCTAGACAGAGGAAATTTTCTTTAAAAATGCGTATTGTTGGTATCTAATCAGAAAAATAGATACCACACTAGGTATTTCACCAGAAATGCACTGTGTAACTCAGTTACACAGATTGTGGAATGCAGCAAAAGGAAAAAGGGGTCACTGACATAATCCAGACATGCTGACCCTAGGTCTGGAACAAGGGTCGGTTCAGAGAGGAGATAGGTGTTTGAGCCTTGGGGAGGGACACTGAGGAGGAAGGGCACTATACACTGGAGTTTATGTTCTAAATAGGAAATGCGTTCCAACTTGGGAGCTTGTAGGAGGCACCCACAGAGCTGGGGCTCTGCCACAGCAGAAAGGTGACCGCCCGATGGACGGAGCTTGTATTTCTGAGGGTGTGTGACCTAGCTGGTTCTAAAGCACATTGCCAGAAGGAAGGGCTACTTACTGTTCAGGCACCTCGGGCAGGTCTAACAAGTAGCACAGAGACATTGAAGTTCTTTCCTCCATCCTCCTATCTTCAAAGCCTCCTCTACAACCCCTTATTAACAAAACCTAACAAATAAGAAATATAATTTGTAGAGTCCCTGACCCAGCATCCCAGGAGACAGCTGGGGCTGACAGGAGTGGAATAGCAGAAACAAGGACAAGTATCTAAAGGGTCTTAGCTGCAGCCAATTTTGTAATGCAAACAACCACTCTACATGAATGTCTTTTGTTAGTTTATTGTTTTATATACTGTTTTCTTAGATTCACAAATAATTTTATATCTCAGGGCCATGTGCTGAATCCCAAATGCCTGTCACTGTCTTCTGTTCCCCTTTCATGACATACATTCTTTTTTTTTTTTTCTACCTGGCCAAGGTCTGTCAGTTTAGATCTTAAAATCTTTGAAGCACTGTGCAAGCCAGTATTTTTTTTTCTTTTTTTTTTTAATTTTTTTTAATTGTATTTATTTTTAATGGGGTGACATCAGTAAATCAAGATACATATATTCAAAGATAATATGTCCAGGTTATCTTAAAGTTCAATTATGTTGCATACCCATCACCCAAAGTCAGATTGTCCTGTCACCCTCTATCTAGTTCTCTTTGTGCCCCTCCCCCTCCCCCTTCCCTCTCCCTCTCCCCCCTCCCCCCGTAACCACCACACTCTTATCAATGTCTCTTGGTCTCACTTTTATGTACCATCTACGTATGGAAAAATGCAGTTCCTGGTTTTTTCTGATTTACTTATTTCACTCCGTATAATGTTGTCAAGATCCCACCATTTTGCTGTAAATGATCTGATGTCATTTCTTATGGCTGAGTAGTATTCCATAGTGTATATGTGCCACATCTTCTTTATCCAGTCATCTATTGATGGGCTTTTTGGTTGTTTCCATGTCCTGGCCACTGTGAACAATGCTGCAATGAACATGGGGCTGCATGTGTCTTTACAAGTCAATGTTTCTGAGTTTTTGAGGTATATACCCAGTAGAGGGATTGCTGGGTCATAAGGTAGTTCTATTTTCAGTTTTTTGAGGAACCACCATACTTTCTTCCATAATGGTTGTACTACTTTAATTCCCACCAACAGTGGATGAGGGTTCCTTTTTCTCCACAACCTCTCCAACATTTGCTATTACCTGTCTTGTTAATAATAGCTAGTCTAACAGGTGTGAGGTGGTATCTCATTGCAGTTTTGATTTGCATTTCTCTAATAACTAAAGAAGATGAGCATCTTTTCATATATCTGTTGGCCATTTGTATTTCTTCCTGGGAGAAGTGTCTGTTCATGTCCTCTTCCCATTTTTTTATTGAATTATTTGTTTGTTTGTCATTGAGTTTTATGAGTTCTTTGTATATTTTGGATATTAGGCCCTTATCTGAGCAGGTGTTTAAAAATTTCATTTCCCAATTAGTTGGCTGTCTGTTTATCTTGTTATCAATTTCTCTTGCTGAACAAAAACTTCTTAGTCTGATGTAGTCCCATTCATTAATTTTTGCTTTCACTTCTCTTGCCTGTGGAGTCAAATTCATAAAATGCTCTTTAAAGCCCAGGTCCATGAGTTTGGTACCTATGTCTTCTTCTATGTACTTAATTGTTTCAGGTCTTATGTTTAGATCTTTGATCCATTTTGAGTTAATTTTAGTACAGGGGGACAAACTATAGTCCAGCTTCATTCTTTTGCATGTGGCTTTCCAGTTTTCCCAGCACCATTTGTTGAAGAGGCTTTCTTTTCTCCATTGAGTGTTGTTGGCCCCTTTATCAAAAATTATTTGACTAAATATATGTGGTTTTATTTCTGGGCTTTCTATTCTGTTCCATTGGTCTGAGTGTCTATTTTTCTGCCAATACCATGTTGTTTTGATTGTTGTGGCCCTATAATAGAGTTTGAAGTCAGGTATTGTAATGCCCCCAGCTTCATTCCTTTTCTTTAGGATTGCTTTGGCTATTCGGGGCTTTTTATAGTTCCATATAAATCTGATTATTTTTTGCTCCATTTCTTTAAAAAATGTCATTGGAATTTTGATGGGAATTGCATTAAATTTGTATATAGCTTTGGGTAATATGGCCATCTTGATTATATTTATTCTACCTAACCAAGAACAAGGTATATTCTTCCATCTCATGTCTTTTTCGATTTCCCTTAACAATGGTTTATAGTTTTCATTGTATAAGTCCTTTACATTCTTTGTTATGTTTATTCCTAAGTATTTTATTTTTTTTGTTGCAATCGTGAAGGGGATTATTCTTTTGAGTTCATTCTCAAATGTTTCATTGTTGGCATATAGAAAGGCTATTGACTTCTGTATGTTAATTTTGTATCCTGCGACCTTACTGTATTGGCTTATTTTTTCTAGAAGTCTTTTTGTGGATTCTTTGGGGTTTTCGATGTATAGGATCATATCATCTGCAAAAAATGATACCTTTACTTCTTCTTTTCCGATATGGATGCCTTTTATTTCTTTGTCTTGTCTGATTGCTGTGGCAAGAACCTCTAGTACCACATTAAATAAGAGTGGAGAGAGTGGACAACCCTGTCTTGTTCCTGATTTAAGGGGGAAAGCCTTCAGTTTAGTGCCATTTAGTATGATGTTAGCTGATGGTTTATCATATATGGCTTTTATCATGTTGAGATATTTTCCTTCTATACCCATTTTGTTGAGAGTCTTAAACATAAAATTGTGTTGTATTTTATCAAAAGCCTTTTCTGCATCTATTGATAAGATCATGTGGTTCTTGTTCTTTGTTTTGTTGATATGGTGTATTACGTTAACCGTTTTACGTATGTTGAACCATCCTTGAGATTCTGGGATGAATCCCACTTGATCATGATGTATTATTTTTTTAATATGTTGTTGTATTCGATTTGCTAGTATTTTGTTTAGTATTTTAGCATCTGTATTCATTAGAGATATTGGTCTGTAGTTTTCTTTCTTTGTGCCATCCTTGCCTGGTTTTGGTATGAGGGTTATGTTTGCCTCATAAAATGTGTTTGGAAGTATTGCTTCTTCTTCAATTTTTTGGAAGACTTCCTGTAGAATAGGAACCAATTCTTCTTTGAAGGTTTGATAAAATTCGCTGGTATAGCCGTCTGGGCCTGGACTTTTATTTTTGGGGAGGTTTTTAATGTTTTTTTCTATTTCTTCTCTACTAATAGGTCTGTTTAGGCTTTCTGCTTCTTCTTGACTCAGTCTAGGAAGGTTGTATTGTTCTAGGAATTTATCCATCTCTTCTAGGTTGTTGAATTTAGTGGCATAAAGTTTTTCATAGTATTCTACAATAATTCTTTGTATATCTACGGTGTCCGTGGTGATTTCTCCTCTTTCATTTTGGATTTTGTTTATATGAGTTCTTTCTCTTTTTTCCTTGGTAAGTCTTGCCAAGGGTTTGTCAATTTTGTTGATTTTTTCAAAGAACCAGCTCCTTGTTCTATTAATTTTTTCTATAGTTTTTCTGTTCTCTATTTCATTTATTTCTGCTCTGATTTTTATTATCTCCTTTCTTCGGCTGGTTTTGGGTTGTCTTTGTTCTTCATTTTCTAGTTCCTTAAGGTGTGAAGTTAAGTGGTTCACTTGGGCTCTCTCTTGTTTGTTCATATATGCCTGAAGTGATATGAACTTCCCTCTTATCACTGCTTTTGCTGCATCCCATAGATTCTGATATGTCATATTATCATTTTCATTTGTCTGTATATATCTTTTGATCTCTGCACTTATTTCTTCTTTGACCCATTCATTCTTTAAAAGTATGTTGTTTAGTTTCCACATTTTTGTGGGATTTTTTCCCTCTTTTTTGCTGTTGAATTCTAGTTTCAAGGCTTTATGATCAGAAAATATGCTTGGTACAACTTCAATTTTTCTGAATTTGCTGATGTTGTTTTTGTGGCCCAGCATATGGTCAATTCTTGAGAATGATCCATGTACACTGGAGAAAAATGTATACTCAGTCACTTTGGGATGAAATGTCCTGTAGATGTCTATCATATACAGGTGCTCTAGTGTTTTGTTTAAGGCCACTATGTCTTTGTTGATTCTCTGTTTGGATGACCGATCTAGAGCCGTCAGCGGTGTATTGAGGTCTCCAAGTATGATTGTATTTTTGTCCGTTTTTGTTTTAAGGTCAATAAGTAGCTGTCTTATATATTTTGGTGCTCCTTGGTTTGGTGCATATATATTAAAAATTGTTATGTCTTCTTGATTCAGTGTCCCCTTAGCCATTCATGACATACATTCTTACTCACACGTAGCTCTTAGTTTGGCCATGGAAATTAAAGTACAGCATTGTCCAAAACTCATTCTCAGTATGATCCAAATGGATTATCAGCCCTGGGTCGCTGAAGCATTTGCTAAGAAATGCAAAATATAGGCTTCCCAACAAAACCTGGTTCTCTAGAATTCTCAGTCACAAAGCCCAGTTTGCTGCCAAGGTGGTGGCAATCCAACTGAGTAGCTGGCAGGGCTCATCACCTGGATGCCCTGTGGTGTTTAGTCAGGGTGCAGGGGGAGAGGGCAGTCTCATCTTTCATCACTTTCTTTTTCTGTAGGCTCTGTGTAATTTGAAAATTGCTTAATTTATGATTAAATGAATTCCTTACTACTTTTATTCTATATGTTTGCATGATATATTGTACTTGCTAGGTCCATTATATGTAGTTAGTCTTCTAAAATAAACTTATCTTCCTGAATAGTTAACAGCCCCTCAAGACAATAAAATAAAATAATCAAGTTCTGATTTTATAAATTCTGTTCTTTAGATAGTGAAGATTTGCAAGTATAAGAGCAAAATGGTAAGTTAAAAATTAAAACATGAAGAATGTAGCAAATGCTATAATTAAATAGAAAAGGTAGTTGGCTAGGATTAAAATAAAGGTGTTTAAAAATAACTCTTAAGCAGAGATCCTAATTCTGCCACTTGCTGGGCATAAGCTCTTGGTAAACATTCTTGACCTAACTGTGCCTCAGTCTCCTCATCAGGATTACTGTTAGTATCTATTTCATAGAAATATTGTGAAGATTAAATGACATTGTATATACAAAGAACTTAGTCTAACACCTGGCATATGATAAATACTTGAAAAATACTAGAGAGGGAGAAAATTAGTAGGCTCATATATATGTATACATTTGAGTTCATTAAATATGATGAAATGCCTCTTACATTTTCCTTCTAGTTTATGTAAATCATACAAGAACTAAAATTCAATTTTTTCATCTCTAATCTCACAAAATGATCACTATTGTTCTGCGCAACATTCTTTTTACTTAAAGCACTCTCTAAATTATTTATTTATTTAGACAATTAAATTTAACAGGATGACATTGGTCAACCAGAGTACATAGATTTAGAGAAAACATATCCACATCATTTGGATAGTCAATTATGATGTATACCCATAATCTAAAGTCAAATCATCATCTGTCACCTTATATTTTTTTTCTCTTTAAGCCCCTCCCCTCCCCACCCTCTCCTCTCTTCTCTTCCCCTCCCCCTTGTAATCACTGCACTCTTATCTATGTCCATGAGTCTCAAATTTGTGTTCTATCTATGTATGGAATCATACAGTTCTTAGCTTTTTCTGATTTACTTATTTCACTCAGTATAATGTTATCAAGGTCCATCCATGTTGTCATAAATGATACTATGTCATCATTACTTATGGTTGAATAGTATTCCATTGTATATATGTACCTCCTCTTTATCCAATCCTCTATTGAAAGACATTTCAGCTGTTTCATTGTCTTGGCCACTGTGAACAATGCTGCGATGAACATGGGGGTGCATGTGTCTTTATGTACCCATGTTTTCAAGTTTTGGTGGTATATACTCAGTAGAGGTATTGCTGCATCATATGGTAGTTCTATTCTTAATTTTGTGTGTGTGTGACAGACAGAGAGAGATGGATAGAGGGAAAGATAGGGACAGACAGACAAGAAGGGAGAGAGATGAGAAGCAGAAATTCTTTGTTGCGGGACATTAGTTGTTTATTGATTGCTTTCTCATATGTGCCTTGAACGGGAGTGGGGGGGGGCTAGAGCTGAGCAAGTGACCCCATGCTCAAGCCAATGCCCTTTGGCTGAAGCTGGTGAGTCTTGTTCAAACCACATGAGCCCGCACTCAAGCCGGAGACTTCAGGGTCTCGAACCTGGGTCCTCCACATCCAAATCCAATGCTCTATCCTCTGTGTAACCGCCTGGTCAGGCTATTCTTAAATTTTTGAGGAACCACCATACTTTCTTCCATAATGCTTGTACTAATTTACATTCCTACCAACAGTGAATGAGGGTTCCTTTTCTCCACAGCCTCTTCAACACTTGTTATTACCTGTCTTGTTGAGAATAATTAATCTAACAGGTATGAGATGGTATCTCATTGTAGTTTTGATTTGAATTTCTCTAGTAGCTAGTGAAGATGAGCATTTTTTCATATATCCAGTGGTAGTCAACCTGTTCCCTACCACCCACTAGTAGGCATTACAGCTTTCATGGTGGGTAGTAGTGGAGCTACCAAAGTATAAATAAAAAGATAGATTTAACTATAGTAAGTTGTTTTATAAAGATTTATTCTGTCAAACAACAAAAATCTGACATAAATTACTTGGTAAGTAATTTTTATTATATGCTTTAACTTGTTGTAACTTTGCTTTGTAAATTTTATAAAGTAAAGTTACTTCTCTACTTTATAAATCACCATTACTGTGGAACTGGTGGGCAGTTAGAAAATTTTACTACTAACAGAGATGCAAAAGTGTGCGGTAGGTATAAAAAGGTTGACTACCTCTGCATCTGTTGGCCATTTGTATTTCTTCTTGGAGAAGTGTCTGTTCATATCCTCTTCCCATTTTATTTATTGGATTGTTTACTTATTTGTTTCTGAGTTTTGTGAGTTCTTTATGTATTTTGGATGTTAGCCCCTTATCTGAGCTGTTATTTGAAAATATTATCTCCCATTTAGTTGGTTGTCTGTTTGTTTTGTTGTCAGTCTCTTTTGCTGTGAAGAAGCTTCTTAGTTTTTTTTTTTGTGTTTTTTTTTTTTTAATAGGGACAGAGAGAGAGTCAGAGAGAGTGATTGACAGGGACAGACAGACAGGAACGGAGAGAGATGAAAAGCATCAATCATCAGTTTTTTGTTATGAGACCTTAGTTGATCATTGATTGCTTTCTCATAAGTGCCTTGACAGCGGGCCTTCAGCAGATTGAGTAACCCCTTGCTCGAGCCAGCAACCTTGGGTCCAAGCTGGTGAGCTTTTGCTCAAACCAGATGAGCCCACATTCAAACTGGTGACCTCGGGGTTTTGAACCTGGGTCCTTCGGCATACCAGTCTAATGCTCTATCCACTGTGCCTCCGCCTGGTCAGGCACTTCTTAGTTTGATGTAGTCCCATTCTTTTATCTTTGCTTTTACTTCCCTTACCTTTAAGGTCAAATTCATAATATGTTCTTTACTGCCAAGATCCATGAGTTTAGTACCTATGATTTCTTCAATGTAATTGATTGCTTCAGATCTTATATTAGGGTCTTTGATACATTTTGAATTAATTTTTGTGGAAGGAGAAAAACTATAGTCAAGCATCATTTTTTTGCACGTGACTTTCCAATTTTTCCAGCACCATTTATTGAAGAGGTTTTCTTTTCTCCATTGTGTGTTTTTGGGTCCTTTATCAAAGGTGATTTGACCATATATATGAAGTTTTACTTGTGGGCTTTCTATTCTGTTCCATTGATCTGTGTTTCTGTTTTTCTGCCAGAACCATGCTGTTTTGATTATTGTTGCTCTGTAGTATAGTCTGAATTCAGGTATTGTAATCCCTCCAGCTTAGTTTTTTTCCCTTTAGGATTATTTTGTTTTTTCGGGGTTTTTTATGGTTCCATATAAACCTGATGATTTTTTTTCCATTTGTTAAAAAAATGACATTGGAATTTTGATGGAAATTGCATTAAATTTTATATTGCTTTGGGTAATATGGCCATTTTAACTATATTTATTCTTCCTATCCACAAACAAGGAATATTTTTTCATTTTATTGTATCTTTTTCTATTTTCTTTAATAATGCTTTGTAGTTTTCAGTATATAGGTTCTTTACATTCTTTGTTATGTTTATTCCTTGGTATTTTTTTTTGATACAATGAAAAGAGATTATTTTTTGAGTTCTTTTTTCCAAGGCTTCATTGTTGGCATATAAGAAAGCAATAGATTTCTGTATATTAATTTTGTATCCTGTGACCTTACTGTATTGGTTTATTTTTTCAAATATCCTTTCTGTGGAGTCTTTGGGGTTTTCTATATACAGGATCATATCATCTGCAAAAAGTAAAACCTTTACTTCTCTTTTTCCAATATGCATGTCTTTTATTTCTTTCTCTTGTCTGATTGCTGTGGCTAGAACTTCCAGCACTATGTTGAATAGAATTGGAGAGAGTGGGCAACCTTGTCTTGTTCCTAATTTTAGAGGAAATATTTTCAGTTTTTTACCCTTCAGTATGATGTTAGCTGATGGTTTGTCAGAAATGGCCTTTCTTATGTTGAGGTATGTTCCTTCTATACCCACATGGGTGAGTGTTTTAAACATAAAAGGATGTTGTATTTTATTGAATGCCTTTTCTGCATCTATTGATAAGATCATATGGTTTTTGTTCTTTGTTTTGTTGATATGGTGTATTATGTTAATTGTTTTACATATGTTGACCCATCCTTGTGTTTCTGGAATGAATCCCACTTGATCATAATGAATTATTTTTTAATGTGTTGTTGTATTTGATTTGCTAGCATTTTGTTTAGGATTTTTGCATCTGTATTTATTAGAGATATTGGTCTATAGTTTTCTTTTTTGTGTTGTCCTTGCCAGGTTTTTGTATGAGGGCTATGTTGGCCTTATACAATGTGTTTAGAAGTATTGCTTCTTCTTCAGTTTTTTTGGAAGACTTTGAGAAGGATAGGAACCAAATCTTCTTTGAATGTTTGATACAGTTCCCTAGTATACCCATCTGGCCCTGGACTTTTATTTTTGGGGAGGTTTCTAAAAGTTGTTTCAATTTCCTCCCTGCTTATAGATCTATTTAGGCTTTCTCTTTCTTCATGATTTAGACTAGGAAGATAGTATTGTTCTAGGAGTTTATCCATTTCTTCTAGATTGTTGATTTTGGTGGCATATAGTTTTTTATAGTATTCTGCAAGAATTCTTTGTATATCTACACTATCTATAGTAATTTCTTCTCTTTCCTTTTGGATTTTGCTTATATGATTCCCTTCTCTTTTTTCCTTGGTGAGTCTTGCCAGAGGTTTGTCAATTTTGTTGATCTTTTCAAGGAATCAGCTCTTTGTTGTATTAATTTTTTATAGTATTTCTATTCTTAATTTATTTCTGCTCTAATTTTTATTACTTTCTTTCTTCTGCTGGTTTTGGGTTGCTATTGTTCATCTTTTTCTAGTTCCTTAAGATGTGATGTTAGGTTGTTTATTTAGGCTCTCCCTTGTTTTTTCATATAAGCCTGTCATGATATGAACTTTTCTCTTATTACTGCTTTCTCTGCATCCCAGAAATTCTGATATATCATGTTGTCATTTTCATTTGTCTGTATATATCTTTTGATCTTTTTTTATTTCTTGTTTGACCCATCACTTTTTGGAAGTATGCTGTTTAATTTCCATATCTTTGTGGGTTTGTTTACTTCTTTTTTGCAGTTGAATTCCAATTTCAAAGCCTTATGGTCAGAGAATATGCTTGGTATAATTTTAATGTTCTGAATTTGTTGATGTTAGTTTTTTGGCCCAGCATATGATCTATTCTTGAGATGTACACTGGAGAAAATTGTATACTCTGATATTTTGGGATGAAATTCCCTGTAGACATCTATTATGTCCATTTGTTCTAATGTTTCATTTAAGGCCAGTATTTCTTTATTGATTTTCTGTATGGATGAATGATCTAAAGCCATCAGTGTTGTATCAAGGTCTCCAAGTATGATTATATATTTTTCAGTTTGTACTTTTAGATCAGTTAGTAGATGTCTTATATATTTTGGTGCTCCCTGGTTTGGTGCATATATATTAAGAAATGTTATATCTTCTTGATACAATGTCCCGTGTATCATTATGAAATTATCATCTTTGTCTCTGGTTACTTTTGTTGTTTTGTAGTCAGCATTGTCAGATATGAGTATGGCTACATCTGCTTTTCTTTGGTTATTATTTGCTTGGAGAATCATTTTTCAACCTTTCACTTTGAATCTGTTTTTATCCTTGTAGCTTAGATGTGTCTCTTAAAGGCAGCATATGTTGGGTTTAGTTTCTTGATCCCAACTGCTACTCTGTACCTCTTTATTGTTGAGTTCAATCCATTTACATTTAGTATACTTATTGACACCTGAGGATTTTTTATTGCCATTTTGTATACTGCTTTCTGATAGCTTTGTTTCTTTTGTTTGTTTGTTTTTCTGCCATTTTTTTGTAATTTTCTGAAATTAGAAGCAGGATGCAATCAGACTCCCACATGCGCCCAACCAGGATTCACTACGCATGCCCACCAGCAGGCAATGCTCTGCCCATCTGCAGCATTGTTCTGTTGCTGCTGAAGCCATTCTAGCAGCTGAGGTGGAGGCCATAGAGTCGTCCTCAGTGCCCGGGCCAACTTTTGCTTCAATGGAGCCTTGGCTGTGGGAGGGGAAGAGAGATGGAGAGAAAGGAGAGGGGGAAGCATGGAGAAGCAGATGGGCACTTCTCCTGTGCACCCTGGCCGGAAATCAAACCCGAGACTTCCACATGCTTGGCTGATGCTCTACCACTGAGCCAAACAGCCAGGGCCTCTGCCATTTGTTTTTGTTTGGTGGTATTCCATACTTTTATATTCTGTTTCTTCTTTTTTTTAAGCTATGTGTTTCAGTAGTGGCATTTCCAAGGATGGTTACCATTAGGTTATTAAAAGAAAAGTTATATTTATTAGAGTCCATTATCTCATGAGTACTTCTGCACTTCATCCTCCTTTGCTACTGCTGAATTTTATCCTTTCCCCTTTTATGTTATTGTTGCCATAGATTATCCTCGTTTTTATTGTGGTTTTGTTAAAATTTTTACTTGTAATTTTGTTTTGTTTTTTTCTTTGTATCTGGTCAGATAACTCCCTTTAGTATTTCCTGTAGTGGGGGTTTTCTGGTGATAAATTCCTTCAGCTTCTGTATGTTTGTAATTATTTTCATTTCCCCTTCATTTAGAAGGATAGCTTTGATGGATATAGTATTCTTGGTTGGTGGTTTCTCTCTCAGTACTTTAAATGTTGGGGTCCACTCTCTTCTGGCTTGTTGGATTTCTGCTGAGAAATCTGATGATAGCCGAATGGGCCTCCCTTTATATGTTATAGTCTTCATCTCCCTAGCTGCCTTGAGGATTCTTTCTTTGTCATTAATTTGTGATAATTTTATTATGACATATCTTGGAGTAGGTCTGTTTAGGTTGAGGTAACTCGGCATTCTGTTTGCGTCTTGGATTTGAGGCTCTAGTTCTTTCCACAGGCTTGGGAAGTTCTCATTGATATTTGTTTCAATTTGTTCTCCATTTCCTTTTCCCTCTTTTATTCTTCTAATATACCCATTATTCTTATATTGCTCTTTCTGATGGAGTCTGTAGTATCTCTAGTTGTCTGTCTTCAGTGTCACTGTAGTATCTCTAGTTGTCTGTCTTCAGTGTCACTCATACTCTCCTCTATCTGGCCTGTTCTATTAGCTAAGCTTGTTACCTCATTTTTCAGTTCATGTATTGAGTTTTTCATCTCTGTTTGGTTCTTTTTTATAGTTTCAATTTTGTTGGTGAAGTACTCATTTTGTTCATTAGTTTGTTTATTGAGCTCTCTAAATTGCCTTTCAGTGTGTTCTTGTATCTTATTGAGTATTTTTAGAGCTTCAATTTTGAATTCTTTGTCATTAAGCTCCAAAGTTCCATGTAATTGAGATTTTTTCTATCTCAATTATAATTATTCTATCTGAGCTACATCACTGTCTTGTATATCCCTATTTGATTTCTTTTTCCTTAATGTCATTTGCAAGTGGTATTGTTAATAACCCTAACAAGAGACAACTATTCCTTTTTCTTGTAGAAAGTGCTGTACTACAAGATTTGCCTCTGTGACATTCTTGTGGAGTTCTGCTGAGGCATTGCTGTAGTAATGATGTAGGCAGGGCCTTCATGTTGGTAAGAGGGGCTTGTTATTAGGCCCTTGCAATTTTACGGCTCTAATTTGGCCAAACAGGGGTCATCTGGGGCCCTCCCCCACATCCTAACAGAGCAGAGGATTAAAGGTCTGGGCACCCCTGCTTCTCACAGGAGAGAACAGCCTGGAGACCCAGCTGAGGGGTGGTCTGCCACCACCACTGTTCGCACAGCAAGGGAAGCAATGTGGGACCAGGAGGCTGTGGTGACACAGTCCAGTCCATCCTCCAATGCCTCTCTAAGCACTCAAAGTTCAGGTAGCCTTAGGCAGAGCAGGGGCTGTGAGTCACAAGCTGGTGTCTGAGTTTCGAGAGCAGTTGTGGCAGAGATTACAGATCAAGCACATTCATCACCAGGAAGCTAAACTCTACTGGTCATGCGGGCAATCAAGCACACCCCAGTGCCCCGTGGGCCTATCTCCTCAAGCTATTTGCACACAGTTCTTGGGAATGCACCATGGGCTTTGTGTGTGCCCAACACCTGCAAGCATAGGTGCAGCAGATGCTGGGAAATGATCCTTCTCCTCGTTCTTGGTCATTGCCCCATCTCTGCTCCTGCCCCCAGACTCTCCTCTTTTCCCTTCTCTGGGTCTGAGACAAAGCCTGTGCTAACAGTGCCTCCCTCCCTTAGGTCCATGAGGAAAGAGACTCAGTCCTCCGGCTTTTTTTTTTTCTTCTCTGAGCAGATTCTATCTTTGGCTTGCCTTCTTGTGCAATCATACCTTTGTCTATCTGGTGTGTGTATATTTCAGGTTCATCTGGAGTTTTTCCCCTGCATATAGTTGTAGAATTTGTTGAAATTTCAAGGGGAGTGATCGGGAGTATCTCTCATGCCACCATTTCTCTGATGTCACTCTACTAACTGCCTAAATTATTTTAAGTAATTATCATATTGAAGAATAAACTATCTCTAGATTCCCCCCTTTAACAGAAATTTGGGACCAATTGGTGCTGGAGAGAGGGGTATCTGGAAGACTGTGGGCTAAAACCTAAGAATACTTTGACTTTATGCCAGTCTGTATTACTCAATATTCTAGACATAACCTTTATTCTAAAAGCAATGAGATAGTGAATAATGACATGATAATGTACGTTATTTTAAAAAATTATTATTTATTGATTTTAGAGAGAGAGGAATGGAAGAGAGAGAGAGAGAGAGAGAGAGAGAGAGAGAGGGGAGAGGCAGGAGCCCATGGATCTCTAGTGTCTTTGCCCTGACTGGGATCAAACCAGCAACATCAACATCTGTGTTTCAGGACAATGCTCTAACCAACTGAGCTATCTGACCAGGGCATGGCAAGGTACTTTAGGGAGCATTATTTAGTTTAGTCTAACTTACCTCCCAACTTCTTTGTTCATTGAATCTGAATCTGTTGGACAAGTCATTTCAGACACTGTTGACTCGGTAAAAATGCACCATGGTCATTAATATTATTATTTTTTTCTCATTTGTTTCTTTAGGAATCTAAAGTATACTTTTTGGATAGGAATATTTAAAAGTTAAGATATTATTTTGGCCTGACCAGGTGGTGGTGCAGTGGATAGAGTGTCGGACTGGGACGCGGAGGACCCAGGTTTGAGACTCTGAGGTCACCAGCCTTAGCGTGGGCTCATCTGGCTTGAGCAAAAAAAAAAAAAAAAAAAGCTTACCAGCTTGGACTCAAGGTTTCTGGCTCATGCAAGGGGTTACTCAGTCTGCTGAAGGCCCATGGTCAAGGCACATATGAGAGAACAATCAATGAACAACTAAGGTGTCACAATGAAAAACTGATGATTGATGCTTCTTATCTCTCTTCGTTCCTGTCTGTCTGTCCCTGTCTATCTCTCTCTATGACTCTCTCTGTCCCTGTAAAATAAATAAGTAAATAAATAAATAATAAAAATAAAAAAGATATAATTTTGAAGTTAACTAATTTGTATTTTTATCATGCTCTTTCTTCCAGTTGTATTTTCCCTGGGTATAACCAAACAAGTGAAAGCTCATGGAGAAGGGCCTGATCCTTCTTCTAGGACCTATTTAATGGTGTACATCTCATCACCTGTATCCTCATTTATTAAGCCATTCTTTAAAACTCAGTGCACAAGTCTCCCCTTACCATGACTTGGCTTTTTATCCCAGGTTCTTCTCCCGCTGCATCGACATATGAATTTTGGAAGCACTTCTTTCATTTCAGCTTCCCTGTTAGAGCATAAGCTACTTGAAGGCAGGACTCTGCCTTATTGAATTCAGTGTAGTTGAGAATCCAGCTATGCCTATCACATCGTTAGTATACTCAATACAATATATATCAATAAACAGATGAGCACAGTTCTAAAGGCTGAATGTAGTCTGAGAAAGATTTGAGAAATGGGAATAATAAGAAACATTGGAATTTAAAAATATATTACTTGTCTAGACAAAAAGAGTCATCTAGCTAGGATTAAATGGTGACAGAGATTAGAGCATTCATGATGATTAGTTAATAGGATCTCTGTTTTTACTGGTCAATACATTTTTCTGCTTATAATAACATTCAGTGCTCAAGTAAGTGATCAAGGTGAACACAAAATTGTCTTAATAATTAATGAAGAAAATGGAATGTTATTCAAGTCGAATCACAGTTTGCTGATTAAACTCTCTTAAAAGATAATAATTGAAAAAATAAAAGCATAAATGAATCATCATGTTTTACACCTTAAGCTAATATAATGTTAGGTATGTTGAGGTATAATGAGGTATGTTTATTATACCTCAAAAGAAAAAAAGCATAAACTTATTTTTAAAAGTACTCAAGTATACTATATATAATTTATAAAGTAGAGTGTTTGAAGAATGCAGGTGGTAAGTATAGTGATAGAACTGTCCAAGTTTCATGTATAAAAGAAGCAGTTTGGAAAAAATCATATAATGACTTTCTTGTAAGATTCCAAATTTCTTTGGCTGGTTTTACAAGATCCCTTACAATGTGCCTACTCCAAACCCCAACCACATCCATCTCTACAATCTTATTTTTTTTCCACTTTTTTCCAGACCTCATCAAAGTGTCACAATTTCTTATCCAGTCTTCCATACATGTTGTGCTACACCTGCCATCCTTCAGCCTCTGCTCAAATGCCTGCCCTCCACTGGAGTTCTCCCTGGCTCTCCTAGTGCAATTTCCATGTCTGTGCTCTAAGTTAACCATGTCATTTAATTTATCCTTCAGTCTCTGCCACACAAGAGAGTGTGTCCTGTGAAATAGAAAACATGTTATAGTTGTGTTTATATTTTTACCACTTAACATTATGCTTGTTATAAACTATGTGTCCAAAAAATAAATTAATGCTAAGTGAGCTTTCAGGAGCTTTTGGAATAAAAAATTATCTAATTGAGAATATGTAATTTTTGGTGATTTGGATGTGAATATACTCAATTCATCGTGAAGAGGGGTAATCTGGTAAAAAAGACATAAGAGGAAAAAATAGCTAAAGCCTCAAATCAGAGGGCAGGCCTGAGCTGCATTGCAATTTTTGCCACAATATAAATCTCACTTGGTGATAAACCCAAGAAGATATACAACAGAGCTTTCACCAATCAACATTTTCTAGGTGTTTGAAAGATCCATTTTGAGTTCAGGCCTGTAAGTTCAATACCTTTTCCCTCAATAACCATAGCAAGCAAGAATTATTTAACTTCATGAATTATAAAATGACAAGAAACATTTCTATATCGGTTGTGGATTCAATGCCACAACAGGTTCAAAAGTTCAGAAGCAGCTAACACCCAGATTTATCATAGTAAAGGTTACTACATGAACAGCATTTTTAAATAATACATACTTTAAATTATTGAAGGTAAGTATCAACAGGTATGAACATGGTCCTTTAAAGTATCTTTTTGTTTCCTAAAACTGCTTCAGCACTTGTCAAATATTCCTCAGAGCAATAAATAATAAAGCTATGTACACTTTAATATTAGGAGATAGTTGTTTGGTATATTTTAATATAAATAGATGTTTTAGATCTTATTTCCTCTAATAGAATAATTCTAATAAAATGCTTATTGAATGCTTATTCTGTGCCTGGCACTAGAAAAACATTTTATGCCTGGGGCTGCCGGTAGCTCAGTTGATTATTGTTTCGATACGCCAAAGTTGCAGGTTTGATCCCAGGTCAGGGCACTTACAAGAGTCAACCAATGAATGTGTAAATAAATGCAACAACAAATTAATATTTCTTTCTTTTTCTCCATTTTTCTCTCCTTAAAATCAATCAGTAATTTAAAATACTTAAAGAAAAAAGATTTTATAAATATTAACTTATTTAACAATCTTATAAAGAGATTTCTGTTATCAACTTCATTTTACAGATGAGAAAACTATAGATAAGAGAGCACCAGAAACAGCCTGTTCCTATTTTTATCTCCAAAACTTTGCTTATTCTGTTTCCTTTGCCTGAAAGGTTTCCTCTTAAGCTGCTACTTATTTTATTCTGTCTTCAAGACCAAATTAAATCTCTTTTATGTACTTTTCTACAATTTCCCCTAAGTTTTTCAACACTAATCTGGCTTCTTCTATGCAACTATTTATCTATCCATCTGTTCATTCATCAATCTCTTCATCTTCCATCATCCATCCATCCATCCATCTATCCATCCATCCATCCAAACCATTCATCTATTCATCCATCTTTTATTAGATCCTGTTACACGAATGGCCATGAAAGGTACCCATAGATCTAACATTGGCTTATATGCTGACTTGTGTTTTGGCTTCACATAGTAAACTTGTCTTCCTAATGAGATTATAAAGTGCCTGAGGATAAGCATGCTGTATAAAGGTTATTTGTAAATGAACTCAATGCTTGTTTTGGTTAGCAGATGGTAAGGGGCTAGTTCTAAAAAATATTTAACATCAGCAAGTTCAAAAGAAACTGGAGTAGAAGAACAGTGTTCAGAGAATTTGGAGAACTAGAATTTTCAGTACTCTTCAGTTCTTCAGAGTGGTTTATAAAGATGACAAACAAACAAAGAAATAGTTATGTTAGGATAAAGTTAGTTGGGGACTAAGACTCTTATCCATGATATTCAATACTTCTACGGTCTTAAAAGAGACCACTGATGCCTAGAAAGTGCTATCAGTCATGGAGATAAAAGTCAGATTGCTGAGAGTTTAGAAGGTTGATGAGGAAATAAGAGTAGTTTTATATCTCTAATTCAAGTATTTGACAGTAGAAATTAGGAAGGAAGTAAGATGAAAATTATACAAAGTTAAAGGATAAGGTTTTAATGTATGTATGAGAACTTGTTAGAAAAAAAAAAGCTACAGGGAAAGGGGCTGAAGAATTTCCATGGTTAGTAAGAAAATCTTTCCTCCTCCTCCTTCAGTGGGAATGGAGAAAAACACTACAGTTCATTCCTCTAACCCCTAGGCAAATGCCACATTACATTTTGGGCTATTTAAATCTGTTCTTTATTCCTAGCTGCCAGATAGAACATCAGCTCTGCTGATGAACACGGCTCTCTGACAGATATTGACCAAATATAGTTGCTTTTTTCTTTCATCACCATTCAATTTGCTTAAATAAAAAGTCCAGTGAAAAATGACTTCCTCAAATATATATATCTATGCTGCATCCATCCTCTCCCGTTATTTTTGGATATTGCTCTAGAGTGATTTGGTTATATGCATGTAACTCCCCATTCACCAAGTCTAATATGCAAGTCTTAAATTTTTTAAATTGCCTGGGCAGTCTATGGACAGTACAGAAACAGTGCTGGTAGTCCCTGTGTGAGTTGAAGTCTGATACTCTGAATCCAAAGGAATTACCCACTATATCCATCTCTATTGCATTTCATGTCTCCTTTTCCTCCCCGTCGTTCACCAGACAGTAATGTTCTCAGATCAAATATTCTCTATAAATTGAGAGAACATTTAGCTGATTTATGGGGCTTTTAGCTATTATATACTTACCTATTCAATAAAAGTAAGTACTTACATCACATGACACATATGCTACCTTCACAATATAAGATCTTTCCTTCAAGGGATTCAGGCATCAAATTGTAATGAGATTTCTTGTAGCTAATACATCACTTAAGGGCAAACTGACATTTTGATCTATTTCTTTTTTTCCTTTTCATCAATGGAATTCAGGACACAGCATTCTTTGTAAGATCCTTAAAATTGTTAAGACTTTCAATTTCTTTTTAAATGTAAACCTCTTCAATAAGGAAACTAGGAGCAAGAATATTGGTTTTGCACTTAAGGGTGAATAAAAGGCCTTGGTTTTTAATTCAATATTACCAATTTCCAGAACCCAAACAGAGAACATGCTGCCTTAGCATCATGTGATGGGAAAACTTTGAGGGCAGATGTACCTTATGCTGATCTTATTTTGAAGTCTCAATCAGCACATTAGCAAACAATGAACAAATATTTACTTTACAAAGTATTTTGGTTATATAAAGAAGTCTAAGACATAATCTAATGAAGTAAATTCCTTGAAATCACTCTAATACAGGCATACTCAGCTTTGGCACTATAGGCAAAGTGCTCCAGGTAATTAATTGTTGTGGGTGGCCCTCCTGTGCATTGTAGATTGTTTAGCAGAATCCCGGCCTTGTACCCAGTAGAGTTCAGTAATGCTCCTCTCCAAATTATGACAATTAAAACATGTCTCCAGACCTTGCCAATATTCTCCTCAGAGACAAAATTACCCCCAGTTGAGAAGCACTCCTCTAATTAGACCGACCATCTATTGACTACAGTTCTATTGTGAATATACTTATAGTAAGATCTCACCGTGTTTTTGTATCTAAGGGTAGAAATTTACTCTACAGCAAAGCCATTTTATGACCCCGAGTGTACAGGTAGTGTTTTCCTACCCATTACTCTGCTATGGTGCTATGAATGTGAATAAATTAGTAAACGTGGTGATAAGCACTTTAAAGAAAGGATTTTTAGCAAACCGAATTTCTATATTGTGGTTTAGGAGGTTCAAAAATTAGAGCAGATGTGAATCAGAATTGTGGAGTAAGCAAAATTGGTTGCTGGCACTCATTCCACAACACTCTTTTTATCTATGTATCTATGTATCTATCTATCATCTATCTATCTATCTATCTATCTATCTATCTATCTATCTATCTATCATCTATCTATCATCAATCATCTATCTATCTATATCTATCTGAAGTGACCTAAAACCGAGTATGGATTACTTCATTTCAGATCTAGGCAATATTTATTACCCATTATCTTATCACAGTGCAAACTGATATTGTCTAAATTGAACTTACTGTTTCCTACCATATGCTGAATGTTTGTGTTCCTCCTAAATTCATAGGATATAGAGAGAAGATAGTCATCTTTACACCAGATACCAAATCTGCCAGGACCTTGATCTTAGACTTCTCTTTCTCCAGAATTGTGAGAAATAAATTTCTGCTTTTTATAAGCTATGTAGTCTATAGTATGCTGTTATAGCAGCCTGCATGGACTGAGATATATCCCACTGCAAAAATAATTCTGCTTCCCAATTTGCCAACTTCTATTTATGGAGCCACCATTCTCTAAAGATATTATCTGACCTGTCCATATCCTTCCCATATCCCAGAAGTTGCCAAGTTTTATTGGTTATTTCTTGTCAATGCCACTTCAATTGAACACAACCTCTCTACCTTTCTGTTCCCAAGAGCGACATTCTTGTAGTCACCTGACTGAATTGTTGCCACTTCCTAGAACTCTTACCCTCAATCTCTCTCTACCTTAGATGAGACCCTCTTACATGCTGCTCTCAGAATGCTGCTTCTGACCTGTGACTTTTAATACTATATGCCATTCACTTTAGGAAACTATATCATGTACCTCTCATAAAAACAAATACACATTTTCAACATGATATTCTGTATTTTTCCTCTGTTTACTTCATTTTCCCCACCTCAACAGAGTTTTTAAAATAGTTTTCTATTTTTCAATTACAGTTATATAATTACAATATTATATTAGTTTCAAGTGTACACCTCAGTGATTACATATTATATAACTTACTAAGTGATCCTCCAGATTAATCTTATATACATCTGACACCATACATCATTATTAGAATATAATTTACTATATTCCCTATGCTGTACTTTATATTCCATTACTATTCTGTTATTACCAATTTGTATTCCTTAATTCCTTTATCATTTTCACCTTCCCCTGACTCACCTCCCATCTGGCAACCACCAAAATCTTCTCTGTATCTATGAGTCTATTTATTCTGCTTGTTTATTTTGCTCTTTTAGATTCAATTATTGATAGATATGTTTTCATTGCCATTTTATTTTTCATATTTTTAATCTTTTCTTCTTCTTCCTCTTCTTCTTCCAAAAGACCCTTTAACATTTCATGCAATACTGGTTTGGTGGTGATGAGCTTCTTTAGCTTTCTCTTGTCTGGGAAGCTCTTTCTATGTTTTTAATTCTAAATGATAGTTTTGCTGGTTAGAATAATCTTGGTTGTAGGGCCTTGCTTTCATCACTTTTGAATATTTCTTGAATTCCTTTGAATCTCTTCTGTCCTGCACAGTTTCTGTTGAGAAATCATTTGAGCTACTGGTCTTATGGGAGCTCCCTTGTAGGTACTAATTGTTTTTTTCTTGCTGCTTTTTTTTTAATTTTTATTAAAAAAAATTATTCATTTTAGAGAGGAGAGAGAGAGGGAGAGAGAGAGAGACAGAGAGAGGAGAAAGAGACAGGGGGAGGAGCTGGAAGCATCAACTCCCATATGTGCCTTGACCAGGCAAGCCCAGGGTTTCGAACCGGCAACCTCAGCATTTCCAGGTCGACGCTTTATCCACTGCACCACCACAGGTCAGGCTTTTCTTGCTGCTTTTAAGATTCTCTCTTTGTCTTTAATGTTTTGCATTTTAATTATGATATATTTTGTTGTGAGCCTCTTTGGGTTCATCTTGTTTGAGACTCTATGCTTCCTAGACTTGTATGCCAATTTCCTTCACCAGGTTAAGAAAGTTTCTCCATCATTAATTTTTTAAATAGGTTTTCAATTTCTTGCTCTTTTTCTTCTCCTTCTGACACCCCAATGATGTGAACGTTGATATGCTTGAACTTGTCCCAGAGGCTTCTTACCTTATCTTCATTTTTTGTTTGTTTGTTTGTTTTTGTGGTGTACTGATTGGTATTTTTTGCTTACATATATTCCAAATTGCTGATTTGATTCTTGGCTTCATCTACTTTACTGTTGATTTCCTGTTAATTATTCTTTATTTCAGTTAGTGTATCTTCATTTCTGACTGGTTCCTTTTTCATGTCCTTTTTCATGCTGTTGAAGTTCTAAGTTCATCTGTTCTTCCCCTAAGTTCATTGAGCTTAAATTTACTTTCTCTAAATTTATTACAAACAGTAGTTTGAACTCTGCATCTGGTAGATTTCTTGTCTCCATTTTATTTAGTTCTTTTTCTGGAGTTCTGTTCTGTTCTTTCACTTGGGACAAGTTTTTTTGTTTCCACATTTGGGCAGCTTCTCAGTATTTGTTTCTTTATATTAGGTAGAGCTATGACATTTTCCAGGTTTGGTAGTGTAGCCTAATGTAGCAGATGTCCTGGAGGTTCCATGGCATAGCCTCCCCGTTCACCCAAGCTGGGCATTCCAGACACCCCTCTATCCCCATGTGAGCTGTGTACACTCTCCTGTTGTAGTTGAGCCTTGATTGCTGTTGGTGTGTTAATTGGAAAGATTTATCCCAAGGCCCATCAGCTTCAAGGACTTGCTGCAATCATCATGGAGGATCAGCAGTGCGGGGGCCCACCCCTTGGAGCAGGGCTTATTTCAGCAGGGCTCTGGTGCCTCCTGAGTCCACCCCTTGAGTGTATTACTTTGTCACTTGTGAAATTGGTTTTATGGTGCTTTGAGGCCAAGCTATGAACCAAGGATGTCTGCTACTAGTGCGTGGTCCTGGAGTCATTTAGCAAAGAGGTATGGAGCACATGAAGGCCAGATACTGCTTGTTTGAGAGATTTTAGGAGAGTGAAGCAATAGCCAGGATAGGCCATTTGTATGGAAAAGCCACTGGGAGCTGCTTGAGTGGGCCTGCAAGTTGATAGGGCAGGGACTCAGTGAATCACTAGAGTGGGGCAAACAGTGTGAGCCAGGTTGATGGAGACTCAGATATGGTGCTCCGCTGCCAGCTCTGTGTGGGAAGGGCTCGGAAAAAGAACAGTAGCCTCTGCTAGAACTTCTGTCTGGGAGAAAGCTGTCCCTCCAGCTCTCGCTTTAATGCCAGACACTTTAGTCTCTTGCTGTATGCCCCTGGTGCCTTTAGAGCTGCTGCCATAGTGCTGGACCTCAGAGGGAGTACTGTAAGTCTGTGCATGGGCTCTTTAAGAGGAGCTGCCTGGGACTCCAGAAGCCCTCCATCTCACTTAGCCACAATCTGTGGGATTTTACAGCCAGAAGTTATGGGGCTTTTCTTCCCAGCACTGGGTCCTGGGCTGGAGGGCCCGGTGTGGGGCTCGGACCCATCTCTTTTCAGCAGGACACTCTGCAGCTGTGATATCCCTCCCAATCTTTATCTACCACGTGGGACCAGCCCGTTTCAGGTCTCCACCCCCTTACCAGTCTCAATGTGGCCTCTTCTTTATTTATATCCTTAGTTGTAGGACTTTAGTTCAGCTAGATTTCAGGTATTCTGAGTGATGGTTGCTCCAAAGTTTAGTTATATTTTTGACATGGTTGTGGGAGGATATGAGTACCATATTTATATTCACCGCAATCTTGACCAGAAGCCGTTTATTTATGTATTTATGTACGTATGTATTTATTTTCCATTTCAGATTTGACCCTTTGAATTCTTGTTCACATTCTGATTATTTTAATTTTTACTTTATGGTTCTTGATCTGCAGCTTTCCTCCTTGCTGCAAACCCAACTTTATATGTAGTTATAATGACTGTAATTACTACTTGTTAAAAAACCTATTCCCTGCCAGGTACAGGGCTGTTTCGTTTTAATTAATTAAATACTTTATTTATTTATTTATTTGTTTGTTTTTGAGAGAGTCGGAGGTGGGGGGAGGGACAGGAATATCAAGCTGCTCCTGGATGTGCCCTGACTGAGGGATTGAACTGGCAACCTCTGTGCTTAGGAATGATGCTATCTGCCCAGGGCTAGGGCTAAGTGTTTTGTGCACAGTACTTTAAGGACTCTTAGCTCCACTTTAAAGCTCTCAGAAGTTAAGAAATGTGCCCAAGTTTAGGCAGCCACGATGTGGCAGGGTCAGTATTTGGATCTCATTACATCTAACTGCAGTCCCTGATCTTCACAGTAAGTCCAGTGTGTTACATCATCACTCATAGGTATATACATTTGGTATTGAGTGCAAGATGAGTGAACACCATAGAAAAATAAGAGGTGTTGTTTTTCTTTTTGGATGGATATTTTCTTTCAAAAAGGATCTCTAGAAATTAATTCTTCTTAAGTATGAGTTTGATAATCTATGCATTGTTCAATTGTGTAGAGAAACAGAGGTTGCAACAGAGTACAAGCTGCATACTTGAAGCTTAGAGAGTTAAGAACTTAAAGCTGATGCACTACAGTAGTTGGCTGAGGGCACCTGAGATACCCATCACTAGTCAATAAGGTCAAAAATGTACTCAAGAAAAGAACAAATAAGGAAGAGAAGGTAGATTAGACCCTGACTTTAAGAGTGACTAGAAGAGGGACTTTTTTTTTTCAGCAAGTAACAATTAATGATAAAATGAGAACTCCACTTATAAAGAATTGATTTGGTTATTTTCTTAAGTAGAATTGCATAAATTTTATATGGAAAACTATTGTTACTTTGGTTCACTGAAACTAAGACATTTCTATTTAGTATTCTTACAAACAAATTCATTTAAGGTATTACAACATTGTAATATAAGGGAATATAAATGTTAGAAAGGCACTTGTTAAATGTACAAGGTAGGATTTTTTTTGATTGATTCTTCTAGATTATGTTACATAAAAGCCTCTTACATGATTAGTCTCAAAATAGAATAGAGCTTGCTTATTGGCTGATTAATAATATTATATTGAGCAGTGTGAGTAAAACAAAAATGATTATTACACAATTTCTGGTGCCAAAGAACTTACAATTTAGTAATGTAATTTAAAAAATTGACAAATAGGTACATCATAATGCAGAATTTAATATATGTTGTATATAAATGTCCTAAAAGGAATTTTAAAGAAAAGGATAATTCAGACTTCAAAATCAGAGAAGATTTTTGGTAAAGGAAGCATTTGTGATGGGTTTTAAAAGAGTAGGTTGGAAGATGTATAAAGCAGATGGAAGAAAAGAAGATATTTTAGGTAGGGGAAACACAGTAAGACTTTAGTATCATATCAGCATATGACAGTAGGAATTGGGTCTTGTTTAGTCAGTGGCCATAGGCAGTGTAGAAATCTTTAAAAACTCTTCCTGAGCATTACCTGCACTGTACCTGGATAGAACCTGGGCCTGCCCTTAACGACCTAGGAAAAGCTATTTGAAGGCAGATCATGGGGAGCTTTGAATCTGACCTGGAGACTAAGAAGTTTGCAATTTTTTGACAGGGACCCATGTAATGATATGACTAGAAATATATTTTATACATTTGAATTTTAAGTGTCGATGAACATAGGAACCTAGTTAGGGAGAATAATTAGGAGATTATTACAGTAGTCCAGGAAAAAGATAATGGAAAACAGACTTATAAATGAGAATACAGTCGGAAAGATCATAAAATCTGGCATTTGATTTGTTGACATAGATGTATTTATTGGCAATAGTTTTGTCCCTTGTAATCTCACAAGCTAAATTCATTTGCTCTTCAAAACATGGACACATCTGATTAAATAGTTGTCTTTACCACTATCTGCAAACACAGTTCTACTGAAAAAGACTGATGAAAACTGTGATAGATGTATTTCAAGAGGAGTATGGCTGGGTTTGATTTTTGGCTTGAGAAGAAACTGAAAGGTTAAAATAAAGATTTTTTGGCAATTAAAAAAAAAGCTTTGGAGATAATAAATAGATGGTTTTTTGTTGGTGTTTTATTTATTTTTAAGTCAAAACAAAATTTAAAAACCAGGATTAGACTAGTTACATTCCAGAAATTTATTTGGGCCTGATCAGGCAGTGGTGCATTAGACTGAGATGCAGAGGACCCAGGTTCAAAACCTGAAGTTGCTGGCTTGAGCACGGGCTCATCTGGCTTGAGTGTTGGGTTGCTGGCCTGAGCATAGTATCATAGGATGACCTCAGGGTGGCGGGCTTGAGCCCAAAAGTCACTGGCTTGGGGCCCAAGGTTGCTGCTTGAGCCCAGGATTGCTGGCTTGAGCAAGGGGTCACTTGCTCTGCAGTAGCCCCCTCCCATCAAGACACATATGAGAAAGCAATCAATGAACAAGTAAGGTGCCACAAAGAAGAATGGATGCTTCTTATCTCTCTTCCTTCCTGTATGTCTGTCTTCTCTCTGACTTCTAACTCTCTGTCAAAAAAAAAATTGGTCCCTGGCTGGCTGGTTCAGTGGTAGAGTGTCAGTGGTAGAGTGTCAGTGGTAGAGTGTCCCGCATGTGGAAGTCCCGGGTTAGATTCCGAGCCAAGAGAAGTGCCCATCTCCTGCTTCTCCACCCTTCCTCCTCTCCTCTCTCTCTGTCTCTCTCTTCCCCTCCTGCAACCAAGGCTCCATTGGAACAATGTTGTTCTGGGTGCTGAGGATGGCTCCATGGCCTCCACCTCAGGCACTAGAATGGCTCTGGTTACAACAGAGCAATTCCCCAGATGAGCAGAGCATCACACTATGGTGGGCTTGCTGGGTGGATCCCAGTCAGGCATATGCAGGAGTCTGTCTCTCTGCCTCCCTACTTCTCAGTTCAGAAAAAAAAAATTGATTTAGTAAAATTGATATAATTTTTTTCTACCTCTCCATCTTTATTTAAATAAGATTTAATGCAAACAATAAAGAGCTATAACTTTTTTTAAAAAATTAAAACTTAAATATTTTCAAGGGACAATTAGGATAAGGAATTTACCTTGGCAAGTCACATACTGTATATTAATATCAAGAAATATTTACTCATTTCTTCTAGCCGTAAAAAATAAATAAAAATTTGCACTGTTAATGTCAACATTGAAAAAAATGTAAAGGCTAGCAGTCATAATGCCAATGCAAATACTGTGTCTATACAGTACAAGCAGTCTAGATGCCAGCCAGTTTGGCAAAATCTTTCTTTCAGTAGCGTTTGCCGGTCCTCAGTGAAGTAAGGGAATGTGAGCATTCTCACAGGGCCCTTTGCTTCATTGGGTTGGGTCTTCTCTACCATAAGTTCATATTTGCTGTATTGACCTAATAAGTTAGAGTTATTTCTAAAATTGGTAAACCTGAAATAGCTAAATATAGGCTTTATTTTTAAAGCTTAAAAAGTAGATTGGCTATAAAAAAGCAGAAAATCTTACCTTTTGTGACAGAATGAATGGACCTGGAGAGCATCATGCTACGTGAAATAAGCCAGGCAGAGAAAGACAAATACCATGTGATTTCACTTATAATGTAAAATCTAATGAACAAAATAAATTAATAAACAAAATAGAAACAGACTCAGATTCAGAGAACAGGCTGACAGATATCAGAGAGGAGGAGGGTTGAGAGGTTGGGTGAAAAAGTTAAAAGGATTAGGAAAAAATCTCATAGATGCTGAAAACAGTATGGTAATCTACAGAGGGAAAAAGGTGTGGGGTAAGTAGCAGAGAGTAAAGGGGAGATAAATGGTGATGGAAGGAGACTTGACTTGGGGTGGTGAATGCACAATACAATATATAGATGATGTGTTATAGAATTATACGCCTGAAATCTATATAATGATATTAACCAATAACCGAATAAATTTAATAAAAAAGAAGTAGAAGTTATATTTTAAAAGGCTATAAAATCACTCAGTTATCATTTGCCAAGGTCAAAAACTTAAGAAAGGTTAATAATATCCAAAATGAGTCTCTTGTGAATACCACAGATGATACTATAAAATCAGTTTGTGTTTGAAAAATCCATTTGTACATAGTAAAATAAAATTTGTAAATAGCAAATAGAACTCAGAATGCATTTTGCAATTGAAAACTTAAACTTAGATTCCAAATTAACTAAATTAGAAATTAATCTGTCAATAATATTACTACATAATACCAGGGCTAGTATTTAGCTATATGAACTGATACAGCTATACTACTAGCTAAGATAATGAAATATTTTAATTTACTTGCTAAATATTTACTGCTTTAACATTCTGCCTCACAGCCACTTCCTCTGAAAACTGTCAGAACTCCACAATCCTTAGACTAAACAGTTGAAGCCTGGACCAGCAAAGGGCCTCATGGTCCCTCTTCTGATGGGCACGTACTATAATTGATTGGTGCCTATGCTGTATTTATTGATTGTGAAATAATTTTTCTACCACTCGGGCATGCACACTCTTCCTATAGTACTATTATGTGATACTGTGATTTCTTCTTCTTCTTTTTTTTTCTTCAGAGACAGAGAGAGAGTCAGAGAGAGGGATAGATAGGGACAGACAGACAGGAACAGAGAGAAATGAGAAGCATCAATCATTAGTTTTTCATTGCAACACCTTAGTTGTTCATTGATTGTTTTCTCATATGTGCTTTGACCAGGAGGCTACATCAGACCGAGTAACCCCCTGCTCAAGCCAGTGACCTTGGGTCCAAGCTGGTGAGCTTCGCTCAAACCAGATTAGCCTATGCTCAAGCTGGCGACCTCAGAGTCTCGAACCTGGGTCCTCCACATCCCAGTTCGACGCTCTATTAACTGTGCCACTGCCTGGTCAGGCATGATACTGTGATTTCTGAAACACAAGCTTTCACAACCAGACAGTGAAAGTCTAGGACTGTACAGAAATTGTGTTTCTATTCCAGACCCTAAGCCTTATGCAGAAACTTGTCTAACTGCCATGTTGTGCAGTCAAGTCCACAAAAGCCCACTAAAGCCCTTCATCATGTCGCTCTCACCCAACAAGACGTCTCTTTGCATAATATCTGTGGGTGAGATGGGGTAGCCTCCCTCCCCAGCTTTCCTCCTGTTAAGTAGTACTCACTGCTGGGAAAAATTTAATCACCTAAGTTACAGCGAATTATTAAGAGCAATTTAAAGATGGAAAAATATATTTTTTAGAGACCTTTTTTCTAAAAAGCATTTTGGTATGATTAAGTAGTTTGATGAGTTATTTCACCTATAAAAATGCTTTTTAAATGTTTAATCCTAAAGAACTGGGGGGAGGGTAATCATTCAGAAGAAAATGGGTACAAAGATTGTTTTCTTCTTTTAGCTACAGTATCCCTACATTGTAAAAACTTTTTTTGAGTTCTACCAAATTCTAAAATTCTCAGTAATACATGAAGGAGCCTATTCTAGCATTATTGTTGAATAAACATATGATGGGTGATCTTAAAGTCATGAAATTGTTTTTGCTTCACTTCTGATAGATACAAATTAGGAAATATTGTCCCTGATCTCATTTAATTTCCAAGAATATTTGTAGGAAGAATTAGGTCATATTACTAACTGTTTGGAGATTGTAAACTATTCATTTGCTCTTTTGCTCCCTTGAAAATTATAAAAATAATTTGTATTTTACTATATTATTTCATTATATATGAAATAAGTATATATATAAGTATATATATATAAGTATATATATATATACTTACCAGCAATTTTTTCTTTGGAATTTCACCATCGTAGGAGGTGTTATGGAATTAATATATCTTATATACTAAATAGCAGTTGTCTCAAAAACGGATTGTGCCTGACCTGTGGTGGCGCAGTGGATAAAGTGTCAACCTGGAAATGCTGAGGTCGCCGGTTTGAAACCCTGCGCTTGCCTGGTCAAGGCACATATGGGAGTTGATGCTTCCAGCTCCTCCCCCCTGTCTCTCTCTCTCCTCTCTCTCTCCCTCTCTCTCTCCTCTCTAAAATGAATAAATAAAATTTAAAAAAAAAAAAAAAAAAGTAAAACGGATTGTGCTTCACATTTTTCATTTTATTTAAAGCTTTCACTTGTTTTACATGGTTCCATGTAGATTCTGAGACTCTGGCACAAAATTAATTAACATGATTCAGATAACAATTTTCAAAAAGAGAAACAAATGAATACCACTATCAACACCCAAAACTATGGTTGGATAGGATTTCCTCTGAAATACTATGGAATTTTTGTTTTCTTGGCCCTAAAAGATGATTTCTTTTTTAAATTCAAAAAGAAAGCCAGAATCCCAACTAAGCAGGGAGGATACTAGATACAATATTTATCTTTTTCTTTTCTTTCCTTTTACGTTCAAGTAATTACTGTGCTTTATGCCCTTGCCAGCTGGACCAGAATGAAGCTTCTCACACAGAGTCAGTTGAAACTAATCCATCTTTCCTATTGGAAATGGTTATGTACTGCCCCAATCACTCGTCTTTCAGAAGGCAAACACATTTGGAAAAAAACTCTTTCAAAAGACCACCATCAGTTAGGAAGAATTGGTGCTTTTCAAAGACACTGCCATTTATAGCAGTCATCTAAAGAGTGGGGCCAATTTCCATTCCCTGTTGTCAACAATCTATAACATGAAAGAGAGAGAAGATTATTCCTTTGCTTACACATTTGTGAACAAAATCAGCAGAGAGCAAATATATGGCAAAGCAGAACTTCTCAGCACATCAAATTCCTGACAAACAATATGTTGGCTATCTTCTCTTGGAAACAAAAACAATTTAGAATTAATCAGTATCAACAAAATTGTCTTCTTCCCTGAGAGTTCTTTTTATGTTTTTCTTTTTTTGTTTTTCTTTTTTTACAAGTGAGAAGAAGGGAGATAGAGAGACACAGACTCCTATATGTGCCCCGGTACTGGAATCCACCTGGCAGCCCCTATCTGGAGGCTGATGCTATGCCTATGGGGAGCCATACTCACAAGCTACGTTTAGTGCCAGAGGGGGAGGCTCCATGGAGCCATTCTCAGTGCCTGGGGCTGATGTGCTTGAACCAATCGAGCCATGGCTGTGGAAGGGGAAGAGAGAGAAAGAGAGAGAGAGAGAGAGAGAGAGAGAGAGAGAGAGAGAAAGGAGGTATAGAGAAGTAGATGGTCACTTCTCCTGTGTGCCCTGACGGGGAATGGAGCCTAGGACATTTACACACCAAGCTGATGCTCTACCACTGAGTCAACCAGCCAGGGCCATTTCCTGGGAATTCTTTAGATTTCTTTTTTCATCTCCAAGATTTGGAAGACTACCTGAAGTTAGAATAACATTCATCCAAAATATGAACTGGAGGTTCATAGAAGTGGAGAAAAAAAGTCATGGAATCACTAATGAGAAGCAGAAGTTAACCATTTCACCTGAAGTCTTATTTTCTATATCTGCTAAATGAGAACAAGACTAGACCTTATCATCTTCCACATAAAGCTATTTATAGGATTTGGAAAAAAAAAAAGTAGCTGCCTGCCTTTCAGAGGGCTACACATATTCGTGGGAAGTTGTTAGCAGTATTAACAGGTCCTTGAACACAGGATAAAAACATTGCATCTCCCTAGAGTATTGGTTTTATTGTAAGATTTTGTACAATAGTTGAAATTTTTTGAATTTGGCTTTTTTTTTTTTCAGAGACACAGAGAGAGAGTCAGAGAGAGGGATAGATAGGGACAGACAGATAGGAACTAAGAGAGATGAGAAGCATCAATCATTAGTTTTTCATTGCAACACCTTAGTTGTTCATTGATTGTTTTCTCATATGTGCTTTGACCGTGGGGCTACAGCAGACCGAGTAACCCCTTGCTGGAGCCAGCGACCTTGGGTCCAAGCTGGTGAGCTTTGCTCAAACCAGATGAGCCCATGCTCAAGCTGGCGACCTCAGAGTCTCAAACCTGGGTCCTCCACATCCCAGTTCAATGCTCTATCCACTGCTCCACCGCCTGGTCAGGCAAATTTGGCTTTATTTATTGAAAGAAACACTGCTGTGTTATGGTTTTTACATGAACTTTTAAGATAAAATTAAGAGTACTTATTATCTTACTTTGGGGGAACCACTTTGGCCTATCCTCCCTGCTGTCCAGTGTTAACCATTCATTCTTTTCTGCCACTTGTTAGTCACCACTGGAAGTTTGCTAACTTTTTTTTTTTTAAAAAAAGCATTTTTAAAATTTAATAAACAATTCATCCAATACATGCTCTTAGTCATGGTCTCACCAGTAATTTTATCAAAGAAAGCAATATTCTAAAAATGATTTATATTTAGCTTTTACTCTCTTACACACAACTGCCACTTTGTTATTCTGTTTGGAATGTTGATGTTATCATTATATTACATCTCTAGGTATGTATTTTTTTTATTTGGCCCATCACTCAGTAAAAGAGTAGATCTGAAAACCTGTACTTAGTAATCCCCCCCCTAAATGAACGGACTGATAAAAAGATGCTGGCCACAGGGAACCCACTTTTCCATAGGGAAAGGTAGCTGTATCTCCCCTCCTGGCTATCACACATCTGAGCCTGCATCTCAGCCTAAATGCAGCCTCACTCTTCTAATAGATAGAGAATACTTTTAATTAAGCATCATGAAGATTTCAACCAAATGAGCAGAAATTCTGTGGACTGTGTTTTTTGTTGGGAAGGTAGTGATATTTGCATTGGAGCTTCCAATATGAAACAAACTCTAGTGTTACTGACCATGTGGGAGACGAGAATAACTCTTGGCAGTGAAAATTGAGCAGCCTTACTGTATTTTATTTTTTATTTTATTTTATTTTATTTTATTTTTTTGTATTTTTCTGAAGCTGGAAACAGGGAGAGACAGTCAGACAGACTCCCGCATGCGCCCTACCGGGATCCACCCGGCACGCCCACCAGGGGGCGACGCTCTGCCCACCAGGGGGCGATGCTCTGCCCCTCTGGGGCGTCGCTCTGTAGCCACCAGAGCCATTCTAGCGCCTGGGACAGAGGCCAAGAAGCCATCCCCAGAGCCCGGGCCATCTTTGCTCCAATGGAGCCTCGCTGCGGGAGAGGAAGAGAGAGACAGAGAGGAAGGAGAGGGGGAGGGGTGGAGAAGCAGATGGGCGCTTCTCCTGTGTGCCCTGGCCAGGAATCGAACCCGGGACCCCTGCACGCCAGGCCGATGCTCTACCACTGAGCCAACCGGCCAGGGCCCCTTACTGTATTTTAATCGAAGCTCAGAATTAAAATTGTGACCTCCCCTAGTCAGTGTAGAAAACTTTGCTGAGTGCATTCTATAAAGTTATTTCACTTTGGTTTTGTCTTATTTTTCTCTACTCTAATTTTTTCTTTACCCTGATTTATTCACTATTTTTTTTTGTATTTTACCTTATAGTGTGTGTGTGTGTATGTGTATCTGTTGGTAGCATATTTGAATAATACAAGTAAATTTTTTTTTTGTACTATTAGCATGTATAGACTATAATATGGTCAGAGGAGATGAAGAACAATATTGTGAAATTCTTCTAGCAAGGTTCTCTACATCATGACTTTATTCAAAATATTACAAAGTTCTTGTGGTTTTAGCCTTTTGGTCTCTGTGTCTACATCGCATATTTGTACCTGAGGAGAAGTTAACCTTTTAGAAATCTCGAAGCAGTATTTTTATCTCTTTGCTAAATAGTACTATAAAACAGGAACTGTACAAGGTATGTTTGCAAGATTCGTTTGTATAATTCTTGTGTAACTCTTGATAATCTTTGATACCTGGGTGTTTCTTAGTCAGGTTAGCTCCTCACTTCCTGATGCCCCCACCCCTCAGCCCATCCTAACTGTGGCCTGGCCCTCCCCATCTCCAGCCCATCCATTGAAGTCTCCTTTAGCCCTGGCAAATGGTCATGGTACCAGTGACTTGGGAAAGGAAGCGGCCCTGTTGGGGGAGGGAGAGGTGAGGGAGGGTAGATGAAAATAAAGTGAAGGAATTTGGATAAATTTGTCTTTTTGTTGTTTAATGCATATTTTTGTAATAATTACTAAATATAAATTTTTTAATCATTCCTTTTTGTTACCAAGGAGCACAGGACGGGGTTGGTGTGGGGGTTCCCAGCTGCAGGTGGTGAAGTCATCAGTGGCTTCTGGAAGCCCTTGAAGAGCATTTGCTTTTCTCCTCGGACCTTGCCAGCTGCCTGGTGGAGAGGTTGGTGCTGAGGAACGTCGACTCCAATGCAAAGGCTGGATCGACAGTACTGCCATCACGGTGCAGGTGCCACCTCTTCAGCCAGGTGAGGGGAGGAGCTCATTCTCACACAGGAGCAGGGTGGCCAGGCTAGGGCCCTCAAAGAGTGCTCTCCATTTTAGAGATGTGAAAACCGTGACTTGTATTCACTTCCAGGTCTCGTAGCTACAGTCAAAACTCTCTCCTGCCTCTATGGTCACCAGGTAAGCAAAGAAATGCCATTTGAAGCTTATTAACAGTAGTAGTCACTTCTTCTTGAGTATGTAGTACATGTCAGCTGCAGGGATAGTTCTGGCCTCGCTTCATTCACTGTTTTACTTAATCTACACCAGGGGTCCCCAAACTTTTTACACAGGGGGCCAGTTCACTGTCCCTCAGACCGTTGGAGGGCCGGACTATAAAAAAAACTATGAACAAATCCCTATGCACACTACACATATCTTATTTTAAAGTAAAAAAACAAAACGGGAACAAATACAATATTTAAAATGAAGAACAAGTAAATTTAAATCAACAAACTGACCAGTATTTCAATGGGAACTATGGGCCTGCTTTTGGCTAATGAGATGGTCAATGTGCTCCTCTCACTGACCACCAATGAAAGAGGTGCCCCTTCCGGAAGTGCAGCGGGGGCCGGATAAATGGCCTCAGGGGGCCGCATGTGGCCCGCGGGCCGTAGTTTGGGGACCCCTGATCTACACAGTAGACTTTAAGATAGTGCTTAATCATTTGATAGCTGACGATTCTCTAGTAGAAAGAGGTTCTGTGACTTGCATAAGACCACGTAACTACCAAGAGTGAGAACCAACATCAGGATCAGGTCTGCCTGTTCTCACGTCAATTATAATATTCTTTAGTTACTGCAACTAGCTCTTCATTGTTCAGCAGTTATGGGCCGAGTATCACTCTAATCGTTTATTTTCTACGTTATTTTCCTGGTTGCAAGTGAGTTTCCTTATATCACCTCCATTTAAGAAGAAGTAATACAAAATGAGAGAGAAGGAGGAATAGACTGAGAACATAACTGAATTTAAATGAAGAAACGCGGCCAGGAACCAACTGACTGGGATTCCGGCTTGTTTGTTGGTGACACACCTTTGTGAAGTGACCATATGTTTCATCCCCACTATCTGCTCCCAGACCTTCTGCCTGGGCTGCTCCTCACTGTGGCTTTCTTCAGTCTAGAGACATCATGACTGAACAGCTGTAATCATGTTATTAAAAGCAGAACATATAGTTTAAAAAACAAAATCCCAGACATATGTGTCTCCTGTCATTGCCAGCCCGTCCAGCTCAATATGGTGCTGAGAGGAATGATATAGTGGTTAGGAAAAAAAATGTTGCTTCCTGCCACTGCTTACCCTTTGTTTGCTCAGTATAAGGAAACTTTATGTTGGCAGGAGATTCAACTTCAAAGGTTGGTTCCCAATGGATTGGTTATTTCTGATATCAGTTTGAATTCTGTTTTTTGGTTTTAGTATAGTATCCTTCATCCTTCCCCACTCTTTGCCAGCAATAGCCAATTAACCTAACACATCTTGATTTAGCCCATCAGGCAAAGCCAGTGACCCAAGCAGGAGAATCTCAGACATGTGAATTTCATTAAATTTTGAAGAGCCCACATTGAATCAGAAATAAAGGGCTGAGGTTAGAATATTTTCACAGCTTCACCACATTCAGATGTTTACTGTGGCCAGACTGGAATGAAAGAGGTTTTGTTTTTCCTTTATTAAATTTTCCTATGACAGAGAAGTTCCAGTGAGTAGAAAAAGGTATTGAACTTTAATGGTACAATTTCTTCTTGTATTGTTTTGCAACTGTTATACATATGTGTGTATTTTTTCATAAGTAAGTTTGAAGACCAGACGAAGGTAGGGACTGTTTATTTATTATCAGTCGTGGTATTTTAAGAGGGCTTAATATACTCCTTTTTTAATTGGGGTATAATTGACACGTAACATTATACAGTGTGTCCGTAAAGTCATGGTGCACTTTTGACCGGTCCCAGGAAAGCAACAAAAGACTATAGAAATGTGAAATCTGCACCAAATAAAAAGAAAACTTTCCTAGTTTCTGTAGGATGATGTGGCAGCATGTGTGCATGCGCAGATGATGACGTAACATCATGTATACAGCGGAGCAGCCCACGGCCATGCCAGTTGAGATGTGGACAGTAGAGAAAAGTTCAGTGTGTTCTGGGCTCCCTAAATTTGAATCTGTGACCAAAGTGCAACGTGAATATCTGTGCGTTTATAACGAAGTGCCACCACATAGGAATGACATTACTCGGTGGGATAAGCAGTTGAAGGAAACCGGCAGTTTGGTGGAGAAACCCCGTTCTGGTAAGCCATCAGTCAGTGAAAGTCTGTAGAGGCTATACGGGATAGCTACCTAAGGAGCCCTAAAAAATCTGTGCATGAGCCCACATTGAACTGCACTGAATAGCTATGAAACTGGGAGAGTTTTTCTTTTATTTAGTGCAGATTTCACATTTCTATCATCTTTTGTTGCTTTCCTGTGACCGGTCAAAAGTGCACCATGACTTTACAGACACACTGTCTTAGTTTCAGGAGTATAGCATAAGGATTCTATATTTGTATATACTGCAAAATGTATAATTACTACTACAATAAGCCTACTTAATGTCATCATGCAAAGTTATAAATTATATTCTTGTGATGAGAACTTTTAAGATCTACTCCCTTAGCAACTTTCATATATCTAGTATTATTACAGTATTAGTAACTGTAGTAAGCTTGCCGTACATTATATCCCTGTGATTTTATGGCTGGAAGTTTGTACATTTAATTCCCTATGCCCATCCCCATCTACCTCTAGCAATCATTAGTCTCTTTTCTGTATTTATATGCTCAGTGTCTGTTCTTTTTAGATTCTACACATATATGGTACCATAAAGTATTTGTATTTTTCTGTATTATTTATTTCATGTAGCCCAATGCCCTCAAAGTCCACCCATGTTGTTGTAAATGGCAAAATGTCTTCTTCTTTTATGGTTGAATGATACTGCACTTTGTGTATATACAGCCGCATTTTTCTCACCCATTTATCCCCTTCTGGACACTTGCAGTTGCTTCCATATTTTGGCTATTGTACATAATGATGCAGTGAACATGGAGGTGCATATATTCTCTCAAGTTAGTGTTTTAATTTTTTATAAACTCTAGGAAGTGGTATAACTCAATAATATGGTAATTCTATTTTTAGTATTTGAGGAGCCTCCACACTGTTTTCCATAGTGGCTGCACCAACTTAAATTCTGACCAACAGTGCACAAGTGTGCCCTTTTCTCCACATCCTCACAACACTGTTGTTTCTTTTTCTTTGATAATAACCATTTCAACAGGCATAAAGTGATATCTCATTGCCTTTTTGTCTTGCCTATCTCGGATAATTAGTGATGTTGAGCACTTTTCCATGTACTTGTTGGCCATATATATATTTTCTTTGGAAAAATATCTATCTAGATTCTTTGCCTATTTAAAAATTGGACTGTTTGTTTATTTGTTTGCTTTTTTTTACTTTTGAGTTGTATGAACTTTTTATTATTTTGGATATTAACCTTTCTCAGATATGTGATTTGCAAACATTGTCTCCCATTCCATAGATAAGCTTATGTTTTTGGTTTCCTTTGCATGCAGAGCTTCTTAGTTTGAAATAGTTTCACTTGTCAGTTTTTGCTTTTGTTCCTTTTGGTTTGGGTTTCAAATTCAAAATATCCTTGCCAAGACCAGTGTCAAGGGGCTTACCACCTATGTTTTCTTCTAGGAGTTTTATGGTATCAGGAGTTACATTCAAGTCTTTAATCCATTTTGAGTTAATTTTTGTATATAGTGTGAGATAGTGGTCAGTTTTCTTCTTTTGTATGTGTCTGTTCGGTTTCCAGTGTCATTTATTGAAGAAACTATCTGTTGTATATTTTTGGCTCTTTTGTCATAAGTTAATTGATTACATATATGTGTGTTTATTTCTAAATATACTCTTGATAGCTAAAATTTGTTTAACATTCAACTTACACTATTTTAATTTCTAACTTCATAAGTATTAATAAGTACTCTTACAACAGATTGTAACTGTGTTTCTTATGAAATGCTATACCTGATTTGTAAATAAGTAGGTACAGGGTATGTCTGGGCGTCTGAAATTTATATCTGCAGACCATTTTGCTTTCCTAATTTTATCGGATAGTCAACCATAGCACAATTCTAGAATCAGAAGCCAGATTGTGCTTTTTATGGAATGTGCAGAAAGCCTTGCAAGCTAAAAAACAAAAGGTTGAGATAATACTCAGCAATTAGACATTACTGTGCATGTGTCCTGAAGTGTGCATAGCTTTCCTCCTCTTAGAGTCCACCAGGGTACCTGGCTGGTTTGACTGGCTGGTTTGATCTGGCTATCTCATTTCCTTCTTTAGAATTGATCTTGTCACCGTCTGTACTCCCTAGCCTGTGCTCTGATGGCAACAACAGTTTGGAATTCTTAAGCAGCATTAGTTGGTTACACATTCTGCATCTTGGGGTTTTCCCCAGCATCTTGCTCACTATACCTGTTTGTTTTGCCTACCTGGGTCTGAAAGAAGTCTCTGATGAATTGGCTCCATTCTAGAGTTTATTTTCAAATGATGAAACAGAACTTTGTGGAAAATAGAGATTTATTTTGCCTTTCTTTTCTTATATGCTCTTTTGTAAATTTTGTCTGTAGAGTCAGCACAAGAAAAGAGGGACGTTGATCTGTAATATTTAACCCCCCCAAAATTTTGAAACACATTATTGTTTCCTCAGTGTTGATTGTATACAGGAATTTGAAATTCTGCATCATCCCAAAAGTGTGTAGGCTGCAGACTCAGTAGACTTTGTCAGTAGCTTAAATTTTAGCAAGAAGTCATTTTTCTGAAACTATTCCAAGTCTGCATTTTTGGAAATTCATGTTTCTAAGGCAAAAGTGATAAATAGGTATGATTTATGAGTTGGCTATTAGTATTTAGAGATTCAGTTTGGCTGAAACAGGTTACACATAACTATTAAAGATGTATACTTAAATTATGCCAGATTACAAATGAAAGAGTCTTTCCCAATGGCAAAGATGAATTTACCAGAGAGTAACTTGAACTTTTCCTGGGCACGCTCAAGAATAACTTTCTCTGCCAGGAAGTGGGAGTGAAAGAGGAGATGGAGAAGACAGGACAAAATTAATGACCCCTGGAACTCCCAGATGTGTATGACCCAGGGTTTTCTCTAATATTTGGAGAAGGATGAATACAGGTAGATGAAAATAGCTAACATACGTGTCTGTTCTATCTGGGGTGTTAATCCTCCATGAATCCCCAAAGATGCTGGTATTACACCATGTGCCACTGGGGCTACTGTCCAAACTTCAGTGAAGACCTAAGACCTCGTGATAGGTGTTTCTTGTCAAAAACAAGGTAGCCATTTCCAACTGGCCTCTGTCCTCAGACACAATGAAGGACAAAAGTGAAATCTCTTTATTTTTGATCATGTCGATGTGTTCAAAGGTTTTTCTTGCCATTTCCAGTTATGGTTAACTTGCATTTATTTTTTCAGCTCCTTAGTACATGTCTTGGTCATTAGGTCTCCTCCCATGTATAAATCTGGCACATCAGACCACAATTTGCACTGTCAGCTCCTATGAGTGAAATCTATTGCACTTGCCGAGCTGCCCCGCTTTTGCCTTTGTAGCAACTTTTAGACCACAATAACCATCATCAGTTTCAAGCCGGCAGATCCATTACATTTCCTCTGTTTCTACAGCCCCACATTAAGCTAATATTATCTATTTCCCAAGTGAAAAGAGTCCTTCCAGTTCTATCAATTATTAATTCCTTGCTTGCAGCTAATGTTTTCTTTGAATTATTTAATGCATCTTCATTTATCAATAAACATAAAATGTTAAACAAAGAATACTGATGAAGGGCATTATTTAAGCTATAACATTTTATGAGATTATTTCAAGCGCCTTTTCTGATTTATTAACACAATATATTTTATAATTATTTTTCCATTTCTAAAAAAAAAAACACTATTCTGGGTATCATCTAAGAGGTTTGGAGATTTTGTGAGTGCACTCTTAGACTTCTATTGTGATTTTGACAAGTTCCTTTTAGAATATTCTTAGTTGTATGTACATCTGTGTCTCTCTCTGTGTACACACATGACACAATAAGTACAAGAGTGGTTTTGTTTACTAATACATGTATTTATTATCTCTGATCTTGTTCTTCCAAGTTTAAAGACACCATTAAGTTTAATTTTTTATTATGAATTCCATAGCATTATATTCAGCACAGTATATTGTCATAGGTTTAAAAACAATAGGCACAAATGTACTAGGCAAGTAGGTAAAGAGCAATGTCCTTTTAAAGATAAAACTTTGTAGAATAGGCACACAAACAACAAACTTTTCTATCATCTATAATTATTCTTTTTTAAATTTTGGCAATAATATCTGCATGTGTGCACATACACAAATCAATCCTATTTACTTGTATTTCTTATCTGTTTCCAAGATTTGTAACCCAAAATAAAATATGTGCTATTGCAAAGTCCAGTTATAATTAAGTACACTTTGTCCTGTCACCTTCCAAAATAGCATTAAACTGAGTATTCTGAAGTAATATTCCAGATACGCCAAACAAGAAAAATGAATTCCTGTGCATACTTGAAAAATAAAAAAATAAGGTAATTAATATAATCATCTAATCTGTGTCATTCTTTGGCCCTTCCATTGATATTTATTTTAAAAACAGTGGTATCCTTCAGGCATTGTGATAATGGTATCAGTGGAAATAGTTATTTCTCCAATTTAGAAAAGTCTAAATTCTCTAATGATTATTACTCAAGAATAATCTCCATACACTTACAACAATGTGCTATTATAAGATACATTTTAATGGTAGTTACACATTTATTTTAAATATTCAACAATAAGCTTTAAACAATCCAAGGTAGATTAATTCATGGCACTCAAAAAAGAATTCAAATAATTTGTCATTTGCTATCCCAGTAATTCAATTTTGAAGTAGGCAAAGATCTTGGAAGTCATGTAGCCCAAGCCTTAACTTATAAAAATGAAGATATGAGATCTAGAAATGTTACTGACTTATCCATGGTCATAAAGCTAGTCACACTAACTACTAAAGTTCGTAGTCAAGTATTAAGTTTATGCTGTATTTGCTTTAGAGGAAAGAAAGCTATACATTTCAAATGACACATGGTGTATCAAGAATGCTTTAAAATTTATCAACTTTTAAAAAGTCAATGGCAAAAGGGTTACCTCTCAATACATTAAGGCTGCAATTACAAAAAATATATTTTGCAAACAAGTGTATTAAAATTCTCGCATTAGAAAGAAATCATCAGGTCCACTATGATCATTTCTAGGTTTTTAAATTATGTAACTTAAGGTTCTATAAATTATTAAGTGACATAAACTCAGGATAAGCCCTAGGCAAAATGTGAACTAAGGGAGATACTTCTTTTATACCCTAGTCTCTTTCTTTTAAACAATGACTGATCTCTAAAGTAATAGCTAATAATGGGTTAGACTTGTTACCTCAGTTTTAAGACTTTTTAAATACTAGATGTCTAACACTATTCTAGGCACTTTAAATAGGATGGTATAATTATTTCAGTAACAATCATATCAGATAGATTTTATTATTTATGTTCCATAGATGGGCTAACCCATACTCAAAGAGGAGAAATGGTATTTCTGAAGCAACTTAATTGGTAGAATAAAAATTTCAAAGCCCATTATTTTTTTACCCCAAAAGGTTGAACTTTTCCATATTAAAGCCACGAAGAGCCATTGAAAAGGTTTTTGTAGTTTTATTTTTAAACAGTTTTATTAAGGTATAATTGACATGGAATGAAATCTCACATTTAAAGTGTACAATTTGATAAGTTTTGATATATGAGCATACTCATGACATGAACATTCTAATTAAAACAGCAAACATAATCCATAATCATCACTATCCAAATAATCAATGAATGAATTTGGGGAGATTGGTATCTTAGCAATATTGGATTATTCTGTCCATGAACAAGGTATATTTCTCTATTTAGGTCACCTTTAATTTCTCTCAACAATGATTTGCCATTTTCAGGCTAGAAGTTATGCACATCTTTTGTTAGATTTATCCCTAAATATTTTATATTTTTGAAGCTACTGTAAATGGTATTTTTAAAAATAAAATTTCAATTTCCAATTGTTGCTAATACAGAGAAATAATTGGTTTTTGGAAATTAACTTTATAACCTGTAACTTCACAAAACTATTGTTAGTTTTAGTAGCCTTTCTATAGATTTCAGTGGATTTTCTACATAGATGACTATATTATCTCTGAATAAAGACAGTGTTACTTTTTCATTTTCAGTCCAGATGTCTTTTATTTTTTTTTTGCCTTACTATACTAAAACCTTTAATACAATGTTGAATTCAGTGGAAAAAGACATCTTTGTCTTGTTTCTGATGTTAGGTAAAGCATGTATAAGTTTGGTGGTAGGTGTTTTTTGTTTTGTTTTTGTTTTTTAATAAATGCCATTTTTCTGGTTTAGAAAGATATGTAGATACATACCTTCAATTCCTATTTTTCTAGGAATTTTTATTATAAATGGCTGTTGGATTTGTCAAATAATTTTTCTGTCTATTGAAATGATCATGTTTTTTTCATTTTTAGTCTGTTGATATGGTGAATTATTTGATTTATTTTTGAGTGTTATTTTACTTTTTTTAATTAAAAAATATTTTTAGTGAGAAGACAGGTGGCAGAGACAGACTCCCACATGTGCCCAACTGGGATCCACCCAGGAAGCCCACTAGAGGGTGATGCTTTTCCTATCTGAAGTCATTGCTCCATTGCTCAGCAACCAAGTTTTTTTTTTAGCACCTGAGGCAGAGCCTATAGAGCCATCCTCAGTGCCCAAGGCCAACTCACTTGAAGCAATGGAGCCATGGCTGTAAGAGGGAGAGAGGGAGACAACAGGGAGGAGGAGGGATGGAGAAGCAGATGGTCACATCTCCTGTGTGCCCTGACCAGGAATTGAACCTGGAACATCCACACACGAGGTCGACACTCTACTACTGAGCCAACTGTCCAGGGCCTGATTTTTGAGTGTTAAACCACTCTACATTTCTGATATAAACCCCACCTTTTATGATGCAGTATTTATTCTCTTTTTATAATATATTGTTGCATTCAATTTGCTAAAGTTGTGTTTAGAATACTTTTATATCCATGTAAATTTTGAATCTATGTATTTTCAGCATATAAGTAAATGAGGAGTATTGGTAGATAATTTTCTTATAATGTCTCTTTCTAGTTTTGATATTAGGGTAATGCTGGGCTTATACGAGTGAAAAAGAATGAGTAAAGAAGTATTTCTTTTTAGATTTTCTGGAAGAACTTGTATAGAAATAGTATTTTATTTTTCTTAAGTTCAGTAAAATTCAACACTGAAGCCATCTGGGACAAAAATTCTCTTGAGTGTTTTTTGTTTGTTTGTTTTAACAAAAAGTAAAATTTCTTAATGGATATACAGCTATTCAGGTTATCTATTTCTTCTATGTAAGCTTTGGTGGTTTGTTGTTTTCAAGTAATTTGTTCATTTCCTCTAAGTTTCCAAGTTGTCAAATTTTCTTGCATAGAATTATTTATGATAGTCCTTTTTTTTTTTTGTATTTTTCTGAAGCTGGAAATGGGGAGAGACAGCCAGACAGACTCCTGCGTGTGCCCGACCGGGATCTACCCGGCACGCCCACCAGGGGCGACGCTCTGCCCACCAGCGGGCGATGCTCTGCCCCTCCGGGGTGTTGCTGTGCTGCGACCAGAGCCACTCCAGCGCCTGGGGCAGAAGCCAAGGAGCCATCCCCAGCGCCCGGGCCATCTTTGCTCCAATGGAGCCTTGGCTGCGGGAAGGGGAAGAGAGAGACAGAGAGGAAGGAGGGGGGAGTGGAGGAGCAAATGGGCACTTCTCCTATGTGCCCTGGCCAGGAATCGAACCTGGGTCCCCCGCACGCCAGGCCTATGCTCTACCACTGAGCCAACTGGCCAGGGCCTATGATAGTCCTTTATTATCCCTTTAATATCTGTCAAATCTAGTGTGTAGGCCTTTCTCTCACTCTTTTTCTCTTTTTTCTTGAGAGAGGCAGGGGAAGAAAGGAGAGACAGAAACACCGAGCTGCCCCTGTATGTGCCATGACCAGGGAATCAAACTGGCCACTTCTGTGCTCCTGGGCGATATTCCAACCAACTGAGCTATTCGGCCAGGACTTAATTTTTATTGATTTTTTTTGAGAGACAGAGCTCTCAAAAAAGGGGAAGGGAAGCATCCCTTGGTTGTTCCACTCAGTCATGCATTCTTTTGGTTGCTTCCTGTGTGTGCCCTGACTGGGGACTGAACCCACAACCTATTGTTTTGGGATGATATTCTTAACCAACTGAGCTAGCTGACCAGGGCCTCTCATCCTTGATATTATTTGTGTCTTCTCTTTTTTTCTGTTCAGTCTGACTCAAGGTTTATCAATTTTCTTAGTTCCACAGAAAGAGAATTTGGTTTTACTGACATTTATTATTTTCTATTTAATTATTCTGATCTTTTTTCTCTGCTTACTTTGATTCAATTTGCTCTCCTTTATTTCCAGTTTCTCAGGATAGGAGGCACAATCATTGATTAGAGAGCTTAAAATTCTTTCTAATTTGAGGCAATTCGCACACTGTTTTGTTTGCCCTGACATAGGCTGTGGGGTGTGGACTAGAGTGGTGATGGTAAAAAGAAAGGGGAGTTGAGATTCAATAGTACCTGCCAACTTGCTTTTTGGGCCACAGGAAAAAAAGAAAACAAAGTTAATGAATATAGAGGTGTCTAGATGAAATTATAGTTTCGGTTTTTACATACAAGTTTTGATATCAGCAAATATCCAAAAACATTATTCAATATCCACTTGGAATTTTAGAACTAGTATTTAGCAGTGTCAGAGATGAAAAACATCTCTGAGTAAGTCATCCACAAAGAGATGAAGGCAAGATGTTAGATTAGATAGCTAAGGAACAGAAAACGTAGAACTATTGATTAACCTGTATATGGAAGTTACTCTGAGTTAATCATTGTTCCAAGTACTTTGCATACATTAAACAATTTTAAAATCACAAACCTCATGAAGAAGGTGCTATTGTTATTCCTACATTACAAATAGGAAACAAAGACACCCAGAGAGGTAATAGTTGAATAATGGAACTGGGATTTGAACCTAAAGCAATCTGACTCAGGTTATACCGTATTGCCAGTTTCCTTCCAAAACGATATACTTGGTGGTATACAAAACAAGTATATAGCGAGTTACAGAGTTATGGCAATATAATATTTTAAGATGTTAATTTGTATTTTGTTTCCACAGTTGAGAATGATCAGGAATAATAAGCACTGTCAGATTTTTATTCCCTGTCTTTTCCTTTTCTCTTATCAGAGAAAGGAGCTAAGTCTGTTTTGTTCACTTACCTCATTTGTGGTTATGTTCAAGAAGCCAACTGAACAAAATTTCATTACTGCTTTCTTTTTCTGACAGCTACAGATCATGAACTCTCTGAAAAATTCTGTTAGGATTCAGGGCAGAGGCAAGTTCTAGTTATACTGGGGAAGTAGGAAGGAGGAGTTGGAATAGTCCCCCAAACCAAGAGTTCTGCAGAGAAGAAGGCAGAAGATTGGAGGGAATGACCAGGTGGTACATAGAGAAAGTCAAGACCCCAGGCAGAAGTCTTCCAGCCTCAGCAAAGATCCCTGCTCAGGTTTGGGACAAGTAGCAGAACCACCTGCCCACAGGGGCATGTATCTTAAACGTAAGGTAGCCTGGGTGGAATAAAAACCAGGGCCCTTTACCTGTTCACAAACTTTAGGCACCACATAAGGTTTCAAGATTTGAAGCCTCCTTAAATGGTGGGATTACATTTACCATCATCAGCTCACTAGGTCAGATGTAATTTGATTTAAAAAGCTAATACGATATATTTTTCTTTCAGACTGAATTTTCAGAGAAAGATATATACCTGATACATTCATTCCAGGAATACATTTATTCAATCAATTCCTTAAAAGTATGTTTAGACATCCAGTTATGTGCTAGATGTTATATATATATATGATGTTGGGATTATGAAGAAATATGTGTAAAATATTCTTGCCACTGAAGGGACACAGCTTAGTAATTAATTATATATACTTGCACGTGGATGGAAAAAGCAATAGAGCAGTTATGTGTGAAGCATCAAGAGAGAAAAGTTGGAGTACATTTTGTGGAATAAGTTATGTTGAATTTGAGTACTGAAAGCAAATAGACAGATTATCAGGTGGAGGGTGCACAGGGGACAAGAGCGTTTCAGAAAGAAGAAACTCCCTCTTTAGAGAACACAGGTATAGATAAAAGTACTTTTGGAAAACACCAGTCAGCATGGTGTTGTAGAAAGGCATTTGAGGCAGACAGAACTCAGGCTGAGTGCCTAGTCTACTGTTTAGAAAATCTGGAATGGAACTCCTCTAGGCCAAGGTTTGTTGTTGCTTTTTTATTTTTTAAATAGTAGTAATTATAGCTTCCTCATGGAGTTATTCTGAGGATGAAAGGAAATAATAAATATAAAACCCAAACATAACCCTTGGCCCTTTACAAATATTCTTCCCCTGACTTCCCAGACCATTCTTAGTACAGATATTATGCTCTAACTCTGTGTGTGACCAGAGGAAAGGGTGAACTTGCAATGGCATGAAATAAACATGAAAGTGTGTTTGGGGGACAGATTGGGAAAGGTTCATGGACTAATGGCCTAAGGTCTTCAGATTCAATCCCATAAAAAGCCATTTAAAGCTCCTAAGCAGGGGTATTGTGCGAATCGATGCCTGTTTTAGAGTGAGGGGGACGGAGTAGAAGCAGGAGCATCTGGAAGGCAAAGACTAATTCAGGAGCTATTGCCTGAATGAATAGAAGATGATAAAGTCCTAAACTAAACTAGAGGACCTGGGGCAAACCCTCAAGAGATAATTTGGAGGTAGAAGTGAGAGCACTCACTGATCAAGTGTAGGGACTCTCAGAAGATCATGGACTGATTTCTGGCCCTCAGTTGCTGAGAAATAGCTAGTGTGATTGACTTACATAGGAAATAGAAGGAAAGAGTGTTTGAGGACCTCCAAGTATTTGAGGAGCCTGAAGGGAATACATAACATTATAAATTTATGGAGAGTTAGATGCATATGTGATTGGAAATTAGGAGAGCTATGGCCCCAAGGAGAAAGTGTTTTCTCCCTCTGTTTACTCCACAGTATGTCAACATCTATCAGAGGCATGAAATGGAAGAGGCCTGACATTATTAACACAGATTTACAACAATGTTAATCTATTTAGAATCACAAGATTTTTTTATTTTATTTCCACAACTGTCAATCTTTATTGTGATGCATTAGTAGGCATGGTGGGATATGTTGTGAATGAGGAAGGATCTTCATTTCTCTTTTGAAATTTTTTTGGTCCTGAATTGTATTTTAAATTTTATTTAGAAAATTAACTTTAATAGAGTGGCATTGATCAGTGAGTACATAGGCTTCAGGTGAACATTTCTATAGCATTTGAACTATTCATTATGTTGTATACCTATCACTCAAAGTCAAATAATTTTCTGTCACCTTATATTTGTCCCTTTTTACACCCTTTGCTGCACCTTTTAACTCCTCCCCATCCCCCCACACCCTACATCTCCTACCCCATGTTTCCTTCCCCTTGTTAACCACTTAACTTTTATCTACATCTATAAGTCTCAGTTTTATATCCCCCCTATGTGTGAAATCATACAGTTCTAACCTTTCTCTGGTTAACACCAAATCTTATATCAGTAAATAATATTTGGTACTAAGTATTATGTTTTATTAATTTTATGGATGAAGAAATGATGAATTATGTCAGTAAAATTCAGCCACAATATTTTTCTTCCAAATATATATAAACATGATCAATAGAAGAAATACTTTTTTGGGGCAAAGATAAAATTAATGGTTGTGTAACCTTAACTGGGCAGTAGAGCTTGGTTAAGTTATAAAAGAGCAACACTGGTGATTACCAACAAAGAAAGTAATAATAATAATTCTAAAATCAGTCTAAAAAGTGAAGTATTTTAGACAAGCATCATGTGGGACCCTATTCATGAGCCTAATGTGACCAAAGTGAACTTAAAATAAAAATAAAAATGCCTATATGCAAACCTGCTGTTAATGTATTCATGTATTCAAGTTATTTAACATTTTAACCTCTCTACTATGTGTCAGGTACTCAGTAAGTGCTAAGGATAGGTATATGAGTAAGAAACACAACAAAGTGTTAAATTATTCATGGTTTAATGAGAGAATGGTAAATGGTCATTTGGACCATATAGCTAATATCCAAAAGATATGTATGTGCTCAGAATTTCAGAGAGCACAGAAATGAATGAGGGGAAGGAAGTAACAGGGAGGGTTTCCTGGAGGAAGTGATACTTGACTTGAACTTTAAAACACAAGGAGGAGCCTACTCTGAGAATGGGGAAGGAAGAGGTTCTAGGCAGAGACATTGACATAAATAAAGCAAGAAGGCTAGAAACAATATGGTTCATCTAAGAGATTTTGAGCTTTTTTGTCTGACTTGAGTGATGAGCAGCATACAAGAGAAGAGTGAGATCATGATAGACCTTATTGGTTTCTATAACCCCCACAGTTTTCCAAATCACTCAGATGTTCAGTTATTCAAGCTAGATAGCAGCCTGTACTAGGGTTAAGCCAGCAGGAATGGACATTCACCACTTTTGCCTTGACTAGTGAAGCATTGAATCCATTGAACAAAAATTGTTTTCACCTCAAAGTCTTCAGAGATGAGTCCCATCATACACTTTAAGAGATTGGATTAAGTTCATTCCAGAAAGGTTTTCAAATCCAAGATCATAAGTCATATTTTATCACCCTACTTGTTCATCCCCCTCCAACTCCTTTCAAGAGATGACAGGCCTCATTAGAGATTAGATTCTCTTCCCAGAAATCTGCCTCAGCTGCCACTTCTGCCCATGCAGTCTCAGCGATACATATTTCCTGGAAGAACATTTCACCGTCAGAAGTGCTGACTGACTCGGACAACACTTGAGCCAACCAGAAAATTTACAGGTGAACCCACGGTATAATTTCCCCTGATTCCATGCCCAAGTAGAGAACATGTCAGATGTTTCTTTCTTCCCTTAAAATCTTTAAAAAGCACTTGTTAGGTAACTAAGTTAGAAACAAAATCTATACCATGTTTCTGTTCTCAAGTGATAGCCTTTATTGAAGTCTACATAATAGGCACATTAATATCACATTAGCTCCTCATGATTAATATTAGTGCAATGAATGAATTAATCATGATTGGCCACTAAGGTTTTCCCTCCTCCCACCTTGACATAAAGAGGATCCAGGGCATTGATTATCACAAATATAATGGATTGATTCATCACTTATGGGAAAAGAGCTTCTCTTCCCATAAAGCTTATTCTTTTTCACCTCCCTTCTGGAGATGTATTATCTTTGGCAGGAACTCAAATCATCCACAGATTATTCACTGCAGCCAACAATTATAATTAAGGATGTTAATTTGAATACCAGCCTTGAGTGAATGTGTATGTCTCTCACAAATGAATTGTTATATAGAAGCTGTACCCAGAAGGGAGGATCTTCTCCCAAGCCTCCCCTTGAAAATGGTTGGAGAGCATGGTTGAATTCTGAATAGAGTAATTAGTTACCCATTTGGATTAATTGTAAAAGAAATATTATCACTGTATTATCTATTAGAAAACTCAGAAATTTAGGAGATGATATCTGTACACACTTGATCTCATGTCTATGTGTAATTTTAGCAAAATGTGCATTTTGAATTAACTATCCAATCTATTCCTTGGATTTCTTCTTGGGCATTATAGTCAACTTTGCTATTGAGAACAGTTATGCTTTTGTCCTGCTAATTAAAAAAGACAACAACAACATTTCTTTACTATAATTTTTTGTGATGAAAAGCATAGTCTTCAGGATTGCCCTCACACTAAAGACTGCCTTTTGATAGGCTGATATTAGACTTAAACTTTTTTCTTCACCAAGCTTTTTATCACCTCCATCCATCAGCAGCAATTTCTCACAGTTATATTTTTAATAACATTTTTAACAGTATTAGTTCATCTCCTTCCCATTGAGATTTTATCCGTATTCAGTAAAAGGAGTCAAGCATTAACCTCAAATTCTACACCTAAGCTTGTGCATTAAGAAGATGCATTATTGCAACACTTCACACTGTGTTATATTTTAAGCATCCTCCAAAACTAATGAGCACTTGTGGTTTCATAATGAAATGGCTAACATTTCTTTCTTAGAAGTTGTGGGTAAATAGGCTACAACTGTGGCTGTGTTTTATATATGCATATTTGTGAAACAGCCAAAATTCAACATGAGCACACACTAGTGCATTTTGATGACCATTTATAGAGTGCCTACTATGTGATAGGCCCTGTGTGATTCAAGGCAATGAGGGATACAAAAACAAAAGATAATACCCTTGTTTTCAAGGGTAGACAAACATGTAAACAAATCATTTCAATACAATATAATACATAGAATATTATTTTTATAAGTACTGATTTAGAACCAAAATAAACTCAGTTGAGAATAATTCACACCTTTTCAAGCTATTTCAAAAAAATTAAGAGGAGGGAAGCCTTCTAAGCTCCTTTTATGAGGCAAGCATAATCCTGATTCCAAAATCAGGTAAAGACACTACAAAGAAAAAAATATATATAGGGCAATATCCCTGATGAACTTAGATGCTAAAATTTCAACAAAATATTAGTAAAACAGATTCAGAAATACATTAAAAAAATCATACATCATGATCAAGTGGGATTTATTCTGGGGAGGCAAGGCTGGTACAATATTCACAAATCAATAAATATGATTAATCACATAAACAAAAGGAAGGATAAAAATCACATGATAATTTCAACAGATGCAGAAAAATCATTTGATAAAATCCAGCAATCATTTATGATCAAAACTCTCAGCAAAGTGGGAATACAGGGAATATACTTCAACATGATAAAGGCCATCTATGACAGACCCAAAGCCAACATCATACTCAATGGGCAAAAATTAAAAGCAATTCTCTTAAGATTAGGGACAAGGTAGGGCATCCCCTTTCACCACTCTTATTCAACATAGTTCTGAAAGTCCTAGCCGCAGCAATCAGACAAGGAGAAGAAATAAAAGGCATCCAAATTGGAAAATAAGAATTAAAACTATTATTATTTGCTGATGACAGGATACTGTACATTGAAAACCCTAAAGTCTCAGTCAAAAAACTACTAGACCTGATAAATGAATTCAGCAAGGTGGCAGGATATAAAATTAATATTCAGAAATCAGTGGCATTTTTATACACCAACAATAAACTGTCTGAAAGAGAAATTAAGGAAACAATCTCCTTCACTATTGCAACAAAAAAATAAAGTACCTATGAGTAAATTTTACCAAGGAGGTAAAAGACTTGTACTTGGAAAATTTATAAAACATTGATAAAAGAAATCAAGGAAGATACAAACAAGTGATAGCATATACCATGTTCATGGATAGGAAGAATAAACATCGTTAAAATGTCTATATTACCCAAAGCAATCTATAAATTCAATGTAGTTCCTATTAAAATACAATGACATACTTCAAAGATATAGAACAAATATTCCAAAAATTTATATGAAATCAAAAAAGAACAGGAATAGCCTCAGCAATCTTGAAAAAGAAGAATAAAGTGGGAGGTATCACACTTCCTGATATCAAGTTATACTACAAGGCATTGTACTCAAAACAGCTTGGTACTGGCATGAGAACAGGCACACAGATCAACGGAACAGAACAGAGAGCCCAGAAATAAACCCATGCCTTTATGGTCAATGGATATTTGACAAAGAAGGTAAGAGCATACAATGAAGTAAAGACAGTCTCTTTAATAAATGGTGTTGGGAAAATTGGACAGGTACATGCAAAAAAATGAAACTAGACCACCAAATTACAACATTCACAAAAATACCCTCTCAAAATGAATAAAAGACTTAAATGTGAGTCATAAACCATAAACATATTAAAAGAAAACATGGCAATAAACTCTCTGATATCTCTCATAGTAATATTTTTGTCCATTTATCTCCACGGGCAAGTAAAATAAAGAACAAGATGAACAAATAGGACTATATCAAAGTGAAAAGTTTTGCACAGCAAAAGACACTATGAACAAATAAAAAGACAACCCACACAATGGGAGAACATATTCACCAATACGTCTGATAAGGGTTTAAAAACCAAAATTTATAAAGAGCATCTAAAACTCAACACCAGGAAGGTAAACAATCCAATTAAAAAATGGGCAAAGGAACTGAATAGACATTTCTCCAAAAAGGACATACAGATGGCCAATAGGCCTATGAAAAAATGCTCAACATCACTAATCATCAGAGAAATGCAAATTAAAACCATAATGAGATATCACTTCACACATGTCAGAATGGTGCTCATTAACAAAACAACACACAGTAAGTGCTGGTGAGGGTGTGGAGAAAAGGGAACCCTCCTGCACTGCTGGTGGGAATACAGACTTGTACAGCCCCTGTGGAAAACAGTATGACGTTTCCTCAAAAAATTAAAAATAGAACTACCATTTGATCCAGCTATTCCACTTTTAGGAATATATCCTCAGAATATCAAATCACTGATTCAAAAGAAGATATGTACCGCACATTTATTTTAGCATTGTTTATAACAGCCAGGATTTGGTAACAGCCCAAGTGTCTGTCAGTAGATGAATGGATTAAAAAGCAGTGGTACATATACACAATGGAATACTATGTGGCCATGAAAGAGAAGAAAATCTTACCTTTTTCAACAGCATAGGTGTACCTGGCGATTATTATGCCAAGTGAAATAAGCCAAGCAGAGGAAGACAAATATCATATGATCTCACTTATATGTGAAATCTAATGAACAAAGTGAACTGAGTAATGGAATAGAGGCAGAGATGCCAGTTTCCACTCTGGAGAGTGAAGAAAGATGCATATTGAAATAGTGGAGGCAGGGCAACCGCTGACCACAACAGACCTCAGAAGTTTCTTTATACTTTTAAAAGCATGTGCAAAGGCCCAGAAATGAGAAGGAATGGAATATGTTTTTCACTAGACCTCTAGGTCAGCCCATTGTTATGCCAAGGGTTTCACTTGGTAAACAAGATCAAACATGTACAGTAAGTTCCAGAGTTACAAACATCTGACTTATGTACAACTTGTCTTTAATGAATGGAGCACCATAAGGACTATCAATAATCAACTGCAGTTGAACATCAGTAAAAATTATATCATAGAGTTACTCGACTCCCATGGCAAAGAACTAACCAATGAAGAACTTATGTAACTACAGAAGCAGATTATAGCACTTAGGAAAGAAAAGAGTGACCTAGAAACCCTGGGACTGAAAAAGTATTCTATGAGAGTTATTTGATGCTTTTTATCTCATTGAAGTAGGAATGGCAATTAGAGGAGTAAGATCCTGATACAAAAAGGCTTACCAAAGTTTACTGTACAGTGTACAGTTACCAAAGGCCTGAGGTGCTACAGGGCTATTTATAATGAGAAAATGAAAAGCTCTGTACAAACCTCCCTTGATGCATACTTCAAAGAATCTGACTCCAGCAGCAGAATTAAACCCATACTTGCTAATACCAGTCCCATCCTCTCCAATAAGTTCATTATCTTCTGCATCATACAAGATTGTTTAAGGTTGTATCTGAAAATGTTTAGATTTAAATATGCACAGATAAGTAAAAATAAATACTATTTTGCCTGACCAGGCAGTGGTGCAGTGGATAGAGCGTTAGACTGGGATGTGGAGGACCCAGGTTTGAGACCCCGAGGTTGCCAGCTTGAGTGCAAACTCATCTGGTTTGAGTAAGGCTCACCCGCTTGAGCCTAAGGTCTCTGGCTCAATCAAGGAGTCACTTAGTCTGCTGTAGCTTCCTGGTCAAGACACATATGAGAAATCAATCAATGATCAATTAAGGAACCGCAAAAAAGAATTGATGTTTCTCAGTTCTCTCCCTTCCTGTCTGTCTGTCCCTATCTGTCCCTCTCTCTGACTCTCTCTGTGTCTCCTACAAAATAAATAAATAAATACATACTATTTTAAGACAAAAATAAAAATAAAAAGAATAATTCACAGAGTAGGTGATAGCTGAAGAAGATTTAGGCCAGGAAGAGACCTATAATGATTCTCATTTTCTTTTCACTAGAAATGAAGATAAGCTGAAAAAATTATACTACAACCAAGTACTAGTGGGCTCGATCTCTGTTTATCCAGAGTTTTGTCTTTGTGCAAAGACTTTAGGCTTCAATGATTTATTAAAGTCATTTTATTTAATGTTAGCTGTACCAAGAAAATCTATATAATATATCTCTTAGGTCTATAACATCATGCATTCATCCATCAACTTCTTGTGAGCTATCCATTACTCTTAATTTAAAAAATTAAAATAATAATTGATATGAGAAAGTATTGTGAAAGGCAGCCTACCTATGTTGATCATCTCTAAATTAATGATATCTTTGTAATGAGAATTGAGATGGACTATGTCTTAATTTGGGATTTTTATAATTCAGAGATGACTTACCCATTAAAGATTAAAACAAAGCACTTAAATTTGCTTTGAAGCACAAGCTTATGATCAAGTCAAGGGAGAGAGTTTGTTTATAATTACATGGTATACTACAAGAGAATTGCTACTTATGTCATCTGGCTTTTATAACCCAGAGTTGGAATCATGATTCTGATTTTTGTTTATAAGCTTATTTTTAGATTCACCAATATATAATGATATATTGTTTCATATAATGTTTTTAAAGAGCTGATAGAGAAAATTTTATTCCACAGTACTTGGAAAATTCAAAGCATTGTGGTTGTATATACCATTTCTTAAATATAAAAATCATTCTCCCATTAATAAGAATATACATGGTCCTTTGGCAGAAATATTGGAAATAAAGAGACTGATATTGGCTATTACTATCCCTTCTTGATAGAGAAAAACAATTTCATTTCTGATATACAGCTTATTAAAATTGAAAGAGAGAGAGGGGAGAGGAAAAGGAGGAACAGAAGGAGAGAATGAAAGAAAAAAATGATTTGAAGGCCAAGGAACTATATGAGTTCACTGTTACTGATGCTTGGCCTGTGTGCTTATAATGTTTGTGTTTGAAGGGGAAAACATGCAGCTGATATATCTCTGTTCAAAATTTCTAGTTCTACCATAACTCTCAAACTCATCATTCTTAATTTATACCCTCATTAAAATCTTTTAGTTTATGGATAAAGAAGATGTGGCACATATACATTATGGAATACTACTCAGCCATAAGAAATGATGACATCAGATCATTTACAGTAAAATGGTGGGATCTTAATAACATTATACGGAGTGAAATAAGTAAATCAGAAAAAAACAAGAACTACATGATTCCATACATTGGTGGAACATAAAAACGAGACTAAGAGACATGGACAACAGTGTGGTGGTTACCAGGGGTGGGGGGAGGGAGGACATGGGAGGGAGGGAGGGAGAGAATTAGGGGGAGGGGGAGGGGCACAGAGAACTAGATAGAGGGTGGCGGAGGACAATCTGACTTTGGGCGAGGGGTATGCAACATAATTTAATGACAAAATAACCTAGATATGTTTTCTTTGAATATATGTACCCTGATTTATTAATGTCATCCCATTACCATTAATAAAAATTTATTTAAAAAAAAATCTTTTAGTTTAGATTTTTCTTATTTTTCATATGTTTTTCCTCTCCCTCCCTTATTTTTTAATAGTTTTATTTAGACAATCAACTTTAACAGGGTGACATTGGTCAACTAAAGTACATAGATTTAGAGAAAACAACTTCAGATCATTTTGACATTCAATTATGTTGCATATCCATCACCCAAAGTCAAACTGTCCTCCTTCACCCTTCAGTGGGTTTTCTTTATGCCCCTCCCTTCCCTCCACCTTCTCTGACTCCTCCCCTCCTCTCCCCCTGGTAACCACTGCATTCTTATCTATGTCCATGGGTCTCAATTTTGTGTCCCACCTATGTATGGAATCATACAGTTCTTAGTTTTTTCTGATTTACTTACTTCACTCATTATAATGTTATCAAGGTCCATCCACGTTGTCATAAATGATTGTATGTCATCATTTCTTATGGCCGAGTAGTATTCCATTGTATATATGTACCACATCTTCTTTATCTAATCCTCTATTGAAGGACTTTTTGGTTGTTTCCATGTCTTGGCCACTGTGAACAATGCTGCGATGAACATGGGGCTGCATGTGTCTTATGTACCAATGCTTTTGAGTTTTGGGGTATATACTCAGTAGAGGGATTGCTCTCTCCCTCCCTTATAAAGCTGTCCCTCACTCTCCTGTCAGAATAGTCCTCTTAAATCTTAACTCTAATTCTATAATTTCCTGCCTCAGAAACCTTTCATAATCCCTATTTTGACTAAATTAAATGCAGGTTTCTTACCCAGACCTTCAGAATCCTGGCCTCTACAACCAGAAGGGACTGACTTCCCACTGTGTTGTTCATAGCATTGTGATGCTCCTCTTTGACTGGATAATCCATTTTCTACTGGACACACCCCCATAGTTTTATCCTGAAACTTTGTGCTCATGACGTTTTCTCTTTATGAAATGCCCTCCCCACTTCCCACTCTCTCCTGATGGAAATTCTACCCATTTTCAAGCCTATTCACAGTATCTTTTTCATAAGACCTTTCTTTTTTTTTTTTTTTTTTAATAAATTTTTATTAATGGTAATGGGATGACATTAATAAATCAGGGTACATATATTCAAAGAAAACATGTCTAGGTTATTTTGTCATTAAATTATGTTGTGTACCCCTCGCCCAAAGTCAGATTGTTCTCCGCCACCCTCTATCTAGTTCTCTGTGCCCCTCCCCCACCCCCTAACTCTCTCCCTCCCTCCCTCCCTCCCATGTCCTCCCTCCCCCCACCCTTGGTAACCACCACACTCTTGTCCATGTCTCTTAGTCTCATTTTTATGTTCCACCAATGTATGGAATCATGTAGTTCTTGTTTTTTTCTGATTTACTTATTTCACTCCTTATAATGTTATCAAGATCCCACCATTTTGCTGTAAATGATCTGATGTCATCATTTCTTATGGCTGAGTAGTATTCCATAGTGTATATGTGCCACATCTTCTTTATCCAGTCTTCTATTGAAGGGCTTTTTGGTTGTTTCCATGTCTTGGCCACTGTGAACAGTGCTGCAATGAACATGGGGCTACATGTGTCTTCACGTATCAATGTTTCTGAGGTTTTGGGGTATATACCCAGTAGAGGGATTGCTGGGTCATAAGGTAGTTCTATTTGCAGTTTTTTGAGGAACCACCATACTTTCCTCCATAATGGTTGTACTACTTTACAGTCCCACCAACAGTGAATGAGGGTTCCTTTTTCTCCACAGCCTCTCCAACATTTGCTATTACCCGTCTTGTTGATAATAGCTAATCTAACAGGGGTGAGGTGGTATCTCATTGTAGTTTTGATTTGCATTTCTCTAATAACTAATGAAGCTGAGCATCTTTTCATATATCTGTTGGCCATTTGTATCTCTTCCTGGGAGAAGTGTCTGTTCATGTCCTCTTCCCATTTTTTTATTGGATTGTTTGTTTGTTTGTTGTTGAGTTTTATGAGTTCTTTGTAAATTTTGGATATTAGGCACTTATCTGAGCTGTTGTTTGTAAATATCATTTCCCATTTAGTTGGCTGTCTGTTTATTTTTATATCAGTTTCTCTTGCTGAGCAAAAACTTTTTATTCTGATGTAGTCCCATTCATGTATCTTTGCCTTCACTTCTCTAGCCATTGGAGTCAAGTTCATAAAATGTTCTTTAAAACCCAGGTCCATGATTTTAGTACCTATGTCTTCTTCTATGTACTTTATTGTTTCAGGTCTTATATTTAGGTCTTTGATCCATTTTGAATTAATTTTAGTACACGGGGATAGGCTATAGTCGAGTTTCATTCTTTTGCATGTGGCTTTCCAGTTTTCCCAACACCATTTGTTGAAGAGGCTTTCTTTTCTCCATTGTATGTTGTTGGCCCCTTTATCAAAGATTATTTGACCATATATATGTGGTTTTATTTCTGGGCTTTCTATACTGTTCCATTGGTCTGAGTGTCTATTTTTCTGCCAATACCATGCTGTTTTGATTATCGTGGCCCTATAATATAGTTTAAAGTCAGGAATTGTAATGCCCCCAGCTTCATTCTTTTTCCTTAGGATTGTTTTGGCTATTCGGGGTTTTTTATAGTTCCATATAAATCTGATGATTTTTTGTTCCATTTCTTTAAAAAATCTCATAGGGCCTGACCAGGCGGTGGCGCAGTGCATAGAGCGTCAGACTGGGATGCAGAGGACCCAGGTTCGAGACCCCGAGGTCGCCAGCTTGAGCGCAGGCTCATCTGGTTTGAGCAAAGCTCACAAGCTTAGACCCAAGGTCACTGGCTCAAGCAAGGGGTTACTCAGTCTGCTGAAGGCCCGCGGTCAAGGCACATATGAGAAAGCAATCAATGAACAACTAAGGTGTTGCGACGCGCAACAACAAAAAAACACTAATAATTGATGCTTCTCATCTCTCCGTTCCTGTCTGTCTGTCCCTGTCTATCCCTCTCTCTGACTCTGTCTCTGTAAAAAAATAAATAAATAAAAATTAAAAAAAAAAATCTCATAGGGATTTTGATGGGAATTGCATTAAATTTATATATTGCTTTGGGTAATATGGCCATTTTGATTATATTTATTCTTCCTATCCAAGAACAAGGAATATTTTTCCATCTCATTGTATCTTTTTCGATTTCCCTTAACAATGCTTTGTAATTTTCATTATATAGGTCCTTTACATTCTTTGTTATGTTTATTCCTAGGTATTTTATTTTTTTTGTTGCAATCGTGAAGGGGATTATTTTTTTGAGTTTGTTTTCTAATATTTCATTGTTGGCATATAGAAAGGCTATGGACTTTTGTATGTTAATTTTGTATCCTGCGACCTTACTGTATTGGTTTATTGTTTCTAATAATCTTTTTGTGGAGTCCTTCGGGTTTTCGATGTATAGGATCATATCATCAGCAAAAAGTGATACCTTTACTTCTTCTTTTCCGATATGGATGCCTTTTATTTCTTTCTCTTGTCTGATTGCTCTGGCCAGAACTTCTAGCACCATGTTAAATAAGAGTGGAGAGAGTGGACGACCCTGTCTTGTTCCTGATTTAAGGTAGAAAGTCCTCAGTTTTATGCCATTTAATAGGATGTTGGCTGATGGTTTATCATATATGGCCTTTATCATGTTGAGATATTTTCCTTCTATACCCATTTTGTTGAGAGTCTTAAACATAAAATTGTGTTGTATTTTATCAAAAGCCTTTTCTGCATCTATTGATAAGATCATGTGGTTTTTGTTCTTTGTTTTGTTGATATGGTGTATTACGTTAACCGTTTTGCGTATGTTGAACCATCCTTGAGATTCTGGAATGAATCCCACTTGATCATGATGTATTATTTTTTTTAATATGTTGTTGTATTCTGTTTGCCAGTATTTTGTTTAGTATTTTAGCATCTGTATTCATTAGAGATATTGGTCTGTAGTTTTCTTTCTTTGTGCCATCTTTGCCAGGTTGGCCTCATCAAATGTGTTTGAAAGTATTGCTTCTTCTTCAATTTTTTGGAAGACTTTGAGTAGAATAGGAACCAAGTCTTCTTTGAATGTTTGATAGAATTCACTAGTATAACCGTCTGGGCCTGGACTTTTATTTTTGGGGAGGTTTTTAATAGTTTTTTCTATTTCCTCCCTGCTGATTGGTCTGTTTAGGCTTTCTGCTTCTTCATGACTCAGTCTAGGAAGGTTGTATTGTTCTAGGAATTTATCCATTTCTTCTAGATTGTTGTATTTGGTGGCATATAATTTTTCATAGTATTCTACAATAATTCTTTGTATATCTATGATGTCTGTGGTGATCTCTCCTCTTTCATTTTGAACAAAGTCTCTATCCCTTGTTCTTTTTCTTCTTCTTCAGGAACCCCTATGATGCGGATGTTATTTCTCTTCATGTTGTCACAGAGCTCTCTAAGAGTTTCCTCTGACTTTTTGAGTCTTTTTTCTCTTTTCTTCTCTGCTTTCATGCCTTCATTCCAGTTGTCTTCTAACTCGCTGATTCGATCCTCTGCTCTATCTATCCTGTTTTTAATTCCTTCCATTGTGGTCTTTATTTCTGATATTGTATTTGTCGTCTCCAACTGATTCTTTTTTATACTTGCTATTTCTTTATTTAGGTTTTCAAACTCCCCCTCCATTGTTGTTCTAAGATCCCTAAGCATCCTTACAATCATTATTTTGAACTCCGCATCTGGAAGTTTGATTATTTCCATATCACTCAGTTCATCTCTCGAAAGTGTCTCTTGTGGTTTCATTTGGATTGCACTCCTTTGTTTTCACATCTTCTTCTTCTTTTTTTTTATTTGTAGAGTTGATTGAGTCTAGGCTTGGTGTTGTCTGCCTCCAGTTTTCAGTTGTGTTATTTTTAGGTCTTCGTGGGTTGGTATCAGCTATTATTTGTAATCCATTTTCGGATTTGGGCAGCTTTGAAGTCTTGATTTGTTTGTTTTCTTAACAGGTGATAGTCTTGTTAACTGATCTCAGCAGGGGGCTTCCTTGAAACTGTATCCAGGAATGCTGTGGGTGTAACCTGAGACGCTGAAGGTCTCTTCCTCCAACTAATCTCACTGGGGGCAGGGTTTTTTCTCTCAGCTTCAGTAGGGGGAGGTGTATCTCAGATCTCCATGGAGACCTGAGTTACTGCCCCTCCTCCCCACTTCTTGTTTTCAGCTGTGTCTTGTTGTGCTGATTGGAGCTGGATAGATGTCCGGAGATCTCTGATCCGGAAGCACTTCAGCTCTGTTTTGTGAAAGGTTCAGTCCCTCCCCCAGCTATGGCCGCCTCCAGCACGAATGAGTCAGCTTTTTTATTTTGTTTCTTGCATACCTTAGCCCCTCACAGTCTGTCCCTCTCCCTGTCTTTTCCACTTGGGAGATAAGCTGGTCTTTTCAACCCACCTTGCTCCCTGGTCGCCAGGTGTTGGGCACATAAAATGTATTATGCTCACTTTGTTAAAGAGGCCGTTGCCCAGGTGATATTAATGTGTGTTGAGAATTGTTGTAGCCTGAGGCTTGGTTTTGGGATTAAGCCTGTCCCACCCTTTTTGGTGTGAGGTGGTACAATCCAATCATGCCTCAGAGAAGTGACTTTGTATTAGAGACTTCCCTACTTTGTATATTGGATTAGAGGCTGTGAAGCTACAGTATAAAGTGGGGGCGGAACGGGAATTTGCTCTCTTGGTTCCTGAGGTCAGCATGAGAGAGCGGAGAGAGTAGAGCCAGCAGCTAAAGGAGGCCACGTGGAGGAGGCCAGGAGAAGCAGCTAAGATGGCGGAGTGCTGAGTGAGATGCCAGTTTGTGTAGAGTTTGTATCTGGGATAAGGAGGGAGATGGGGAACAGAGGAGAATAAGTCTGGTGAGCTAGAAACCTTTGATTCTAGGAAACTCGGATAAGTCAGTAGCTTTGTGAGCACTGAGTGTGACTGGGTTTTGGAGCCCAGTGTGTATTTTTACTTGCCCACCGGGTGCAAGCTAGGATTAAAGGCTATGGCCCACCAGTTTTTGGCTCCATGGTTTCTTTACCGACTGTCCGAATCCAATGCGAACCTGCATGTGAATGGTCACGATGGCGGCTCCTGGCTTTACACCAGGTAAGTGGCTGTGAGTAGTAGATTCTGCTCTTTTTCCTCTGTGAAATCCTCTCTGGGCTCTCAGCCTCACCCCCCTCCTTCCCTTCCTGTAAGCAGAGGAGATTCAGGCACTCCTTACCAGGATTATTGTGGCTTCCTCTTTCCTCCTTGGTTTTTGAGAGCTGTTCTTGCAGTTCAGTGTTGGTTTTTCATGCTGATTTTTTCTAAATTGATTTGTATTCCAGTTTGGTGTTGAGAGCTGGGTGTCTGTGCATCCACCTACTCCGCTGCCATCTTCTCTCTCCTAAAGGAATCTTCTCCTCTTTCATTTTGGATTTTATTTATTTGAGTCCTGTGCCTTTTTTCCTTGGTGAGTCTTGCCAAGGGTTTGTCAATTTTGTTGATCTTTTCAAAGAACCAGCTCCTTGTTTTATTGATTTTTTTCTATACTTTTTCTGTTCTCTATTTCATTTATTTCTGCTCTGATTTTTATTATCTCCTTTCTTCAGCTGGTTTTGGGTTGTCTTTGTTCTTCTTTTTCTAGTTCCTTAAGGTGTGAAGTTAAGTGGTTTACTTCGGCTCTCTCTTGTTTGTTCATATAGGCCTGAAGTGATATGAACTTTCCTCTTATTACTGCTTTTGCTGCATCCCAGAGATTCTGATATGTCCTATTTTCATTTTCATTTGTCTGTATATATCTTTTGATCTCTGAGCTTATTTCTTCTTTGACCCATTCATTTTTTAGAAGTATGTTGTTTAGTTTCCACATTTTTGTGGGTTTTCCCCCCTCTTTTTTGCAGTTGAATTCTAGTTTCAAGGCTTTATGATCAGAAAATATGCTTGGTACAATTTCAATTTTTCTAAATTTGCTGATATTGTCTTTGTGGCCCAACATATGGTCAATTCTTGAGAATGTTCCATGTACACTAGAGAAAAATGTATACTCTGTCGCTTTGGGATGAAGTGTCCTGTAGATGTCTATCATATCCAGGTGTTCTAGTATTTCGTTTAAGGCCACTATATCATCTTTATTGATTCTCTGTTTGGATGACCGATCTAGAGCCGTCAGCGGTGTATTGAGGTCTCCAAGTATGATTGTATTTTTGTTAGTTTTTGTTTTAAGGTCAATAAGTAGCTGTCTTATATATTTTGGTGCTCCTTGGTTTGGTGCATATATATTAAGGATTGTTATGTCTTCTTGATTCAACTTCCCCTTAATCATTATGAAATGACCATTTTTGTCTCTGAGTACTTTTTCTGTCTTGTAGTCAGCATTATTAGATATGAGTATTGCTACGCCTGATTTTTTTTGGGTGTTGTTTGCTTGGAGTATTGTTTTCCAGCCTTTCACTTTGAATTTGTTTTTATCCTTGTTGCTTAGATGTGTTTCTTGTAGGCAGCATATAGTTGGATTTTCTTTTTTAATCCATTCTGCTACTCTGTGTCTTTTTATTGGTAAGTTTAATCCATTTACATTTAGTATAATTATTGACACTTGTGGGTTCCCTACTGCCATTTTATAAATTGCTTTCTGTTAGTTTTGTATCTAGTTTGATTCTTCTCTTTTGTTTTTCTATCATTTGTTTTTGTTTGTTTGTGTTCCATACTTCTTTCTTCTGTTGCTACCTTTTTTAAGTTAAGTGTTTTTGTGGTGGTTTTTTCAAGGGTGGTTACCATTAAGTAATGAAAAGGGTACCTACCATATTCATTGTAGTACCCTATCTTATAACTATTTCTGCACTTCATCGTCCTTTGCTACTGTTAATCTTCATCCTTTCCCCCCTTTTTTTCCTTTGTTGTCACAGTTTAAGTTTGGTTTTATTGTGTTCTTGGTGGAGCTGTTACTTGTGGTGTTGTTTTCTTTTGTTCTTTGAATCTGGTTGGAAAACCCCCCTTAGTATTTCCTGGAGTGGGGGCTTTCTGATGATAAATTCTCTCATCTTTTCTGTATCTGTGAATGTTTTTATATCTCCTTCGTACTTGAAGGATAGCTTTGATGGGTATAGTATTCTTGGCTGAAAGTTCCTCTCTTTCAGGGCTTTAAATATTGGGGTCCACTCTCTTCTAGCTTGTAGTTTCTGCTGAGAAATCTGATGATAATCTAATGGGCCTTCCTTTATATGTTGTACTCTTCTTTTCCCTGGCTGCCTTGAGAAATTTTTCTTTGTCATTGGTTTGTGTCATCTTTATTATGATGTGCCTTGGAGTGGGTTTGTTGGGGTTAAGAAAACTTGGTGTTCTGTTTGCTTCTTGAATTTGAGGCTTTAGTTCTTTCCACAAGCTTGGGAAGTTCTCGTCTATTATTTGTTTGAGTATATTCTCCATTCCATTTTCTTTCTCTTCTCGCTCTGATATACCTATTATTCTTATGTTATTCTTTCTGATGGAGTCAGACAATTCCTGTAGGGCTTTCTCATTTTTTATTATTTTTGAGTCTCTTTCTTCTTCTCTCTGTTGTGCCTCAAGTTGTTTGTCTTCTATTTCACTAATCCTATCCTCAATCTGGGCTGTTCTGTTAGCTAAGCTTGTTACCTCGTTTTTCAGCTCGTGAATTGAGTTTTTCATTTCTGTTTGATTTGTTTTAATAGTTTCAATTTCCTTGGTATATATTCTTTGTGTTCATTGAGTTGTTTTCTGATCTCCCTATATTGCCTTTCTGTGTTTTCTTGTATATCTCTGAGTATTTTTAAGATTTCTATTTTAAATTCTCTGTCATTTAGCTCCAAGGCTTCCAATATGTTAAGTCTTTTCTCCATAGATTTTTCCACATCTATTTGTGTTACCTCTCTTTCTTTTGTATCCATAATATTCTATTTCCTCTTTCTTATTGGCATCTGAGGGTGGTCTTGTTGATAGCACTAATTAGAATTAATAAAGAGTAAAAAGTAAAAAAAAAAAAAAAGGTAAAACACCCCTCAAAAAAAAAACAGTAATAATTTATTATTTCCCCCTTTTTTTCTTTCTTCTCTTTCCCTCCTCTCCCCTCCTCAGGGAAATATCGTGCCTATAATGGAGGGCCTGATTTGGGATGAAGAGTTCAAGGGGCAAAAAAAAGGGAGTAGGGACCTACTAAATGCAAAAAAAAAAAAAAAGGAAGAAAATTTTAGACAAGCATAAATGATTCGCTTGTAAGTGATGGTCAACTAAGAGATATAATGAGAGGGATAAGAGGGAACCAGAAAAAAGGACCAAAAAAAGAATAATAAAGAAGAAAAAAATAAAAATAATAAGTAAAAATCTGTTGTATTAAGTGGAGCGAAGACTAAATACAATGGAGACCTTGGGTTGGGAGGACCCAAAATGCCACAAAAATAAACAAACAAGAGAAAAACAAAAGCAAAAAAGAAAAATAAAGCCAAAAAAAGCCTTGAGTCCCAAATTAACTAATTTGTTTGTGATTGAGGATTAAATGGGAGGAAAGTAAAACGAGAAAAGAAAAAACGAATAGAAAGGAAAAAATAAGAAAAAGAGAAAAACGAAGGAAGAAATAAAAAAGGAAGAAAAAAAATAAAGCAAATCAAAAAAAAAAACAAAAGAGGAGAGAGTGAGAGTTAAGTGTTTTGGAGTATAACCTTAAAGGAGGGTGAGGATGAAGAAGAGAAATAAAATGTAACAGTTATGGGTAGTGTAGTTCAAGAAAAGGGAAGCATAAGATGGGCAGAGAATAGAAGGACCGAGGTGGAGGAAATAAAGGCAATAAGATAGAAGAAACAAACAACAACAACAAAAAAATTAGTGGAACAAGTTGTAAAGTCTGTGGATTTTTCTTGATTTTGAGAGGTTAACTTCTTCCTTTTTCTTTTCTCTCCCTCTTCCTGGTCGGTGACTCTACCCCAGGCTCTGCCCCTGTGTCACACTTAGGTAGGGATTTGCAGTTGATGGGATTCTATGGCAATGCCATATAATTGGCTTTAGTCTTGCTGGTAGTCAAGGCTTGTTGGCGTTTGCAGGGTCCAACGATGAGAGAGTTTGCTTTCCTGGATTCTCTCTCCTAGTCCCCCCTTCCTGAATTAGCAGCCTGGTGATCCAGCTATAAGGCTGCAACTGCTTCTGCCTGGGGAGTAAGAGGCTCAAAGAGCTGGGAAATCCCCACTCTATCCCCACTCAGTGCAAGGCTTTGGGAAAGGCTCTGAGAGTCAGGGCCTCCAGTGTAATCAGGTGGGGGTGGGAGTCAATTGTTGTCAAGGTGACTGTTCAGTGCCTAGCATTCAGTTAGACCTCTCAACCCAGGCTTTCCACACTTTGTAGCCTGTTTTGGCTGGGAAGAAGAGGCACTAGTCTCTGCTTGCGACTAGTGTAGTATAGATCTTATTATCTGCCAAGTCCCTCTTGTTAGCGTTTATCCCTGAATATGGAGGCTCTATCAATCAGAAGTTGCCCCCGCCCCTTTAGCGAGAGGCACTAAAAAATATCATGCCTCTTGTCTTGGGTCACTGAACTGAGAGAGATCTTATCAATTAGAACCGAGGGTGCGCAGATTTCATGGGTTAAGCTAATTTCAGTGATTGGGTCGCAGCTGTGCTCCGGAAGGTATTTTAGGCTGCCTGCGCACGCCCCTCCCCCAATGCTTGATTGTTAGCTTGAATGGCTGGGTGAGGTGCCCCGCCCATGGAGAGAATCTCCCAAGTAGAAGACCACCCTGGTGCCTCTCCCGCTCGCCCTGCCGCTGGCGGCTGAATCCCACCAGGCGCAGGATAATGGGGCACCCTGGGTGTGCGGGCCAGTAAGGCGCTCTGGGCGTGTGGAATGCCCAGGGCACGCGTGCGAATGGGGTGCTCCGGGCACCGGTGGCTGGCGACTCTCACTCGCAGAGCGCCGGCTGTTGGGAACGTTAGCGGTGCTCGCTCTGCAACCGGACCGGGCACGCCGGTGGCTGCTCGCGCTCCGGAGTGTGGGTGGTGCTCGCTCTGCAACCGTACCGGGCGCGCGCCCGCGGCTGCTCGCGGCTCCCGAGTGTGGGCTGACTCACCACAGGCGCACTCCCTCGCGGCTTGAATGAATGTCGCTGCTGTAGCTTCCTCCACACCCTCGTCTCTCAGATTCAAGTGATAACAGTCCTTTCGCTTTCAGTTTGTGTGGAACTCCGGAATGCTCCGAGGATAAATTTTTCTGTTTCTAGTTGATAAATTTGTTGTGATTTAGGGGAGATCTGTCGGACGCGCTGCTCACGGCGCCATTTCCGTGACGTCACTCCCATAAGACCTTTCTTGATCACTATTTTCCCCCCTTCTCATGTGAATTCTCAGGGTATGTAGTACTTCTCCATTGTTAAGGTGACCAATCGTCCTCCTTTAGGGAGGACATTTCTTCTTTTGTAAGTTCCATCCTCCTTGAAAAGTGTCCTCTTACATGTCCTCCTTTTTGATATTGGAAGACTAATCTGTAAGTGTCTGTATTGGATCGATGCAGAGTCAGTCCATTGCATGTGATGTGACGTATTTGTATTTGACCTGATGATTTGTCAAGGATCAGTACAGAGCAGCGAGACGCAATTATGAGATGCATGTGCTCCGCACAAGAGACCCTGAGAGAGCACACGATACACTGGGCGTGCAAATGGCTTTGTGTACTTCTTACTGAAACATGACATGGCACATACAACATTGTAGACTCGTGATTATTTCTTTCTCAGTGATTATTCAATCAGAGACAGGTAAGCACAATTCATGTAAAATTCAATATGAAGAGTATTTCTTGTTCAGACAGTTCCAGTATATTGTTACAAGATAATACATTGACAAAAAATATTCATTCAATGGAGTTTTTTCTTACAATTATTATTAAAAATTAATGTAAGCATAACTACATATAAAATATTACAAGTGTTTTTATTATGCATTTATCATATTATAGTGTATTTTTGCTGTAATGAATAAAATGTTTCTTTTATTTATTATTATTTTTTTTTGTATTTCTCTGAAGTTGGAAATGGGGAGGCAGTCAGATAGACTCCCGCATGCGCCTGACCACCCGGCACGCCCACCATGAGGCGATGCTCTGCCTATCTTGGGGCATTGCTCTGCCTCAATCAGAGCCATTCTAGCACCTGAGGCAGAGGCCACAGAGCCATCCTCAGCGCCCAAGCAAACGCTGCTCCAATGGAGCCTTGGCTGCGGGAGGGGAAGAGAGAGACAGAGAGGAAGGAGAGGGGGAGGGGTGGAGAAGCAGGTGGGCGCTTCTCCTGTGTGCCCTGGCCGGGAATCGAACCAGGGACTCCTGCACACCAGGCCGACGCTCTACCACTGAGCCAATCAGCCAGGGCCAAAATGTTTCTTTATTTATGATATTGTTTTTATTAATTTATTTTTGTCCTTTTCATTGTAAAAAAGTTAGTCACCTTATGTTTATTTTCATACATATGTTAATTTGATCTTAAGAAAGGAAGCATGCCGAGTGAGGAATTAGGGATAAGGCAGAGATTCCAACTCAAGTTCTTCACAATTCCCTGGAAAAAGGTGGGTAAGCACACAGGTGCTCTCAGTAGAGTGGAATACATGTTGTGGTTAGTCCAGAGTCCTGGAGAAAGAAGAAGAAAGGAAGGAAGACAATCAGATCCCTGGACTAGATGATTTGGGAAACACTTCCTGTAACAAATGGCATGAGTAGGAGCTTACAATGTGTATAGAAATTAACCAGGCCAGAAGGAGAAGGTAAAATTAAGATAAGTTAGTGCAGAGATCATGGAGGTAGAGTAATAGGATGCTGAACTGGGTTGTGCCTCACAAAAATTAATAAATATTATGTGACAATGTGTTAAATATTCAGGAACTGGAAGAGTCAGTTGTTCAGCTGTTGATAATTTGAAATCAGCTGTGCTTGGAGTATTTATAATATAGATATCAACAAACATGATAAACCAGGGCTTTTTAGTTTGTTTTCAGGAAGCAAGGTAAGCAGGACATCATTGGTTGTGGGAGAACATGGAAGGTCCACAGAATTGCACATTGTTTAAGGTTCTATTGTAGTTAGCAATTTGAATATTAAAATAAACGCTTTGACAAGATTGTAAATCTCCTAAAAGAAATGGTTCCTATTTATCTTGAAGTCCTCTAGCTATACTTCCAACAAAAGTAGCTTAGTAGTCAGTCAAATCAGGCCATCAGTTGAATCTAAACTAGAGAAGAATCATTTCAGACATAAAAATGTGCTTCTTAAAATTTTGGTTAAATTATTTTTTTACCTGTTTAAGTAATTTTTCTCCCTTCATGAAAATAAACATCTCTGGAAATAATGGAGTTTAAAAGCAGTTATCAGCTTGGAAGGGGACCAGGGAATTATCTTAAAGTGACATTTATTCAATAGGCTTAGTTTCTACTTTCATCTATTTAGCAAATTTTAGTAATGAAAACATTGTAGGTATATTTCAGAAATGATCAATTGCCCAAATTAAGAAATGTTTTGCCATTGCAAAAGGAGCTTTAGAAAAGATAATTTCAAAGGGATCAGAAACTTCTCTTTTACTTGACTCAAATTCTCTGCTCATTCATTCTATTGCTCTTACTCTTCTCCCAACCACTGGCCTGGTTAACTATAGGACCCAATTGTAATGTTTGGTAAATTGATAAATAAATTATTTTTTAAGTAATCAACATTTAAATTAAAAATGAATAAAAAATTAAAATAAAATAAAATAACCAACATTTATTGAGCATTTACTCAGTGTCAGGTATTGTTCTGATTCCTTTTATAATCATCTCATTTACTGCTCACAAAAACAAATTTCCTTTTAGAAATAAGGAAACCCAGGCTAACAGGGTAGGTATCCTTTAAAACACTTTGTAACCATGAATGGCCAAATGACTGATATGAATAAATGAATAAAATTTCTTTCACACTTGTATGTATAATGTATTCCTGTTACAGCTCAAAAACATAAAATTAGATTAACTATAATTCAGGGAATGTAGAGATTTTTCTGATTACCGTATTTTTCACTCCATAAGACACACCTGACCATAAGACACACCTGACCATAAGACACACCTAGGGTTTTAAGGAGGAAAATAAGAAAAATAATATTCTGAACCAAATGGTGTGTTAAAATATTTAATAAAACATATCACAATAATATTTCTACAATGTAAACTCAACAGCAGTATTAACAACCATTAGCACTGTTATTAACAAATGAGAAGAGATTTTCATATTCCAATATTCTTCTAGGTGTCCGGGAACCTGCAGCAGCTAAAAAAAATGATCATTCACTCCATAAAATGCACGGGCATTTTCCCCTCCACTTTTGGGGGGGGGGAAGTGCATCTTATGGAGCGAAAAATATGGTAACTCTTAAAACTAATGCTTAAAAATAATTTTAAAACATTGGTTTCAGAGTTTCTAAAGCAGAAACATACTGAATTTCCTCTATTAAAATAATATAGATTAAACATAATTGCTGGCAGATTTCTTTTCCAGCACCCCAGGTCATCATTTAGTCCAGCATAGATGGGAGACAGGAGACTTTCTAATAGACTAAGGGAAGATGCAGGGTTTTTTAGCATATTTGTTTTGCTATGATTTGTTTCTTTTCTCCGGAAGTTTTTGCTGAGTAAAATGTACCAATTTATTCAATATTACAACTCATTAGGTTCCAGCTGATGGAGATTTTATTGTATATATTTTTTAATAATTTTATTTTTTTAATGGGGCGACATCAATAAATCAGGATAAAATATATTCAAAGATAATAACTCCAGGTTATCTTGTTGTTCAATTATGTTGCATACCCATCACCCAAAGTCAGATTGTCCTCTGTCACCTTCTATCTAGGTTTCTTTGTGCCCCTCCCCCTTCACCTTTCCCTCTCCCTTTCCCCCCTCCCCCCATAACCACCACACTCTTATCAATGTCTCTTAGTTTCACTTTTATGTCCCACCTACGTATGGAATAATGCAGTTCCTGGTTTTTTCTGATTTACTTATTTCACTTCGTATCATGTTATCAAGATCCCCTGGGCTTGCCTGGTCAAGGCACATATGGGAGTTGATGCTTCCAGCTCCTCCCCCCTGTCTCTCTCTTCTCTCTCTGTCTCTCTCTCTCCCTCTCTCTCCTCTCTAAAATGAATAAATAAATAAAAATTTATTGTATATTTTAATCTCTTGATATCACCCTAATGTAGGGTGTGAAATTTGTGCTTTTCAACCTAACTAGTTTAAGTTAGTGGCCGGGCTGGGTGACTGGAATTCATTTGAATTTACCTGAACTTTCTTCTCTGCATCTTCATTCCGGAAGTGCCCTTTGAATGACATAGTTCTCATCAGGAGGAAAAACTTAACTTGTAAATTCCTCAGTTATTTTCTTTCAAGATTTTTTTTTATTGTTGTCCCTGATGTCTTGGTTGTTATTCACCCAAGCCCTACATTCCCCCAATTAAAATATTTTAATAGATTATGTCTAAGAAATAATTCTATGAAGTCTCTAGTGTGGTTAGAAGTATTATCTGTTTTGAAATTTGCTTGGCCAATTAAGAAAGTCAGGATTATTCCTTCTTGACCAAAGTTTCCATTTGTGGTAGACTAGCACTGTTCCCAAATATTATCTTTCTTGTGAAAGCATTATCCATCCCTGTCCATAGCCATGTGACCCCTAGTGCTTGTTGTGGGGAGGAGGGCACTTTCCACTTACCTGACACAAGATGTAGCCATGTGACATACTTGAACACTGAAGTGTAAGCAGAAGTCTTAGACACTCTGTGGTTTGGCTGGCCCTCTGACAACAAGAAGGCACATCCAGAGAGAGGCTGCCCTTTCAGCACAGACCCAGGAAAAAGAAAAACACTGAGCAGGGCTGTTAGCAGGTAGCCAGCTGTCTCTAGCCAACACTAAACCTCAGCTATCATTAATATTGTTGTGAGCCTCTGAGAATTGAGGAGTTGGTTACCTCAGTAAAACAAGGAAAAGCTAATTTGTTTACCATGTAACTTGTCAAGAAAAGTTATGTAAAATTAATCAAGGAACATAGGTTCATTTTCATTTTTCTGTTCTGTCATTTCCCATCTATACCTGTCACACTGAACCCAAATTAAAGCTTATCTTTCTTTCTCCATATAAACTTATACAAAAGAGAACTTAAACATACTTTCTTATCTTCTGATGAATATAATCCTGGCGACCTAGCATTAAATATTGCTTTTGTACTTCTTTTGAAGATTCTTTGCAAGTTTATGTTCTCCTACAAGTTTGCCAGTGATGGTAGAAAATATTCCAGGTTCCTAGAAATAGATGGTATAGTTACCAAGTCCCGACAACACAAGTTTCCGTCTAAGCCTTCACCTTTCTCTCTGAGAGACCTTATTACACATCACCCCAGGAATATAGTGGTTTCTCCTTTTGTTTCTCATTTGCCGAAGACACCCTTGGTAATATATTGGCTTTAATTTCATGAGTATAGACTTCTTGTTTCTACTGACTCTAGATCTAGTTACTGTATCTACTTCCTGAGATATTTGCCCCTTAAGACTATTTTCCTGTTTGGAAATTATAGCTATAAACCAATTAAGAACACCACCCTCTCTTTTCTTAAAGATAGGCCTAGTTATTACTTCAGAAACAATGTGATTACACAAGATTAGTTAGATTAATCAATGCTTTACAAGGTTAGTGAGCTCTCCCTAAATTAGCTAGTGCCTTAGCTACTTCCTCATTTTGACTACTGCCAGGATAATTCAACTGTTGTTTTTTTCCCTCCACCCCAAGAAGATCCACTTCTCATTACTAAATGTCACCACCACCCTCCCCCATGCAACTTGTGAATAAGAAGGTTGATATTCTCCCTGCACTGGCCTAAAAAATTTGGTGATGTAGTTATTCTGTCAAGAGAATGAACCCCATTCCTCAGACAGTGAGGTTTTTCTGGGGTTGTTAGAAGAACCCTCCTCCCTTTTCATTCAGCTGACAAACTCCCAGTTACAATGCAAGCTAAGAGGTCTCAAGCAGAGTCAACACCATAGCTTGTTAATGATACTCCATCTATTGGCCTAAAATGAGGCACCACAGAGTAAATTTTGATCACTGGGAGGCAAATTTTGATCACTTCTGAACTTAGAAAGGACCAGGAACTGTTAGTATAATAACAAACAAAATGAGATCTGATTTCAACCCCAGCCTCACCTTTCACCTCCACACATCTATCTGATTCAGGAGTCTCTTTTTCCTGAGCTTCTCACATATTTCCCTTTGAACATAGATTGTACTTTACCTGTAATTGCAGTCTGCTTCAAGGAGCCGCTTGTAAAGAATTGCTATAACATGTTACATATATCAAGATATATTATTTTTTGATAGAAAGATTGCTTAATTTTTATGATGAGGTTTCTGGGTTTTTTTTTTTAGCCATTTATCTTTGCTTTTATTTATTCTATGAACCTGGCAACTTATTTTGGGAAATACCAGCAAAGCTGGATTTTGGAATCATATTCCTTTCCATATGGTACTAATATATCTCTGTCTTTGCCTTCATGCAACACAGCAACAGATGTCTGGCATTTCTGGTTTCTAATAGGCTTCTGATCCCGAAAAGGTCCATGTTTTGAATAGGCTATGATATGTTTCTAAGCTGCAGTTCATTGACAAGATTATTTTTTACAAGATTTATTTTAACTAATGATATAGATTCGATCTCTATTTAGAGATTTTCCTTTAACATATAATCTTGCAGTGAATTTGCTTGGTGTAAAAATGGACACATACATTTTAGCCTTTAAAGGAAAAGACCAGCTTGAACTCTACGTGGAAGTAAAATATTGTGACCTGTGGTCATGTGCCTTTAAGTGATACAGCCTATTTTCACTGTTCACAGATAGCCAACTGAAACAGCTTTTTTCACAAACAGTCTGACAGCTTTGGTAAAGAAGTTCTGGTTTAGAATTGGTCAAAGGAATAGTAGAAAGTTGAATTTGATTTTCAGCTTGGGGAGTCACAACAAAGATTATCACTAACATATATTTCTTATTGAATTTCAGACCTGGTTGAAAGGATATGAATTATGCAGGGAAACTTTAGTTCACATGTGGTCTGAAGGTTTAGTGTGCAAGGGACAACATCATGATGTGCATTAGTAAATGCGATAAGGAGCTTTGATTAGCTTGATGATCATTTTATAGTTATCTCTTTAGTCTAGCTTTTTGTGATTATATCGAATTAAAAACATCAATAAAAATGCTAACTGTACCAAAAAATGTTCTGATTAACAAATACAGTGTTCAAAATTGAGATGAATTTATAAATGTATTAAAAATGTGCAGCCTACAGAGACAAAATGAACAAATACTTGAACTGCATCATAATGGTATATGAAATACGTTACCAGCATTGGCAATTTCTAAATGAGAATGGATTAGGAAAACATTTTAAGATGTAAATAAATAATAATCTAATCATATGCTTGATACTAAAAATATTTTAGGGAAAAGACTACCATTGTGGAAAAGATGGTTTGTTTGTGTTTTTGATTGTTTATTCAATGTGCCTTAGCTTTCCAGTTTTTTATTAGGGAAGACAAACACTTGAATTTTACTGTTTTGTGCTTAATATTGTGATACCTGCTTTAAATATGACATGGCTTGTTCAATAGAATGATGAATTTTGAACATTAAGGAAAGAAAAATGTGTGTGCACACATAAGTGTATGTGTATGAATGTACATTTGTGTGTGTGTTCTCCACCATTCATCTCAAAACAGGCGTAGTCTATGAAAATCAATGTAATCATTCTTTATTGCAGAAAATTGTAGGAGCCAGTGTATATTTAGATTTCTTTCAGGAGAAAAACCTGTTTAATCATGGACCAGGAAGATTTGAACTATAAGAATAGCCTGATTTAATCTGTTTTAATTTTTAAACCTCCCATTACCAACCAAGATTTTAAAAAATGAATTAAATAAGAATGTATCATAGGAGAGGTCATGATATCAATCTACCTTACCTTGGTGCAGAAGGCAATAAAATAACCTCTCAAAGTTTATATGTTGGTTTGTAAAATTGCATTTGCCTTTATTAACAAGTGCTTAAGGCTAATTTCTCAGCTGAGATTATAATTTTATCCATTTCTCATGCTGTGCTTTAATCGGGGCTACATTGAGACTCTGAGAAACCTCATACTTGGGAAGGCTATACGAAGCTTGCTGTTTTGATGAGTGCCTTAAGTAGTCACTGCCTCCCCCCCCCCCAAAAAAAAAGTGTTTTTTTAAATAACCTTTAACATTACTGAACAAAAGGGATTTAAATTCGACCATAAAGAGCTTTCTCCAGTGTCAAACATCTGTTCTAAAACTTATCATGGCAATATACTTACTGAATAGCATGAGCAAATTTGATTAGCATCAACTTCTGGGAATGGTTTTCTAGCTGATTGACCTGGGGACCTTATCTTTAAATATTGGCATTGTATGGATTAAACAAAATCCAAGAGAATGTCAGATATTAAGACACATAATTGCAGGTTAATTGGAAGATAAAGATACTTTAATCTAATGTTGAACCAGGGAAACATTGATGGTATTAACTTATTAGCGTGGCTGTGGGAAATAATCTTATTATCATAAGAAGGCCTATGGTAGCATTGTATTTGTGAAAAAGGTTGTAAGAAACCTTGTGGGGATCTGACCCTAAGAGGTTGTTTTATTTGCTTTTTATTGTGTGTGTGTGTGTGTGTGTGTGTGTTTTAACTGGTGCTCCCAAACATATAGTAATCAACTATATGAATAAAAGAGATCTCAGATAAATGAGAAATTCTTCATTTTTACAGAAACACAAATAGTGGTGCTTGTATAATAGCTCCCTTTCTAGTCTAAACTCAAGGAATACAGTGTATATCATAGTTTCTAAGAGAAATATTTTGGAAATGTTCACAAATTTATTGACTCCCAAATGGCAGAAAGATTCAGATTTAGGGAAATGGAAAGAGACATGGAGACAAAACAGAAACTTTTGGAAATGTAGGGAAATAGATTCAGCATTTCAAATCTCCTGCTGGGTTCTTGATGATTTAGTTTTAAACTCCTTTCAAAAAGCCACACTTCAAAGCTACTATTCATATAGGCTATTAGAAAAGAATAATGCTGGGTAATGAGAGAAAATTAACTTTTTTCTAAGCATTTGATATACAGTAGTCACTTTATGGTTTTGTGGGGGGGGATTAGGGGCTGGGTGTTATTAAACATCTGCTCAGACAGAGAAAGAGAGCCTGAAGGAAGTCACAGTAACTCCCTCAAGGTCACACAATTCTAAGTGGGGGCATGGCATTTGACCCAGGGATTTCCTCATTTGAAAATTCATGATTCTACTTGTTATATTACAAGTCTATCTGTAAGAAATACTTATATGTCCAAGACACAATCATCTTCAAATTATTTTATTAGCTCTATCTCATCCTTCACTCTTTCTGTCTTTTCTCTATTAGCACTTAAGTTACAAAACAGAAAAGGCAGGGTTGGTTTAAAAGTGGTGACCAAGTAAGCCTCGTGGTGATGGCCCTAAGTGAGGGAGGCAATTCTCTCTGTTTCTATAGATTTTCTTTCTGATTATGGCTCTGACATGAACTAGAGATGTGAAGTTAAACAAACAAATCTCATTTCCTATAAAATGATGATGGTGGGATGGGGTGGGCAATGGGCTTAGCGCAATCAGTGGAGAGTGCTGGGAATTGAGAGGATGGATGTCTGTATTCAGTGCAACCAACCAACCAATGAACTCCCCAGGTGACTGAGGCACCAGTGGTTTTGTATGACAATTAAGAATGACAAGTTCCTAGATCATCTCCAGTTCTTCATGCAAAAATCATAATTCTGGTTTTTATTTTTTTATAATAAAACTGTTTGTACCATTATATTTTCATTTTTTAAAGCCCTACATCATGTAGGTGTGTCCCCATTTTTTTTCCATAAAATTATGCATTTTTTCTTCTCTTTTTTCCTTGATCAATCCTCATGGATGCTCATCTGTTTTCTTATTCTTTAGAAAAAATTTTTTGATGTTACTGTCTCTATTATATGTTCATTTTCTTTTATATTACTTTGTTGTTTTCTTAAGCCTTTCTTTTGAGGTATAACATATATACTGTAAAGTGCACAAATTTTAAATGTACAGCTAAATGAATTTTTATAGATGCATACATCTGTGAAACCACTATCGAAGTCAAATTATAGAACATTCCAGAGTTCAGTTCTCTTGTGCCACTTCCCAGCTAATAATCCTCAAAGAAAACTTGCATCATTTTTCTTTACCACTACTGATTAGTTTTGCCTGCTCTTGAACTTCATGAAATGGAATCATTTAGCATATAACCTTTCATGCTTGAATTTTTTATTTATTTTTATTTCTTTAGTGAGTACAGAGAGAGAGAAAGAGAGAGAGAGAGAAAGAGAGGAAGAGAGATGAGAAGCATCAATTTTTCGTTGCAGCCCCTTAGTTTTTCATTGATTGGTTTCTCATATGTGCCTTGACTAGGAGGCTTCAGCCAAGAGTGACCCCTTTGCTCAAGCCAGAGACCTTTGGCTTCAAGTCAGTGACCTTTTGGGCTCAAGCCAGTGATCATGGGGTCTTTTCTATAATCCCATGCTCAAGCTGGCAACCTCAGGGTTTTGAATCTGTGTCCTCAGCATCCTGGGCCAACACTATCTACTGCACCACTTCCTAGTCAGGCAATGCTTGATTTCTTTTTAATCAACATTATGTCTATGAGATTCATCCATATTGTTGTTAGTAATAGTTCTCTTTTTTATTGCTCTGTATTGTTTCATCTTTTAATTCCTCCCTGTCCCCCCAGACCCTATGGCTCTTTTCCTAACTTTTAAATTTAGGTGTTAGTCTCATTCAGTCTCTTTTTTTTCTTTTATGACTAAGTACTAACTTCACTGTCATTCATTAATTATGACACATAGTATTTTGGTATCATTTAGTTCAAAATGTTTTTTAACTTCTACTACAAAATTCCATGACTTATTTAGAAATGTGCTTCTTAATTTCCAAATGTCTGGTGTGAGTTTTGTTTTGTTTTGTTTTATTAGTATCATTTTTTTTCTTATTAGTTCCAACTTTCTTGCATTATGGTAAAACAAATTTAAGACTTTCTTTATGGCTATGTTTATGATCAGTTTTCATAAATGTTTTATATGTGCTTGAAAGGAATATTTATTGGCTACTGGTGTAATAAAACATTTTCTATATGTGTATTAAATCAAGTTTGTTTATTTGTTTTGTTCAAGTCTTCTTAATTTATATCTAAGGTTTTGGCTCTACTTTCTCCACCAGTTACTGAGAAATTGTGTTGTAATATTGCACTATGATAATGAATTTATCAGATTCTTTCTGTAGTTTATAAATTTTTGCATTATGGGTTTTACTTTCTGTTAGTCAATTCATCAAGTTTAAGAATGTATTATTTTGCTAAAATAAACTTTCATCATTTTATATTGGTTTTGCTTTAAAAACTATTTTTCTGCTATAGCAGAACTAGAAAGGTTTCTTTGGGTCATTACACATATTCTGTATTCCTCAACACTACTCTTCAAGCACTTTGAATTCTTATGTTATAGATTTACATCTGGTAAATGCTCTATGGTAAATACCACAGAGTTATTTTATATTTCAATGGTGTTTTAAAATACTTGTCTTTAAATATTTTAAATGTAAGTGTTCACATATATTTTATGATTGAAAGTATTTTCTTTTGTTTTTTTACTTTCTATTTAGTCTATTGTAGCATCTTTCCACTTTTTCTGCCTTTTGCCTTCTTTTGACTCGATTATTTTTATAGTAATTTTATTTCCTTATCAATTTTAGTTAATTTATACAATCAACTCTATATATTTTAGAATGTACAAGTTAACATTTACTCATTTTCTGGAAAATAAAAAGGCCTTAGACATTTTACCTCTATTTAACATTTCCTAATTTGTTATATAAGTCTATGTATATTTTAATTGATCTATAATTAACACCACATATTAGTTTTAGGAGAGCAACATAATAATTTGATTTTGTATGTATTATGAAATGGTCACAATGTCTATTTAACATCTATTATCTACATAGTTACACATTTTTGTTTGTATTTGTGATGAGAACTTATAAGATCTCTCTTAGATGCATTTAAATATGCAATATAGTATTGTTAACAATAGTCATGATACAGTACATTTCATGGCCAGAACTTAGTTGTTTTAGGGCTGAAAGTTTGTATCTTTGACCACCTTCACACATTTCTACCAGCCATACCTTGTGTCTGGTAACCCCCAATTTGGTCTCTGTATTCATGACCTCATGATTTGTTTTGTTTTCTTGTTTTAATATTCCATCTATAAGTAAGTTTATATAGTTTTTGTCCATCTATTTTGTCACAAATGACAATATTTACTTTTTATGGCTGAATAATATTCCATTGTATGCATATGTGTGTGTGTGTGTGTACATCACATTATCTTTAGCCACCTATCAAAAGGACACATAGATTGTTTTGATATCTCAGCTATTATAAAAAAATGCTGCAATGAACATGGAAATGCATATATATTTTCTAGTTACTGTTTTTGTTTTCTTTGGATAAATACCCAAAACTGAAATTGCTGCATCATATGGTATGTCTTTTTAAAAATTTTTGAGGAATCTCTATACTACTTTGCATCATGGTTAAATAATTTATTCCCAACAACAGTGCACAAGGGTTTTTTATCTCCACATCTTTATCAGCATTTGCTATTTCTTGTCTTTTTGATAATAGCTATTCTAACAGGTGTGATGTGCTGTCACATTGTGGATTTGATTTGCATTTCCCTGATGTTTAGTGATGTTGAACATCTTTTCATGTACCTGTTAGTCATCTGTATGTCTTTGAAAAATATCTATTCAGGTTCTATGCTCCTTTTTAATCTAACATTTTTTGGGGGGAAATTGAGTTGTGTGAGTCTTCTACATATTTTGATTAACCCCTTGTCTTGTCAGAAATATGATTTGCAAATATTATCACCCATTCCATAGATTGCCTTTTCATGTTGTGATGCTTTCTTTTGCAGAGTTGGAGCTGTTTCAATGACTCAATTGTTTATTTTTGCTTTGGTTTTCATTGCTTTTGGTGTTAATATCCAAAAAAACATTACTAAGGTCAATGAAAAGGATCTTGCTTCTGGTGTTTTTTTTCTAAAAGTTTTATGGTTTCAGGTTTTAAGTTTTTAATCCACTTTAAAATTGTGTGCGGTATAAGACAGTGGTCTCATTTTTTTCTTTTTTTGACAGAGACAGAGAGACAGAGAGGGGAACAGATAGGGACAGACAGACAGAAAGGGAGAGAGATGAGAAGCACTAATTCTTCACTGTGGCTCCTAAGTTGTTCATTGATTGCTTTCTTATATGTGCCTTGACCTGGGGGCTACAGCAGATTGAGTGACCCCTTGATCAAGCCAGTGACCTTGGGTCCAAGCTGGTGAGCTGTGCTCAAACCAGATGAGCCCATGCTCAAGCTGGCGACCTCATGGTTTTGAACCTGGGTCCTCTGCATCCCAGTTCACCACTCTATCCACTGCATCACCGCCTGGTCAGGCTCATTTCATTCTTTTGTATATGGCTTTCTAGTTTCAGAAGCACCGTTCATTGATGAGTCTGTCCTTTTTAGTTTTATATTTTTAACTCCTTTGTTGTATATTAATTATCATATATGCATGATATAGTTTCTGGATTATTTATTCTATTCCATTGAGCTGTGTCTGTTTTTATACCAATACCACACACTTACCTGATTACTTTAGATTTGTAATAAAGTTTGAAATCAGGGAGCATAATCCCTCCAGCCTTGTTCTTTTACAAGATTGCTTTAACTATACAGGTTTTTGTGTGTGTGTGTTTCATACAAATTTTAGAATTGTTTGTTCCATTTCTGTGAAAAATACCATTGGACTTTTGATAGGAATTGCATTAAATGTGTATACTGCTTTGAATAATTATGGACATTTTAACAGTATTAATTATTGCAGTCCATAAACATGGAATATTTTCTATTTATTTGTGTCCTCTTCATTTTTAAGCAATCAATGTCTTTTAGTTTTTAGTGTGCAAGTATTTTACCTGCTTGTTTAAGTTTATTTCTAGACATTTTAATCTTTTTCATGCAATTTTAAATGGCATTTTAAAATTCTAAATTAATTTTTTTAATTGGAGTTGACATACAATATTATATTATTGTCAGGTATACAATATAATGATTAGATATTTATATAACTTATGAAGTTATCACTCTGATGAGTCTAGTTCCCATCTGACACCATATTACAATATTATTGACTATATTTCCAATGTTGTACTTTACATTCCCTTGACCATCTTACAACTGCCAATTTTTACCTCTTAATTCCTTCTTTTTTATATTCATCCCCCAATCCTCTCCTATCTGGCATCCATCAGTTTGTTCTCTGCATCTGTGAGACTTGTTTCTGTTTTGTTTGTTCATCTATTTTCTTTTTCAGATTTCACATGTAAGCAAAAATACATGATATTTATCTTTGCCTGACTGATATCAGTTAGCATAGTATCTTCTAGGTCCATCCAAGTTGTCACAAATAGTAAGATTTTATTCTCTTTTCTGGCTCAGAAACAGTGCATCATATTTATGCACCACTTTTCCTACCTCCATTCCTCTATCAGTGGTCCCTTAGGTTGTTTTCCTACCTTGGCTATTGTAATTAATACTGCAATGAATATATGGGTGTATATTAACATTTTGATTAATGTTTTTTTAAATTTCTTTGAATACCCAGAGTCGAGTTGCTGGTTCATATGGTAGTTCTATTTTTAATTATCTGGGGAATCATAACATTATTTCCCATAGTGACTATACCAATTTACCATTCTACCAACAGCGCATGAGGGTTCCTTTTTCTCCACATCTTCACCAACACTTGATGTTTGCTGATTTATTTATGATGACCATTCTGACAGGTGTGAGATGATATCACATTATGGTTTTAATATGCATGTTCCTGATGATTAGTAATGCTGAACATTTTTTCATATGACAATCAGCCATCTGTATGTCCTCTTTGAAAAAGTGTCCACTCAGTTTTTCCGCTTTTGTAAAATTGGGTAGTTGATTTTCTTTGTATGTGTGTGTGTTATGTTGTATGTATTCTTTATATGTTTTGGATGTTAACACATTATAAAATGTATCAGTGACAAATATCTTTTTCCATTCAGTATGTTGACTTTTCATTTGATTGATGGTTTCCTTTGCTGTGCAAAACCTTTTTAGCTTAATGTAGTCTCATTTGTTTGTTTGTTTCTTTATTTTGTTTTCCTTGCCTAAGGAGACATATCTAAAATAATTGCTTATAAGGGTAATATAAGTTTTCTTCTAGGAGTTTTATGGTTCAGGTTTTATATTTAAGTCTTTAATCCATTTTGAGTGTATTCTTGTGTATGGTGTAAGAAAGAGTCTAATATCTTCCCCCCTTCCTTCCTTCCTTCCTTCCTTCCTTCCTTCCTTCCTCCCTCCCTCCCTCCCTCCCTCCCTCCCTCCTTCCTTCCTTCCCTCCCTTTCTTTCTTTCTTTCTTTCTTTCTTTCTTTCTTTCTTTCTTTCTTTCTTTCTTTCTTTCTTTCTTTTGTTCTTTCTCTTTCTTTCTTTCTTTCTTTTCTTTTTTCTTCTTTCTTTCTTTCTTTCTTTCTCTCTTTCTTTCTTTTTTCTTTTTTTTTTGCATTTATTTCTACAGTTTTCCAAACACCATTGATTGAATAGACTGTCTTTACTCATTGTATATTTTTGTCTCATTTGTCATAAATTAACTGATCATATAGGTTAGGTTTATTTCTGAGAACTCTGTTCTGTTCCATTTATTTATGTTTCAGTTTTCATGCCAGTACCATGATGTTTTGATTACTACAACTTTGTAGTATAGTTTGATATAGGGTGGCATGATACCTCCAACTTTGTTCTTTCTCAAGGTTGCCTAGGCTATTCAAGGTCTTTTGTGGCTTCATACATATTTTAGGATTATTTTTTTCTAGTTCTATGAAAAATGCTGTTGGAATTTGATAAAGATTATACTGATTTTAGATTCCTTTTGGTAGTAGGGACATTTTAATGATGTTAATTCTTCCTATTTATAAGCATGATATATGTGCTTTTATTTATTTGTGCCTTTTTCAGTTTTTTCTTCAGTGTCTTACAGTTCTCTGAGTACAGGTATTTTTACCTCCTTGTCTATATTGATTTCTAGGTATTTTATTCTTTTTAATACAATTGTAAATAGGATTATTTTCTTAAGTTCTCTTTCTGAGAGTTTGTTATTGTTGTATAATAATACAACCAATTTATAAATATTAATTTTGTATCATGCAATTTAACTGAATTCATTTATTAGTTCTAATAGTTTTCTGGTGAAATCTCTAGAGTTCTCTTTATATAATATCATGTCAACTGCAAATAAGGACAGTTTTACTTCCTCTTATCTAACTTCCTTTTATTTTTCTTGCCTAAGTGTCTGGCTCAGACTTCTAGTAATCTTCTGAAAAAGTGGCAAAAGTGGGCATTCTTGTCTTGTTTCTGACCTTAGAAGAAAAGTTTTCAGTTTTTCATTTTTGAGTATGATGTTTGTTGTAAGCATGTTATATGTGGCCTTTATTATGCTATACATTCTGTCTGTGCTCACTTTTTTTTGAGATTTATTATCATAAATGAATGTTGAATTTTTTCAAAGGCTTTTTGGCATCTATGAGTGTTAGCAATTTTTTATTCTTTATTTTGTTAATGTTATGTATCATATAGATTTATGGATTTTTGTATCCCTGGAATAACTCCCAGTTGTTTATAGTATATGATCTTCTTAATGTACTGTTGAATATGGCTTGCTAATATTTTGTTGACAATTTTTGAATCTGTGTTCATCAGGGATATTGACCTATAATTTTTTTTTCTTGTGGTGTCTTTTTCTGGTTTTGGTATCAGGGTAATGCTTACCTTGTAAAATGTGTTTGGCACTAGGGTAATCTGGCCTTATGAAATATATACTTCTATTTTTTGGAATAATTAAGAAAAAGTGGTATTAATTTTTCTTTAAATGTCATCTGGTCCTGGACTATTATTCATTGGAAGATGTTTGATTATTGACTCAATATCCTTACTAGTAATTACTTTATTTAGATTGCTATATTTTCATGATTCTGTCTTAGTAGGTTATATGTTTCAAGGAAATATATCTATTTTTTCTATGTTGTCCAAATGTTGATGTATAATTTTTCATAGCAGTCCAACAAGCCTATTTTATTTTTACTAACTCCCGGTAGTTGGGAGTATGCCAAGACTGTCAGGGTCCCAAAGGCGGGGGTGGGGAGACTCCGCACCTAGATTCAGGCTGATTGGAAATCAGACCTCAGGCAGCAGGCTTGAAATTATGCATAATATATATGCATATATATATTCCTGTGGGACTGTAAGCATAGGTTCTGCTAATCAGGGCCCCAGATGCTGTTCAAATTTTTTTCCAGGAGATACCAGCAAGCTGAGTTGAAGCAGAAGGAGCACGGAAGATGGCCTCCACCAACCTCTTCCCTGGAGTGTACCTATGTAGGACCCTAGATATGTGCCAAGCCAGAGCCTTATGCTCCAGCACAAGCAACTTGTCCTCTTTCACAGAAAGACTAAGCATATATTTCAGGCTACTTTTTGTGAGATTCCCTGGGGGGTGGAGATTGTCAAGACCTGTCTACCTGTGAGTTATAGTCTCCTGAGACCCAAGTCTTACTGGCCACCAGAACCAGGCAATCAAGGGGCATTCCTTGGATGCTGCCACAAAAACTGGGGCACTCAATGTAAACAGCAGGGTATCAGATGCATGAAAAGCTTGCCTCCTGGAGATGGAGATACTGGCACTCTGGAGTACAGCTGAGGGAGGGTGCCAAGATAATTTCCACCTTCTGAAGTGTCTGGAGAGGATACATTGGGCCCTTAGATGTGTGGGCCCTTTCAGGCTGCTGCTCTGGAGATATGTTCATAGACCCCTTTCACAGAAAGACAGGGGTCCTGGGTCTGTTGCTCCTTGCTGTGCTCTGGGAGTGGTAGTTGGTTAAAACTCTCTCCCCATTGGTCCTGTGGGACCAACCAGTATAAGCCCCATTGGTAACTAGAGCCAGGCCATCTAGTAGTGTCCCCTAGTGGCAACAGCAAATAGTGTCAGAGAATGTTATGGGTTCTCCCTGGTGATGTACTGGTGAGCTGAAGCAGACTGAGGGAGAATACCAAGATGGTGTGCACTCATCTCTGTCTCTGGAGTTCACCTCTGCAAATTCCAGATCTGGGCCAGCTTAGGTTGTAGCTCCAGGATAAAAATAGCCTCTTTCACAGAAAACTTGGGGTATGTTTCAGTCTGCTGACTATGCAGTGCCCTGGGGGTGTAACTATCCAAGAACTGGTTTGCAAGCCACTCTGGCCACCAGAGCCAGTTGATCAAGGGTCCTTCCCTGAGTGAGAGCTATAAAAATCAGGGTACCAGAGGAGGGTACAAGTTCCTTTCCATGAGGAACCAGTAAACTGGAGCAGAGGAGTTTCAAAGATAGTAATTACCAGCCTCCACCCCAGAGAATACCCCAGTATGCTCCTAGACATATGTTTTCAAATGCCTGCTTCTCAGGCCCGTACTTTAAGATAGGCAAATAAGCCTATTTCACATAATGTCTGGGTGCTTTTCAAATGGCTGCCTCTATGCTGAGCCCTAGGGTAGATGAGTCAGAGTGCAAGACTTTTAAGAGTGTTTCTCAGTTTGCTACAGCTGTGTAGGTCTCCTGGATGTGAGTCCTGTTGGTTTTCAAAGCTAGATGTTGTAGGGGCTCATCTCTCAGATGCATGTCTTTAAAGTAGGGGTGCTGATGTGAAGTTCAAACCATTAACTCCTCAAGAAGCTTTGGGTTTTCTGTTCTTTGCTGCTTATGGGTCACTGCTCCAGGGGTGAGGCTTATGGTGAGGTTGTGTCTCAGCTTCTACAACCCATTTTGAAAAGAAAGTGCTTGTTTGACGTACAGAGTCACTTAGCTAGTTTTTAGTTTTTTTCCATAGGAAATTGTTCTATATGAACCTATAGATTCAGTGAGTCTGTGTCGGGAGGTAAGCTCAGGGTCTTCCTATGTCACCATCTTGAACCAGAACACCTAGGCCTAATTAAATGTTAAAATTCATTTCCTTTCCCTAGCTCCTAATTTTACTCACACACACCAAGATAATTAGAATAAATAGATGTTCTAATGCACAGTAAGCCTATAACTTTCTATGCATGCCAACTAAGATAAAATAAACACTGACTCATCTAGCAAGCATAGAACAAGTGTTTGTTTCACATTATGCACATTTTTTGTATTGAATAGCACAAATTTCTGTATCATAAAATTATTAAACACTAGTAGGAGCTATAACCAGTGGAGTATACTTAGAGAAAACTTAGAGAGCTTTTCAAAAAATAAGTTCCACATAGTCTTATTGAAGACTACAGTGAAGATTAACATTGGGTAACTCCTATTATATGCCAAAGAGCTAGGGAATTTTTTTTTTGTCTCATTCATTTAATTATTACTTAGAGCTTGGCAGCTAAATATTAGTTTAGAGATTAAGCGACTAAGATTCAGAGGGCCACAAAGTTCCTGTTGCAGGACTTAACCCATTTTTGTTTCTCTTCAAACTATACACTTCTTACCACAGTTTGGTGTTCTTTCCAGGACTGGTGTGAGGGTTGGCAACAACACATGTATCTACGGAACACAGCATCAGGAAATAATGCTAGTAATTATTATCTCTGTTATTCCATACTTTCTTCTAATGGTTTAGCACAGGTCTTGTGCTACTTTTATAGAAATCCTTTTTCAGAATGTCTGCTTTCCAATTTCAAATCACACTGTGGCTACTTACTATATCCTTGTAGACAAAAGAAAAAGAGACAAGAAATTAGCTGTAACTTTAGGAAAATCTTTCCAGAGAATCAAAATTCTGACCCATTTTTTTTTTTTTTTTTTTGCAGATGTAGATGAGGCTTATAAATTATGGATAGGTCCACTGGTCAGACACAGTGTTGAATCTGACCCTTTCAGCTATTCAAGTTTATTCAATAATGGGGAAATGCCAGGAGAAGTAAGGGTGGAAAGGCTCATGTAGCTCTTTGGGAGAATGAACCACCAATGAATCACCATACTGTAGACTAGTATCTGCTTACAAACCCCTAGGGATTTCTGAATCAACAGCCAAGAGAGGGTTGAAAAGTACACTTGGGATTTTCCCTGAATTGAAGCACTTCTAAAGGGCTTGGAGAAGTTGGAAAGAGTGATTACTACATAGGAGACCTTCTCTCTGTTAGCCTTCTCCATCCTGTGCCTGGTGTTGTGGCAGCCTATCACTCACCACAAAATATTTTGTTCTTTTTACTTTAACTTTGTGAGTTTTTATACAAGATCATTCTTCTTTTTTACAGAAGACCAGAGACCCTACTTGCATAGTAGAACTAAAGAAATAGCTACATTTTAATTAAATTTACACAGCTTTTATGATACCAGTGGGCAGCCTTCACTACTACCCAGAGAAACCCCAGAGCCATCAGATGTACTTCACATGTAATTAATCTCTAATGCTCGATTTTGTAAGGTATGTAATAATGCTGGCTGGGTAGAAAGGACAGCTTCAGAGAAAAGTCATATTAAAGATGGAGAGAGAAGCTTTAGTAAGAATTGGTTTTTAAGATAGCAACTAAGTGGGAACTTTATTAAAAGGAAAAGAAATAATGGGAATATCTTGCATTAAGTAAAAATGCTTGACATCTTCAATTTTTCAGTTTCTTTTATTTTGCCCCAGACAAATGTTACAGAGTTTGTTTTTATAATGTATACCATTTATAGTGTTATGTCTGTAGCCTCTCAGATTTAATATTTGGGCAAGGGGAAGATTTGTTGTACTCAGGAATTGAAAATAAAGGGAGAGAGAAAGAAAACATCAACTATGACTACAATCTTCAATAGAATTTAAATCTCTTTCCCTGAAAATATTTTGAGAAATTATTTTCAATCAAGAGTTTTTATTTTTAATGATCAAATTAACAAACAACGCATTAAAATGCTATGTAAATCATGTATACGGCATTTTTCACAATGCATCTCACACACAGTGGGAGTTGGGAAGAGCAAGGAGTTTAACTCCATTTCACGAGTGATGTAATAAAGAACTGTAGCGATCAAGTTGTTTATCCAAGGTCCACCAGCTGACTAATGAAGAATGATAACTTCTGATTTAACCTCTATGGCTATTTCATTCTACAATCCTGATCCTATTGTCATTTCTAGACCTTTTAAACACTATGTATATCTCAACATAAAGCTTACATACTATATTGCTTACAAAAATTAGGGGATATTTCAAAATAAATATGAAGCAATAAAAAGAAAAAGCATTTTAGATTTTTTTTTTATTAAACAAGAATATCAGTAAAGCAAAACACAAATCAAAGAAAGTTGTTCAATTCTACAAATGAAATGCAAAACCAACTTTTATTTTATTGGTGAAAATGCACTTGACAAAAGGCTGAAAGTACTGGAGTATCTCTACACATTCCTTGATACCCTAATTTTTGTAAGCAGTATATTAACATCATTATTGGTTCTGCCTAAGCTTGGGAGAAAAATTATGTAGAAGAGATTATTCCATTATTCTCTAAAACAGTCTCAGTTGTAAGCATGTTGCTTTTATGAGATAAAACCTCCTTCATGGTACCCCCCTTTCCAGCTTCACCCTTCTCTTAAATTCTCCAGATGGAATAACATTATCTCCATTCACTCTGTAGGCCTTGCTAGAAACATCAGCATTATTTCTTGACTCTTGTCTCTTACACATTATATTCAGTTATCAAGTTCTATAAGTCCACTTTTACAAAGCCTATGATCTCATGTAACCTCATTCTATTCATTTCTATGGTCACTGCTCAGATTCAAACCTTTATCATTGTTATAAAATGTGCCCATAAATCAAAATTTTAATTTCTACTCATTCTATCCTACTTACTGTGATGAGAATTATTGTTGGAAAACTTTGACTCGGTCATAATTCTTTTCCACTTAACAATCTTCATTGACTCCCCTCTGCTTACATGATAACAGACAAAAATATTAATAAGATATACAAGACTTTACACACCTGCACCCAATATCTCTTCTCAATTCCTTTCTCTCATTCATTCTACTCTGTGCCAACAATAGACAACTCACCAATTACTCTTCTTTGCATGAGTTATGTGTATTCAAACCCCTGTGCTCTTGTTCATGGACAACCTATTTCCTTTTGCATGCCTGGATCCATCTGTCAAAGTTCTATTCATTCTCTAGAACTTAATCAAAAAGAAATTTTCCCTGATTCTCCCCATTCCTCCAAAATAATTCTCTTCACTTTTGTTTTCCATCAGGTTACATTCCCTTATTTCAGCCTTTTTAAATTGTGTCCTAATTATTCATTTTTTTAACTAGTATTTGGGGCACAGGGTTAAATGGGCTTTTTGGAAAGATGTAGGTCTCCATAAATTAACCCTAAATTATTTGGTTAGACATAACTGAAATGAAGAATCAGACAGCCTGTATTTTAAACCAGTAACATTTAGATTTCCTTCCCTGTATTTCAAAAAATATCTCCAAGCCTCCAGGGGCCAGGGAACAAACCTAATTTAATAATAGAAATACTAGTCAGGAAGAACAAGAGAACTGGCGCCAGTTTGATTATATCCAGCATAACTGAACTGAGTGTCAGAGTGCGTATGATTTGGTGGGCCATTTCTAACTCTGCCTGCTTTCTCACCATTCTCACCATTTTAAGGGTGTGTGTGTGTGTGTATATGTGTGTCTGTGTGATGTTCTCCTTGAGAATAGTCTAGCTACTCTAACATTCTCCTTTAACTGACAGTCTAAAAATATGAATATTAGTCCCAACATCTAGATATGCTTGCGCACATAAAAGGACAAGTCTATTGGGACACCTCTTTACCCTTCAGCTTCTCTCTGCTTTACCTATTTTAGTTTTAGCCACTGCTGTGTAGATTACAGTCAAGTAGATTTCAATTTGATTAGATTCCAATTGAATTATCTCAGAAGCAACCCAATATATTGTCCTATGGTCAGAGAATATGCTCTGTGTAATTTCAGTTTTTCAAAAATTTTTAAAAACTCATTTCATGGTGTGCCATATGGTCAGTTTTGGTAAAAAATTCCATGTACATTTGAAAAAAATATACATTCTGCCTTTGTTCAGGTCCTTTGTTGGTAAGGTCAATTTTGTTATTTCTGTTCTATTTATTTATCTGGATTCTTTGCTTTTTACTGTATGTATCAGTTATGGAGAGTCTTCTAACATGATTATACATTTTTCTATTCCTTCTTTTAATTAGTCTGAAATTATGAGGCCCTGGCTGGTTGGCTCAGTAGTGGAGCATCGGCCGGGCATGTGGATGTCCTGGGTTTGATTCCTGATCAGGGTACACAGGAGAAGCGACCATCTGCTTTTCCACCCCTCACCCCACTCACTCTCTTCCCCTCCTGCAACCATAGCTCGATTAGTTTAAGAGAGTTGGCCTCAGGCACTGAGGATGGCTCTGTGGCCTCTGCCTCAGGCACTAAAAAAATGGCTCCATTGCTGACCAATGGAGCAATAGCCCCAGATGGGCAGAGCAGCACCCCATAGTGGGCTTGTAGGGTGGATCCAGGTCCGAGTGCATGCGGAGGTCTGTCTCTCTGCCTCCCCATCTTTCACTAAAAAAAAATTATGCTGTTAGGTGCATAAAATTTTAGAATTATGTTTTCCTTAACAGATTGACATTTTAGTCATTATGAAGGTCTTCATCTGCCTTCTTTTGAAAATATTTTTTATTTCATGTTTTCATGTTATTCCTAGTTTCACCTTTACTTTCATTCTTATATTTAAGTATTTAAAATGTTTGTACCATATATTTTAATTTTAAAAAATCTACTTTAGCAATTATTGTCCAGTTATATTTAATGTACTGCTTTTTAATTTATCATCTTATATTAGTTTTCTGTTTGTCTCACCTAATTATAAATTAGTCATTTTTAACTACTTTTAAGGTAATGCTAAAGCCTAGGATTACTCCTCTCATCCCTTTTGTTCATGTACTTTAATTATAAATATACCTTAAACCCCACAAGACATCGTTATTTTGTACCATCATTATTTTGTATTTTCATCAATTCTGTTGATCTTCATCCCTTCCTGCATTTTGGAGTTTAAACCTAGGGTAATATTTCTTCTACCTACAGAACTTTATTTGATATTTATTTTAATGTGGAAATACTGAAGACAAATCTCTCTATATATGTTTACCTAAAAATATTCCTTGTCTTCATGCTGAAGGTTATTGTCATAAGATAAAAAATTCTAAATTTGACATTTTTATTTTTTCCCCGGACATTGCAGGTAGCACTGTATATTGTATTTTGGATTCCATCATTTCTGTTGGGAAAACAACAGAAATGAGTCTTAATACTGCTCCTTGGAAGGTAATATGCATTCTTTCCCCTAACTGCTTTCAGTCTTTCTCTTTGCCTTTGATCTTAACCCCTTCTGCTATGGATATACATAAGTGTGCTTTTCTATATATTTTATTCTTCTTAGGTTTATGGAACTTCTTAAATGTTTGACTGAATGCCTTTTGTTAGTTTTGAAAAATTATAGGCCATTATCCCTTTAAAAATTGCCTCTATTCTGTCTTCTACCATTCTGGAACTATAAATGTATATAAGTTAGACCATTTTTTAAAAAATGTCTCTTCTATCTCTATTGCATTTTCTGTACCTTCACTTTTTTTTATTCTCCATATTTGTTTGAATAGTTTATACTCATTTCTTTTTCTGATATTAAACCCACATGTTATTTTTTTTAGTTTCAGCAATTGCATTTTACATTTTCAGAATTTTAACCAAATTCTTTTTATAATTTCTATATATCTAGTAAAATTTCTCATCATTTTATCCATTTTTAAAATATAATCACAGGTATGTTAAACTGGTATTTTAGTAAGCTGTTAAGTCTCTTTACATTTTCTGTTTTTCTTTTGGGTCCTCTTCCTAGGTATGTTAGGTGACCATTGTTGAATGATGAACTTTGTATGTAAGAAATTGTAGAGGATGATGATAGCTCTCGCTACAGGGGACCCACCTTTTTTCTATTATGTGACTAGAGCAGAAATAGACACCTATGAGGAAACACTTTGATTTCAGACTGAGTTTTGGACTCATGGTGTTAACCTTTCCTCTGTTTCATCTCAACGCTGCAGTAAAGGTCGCCAGGGTGCTAAATGAGAGCTCCAGGTATTTACTAGAACCCCTCCTATTGCTGGGTTCTGAACTCATATTTTTGCCTTCAAATCACTGGGAACTAACAAAAGTTTTTATCAAACTTTCCACCTGCTTTTTATACACCACAGCTTAAGAATTGGCAAATTATTCAAAAAGGAAACTAGTGTGGAGTGACAAGCCAATTTCTCTACACTTCTCTTCTCCAAGATCTTGGTCTTCTAAATTCTGGTTATCTTAAAAGGCCTAGCTCTCATTTCTGTCTCCATAATCTCATAATATCACCAAAAGTTTGCTCAAATTTTCTTTCCTGACTTTTCCCCTGTACTGCTTAATTACTGGCATATGTCCCAAGGGGAAAAGTCATAAGTAGACAAGCTAGAATCTTCTTAATGGACTTCCCTTTTATTTAGGATTTTGGTACCTCAAGTTATGAACTCCACAGAAACTCCCTGATGATTACAGATTTTTTTTTCATATTTTATCCAGATTTTCTAGTTATCAGTCAAAATAGAAATATACTGATGATACCAACTACAACTTCTTGTATTGTTTCTCTTTTAAGAGGAAGTGTCTTATCAGACAGCTTATGGTTTTGAAGGTAAAGCATAAGCATGTAGACTCATTTTGTAAAACCAATTTACTGGGTATCCCATTACTGGGCTGCTGTTGTACTATACACTAAATATATACAGCACAGTGACATTATTTTTGTCCTCAAGGGTTCCTAGTCCAGTTGGATGACAAGCAAGTAAACATATGACATGTACAGTGTGCTGAGTGCTCAGATAGATATGTGCATAGGATTCTTCAATAAACAGAGGAAAGGAGATTTATGTAGTCAGGCAATTGGGGAAAGAAACAAAATAATTCTGGTTGCTATGGCACATTCTGGTTTTGTCCACTTAAAAAGTTCCTACTGCTATACAGGATCAAAGGGCACGTCTCCCTAGGTATCAGAGAGATAGGTCAAAGTACTTTCAATTCCTTTTTGTGCACTACATATTAGTTACCAAAACACTGTGGGAAAGAAATGTGTATAAACTATATATCAGTTAATACCTTCTTGCCCTTTGGATTTCAGGGTATAATTAGCCCCAACTCCAGACAATTTCATAGCCTATGATATCTTTTAATTTCTAAAATTTACTATCTCAGAGGTTCTGCCTTCTACACAACCTTGTACTCCGAATGTTTATCAGTGTGGAATCATTATGTTGCGAGAAATAAAAGTCCCAACACAAAAAATAAGGAGCTTAGATATGAAAGGGGCTTTACTGACTTATCTAACTGCAAAATTAAATTGGAGATGGAAGGCTAGTTAATTCCCCGTGCCCACATCGTCATCTCTGCTCTGTGTTCACATTTGATCTTGTGGTCAGAGGACTCACCTAAAGCTGATCTTTCTTTTTTTCTCATTCACATTCATGTGAGAGTTTTCCTCTCAGAATTTTAGCAAAAGTCCTACATTTTATCCTGATTATATCAACTAAGGGTCACATGACAAACACTGAAGCTATGGTTATGGCCAGGAAAATGGAACTACTGTGCAGATGGAATCATCTTCCCTTGGACACAGTAACTCTGATTGGGGGATGGACACCTAAATGAATCTAAGGATCAAGGACAGAGAACAATAAATTGATACTTTTTGTATATAACTGAAAATGTCCACTCCATCCACCTACACCAAAAAGTCAGTTTCTATTGGACTTTCTTCCAGAGAATATACCCACACACAAAGCTGCATGAAATATTTAGGTATTACCATAGATTTTCTAAGCAATCAGATGTAGTTGTGGAATATGCCTTTTACAGCAGAGAGAGCAAAATTCCATCTTAGCTATAATTATCTCACTCTCCCATTTTATTTCCAGCTATCCCTTATCTGGTGTCACTTTCAGGTGGAAACATTACTAGCCAGCTCATGAATCACTTTCCCTTTCTTCCCTAATTCGGGGGTCATAGAAGTAAGTGTTAGGTTGGAGCTGCCCCGTGGCTCCACAGTAAACATGAACAAGAAGCACAGCATGGTTGGATGAAGCTTCTGGGGAGAAATATCAATATACATTTTTTTTAAATGCACACATGCCATAAATTAGTGATTTTAATAACATGACAGTGCTTTCCATGCTTTCCATTATAAACCAGATAGTTTGTACCAAATAAACAGCCTATTGTTGGACATGGAATAGCTTTAGATTTTTCCTCCTATGCTAGCAGATAGTTAAGACTTTGAGGATTCTACGAATAAAAGGGGAGAAAAGCCTTTTTTTTGGTCTTCTAATATATTCCACAAAGCCAGAATGTGAGACAGTTTCACCTGCTTCCTTGATTTTTCCAACCTCATTGTCTTGCAACGATGAGAGACAAAGCCATGCAATACTTTTTGCTTCTAAAAATAATTAAAAACTGCAGGGTCTGTGTGTCTTATTCTTAAGTCAAAATGATTTATGCTACTTATTATTTAATGACTGATGCTTTGACATCCTCATTGCACAGATGCAATTGAAAATATGATCACATTGTGATATATGTTGGAGGCAAGCATTTTTGTTTTTACACTCTGTATTTAATTCATTCAACATTCTTTTCACTTCATTGCTCCCTCTCTCCCCTGGCAAGAATAAACTCATACACCCAGCTTAGATCAGCTGTCAGTGAGCACTGAGAGGTTCCTAAATTTGGCAGAATCCCCTCCCCTTCACAAGAGATATTCCAAATGAACAAGCTTGAATGCTGGGCTTTCCACCCCTCACAACCCAAATTTTCAAGTCTTTAAACTCCTTCCTTCTCTCTTCAAGTCTCAAGGGGAATTGCACTGATAAGGTTTCTATTCATCAAAAGAATGGAATGGCAGTAGCTCTGCTATTCCCAGGACAGCTCCTCTGGAAAAGGGCGGCTTCTCCCCTGAGAAGCTATTAGAAAGAACAGGAGTTCTCCAGCTCCCATCATGAATGCATCACTCCATTTCAGTTATTGTTTCTGTGGATTCCTTTTCCTCTTGACTCTCTCCCCCACCCTCAAGCAGTTTTTAAAATCCATTACCTAGGGAGTTTCAAATTGTATCTGACCTATTGATTCCATGAGATGGCCATGTCCAATGGGCATGCAATACAATATACAACCTGGAGCCCAGAAAAAGGCAACTTCCTGATAAAATGAGGAATACTGAACAGTAAACCACAATTTGGAATTTCTAGGGAGATGAAAAAAATATTAAGTTTTCTGACTTGGGTTGGAAAATGAAACAGTATATGAAAGAAAACCTATGTAAAGCATAAAGCATTATATAAATATAAGATATGGCCTTTACTAATGAAAATGAAAAACTCTAATCTTAATTAGTTAGAGGCTATCTCCATCTCATGCTTGTATCTCATCCATATCTCTATACCAGATTTCAGGAGGTTTTCAGTGCTGGTCTATACCTCTAAATCAGGGGATGTTTACAAGAAAGGAGGGCGTTATATGAAAACCTGTCAGTTCTCACTTTTCTGGAATTTCAGAGAAAGGCTTTGTGGGAGGTAGCAGAAACAGATCAAGAGCAAACACAGCTTAAACCTCCCTCTGTTGCAGGGTGTCTATCAAAGCTTAAACCTCCCTCTGTTGCAGGGAGTCTGTTGGAAAGCTACACCTTTCACACTTGACACTGGATGTGAATATCTCTGGTCTAAGATAATGGCTATGCCATGGACCGTGATATTGGATAATTTAACCCTGTTTAATTAAACCAAATCTTGATTTTGTGCTAACCTGTGACCCAATCCCTATGTTAGTCTCTTTGGGGATATTAAAAATATGTAGGACATGGCCCATAACCTCAAGGAGTTAAGAATATAATTAAAGGGACTTACAATTGAATTAGTTCATAAAGTGGGGAAGGTGCTACAAATTGTTATAAGAATCATTCTTCATTTTATTGCCTTTAGCTTGAACAATCAAATAGTCATACTTTGGAGGGAAAATTAATATGTACAAATAAAAGAGAGACACACGCTTTTATATTGTGCCTAAAGCAATAAAGCTTGCTTTGTCTCGGTTCTTCTGCAGAATAAGTAGACAGACATACAGGATTAGATATATAATGTGTGGGCACTCTTCAGTAACCACTATTGAACTTCAAAATGAGTTTAGTCATTAGCTTTGATAAATGAGGAGGCTGTTATTGATTTTTACACATGTCTATCATGGGATCTATTTAAAAAGAACAGTCAATTCCAGGAAAGATTATGTTAATCTTATTGGTTTGATTTCCTAATGGGAGGAGGCAGAGCAGAAAGTAAAAGGAGAGGTCCAAAAACTGGCCATATCAGTATCAATTTCTTGAATCCATTCAAAAAGCAATTATTTGGAAGAAAGCTAAGATTATATTGATAAATCATTCCAGACAATTTTAAGCAACAGCTTGGGAGGATCATGAGGAAGGACATTGACAGGAGGAATACAATTACAAATTTATTTGTCTTTTTATGGTTCAGTTAAGAGTATCTTAGGTAGTCCAGCACATGGCAGCTCGTCAAACTTCACAGGGTAGCTGTCAGAGTTTTGACTGATGTACAAGAACGACTTGCTCATGTTTGCCCTTCCTTTCAGGGGAGTGCACACAGGTAAGACAGCTTGTTGGTAATTTTTATTTAATGCTCCCAGGGTCTGTGGCTGCACTTTTATTGAAAGTTCTGACAATAAAACCCCACTCCCCGAAATTTCCAAGGTTTCTGCTGCAAGCACTTCTCCACTTAAACAGGCTCTTCCTCTGGGATTAGACAACTCTTTAGGGTCTTTTCTGATGCTTTCTGATCTTGGAGACAGCTGTTTAGTATGTTGGAGACCATTTTATTTTGTTTTCTTTCTTTCTTTCTTTCTTTCTTTCTTTCTTTCTTTCTTTCTTTCTTTCTTTCTTTCTTTCTTTCTTTTTTGTTAGCTCCACTGAGAAAGCATCTAAAAGAAAAATGAAACACAAGGAATTAGCAGTGTGAAGGCACAGCAGGGCTCCAGGGAAGCCTTCATGGTTCTGAACTGGCAAATGTCAAGTTGTACCAAGTCTGACGGTTTTCTTTTTTTTTTTTTTAAATAAATTTTTATTAATGGTAATGGGATGACATTAATAAATCAGGGTACATATATTCAAAGAAAACATGTCTAGGTTATTTTGTCATCAAATTATGTTGCAAACCCCTCGCCCAAAGTCAGATTGTCCTCCGTCACCCTCCATCTAGTTCTCTGTGCCCCTCCCCCTCCCCCTAACTCTCTCCCTCCCTCCCTCCCATGTCCTCCCTCCCCCCCCACCCTTGGTAACCACCACACTCTTGTCCATGTCTCTTAGTCTCATTTTTATGTTCCACCAATGTATGGAATCATGTAGTTCTTGTTTTTTTCTGATTTGCTTATTTCACTCCTTATAATGTTATCAAGATCCCACCATTTTGCTGTAAATGATCTGATGTCATCATTTCTTATGGCTGAGTAGTATTCCATAGTGTATATGTGCCACATCTTCTTTATCCAGTCTTCTATTGAAGGGCTTTTTGGTTGTTTCCATGTCTTGGCCACTGTGAACAGTGCTGCAATGAACATGGGGCTACATGTGTCTTCACGTATCAATGTTTCTGAGGTTTTGGGGTATATACCCAGTAGAGGGATTGCTGGGTCATAAGGTAGTTATATTTGCAGTTTTTTGAGGAACCACCATACTTTCCTCCATAATGGTTGTACTACTTTACAGTCCCACCAACAGTGAATGAGGGTTCCTTTTTCTCCACAGCCTCTCCAACATTTGCTATTACCCGTCTTGTTGATAATAGCTAATCTAACAGGGGTGAGGTGGTATCTCATTGTAGTTTTGATTTGCATTTCTCTAATAACTAATGAAGCTGAGCATCTTTTCATATATCTGTTGGCCATTTGTATCTCTTCCTGGGAGAAGTGTCTGTTCATGTCCTCTTCCCATTTTTTTATTGGATTGCTTGTTTGTTTGTTGTTGAGTTTTATGAGTTCTTTGTAAATTTTGGATATTAGGCCCTTATCTGAGCTGTCGTTTGAAAATATCAGTTCCCATATAGTTGGCTGTCTGTTTATTTTGATATCAGTTTCTCTTGCTGAGCAAAAACTTTTAATTCTGATGTAGTCCCATTCATGTATCTTTGCCTTCACTTCTCTTGCCATTGGAGTCAAGTTCATAAAATGTTCTTTAAAACCCAGGTCCATGATTTTAGTACCTATGTCTTCTTCTATGTACTTTATTGTTTCAGGTCTTATATTTAGGTCTTTGATCCATTTTGAATTAATTTTAGTACACGGGGACAGGCTGTAGTCGAGTTTCATTCTTTTGCATGTGGCTTTCCAGTTTTCCCAACACCATTTGTTGAAGAGGCTTTCTTTTCTCCATTGTGTGTTGTTGGCCCCTTTATCAAAGATTATTTGACCATATATATGTGGTTTTATTTCTGGGCTTTCTATTCTGTTCCATTGGTCTGAGTGTCTATTTTTCTGCCAATACCATGCTGTTTTGATTATCGTAGCCCTATAATATAGTTTAAAGTCAGGTATTGTAATGCCCCCAGCTTCATTCTTTTTCCTTAGGATTGTTTTGGCTATTCGGGGTTTTTTATAGTTCCATATAAATCTGATGATTATTTGTTCCATTTCTTTAAAAAATCTCATAGGGATTTTGATGGGAATTGCATTAAATTTGTATATTGCTTTGGGTAATATGGCCATTTTGATTATATTTATTCTTCCTATCCAAGAACAAGGAATATTTTTCCATCTCATTGTATCTTTTTTGATTTCCCTTAACAATGCTTTGTAATTTTCATTATATAGGTCCTTTACGTTCTTTGTTATGTTTATTCCTAGGTATTTTATTTTTTTTGTTGCAATCGTGAAGGGGATTATTTTTTTGAGTTCGTTTTCTAATATTTCATTGTTGGCATATAGAAAGGCTATGGACTTTTGTATGTTAATTTTGTATCCTGCGACCTTACTGTATTGGTTTATTGTTTCTAATAATCTTTTTGTGGAGTCCTTCGGGTTTTCGATGTATAGGATCATATCATCAGCAAAAAGTGATAGCTTTACTTCTTCTTTTCCGATATGGATGCCTTTTATTTCTTTGTCTTGTCTGATTGCTCTGGCCAGAACTTCTAGCACCAGGTTGAATAAGAGTGGAGAGAGTGGACAACCCTGTCTTGTTCCTGATTTAAGGTAGAAAGTCCTCAGTTTTATGCCGTTTAATAGGATGTTGGCTGATGGTTTATCATATATGGCCTTTATCATGTTGAGATATTTTCCTTCTATACCCATTTTGTTGAGAGTCTTAAACATAAAATTGTGTTGTATTTTATCAAAAGCCTTTTCTGCATCTATTGATAAGATCATGTGGTTTTTGTTCTTTGTTTTGTTGATATGGTGTATTACGTTAACCGTTTTGCGTATGTTGAACCATCCTTGAGATTCTGGGATGAATCCCACTTGATCATGATGTATTATTTTTTTAATATGTTGTTGTATTCGGTTTGCCAGTATTTTGTTTAGTATTTTAGCATCTGTATTCATTAGAGATATTGGTCTGTAGTTTTCTTTCTTTGTGCCATCCTTGCCAGGTTTTGGTATGAGGGTTATGTTGGCCTCATAAAATGTGTTTGGAAGTATTGCTTCTTCTTCAATTTTTTGGAAGACTTTGAGTAGAATAGGAACTAAGTCTTCTTTGAATGTTTGATAGAATTCACTAGTATAACCGTCTGGGCCTGGACTTTTATTTTTGGGGAGCTTTTTAATAGTTTTTTCTATTTCCTCCCTGCTGATTGGTCTGTTTAGGCTTTCTGCTTCTTCATGACTCAGTCTAGGAAGGTTGTATTGTTCTAGGAATTTATCCATTTCTTCTAGGTTGTTGTATTTGGTGGCATATAATTTTTCATAGTATTCTACAATAATTCTTTGTATTTCTATGATGTCTGTGGTGATCTCTCCTCTTTCATTTTGGATTTTATTTATTTGAGTCCTGTGTCTTTTTTCCTTAGTGAGTCTTGCCAAGGGTTTGTCAATTTTGTTGATCTTTTCAAAGAACCAGCTCCTTGTTTTATTGATTTTTTCTATAGTTTTTCTGTTCTCTATTTCATTTATTTCTGCTCTGATTTTTATTATCTCCTTTCTTCGGCTGGTTTTGGGTTGTCTTTGTTCTTCTTTTTCTAGTTCCTTAAGGTGTGAAGTTAAGTGGTTTACTTCGGCTCTCTCTTGTTTGTTCATATAGGCCTGAAGTGATATGAACTTTCCTCTTATTACTGCTTTTGCTGCATCCCAGAGATTCTGATATGTCGTATTTTCATTTTCATTAGTCTGTATATATCTTTTGATTTCTGTACTTATTTCTTCTTTGACCCATTCATTTTTTAGAAGTATGTTGTTTAGTTTCCACATTTTTGTGGGTTTTCCCCCTCTTTTTTGCAGTTGAATTCTAGTTTCAAGGCTTTATGATCAGAAAATATGCTTGGTACAATTTCAATTTTTCTAAATTTGCTGATATTGTCTTTGTGGCCCAACATATGGTCAATTCTTGAGAATGTTCCATGTACACTAGAGAAAAATGTATACTCTGTCTCTTTGGGATGAAGTGTCCTGTAGATGTCTATCATATCCAGGTGTTCTAGTATTTTGTTTAAGGCCACTATATCTTTATTGATTCTCTGTTTGGATGACCGATCTAGAGCCGTCAGCGGTGTATTGAGGTCTCCAAGTATGATTGTATTTTTGTTAGTTTTTGTTTTAAGGTCAATAAGTAGCTGTCTTATATATTTTGGTGCTCCTTGGTTTGGTGCATATATATTAAGGATTGTTATGTCTTCTTGATTCAACTTCCCCTTAATCATTATGAAATGACCATTTTTGTCTCTGAGTACTTTTTCTGTCTTGTAGTCAGCATTATTAGATATGAGTATTGCTACGCCTGCTTTTTTTTGGGTGTTGTTTGCTTGGAGTATTGTTTTCCAGCCTTTCACTTTGAATTTGTTTTTATCCTTGTTGCTTAGATGTGTTTCTTGTAGGCAGCATATAGTTGGATTTTCTTTTTTAATCCATTCTGCTACTCTGTGTCTTTTTATTGGTAAGTTTAATCCATTTACATTTAGTGTAATTATTGACACTTGTGGGTTCCCTACTGCCATTTTATAAATTGCTTTCTGTTAGTTTTGTATCTAGTTTGATTCTTCTCTTTTGTTTTTCTATCATTTGTTTTTGTTTGTTTGTGTTCCATACTTCTTTCCTCTGTTGCTACCTTTTTTAAGTCGAGTGTTTTTGTGGTGGTTTTTTTAAGGGTGGTTACCATTAAGTAATGAAAAGGGTACCTACCATATTCATTGTAGTACCCTATCTTATAAGTATTTCTGCACTTCATCATCCTTTGCTACTGTTAATCTCCATCCTCTCCCCCCTTTTTTTCCTTTGTTGTCACAGTTTAAGTTTGGTTTTATTGTGTTCTTGGTGGAGCTGTTACTTGTGGTGTTGTTTTCTTTTGTTCTTTGAATCTGGTTGGAAAACCCCCTTTAGTATTTCCTGGAGTGGGGGCTTTCTGTTGATAAATTCTCTCATCTTTTCTGTATTTGTGAATGTTTTTATATCTCCTTCATACTTGAAGGATAGCTTTGATGGGTATAGTATTCTTGGCTGAAAGTTCCTGTCTTTCAGGGCTTTAAATATTGGGGTCCACTCTCTTCTAGCTTGTAGAGTTTCTGCTGAGAAATCTGATGATAATCTAATAGGCCTTCCTTTATATGTTGTACTCTTCTTTTCCCTGGCTGCCTTGAGAATTTTTTCTTTGTCATTGGTTTGTGTCATCTTTATTATGATGTGCCTTGGAGTGGGTTTGTTGGGGTTAAGAAAACTTGGTGTTCTGTTTGCTTCTTGAATTTGAGGCTTTAGTTCCTTCCACAGGCTTGGGAAGTTCTCGTCTATTATTTGTTTGAGTATATTCTCCATTCCATTTTCTTTCTCTTCTCCCTCTGATATACCTATTATTCTTATGTTATTCTTTCTGATGGAGTCAGACAATTCCTGTAGGGCTTTCTCATTTTTTATTATTCTTGAGTCTCTTTCTTCTTCTCTCTGTTGTGCCTCAAGTTGTTTGTCTTCTACTTCACTAATCCTATCTTCAATCTGGGCTGTTCTGTTAGCTAAGCTTGTTACCTCGTTTTTCAGCTCGTGAATTGAGTTTTTCATTTCTGTTTGATTTGTTTTTATAGTTTCAATTTCCTTGGTAATATATTCTTTGTGTTCATTGAGTTGTTTTCTGATCTCCCTATATTGCCTTTCTGTGTTTTCTTGTATATCTCTGAGTATTTTTAAGATTTCTATTTTAAATTCTCTGTCATTTAGCTCCAAGGCTTCCAATATGTTAAGTCTTTTCTCCATAGATTTTTCCACATCTATTTGTGTTACCTCTCTTTCTTTTGTATCCATAATATTCGATTTCCTCTTTCTTATCGGCATCTGAGGGTGGTCTTATTGATAGCACTAATTAGAATTAATAAAGAGTAAAAAGAAAAAAAAAAAAAGGGTAAAACACCCCACAAAAAAAAAACAGTAATAATTTATTATTTCCCCCTTTTTTCTCTCTTCTCTTTCCCTCCTCTCCCCTCCTCAGGAAAATATCGTGCCTATAATGGAGGGCCTGATTTGGGGTGAAGAGTTCAAGGGGCAAAAAAAGGGAGTAGGGACCTACTAAATGCAAAAAAAAAAAAAAAAAAGGAAGAAAATCTTAGACAAGCATAAGATGATTTGTTTGTAAGTGATGGTCAACTAAGAGATATAATGAGAGGGATAAGAGGGAATCAGAAAAAAGGACCAAAAAAGAATAATAAAGAAGAAAAAATAAAAATAATAAGTAAAAATCTGTTGTATTAAGTGGAGCGAAGACTAAATACAATGGAGACCTTGGGTTGGGAGGACCCAAAATGCCACAAAAATAAACAAACAAGAGAAAAAAAAATAAAAACAAAAGCAAAAAAGAGAAATAAAACCAAAAAAAAGCCTTGAGTCCCAAATTAACTAATTTGTTCGTGATTGAGGATTATATGGGAGGAAAGTAAAATGAGAAAAGAAAAAACGAGTAGAAAGGAAAAAATAAGAAAAAGAGAAAAACGAAGGAAGAAATAAAATAGGAGGAGAAAAAAACAAAATAAAGCAAGACAAAAAAAAAAAAAACAAAAGAGGAGAGAGTGAGAGTTAAGTGTTTTGGAGTATAACCTTAAAGGAGGGTGAGGATGAAGAAGAAAAATAAAATGCAACACTCATGGGTAGTGTAGTTCAAGAAAGGGGAAGCATAAGATGGGCAGAGAATAGAAGGACCGAGGTGGAGGAAATAAAGGCAAAAAGATAGAAGAAACAAGCAACAACAACAACAACAAAAAAAAAAATTAGTGGATCAAGTTGTAAAGTATGTGGGTTTTTCTTGATTTTGAGAGGTTAACTTCTTCCTTTTTCTTTTCTCTCCCTCTTCCTAGTCGGTGACTCTGTACCCCAGGCTCTGCCCCTGTGTCACTCTTAGGTAGGGATTTGCAGTTGATGGGATTCTATGGCAATGTCATATAATTGGCTTTAGTCTTGCTGGAAGTAAAGGCTTGTTGGCGTTTGCCGGGTCCAACGATGAGAGAGTTTGCTTTCCTGGATTCTCTCTCCTAGTCCCCCCTTTCTGAATTAGCAGCCTGGTGATCCAGCTATAAGGCTGCAACTGCTTCTGCCTGGGGAGTAAGAGGCTCAAAGAGCTGGGAAATCCCCACTCTATCCCCACTCAGTGCAAGGCTTTGGGAAAGGCTCTGAGAGTCAGGGCCTCCAGTGTAATCAGGCGGGGGTGGGAGTCAATTGTTGTCAAGGTGACTGTTCAGCGCCTATCATTTAGTTGGACCTCTCAACCCAGGCTTTCCACACTTTGTAGCCTGTTTTTGCAGGGAAGAAGAGGCACTAGTCTCTGCTTACGACCAGTGTAGTATAGACCTTATTATCTGCCAAGTCCTTCTTGTTAGCGTTTATCCCTGAATATGGAGGCTCTATCAATCAGAAGTTGCCCCCGCCCCTTTAGCGAGAGGCACTAAAAAATATCACGCCTCTTGTCTTGGATCGCTGAACTGAGAGAGATCTTATCAATTAGAACCGAGGGTGCGCAGATTTTATGGGTTAAGCTAATTTCAGTGATTGGGTCGCAGCTGTGTTTCCGAAGGTATTTTAGGCTGCCTGCGCGCACCCCTCCCCCAACGCTTGATTGTTAGCTTGAATGACTGGGTGAGGTGCCCCGCCCACGGAGAGAATCTCCCAAGCCTCTCCCGATCGCCCCGCCGCTGGCGGCTGGACCGCACCAGGCGCAGGATAATGGAGCCCCCTGGGTGTGCGGGCCAGTAGGGCGCCCTGGGCGCGTGGAATGCCCAAGGCACGCGCTTGAATGGGGCGCTCCGGGCACCGGTGGCCGGCAACCCCCACTCGCAGTGTGCGGGCCGCTGGGAACGTCAGCAGTGCTCAACCGGACCGGGCGCGCGCGCAGCGGCTCGTGGCGGCCGCTCGCGGTGGCGGTTCTCGGGGGCTCGCGGCAGCTCTCGGTGGCGGTTCGCGGGGGTTCGCGGCTGCTCGCGGGCTCGCGGCGGCTCGCGGTCGGCCGCTCGCGGCGGCTTGCGGTTCCCAAGTATATGGGCTGACTCACCGCGGGCGCACTCCCTGGCGGCTTGAATGAGCGTCGCTGCGGTAGCTTCCTCCACACCCTCGTCTCTCAGATTCAAGTGATAACAGTCCTTTTGCTTTCAGTTTGTGTGGAACTCCGGAATGCTCCGAGGATAAATTTTTCTGTTTCTAGTTGATAAATTTGTTGTGATTTAGGGGAGAGCTGTCGGACGCGCTTCTCACGGCGCCATTTCCATGACGTCACTCCCTGATGGTTTTCAACATTCTCCCCAATCCCTTCTCCATTCCTTACCTCCAGTGCAATCTATTCATTAAGTGAAGCTGTCCATTCCATACTTGTCTTTTAAGTTGGTCCTAGAATTTTACCTTATTTTTCTAAAGATTGAGTGTTTTAGTCTCAAAACCTCTCTCAAGCGGGTTGAGTTCTGGACTGTTTAGTGTTTGATCGGAAGTGTTTTTAATTAAGTAGGCATTACAAACCAGTTTTCATACCCTTGAAATACTTGGGCGGATGTTTGAGGACAATAAATTGTAATATGGCCTGGAAATGCCTTAGCGTGGTAAAGGCAGCCATCTAACACATCCACCTCATCGTTGCTCCATCTGTATGGATTGTGTCAATGAGATATTCAGAGACCTGTCATAATGCTTCAAGGTGATGAACACAGCTATCATTATTTGGTTCCCAATGTGAAATCCAAAACTTGATTTGTATTCTCACATAGAAAGTATGAAGTGCTATGACATAAGGCTTGATTGGTAAAGATTCGAAGGTATACTCTATTATTAGAAATAATTATTTCCCCCTCATGTGGTATATTCTTATTGTATCCAGTAACGTCTTATATGATATTTGTGTAATTCTAACATTTTTGGATTCTACTCCTAAAACATGCTAATTGTTTCATTAAAAAAAAAATCTTACCACAGCATAAAAGTGTATGAATAATATAAACTGAGAATAAAGTCCAGTTCTTTAAAATGAACAAGTTTAGCTTTATAAAAAAATAAGCTTAATTATTCTGCAGGAAAAAAATAATACTAAAACTCAGGGTCCAGAAAATAACAAAATGCTCATGCCACATAAACACTGGGGCATTTTGGAGAGGTTAATACATCCTAAGAAGCATGGAAAAAGTGAGAAAGTAAGGTACTCTACATGTTGAAACTTAACATTTCTGTGTAGAAGGAACACATATATATTATCTCTATTTATATTTTATTGTCCAAAGCAAATCACTTGGCTCACCCTTGCTCAATGGGCTGGAGTGTATAATACTCATGAATGGAGCACCTCTGGATATTAGTGAATATTATACAAGATTTGGCAAAAGTAAGTTTCCAGTTGTGAGTACAAAAAACACAGTTTTATTCTTACATTTACTATTAATTGTACTGCCTACAAACAACTGGAATCCTACTCTTGCACCATCCTGTATAGTTTCTACTTTTCATTTTAGAGATGAGAAGCCCCAGTGATTTTCATTTCTGTATCCTAAGTGACTGTTACACCATCTGATCCAGAGTACTAGTTAGTATAAATAATTTAATAAGGGCTTGAACCTAGGCACTCTGATTCATGTCTGTCCCCACCTGTCCCCCCAGTGCTCAAAGATAAAGATCATATTTATAAAGTAGATTCCAAAGAGCAATTTCACATCTTTTTGTTTGTTTGGTTGTTTCAGAAAAATGACCCAAGGTTATTAAGAAAGGTATTTATTCTGTTTTTGGATTTAAGGAAACTGATACATAGAGAAAAGGTGGCTTACCTAAGATTTTATAGTAAGTGGTAGGGTAAGACTCCATTCTGAATCCCTGAATCTCATTGAGTTTACAGGAGGGTGTAAGTCAGCAGCCCAGGTGACAGCAGGCCCGGGGCAAAGAAATATCCGTTTGGCATCTGTTTCTGATTCAGTTGTCTTCAAAATTTTGCCTTGTGGACTTCCTTTCATCAAGTTCTAATTCAATGTAAATGGGAAACCCTAGTCTTACTTTCTACAAATTTGCTGAAGTAGTCCTTTCAAACTATTTGCATGCATCTTTTCAAATTAATGTTTTACATTTCTTTGGATAAATACCCAGAAATGGAATTGCTGGGTCAGATGGCAGTTCCATTTTTATGTTTTTGAGGACCCTCTGTACTGTTTTCCACAGTGGCTGCACCAGTTTGCAATCCCACCAGCAGTGCACGAGGGTTCCCTTGTCTCCTCATCCTTACCCTGGCCAACATTTGCTTGTTGATTTATTGACAAAAACCATTCTGAGAGGTGTGAGGTGATATCTCATTGTGGTCTTAATTTGCATTCCCTTGATGATTAGTCATGTTGAGCATTCCTTTGCCCTGACATCTCTCCCATGACGCCCCTGCCAAGCAGAGAATACCTGCTGCAGTGGGAAAATACTACAGCTCACATCCCACTTGGAGCCATAGCACACATTTCCCTTATAATGTGAACTTGTTGACTTCAACACAGGCCAAGGCAACACAGAGTCAGGGGGCTTCTTACTGAAGAAATGCCCCACGAAAGCTGAATTCACACTTCTGTGGGATTTACTTATTAGACTTGGGTTTTTAAATATTATTCCTCTTGATTATTATTGATATTTATGCCTTATATAATCATATAAGCTTTTCTTGATTATATCTTATATTAATATATACTTAAAATGTTTGGCTGATGAATATTTAGGCTTATCTCAGTTTTACAGTGAGGCATCAGGAAGATATAAAAGAATACTATTTTGTAGTCAGTACTCTTTTGAAGAGAATCCTTTCTGCTCTCTAAATTTCCATTGATATTCAGCTACGGTTACATGCTGCCAAAAGGTTGTCTCTTTTGTCAGCCTATCAAATTCTCCCTGAGATTCTGTCTTTGGGTAAAAAACAGGTTTTTGAGTCTTCAGAGAGAATGTTTATCTGATGGCCTCCCCCAATATACAAAGATCAGATAGCTACATAGGGAATGGGACTATATGTATTTATATTTTAGTTATAGTTACAGAAAAATCAAACATTTTTTTTTAAATTATTTTACCCTGATAGGAATGTGATTATTCTAGATATTGATGGATTATTCCTTACCCCATGTTTTCTGCAAAGTCCAGATATTTTCAAGAGGGTGTTATGCAGGAAAACTATATATTTAGGAATATTCAACCTCTGAGACATTCTGAAAGTAAATAAGTTTAATACTTTTAAGTTCAAATGTGCAAGATTTTCACCATGTCCTAGAAATTAAAATAGATATTATTTTAGTTATATCTATAACCTCTTTATAGTTATTTTAACATGCCAATTATATTAACATATAATTTAACTATTGGAATAAAAGGACAATTTAAGTTATTGAAAGACATGCCAAAGTTGATTTTAATTTTGAGAAGATTGAAAATCTTGTCATATTTAGGAACATACAGAATTAACATAAAATGAGTTAAAAATCATATTTTTCTTGCCTATAAAGTAGTATGAAACTGATATGAAGATTAGGTACATTAGTAGTTAAGACAATGGTAATTTTGCTGACATAGGTTAGAAAACTATTTTTTTTTTTAGCAGTAACTTTATCATAAATCAAGAGCTTACATATTTGTGGGCTTCTTTATGTTCTATTCTGTTTCATTTGGGCTATTTATACTTATACCCATAATATATTGCTAATTATTGTGAATTTAGAAAAAGTCTTATATCTGATGGTGTGAATCCTTTAGGTATTTCTTCTTTTTGATAGTTTTGTGAACTCTTGGTCCTTTATTTTCCATAAAAATTTAGAATCTGCTTCTCAATTACCAAAAAAAAATTTTTAGGATTTTGATTGAGATTGTATTTTGGGATAACTGATATCAAATCTATAAAAGCATTATATTTCCCACTTATTTTATTCTTTAATTTCTCGCAGTAATGTTTTATACTTTTCTGTAAAGAGAATTTACATAGGTTTATTGTTAGCATTTGCTTTTATTTTATGTTCCTTTTTAAAAATTTTATTTAGAAAATTGAATTTAACAGGGTGACATTGATCAATAATAGTACATAGATTTCAAGTAAAGTTTCTATAGCATTTGAACTGTTAACTATGTTGTATACCCATTACCCAAAGTCAAATTATCTTCCATCACCATATATTTGTCTTTCTTTACTCCCTTCCTGTAACCCCCTTCTCACCTCCCCCACACCCCTTCTCTCTGGTAACCACTTCAGTTTAATTTATGTCCATGAGACTCAGTTTTATATCCCACCTATATTTGAAATCACACAGTTCTTACCTTTTTCTGATTTATTATTTCATTCAGTATAATGTTCTCAAGGTCCATTCATGTTGTCGTAAATGGCGCTATGTCATCATTTCTTATGGCTGAGTATATTCCATTGGGTATATGGACCACCTCTTCTTTATCCAATCCTCTATCGAAGGACACTTTGGTTGTTTCCATGTTTGGCCATGGAAAAATGCTGCAAGGAACAAGTGTGTGCATGTGCCTTTATGTACCAAATTTTTGAATTTTTGGTGTAAACAGTAGAGGGATTGCTGTGTCATATGGTAGTTCTTAATTTTTTGAGGAACCGCTATTACTTTCTTCCATAATGGTTGTACTAATTTACATTCCCACCAACAGTGAATGAGGGTTCCTTTTTTTCCACAGCCTTTCCAACCCTTATTACCTGTCTTGTTGATAATAGCAAATCTAACAAGTGTGAGGTGATATCTCATTGTAGTTTTGATTTGCATTTCTCTAATAGCTAGTGAAGATGAGCATCTTTTCATATATCTGTTGGCCATTTGTATTTCTTCCTGGGAGAAATGTCTGTTCATGTCCTCTTCCCATTTTTTTTACTGGATTGTTTCTTGTTTGTTGCTGAGTATTGTGAGTTCTTTATATATTTTGGATATTATTCCATCTGAACTGTTGTTTGAAAATATCATTTCCTAGTTAGCTGGTTGCCTATTTGTTTTGTTGACAGTTTCTTTTGCTGTGCAGAAGCTTCTTAGTTTGATGTAGTCCCATTCATTTATCTTTGCCTTTACTTCCCTTGCCTTTCGAATCAAATTCATAAAATGTTCTCTATGGCCAAGGTCCATGAATTTAATACGTGTGATTTCTTCTATGTAATTTATTATTTCAGAACTTATATTTAGATCTTTGATCCATTTTGAATTAGTTTTTGTGCAAGAAGACAAACTGTAGTCAAGTGTCATTCTTTTGTGACTTTTCAATTTTCCCAACACCATTTATTGAAGAGGTTTTCTTTTCTCCATTGTGTATTTTTGGCCCCTTTGTCAAAGGTCATTTGACCATATATATGTGGTTTTATTTCTGGGCTCTCCATTCTGTTTCATTGGTCTGTGCATCTGTTTTTTCTGCTGATACCAGGCTGTTTTGATTATTGTGGCTCTATAATATAATTTGAAGTCAGATAGTGTAACACCTCTGGATTCATTCATTTTTATCAGAATTGGTTTGGCTATTCATGGTTTTTTATGGTTCCATACAAACCTGACAATTTTTTGTTTTATTTCTTTTAAAAATGACATTAAGATTTTGATGGGGATTGCATTAATTTTGTATGTTGCTTTGGGTAATAAGGTCATTTTAACTATGTTGATTCTTCCAATCTATGAACATGGAATATTTCTCCATTTCATTGTGTCTTTTTCTATTTTTTTTCAATAATGCTTTGTAGTTTTCAGTATATAGGTCCTTCACATCCTTTGTTAAATTTATTCCTAGGTATTTATTTTTTTTGTTGCAATTGTGAAAGTAATTGTGTTTTTTAGTTCATTTTCCAAAATTTTATTGTTTCCAAAGTTATATTATAGGAAAGTAATAGACTTTTGTATGTTGATTTTGTATCTTACAACTATAATGTATTGGTTTATTGTTTCTAATAGTTTTCAGTGTAGTCTTTGGGGTTTTCTGTGCACAGGATCATGTCATCTCCAAAATGGAATAACTTTATTTCTTCTTTCCCAATATGGATGCCTTTTATTGTTTTCTCTTGCCTAATTGCTCTGGCTGAAACTTTTAGAAGAACTATGTTGAATAAGTGTGGAGAGGGTGGGCAGCCTTGTCCTGTTCCTAGTTTTAGAGAAAAACCCTTCATTTTTTTGCCATTTGGTATTGATATTAGCTGATCGTTTGTCATACATGGCCTTTATCATGTTGAGGTACTTTTTTTCCATTGCAATTTTATTGAGTGTTTTAAACATAAAGAAATGTTGTGTCTTATCGAATGCCTTTTCTATATTTATTGATAGAATCATCTGATTTTTTTGTTGTTTTGTTGATGTGGTGTCTTACATTCATTGATTTCCATATGTTGAATCATCTTTTTGCTCCTGGAATAAATCCCTCTTGATTATGATGTATTATTTTTTTAATGTGTTGTTGTATTTGATTTACTAGTATTTTGTTTAGGATTTTTGCATCTGTATTCATTAGAGATATTGGTCTGTAGTTTGTGAGTGAGTGTGTGTGTGTGTGTGTGTGTGTGTGTGTGTGTGTGGTCCTTGTCAGGTTTTAGTATGAGTGTTACGTAGGCCACATAAAATGTGTTAGGGAGTACTGCTGCTTCTTTTATATTTTAGAAGACTTTGAGAAGGATAGTTACCAAATCTTTGAATGATAGAATTCACTAGTGTAGACATTTGGTCCTGGACTTCTATTGTGGGGGAGGTTTTTATAGTTGTTTTTATTTCCTACCTGCTTATGAGACCATTTAAGTTTTCCACTTCTTCATGACTCCATCTAGGATGATTGTGTAGTTCTAGATATTTATATATTTCTTCTAGATTGTTAAATTTGGTAGCATACAAACTTTCAAATCTTTTTCCTCTTTTATTTTGAATTTTGTTTATATGAGTTCTTTCCCTTTTTTTCTCAGTGAGACTAGCCAGGAGTTTGTCAATTTTATCGACCTTTTCAAAAAACCACTTCTTTAATAGTGTTTTTTTTTTTCTATTTAGTTCTGCTCTAATTTTTACTATTCCCTTTCTTCTGCTGACTTTGGGTTGCCTTTGTTCTTTTTCTATTTCTTTAAGGTGTAATATTAGCTTGTTTATTGAGATCTCTCTTATTTCTTGGTATAAGACTTTAGTAATATAAACTTCACTCTTATCACTGCTTTTGCTGCATCCCAGAAATTTTTATATGCCTTTTTGTCATTTTTATTTGTGTACATATCTTTTGATCTATGCATTTCTTTTGAATTCCATAATTTTGTGCCTTTTTTTTGCAATAAAATTCTAATTTCAAAGCCTTATGGTCAAAAACTATGCTTGGTATAATTACAATCTTCCTGAATTTGTTGATGTTAATTTTGTGGCCCAACATATGGTCTATCCTTGAGAATGTTCCATGCACACTGGAAAAGAATGTATTATTTAACGTTTTGGGATGAAATGTTCTGTAAATGTCTATTTTGTTCATTTGGTCTAGTGTGTCATTTAAGGCTAATATTTCTTTTTTTTTCTATTTAAAGACTTTATTCATTTTAGAAAGGAGAGGGGAGAGAGAAAAAGAGAAAGGGGAAAGGGGGGAGGAGCAGGAAGCATCAATTCTCATATGTGCTTTGACCAGGCAAGCTCAGGGTTTCAAACCAGTTATCTCAGTGTTCCAGGACAATGCTTTATCTACTGTGCCACCACAGGTCAGGCTGAGGTCAATATTTCTTTATTGATTTTCTGTTTGGATGATATATCTAAATTGTAAATGGTGTATTGATATCTCCAAGTATGATTTTATTTTTGTCAGTTTCTATTTTTAGATTAGTTAGTAGATGTCTTATATATTTTGGTGCTCCCTGGTTTGGTGCATTTATATTAGGAATATATTATATTAATTAGTGATATATTATCTTGATACAATGTCCCTTTTATCAGTATAAAATGTCAATCTTTCTCTCTGGTTACCTTTGTTACTTGAAATTAGCATTGTCAGATATGAGTATGACTACACCTGCTTTTCTCTGGAGATTATTTGTTTGGAGAAACATTTTCCAACTTTTCACTTTGAGTCTACTCTTGATCTTGCATCTTAGATGTGTCTTATGAAGGCAGCATATGGTTGGGTTTTGCTTTTTGATTCAATTTGTTCCTCTGTGCCTCTTTATTGTTGAGTTCAGTCCATTTACAATTAAGGTGATTATTGACATTTGAGGATTTTCTATAGACATTTTATGTTTTGTTTTCTGGTAGCTGTGTCTTATTTGGCTCTTCTCTTTTGTGTTTCAGTCAGTTGTTTTTGTTTGGTGGTATTTTATACTTCTTTCCCCTGTTTCCTCTTTTTTTTTTAAGGTGTGTATTTAGTAGTGGCTTTTTTATTGGTGGTTACCATTAGGTTATTAAAACTGTGATATGTACAAGAGTCCTTTGTCTTATGAGTGCTTCTCTACTCCATCCTCGTTTGCTACTAAAGATGTTTATCCTCTCCCCTTTTAAGTTATTGTTGTCACAGATTTTCTTTGTTTTTATTGTGACCTTGCTGAAGCTTTTACTTGTAGGTTTTTTTTTTATTTTATTTATTCAATTTAGAGGGGTGGAGGGAGAGAAGGAGAGAGAGAGTGAAAAGTGTGGGAGGAGGAACAGGAAGTATTGACTCCCATATGTGCCTTGACCAGGCAGTTCCCAGGGATTCCAACCAGCAGCTTCAGCATTTCAGGTCAACACTTTATCCACTGCACCACCACAGGTCAGGATACTTGTAGTTTTAATTTGTTTTGTTCTTTGTGTCGGGTTGAATAACCCCCTTGAGTATTTCCTGCAGTGGAAGTTTTCTGGTGATAAATTCCCTCAGCTTCTGTATGTCTGCAAAAGTTTTTTTTCTCCTTTATACTTGAAAGATAACTTTTTGATAGATACAGTATTCTTGGCTGGTAATTCCTCTCTTTCAATACTTGGGTGCACTCTCTTCTGGGTTGTAGAGTTTCTGATGAGAAGTCTGGTGATAAACTAATGGGCTTTTCTTTATATGTTTTTCTTTTTTTTCCCAGCTGCCTTGAGGAATCTTTCTTTGTCATTGGTTTCTGACTATTTAATTATAATGTGCTTTGGAGTAGGTCTGGTTGGGTTGAGGTAACTCGACATTTTATTTGCTCCTTGGATTCAAGTCTAACTCTTTCCATAAACTTTGAAAATTCTCATCAATTATTTCTTTGAATAGACTCTCCATTCCTTTCTCCTTCCTCTTCTAATATACCCACTATTCTTATATTGCTCTTTGTGGTGTAGTCAGACAATTATTGTAGAGCTGTCTCATTTTTTAAAATTCATGAGTCTCTCTCCTCTTCTCTGTGTAAAATCTCTAGTTGCCGGTTTTTGATGTCACTGATTCTTTCATCTATCTGGCTTGTTCTATTGGCTAAACTTGCTACCTCAGTTTTCCATTCATGTATTGAGTTCTTTCTCTGTTTTAAAATTTTCAATCACCTTGGTGAGCTCATTAAGTTACCTATTAGTGTTTTTCTCGCATCTCATTGAATATTTTCAGAACTTCAATTTTGACATCTTTATCATTTATCTCCAAGGTTTTCCATGTGATTGAGTTTGTTTGTTTTTTTTCTGGAGGTTTTAAGTTTTCTTTCTGAATTATGTGTCTGTCCTGTGTAGCCCTGGTATTTGATTTCTTCTTTCAGGATTGCATTTGAGAGTGGTATGTTAAGAACTCTAACAAAAACAAACAATAAAAAGTATAAAATACAATAAAAATTTAAAAAATTATGACAATTATAAAAGGAAAACCACAGAAAGCAAAGATCAAAAGCCAAAATAAAAAACAAACAAAACATCCACAAAAAATAAAAATATCAAAATTATAGAAAATACAATTCAAAAGAGAGGAAGAGAAGAAGAAAACAAGAAAAAATAAAAACAAAAGAAAAAATAAATTTTGGTTTTGAGAGGTTACTATTTTCTTCCAGTGGATGTTGCTGTATTACTTTTTAGCTCTGTGAAATTCTGAGCTGTCTTCTGCTGAGATGTTACTCTCACAATGATGTAGGTGGGGCTGCAGTTGCATTGGTGAGTGCTGCATTCTGTGAGGTCTTTATGGCTTTGGCTTTATGGCTTAAGTGTTCTGGCTTTATGGCTCTAGCAATGGTGATCTCAGGCCTGCAGGTGCTGCTCTCCACATCTCAATAGAACAGGGACCAGATGTGGAGTGCCTCTGTTTTTCAGGGGAAAAAGTGGTTCTGGAGAGCTGGCTGTGGGGTTTGTCTCTGCCACTCTCCATACCCATTAGGTGAGGGAGGCAGGGTCTGGAAGGCTGGGGGACTGCACTTTAGTTTTCTCTGTCTCTGCTGATTGTGGGCTGCAGGCAGACAATAGGAATACTGGCTGTGACCCTGAGCTTGCCACCACCTCAATCCACTATCTACCCCTTTGCCCTCTATCTCACTGCTCTTTGCAGCAGAAGGAGACCCAATCACTCTGGGTTTCTTTTTCTGTAACCTGGAGGAAAAAATGAGACAGCCGAAACTTCCCTCCTCCCTGTAGTCCAGCAGAGGAAACAAAAACCCCAGTCACTGTGGGTTTGTCTTTTCTACAGAGTTAACCATAAATGTGTTTTATCTTCTGTCCTCCTTTTCAACCTGTCCCACCTTTAGTCCATTTGGTGCATGGGTCTTTCAGGTGCACCAGTGAACCCAGTTGGGGTTCCTTTCCTGTCTTATATTTGTTCAATTTGTTAAAATTTCAAGGGAAGAGATCAGGAGTATCTCTCATGCCGCCATTACTCTGACATCATCCTTATGTTCTTATTACTAGTATTGTTTTTAGCTTCATTTTCAAAATGTCTGTTGCTAGGAAATTAGAAAAAAATTATTTATATATATCGATTAATCTTGTAACTAGGATCTTGCTAACTTTACTATTAATTCTACTGGATTTCATGAGTTCAATTGAAGATATTGGAAACATGTTTTTTGTGAATAATTAAAGTTTTATTTATTCCTTTATTTTTTCAGCTTTATTGAGATACAGTTGACATATAACACTGTAAGTTTAAGGTGTACAATGTGATGACTTGATGCCTTTGTATTTTGCAAAATGTTTATCACAGTAGAGTTAGTTAATACTTCTATCACCTCATATAATTAACTTTTTTTTTGGAGTGAGAACATTTAAGATCTATATGCTTCACAATATTCAAGCACATAAATATTTTTGCATTACATCCCAGAAATTTGGTATTTTCTATACACCTTTCATTTTCTTCTTTTGCTCTTAAATGTTTTTTTAATTTAAAAATATTTTAATTACAGTTGCATACAATGTTACATCAATTTCAGTTACAACATAATGATTAGACATTTATATAATTTGAGTGACCACCCCAATAAGTCTAGTACATATTTGATATCATGACTCATAAATCATTTTTACAAAACATTTTACTATATTCTCTATGTATTTTATATGCCCATGATGGTTTCTATAACTAGAAAATTTTACTTCTTAATCTGTATACTTTTTCCACCCCTCCTCTGATGCCCCTTCTCCCTTCAGGCAACCCATCAATTTGTTCTCTGTATCTATGAGTTGGTTTCTGTTTTTGTTCATTATGTTGTTTTATAGATTACACATATAAGTGAAATCGTATGGTATTTGACTTTTCAAATGGTTTTATTTCACTTAGCATAAATTCTGGATCCAACCATGTTGTCACAAATAGCAAGATTTTCTTCTTTTATATGGATAATATTCCACTGTATATGCACACCATTTCTTTATCCATTACTCTATAGACAGACACTTAGGTTGCTTCCTTATCTTGGTTATTGTAAATAATGCCACAACAAACATTAGGTTACAGATATCTTTTTAAGTTAGTTTTGTGAATTTATTCAGATAAATATGCAGAAGTGCTATTCCTGGTTCATATGATAGTGCTACTTTTAAAGTTTTGAGGAAATTCCATACTGTTTTTTATAGTGGCTGTACCAATTTACAATCTAACCAACAATGCATGATGGTTCCCTTTTTTCCACATATCCACAAACACTTGTTTGTTACTTTATTGACAGTAGACATTCTTAGAAGTATGAGGTGCTATCTCATTGTCATTTTCATTTGCATTTCCCTGTTGATTAGTGATGCTGGGTATCCTTTCCAATGTCTGTTGGCCATTATTTGTTCTCTTGGGAGAAAAATCTAATCAAGTTCTCTGCTCAACTTTTATTTAGATTGTTTCATTTTTTTTTGGTGTAAAGTTGAATGAGTTACCTATATATTTTGGATATTAACCCCTCATCAGATGCATCAAGGGTGAATATCTCCTCTAATTCAATAGGTTGTCTTTTTGTTTTCTTAGTTTCTATTGTTGTGCAATCTTTTTATTTTGATGTAGTTCCATTTGTTTTTTTCTTCTTGTTTCTCTTGCTCAAAAAGACATTTCCAAAAAAATATTGCTAAGAGTTATGTCAAAAAGTTTTCTGCTTATACTTTCTTCTAGAAATTTTATTTAAGTCTTTAATCTATTTTAAGTTTATTCTTGTATATAATGTAAAAAAATGGTCGAGTTCATTATTTGTATGTTCATTATTTTCAGCTTCCCCAATACCATTTATTCAGTACACTGTCTTTACCACAGAGTATATTTTTGCCCCCTTTTTCATAAGTTAATTAATCATATAGGTATTTGTTTACGTCTGGGCTCTCTATTCAGTTCCATTGATCTAGATGTCTGTTTTTATGGCAGTACTGTGCTGTTTTGATTATTATAGCTTTGTAACATAGTTTGATACCATGCAATGTAATACCTCCAATTTTTTTCTCAATATTGCTTTGGCTAGTCAAGGCCTTTTATAGTTCCTAAAATATAAATTTATAATTAATTGATCTAGTTCTGTAAAAAATGCCATTGGAATTTTATAGAGATTGCTTTAAATCTGTAGATTGCTTTAGGTTGCATGGATATTTTAACAATGTTAATTCTTTCTATTTATGAATACTGTATAGCCTTCCATTTCTTGTACTCTCTTCAATTTTATTTTTCAGTGTCTTAAAGTTTTCTGAGGATAGGCTTTTAGCCTCCTTGGTTAAATTTATCCCTAGGTATTTTATTTTTTGATGCAATTGTAAAAGGAATTGTATTTTATTTTTTCTTTCAGATAGATCATTATTGGTATATAAAATGCAACTGGTTTCTAAATATTAATTTTATATCTTGCTACTTTACTGAATTTACTTATTAGTTCTAATAGTTTTTTTTAGATAAATTCTTTAGGTGTCTCTCTATAGTGTTATGTCAACTGCAGATAATAAGTTTTACTTCTTCCTCCTTTTCAATTTAATTTTTTTTCCTTGTCTGGTTGTTGTGGCTGGACTATCAATACTAACTTGAATAAAAGTGGACATCCTTGTCTTGTCACTAATCTTAAAAACATAAAAAGCTTTCAGTGTTTCTCCATTAGTATGAGGTTAGCTGTGGGTTTGCAATATATAGCCATTATTATGTTGATTATTATGTTGAGGTTTGTTCACTCTATTTGGACTTAGCTTAGAGTTTTTAATATAAATGAATGATGAACTTTGTCAAATGCTTTTCTGCATCTATTGATATGATTATATAATTATTATCCTTCAGTTTGTTTATGGCATGTGTCATGTTAATTGATTTGTGGATGTTAAACCTACCTGCATCCCCAAAATAAATCCTACTTTCTCATGATGTATTGCTCTCTTTTTAATGTATTGCTCAATTGTGTTTGCTAATATTTTGTTGGGGATTTTTACATCCATGTTTATCAGGGATACTTACCTATAATCTTCCTTTTATGGAGTGTCTGTTGGGTTTTGGTATCAGGGTAATATTATTCTCATAAAGTGAGCTTTCCTGCCTCTTCACTTTGTGAAATAGTTTGAGAAGAATAGGTATTAATTTCTCTTTGAAAGTTTGGTAAATTTGATCTGTGAAGACACTTGGCCTTGGCCATTTATTTTTGGGGGAGTTTTTGATTACTGATTCTAATTTATTAGCAGTTATTTGTCTGTCTAGATTTTTTGTTTCTTTCTAATTCAGTCTTGGAAGATTATATGTTTCTAGGAATGTATCTATTTTTTTCCAGGTTTACAATTTGTGGCTTTGAAATTGTTTATCATATTTTCTTAAAATTTTTTTCTGTGGTGTTATTTTTTACTTATCCTTTTTTTTTTTTTTTTTTTTTTGTATTTTTTTTTGTATTTTTCTGAAGCTGGAAACGGGGAGAGACAGTCAGACAGACTCCTGCATGCACCCGACCGGGATCCACCTGGCACGCCCACCAGGGGGCGACGCTCTGCCCACCAGGGGGCGATGCTCTGCCCCTCCGGGGTGTCACTCTGCCATGACCAGAGCCACTCTAGCGCCTGGAGCAGAGGCCAAGGAGCCATCCCCAGCGCCCGGGCCATCTTTGCTCCAATGGAGCCTTGCTGTGGGAGAGGAAGAGAGAGACAGAGAGGAAGGAGAGGGGGAGGGGAGGAGAGGCAGATGGACGCCTCTCTTGTGTGCCCTGGCCGGGAATCGAACCGGGACTTCTGCACGCCAGGCCGATGCTCTACCACTGAGCCAACCGGCCAGGGCCTACTTCTCTCTTTTTTTTTTTTTTTTTTGCTTCTGATTTTATTTATTTGAACCCTGTATCTTTTTTTCTTGGTGAGTCTGGCAAATAATAATTTACGTATTTTAATTATCTTTTCAAAGAACCACTCTTGTTTTCACTGATCTTTTCCACTTGCTTTTTGTAAATTCTCTTTTATTTCCATTTATTTTTGCCTCCCTTTTATTCACTTTGGGCCTTGGTGTATTATTTTCCTAATTCTTTTAGGTGTAATGTTAGATTGATTATTTGAGATATTTCTTGTCTCTTTCAGTAGTCTTGTATTGCTATAAATCTCCTTTTAAAAATGATTTGTTGTTTCCCATGAGCTTTGGGTCATTATGTTTTTATTTTTATTCATCTCAAGGTATCTGTTCATTTCTTTCTTAATCTCACTTTTAACCCAGTCATTGTTTCACAGTATGTTATTTAGCCTCCATGTGTTTGTGTTTCTTAGTTTACTTCTGGTAATCGATTTATATTTTGATACACTGGGATCAAAGTTAGCCTGGTATGATTTCAATCTTTCTAAATTTAGTGAGACTTGCCTTGTGGCCTAACATGTGCTCTATACTGAAAAATATTTCATGTGGACTTGAAAAAATGTATATTCTTCTCTTTTGGGATAAAATGTTAAAAATGTCAATTAAGTCTATCTATTATTTCAGAACATAGTTTCCTTGTTGATTGTCAATGGGGTGTTAAAGGGTCTACTATTTCGATATTACTGTCAATCTCTATGTCTATTAAGATTTGCTTTATTGTGATGGTTGTGGAGCTGGTTGAAAAAGGTGAAGGGATTAAGAAAAACAAGCAAACAGAAACATAGTCACAGGCTCTGGCAGGCTGGCTCAGTGGTAGAGCTTCAGACTGGTTTATGGAAGTCCTGGGTTTGATTCCTGGTCAGGGCACACAGGAGAAGTGCCCATCTGCTTCTCCAACCTTCCCTCTCTCCTTTCTCTCTATTTCTCTCTTCCCCTCCCACAGTCAAGGCTCCATTGGAGCAAAGTAGGCCCAGGCACTGATGGTGGTTCCATGTTCTGCACCTCAGGTGCTAAAATGGTTCCAGTTGCAATGAAGCAACACCCCAGATGGTCATAGCATCACCCCCTAGTGGGCTTGCTGAGTGGATCCCAGTCAGGTGAATGTGGGAGTCTGTTTCTCTGCCTCCCCACTTCTCACTTCAGAAATAAAAACAACAACAACAACAAAAAACCCAGAGTCACAAACAACAGTATAGTGATTAGCAAGTGAAAGGGACATTGGGGAATGCAGAAGAGGTATCAGTTGGAGGAAAAATGGTGATAGAAAGAGACTTGAGTTGGGGTAATAAACAACAATACAACATATAGATGATGTATTATAGAACTGTACACCTGAAACCTATATAATTTTATTAACTAATATCACCTCAATAAATGAAATTAAAAAGATTTGTTATATATATTTAGGTGCAACTACTTTGGGTGCATAAATGTTAACAAAAATTATATCATTTAGTAGGTTGACTCCATTATCATTATGAAATTCCCCTCCTTGTTGCTTGTTCTAGCCCTTCTTTTAAAATCTATTTTGTCTGTTATAAGTGTTGCTATGCCACATATTTTCATTTCCATTTGCAGAAAATATCTTTTTCTATTTTTTTTTACTTTGTATGTGTTTTTGATCTGAAGTGGGTGCTTTGTAGGCAGCATATATACAGGTCTTTGTTTTGCTATCTCTTCAGCCACCCTATGTTTTTTGTGGTGTGTAAACTATTTACATTTAAATTAATTGTTGATAGAAATGTAGTTATTGCCATTTTATTATTTGTTTTCTGATTTTGTAAATTCTTTGTTTCTTATTCTCTTGCTCTCTTTTATAGTGTTGCTTTCAAGTTACTTTTTCTTTATTTCTTATATATCTTTTACATTTTTGCTTGTGGTTAGCATGTTCTTCAAATATACAAAACTATGTTTATAGAAATCTCACTTAAGGTGATGTTGGCTTAAATTTGAACACATCCTAAAATACAATTTTTACTTACCCCACCAGGTTTAATTTTGTCATTATAGTTTACTTCTTTTGAGTGTATGTGTGTGTGTTTGTGTATATCCCTAATTTATTGTTGAAATTACACATGTGCTTTCTAATTTTATTTTGTTTTATTTATTCATTTTTGAGAGAAAGAGAGAGAGAGAAAGAGAATAAGAGAGAGCAGGGGAGTAACAGGAAGTATCAACTTCCTTATGTGCCTTGATCAGGCAAGCCCAGGGTCATGAACTGGTAACCTCACTGTTCCAGGTTGACAATTTACCCACTGTGCTACCACAGTTCAGTTCTGTGCTTCCTAATTTTGCACTTTAACCCTTGCAGCTGGTGGCTCTACTGCTTTTACTGTTTGCCTTTGTCAGCGTTAATTTTTCCTTTATTATATTTCTTACTTATATTTTTATCTTTTCTAATTAAAGAAGTTACTTTAACATTTTTCTTAATACTGATTTAGTGGTGATGAACTCCTTTAGCTTTTTCTTGTTGAGAAAACTATCTTTCTTTGACTCTAAATGATAGTCTTTCTGGGTAGATCAATTTTGGTTGTAGGTCCTTATTTTATATCTCTTGATGAATATTTTGTGCCAATTCATTCTGGGCTGCAAAGTTTCCATTGAGAAATCAGCTGACAGTCTTATGGGAGTTCTCTTGTACATACTTTTTTTTCTTTCTTTCTACTTTTAAGATTCTTTCTTTGTGTTTAAACTTTGGCTTTTTAATTATGATTTGTCTTAGTGTGGGCCTCTATGGGTCCATCTTGTTTGGGACTCTGCGCTTTCTGAACTTGTCTGTATGTTTCCTTCACCAGATTAGGGAAGTTTGAAAAGATTATATCTTCAAATAGGTATTCAATTCCTTGCTCTCTCTTTTCTCCTTCTAGTAAACCTGTGATTCAAATGTTGATTCATTTTATGTTGTTCCAAAGGCAGCTTAAAGTATCCTCATTGTGTTTGCAGTTCCACTTAGGTATTTTCCACTACCTTATTTTCCAGATCACTGATTCAGACTTCTGCTGCATGTAATTTGTTTTTGATTCCCTCTAATATATTCTTCATTTCAGTTACTGTATTCTTTCTTTCTTTTTGATTGATTATCTTTTATAATTTGTATATCCATCTTTATATTCCTATCTCTTTGTTAAAATAGTCACAGAGTTAATCTATTCTTCCCCTAAATTCATTGAGCATCCTTATAACAAATGTTTTGAACTCTCAATCTGGTAGATTGCTTCTCTCCATTTTGTTTAGTTATGTTTTGGGGGTTTTGTCCTGTTCTTTTATTTGGGACATTTGTCTCTCCATTTTGGCTTCTTCCCTGTGTTTATTACTATGTATTATCTTGATATGATATGTCTCCCAGTCTTAGAAAAATAACCTTATATAGAAGGAGTCCTGTGGGGCCCAATGGCACAGTCTCCTTTTACATCTGAGCTGGGTGCTCCAGGGGTGTCCCTTGCATGGGATGTATGTGTTTTTCTGCTGTAATTGAGACTTGATTGCAAATGGCACTAAAATTAATGGGTGGGTATGACCCTTAGATTGACTGACCACGAGGTCTGATTTTTGACTACAGTGGAGGAGCTATTCTGCAGGGGTTATCTCCCTTGGCCAGGAGTTGCTTTAGCAGGCTTCTGGTATCAGCCAATTTGACCCTTTCAGGTGTGCTGTTTTGGGATTTGGTTTGTTGGTACTTTGGTATGGTCTGAAGTCAGTCACAGGGTGTGTTGGTTCTGGACCCTTTTAAGAGGGGCTCCAATGCAAGTTGATGAAAGCCACCTTTTGTGCCTGGCTTGTGACCACCTGATGATGGGAGCTACAAAGTGATATTCAATTGGTTGCCACTTATGCTGGGTTTGAAGGTATAGGAAGAGGCTATGCTGTGGATCAAGTCTGGCTACTCTTGTTGAGCTTGGGACTCTTTAGTGGGCATCACAATGTGAGCTGAGGCCAGGCACCACTTGTTCTAGGCTTGTGGCTCTTTAGTTAAAATGATGTTCCAAGTCAACACTGGTGGCAGCATGTGTGAGGCTTGGAGCCACCTGATGGGAGTTACTATGCAAGTTAAGATTAGTAGCTATTCAAGACAGGCTTGTGGCCACTTAGGAAGAGGTATAGGGTGATCCCATGCCACCTGTTGCTTGTTTTGGGTTTGTGGACCTTTCAGGATTTTAGGAAATTCTGAAGGATAAGCCTGGGTAAGTTATTTGCATGGAAAAGCTACTGGAAACAACTTGGGTTATGTGCACTAGTTGGGTGGTATGAGGTGGAGTTTCAGGGAATCACTAAGGTGTGGTGAATGATGTTACCAGATTAATGAAGATCTCAGATTTGTTGCCCACCTATGCTTGCCAGTTACATTGAAGAATGGCTTAACAAAGGAGAAATCTGCCTGTCAGTACTTTCAATCCCAAGGGAGAGTGCCCTGTATCCTGCACCTCCAGCCCTTGCCTTGAAGGTAATCAATTCAGTTTCTTTCGGTACATCTCTAGCAATTTTTGAGTTGCTTCCCTTGCACTAGAGCCCAGAACAAGTAAGTTTATAAGAGAACAGGTCAATGCTTGGGCTCCTTTGGAGGTACACCTGGGACACCAACAGCCCTCCATCTCACTCAGATGCATATCCCATTGATTTTTACAGCCAGATGTCATGGGACTCTTTTATTTCCATCACTGGTGCCCCGATCTGGGGAGCTTATCTGGATCTGAAACCCCTTGCTCCTCAGGGGGAAGTAGGGCTAGAACCTTTGCAGTTGAGATATTCCTCCTGATTCTTAATTACCTCACCATGGTGTGGGACCTGCCCACCTCATCATGGCTTATTTTTTATACTATTAGTTTTAGCACTTTTGTTCAATTAGTCTTCAGGTGTTTCTCAATAATGGTTGTTCCTATAATTTAGTTATTTTATAAATTTGATGTGGTCATGGGTAGTAAGGTAGAGAGCATAGTCATTAACTACTCCATTATCTTGGCCAGAACTATTTTAAATTCTATTTTTGACTTGTTGCATAAATTATGATCTCTCATACAGCATTTAATAGAAGCATGTTAGGGCCCTGGCTGGTTGGCTCAGTGGTAGAGTGTCGGCCCGGCGTGTGGAAGTCCCAGGTTCAATTCCCGGTCAGGGCACACAGGAGAAGTGCTCATCTGCTTCTCCACCCTTCCCCCTCTCCTTCCTCTCAGATTATCTCTCTCTTCCCATCCCACAGCCACAGCTCCATTGGAACAAAGTTGGTCCGGGCACTGAGGACAGCTCCATAGCCTCTGCCTCAGGTGCTAAAATGACTCTGGCCACAATGGAACAATACCCCAGATGGGCAGAGCATCGCCCCCTGGTGGGAACACCAGGTGGATCCCGTTGGGTGCATGCAGGAGTCTATCTGACTGCCTCCCTGCTTCTAACTTCAGAAAAGAAAAATAGAAGCATGTTTGTTTTAGATGTGTCTGTGTTTCAAATTATAAATTTCCTATATTGGATTTAAAATATTTTTCAAGATTCCTTAGTTTGCTGAGGTGTTTGTGTGTGTGTGTGTGTGTGTGTGTGTGTGTTTGTGTTTAAATTATGAAGATATATTGAATTTTATCATCAACACTCTGGATCTATTGAAATAACAGGAATTTTTCCTTTAATACTTTAACATGGTAAATTTAATTATAGTTGACCCTTGAATAACATGGGAGCTAGGAGCTCTGCCTGACCAACAACACAATAAAAAGTTCTCATGTAACTTTAAATTAGCCCTCCACAGATTAAAAATTGTAATTTATTTTTGAATGTCAATCTACCTTTGCATTCCTAGAAGAAGCCCAACCTGATGTTGATGTATGATCACTTTCTAGATAGGCACCTGTTTTGAGTCTGTTAACATTTCTTTAAGACATTTCTGCCTGCATTCAAAAGAAAGAGTGGCTTGTAATATTTTTTTAATGTTTTTGTCAGGTTATAATTGCATAGTTATATTATTTTCATAAAATGAGTTGAATATTTTTCCTTTTTTATAACGCTTGGAAAAGTTTGTATATGATTGCTACTATTTCTTTTTCTTTAGATATCAATATATTTAGAAGTATGTACCCATGAAGTTATTTGGGTCAGACATTTTCCATGTGGAAAGGTTTTACATTAAATATTCAGTTTCTTTAAAAGATATAGAACTATTCAGTTTTCCATTACCTCTGTATCCATTTTGGTAATCTATGTTTTTCAAAAGCCTTATTTAATTTATTAATTTTTCAAATTTGTTGATGTTGCTTACCATCTCCTCTTATTATTTTTATAATATCTGTCCATCTAGATTTTCTAATTTATTGATGATAATTGTTTACCATATCCTCTTATTATCTTTGAAATATCTTGTAGATTCTATAGGAATGACCTATTTCTCATTCCTATTAAGATTATATTTGTATTTTGTTTCAAAATTGATATTTCCAAAGGATTATTGCTTTTATATAGGCATATACCATTTTATTGTGCTTTCTTTAGTGCCCTTTGAAGATACTGTTTTTACAAATTGAAGGTTTTTAGCAGCCATGCATAGAGCAAGTCTATTAGCACCATTTTTCCAATGGCTCAGATAATTGTCAGAATTTTTAGTAGTATTTTTAAATTAAGGTATTTTTTAGACATAATGCTGTTGTACAATTTATATACTACAATAGAAGTAAGCATAACATTTATATGCACTGAGAAACATAAAACTCATATAACTCACTTTATTGAAATATTTGCTCTAGTATGGGGTTCTGGAACTGAACTAGTAGTATGTATGATATTTGCCCATATGTCTTTTCAAAACAACAATTTTTGGCCATTGTATATATTGCTTCATTTCAAAATACTTGTTGTATTTTTTTTGATTAACATTTTGTTAATTAATTTAGAGTTTAACTATAGTCAGAGAACATACACTATATAAGTATTTTAGAATTGGCTATATAAGTACTTTAGAATTGGCTGACAATGACTTGGGTTAAGTTTTAGTCAATGTTCTATGTGCTCCTGAAAATAATGTGTATTTTGTAGTTGTTGGATATATAATCTATACATAACAATTTGATCCAATTTGCTAAAACGTGGTGATAAATGTTTTTTATATACTGATTTCCTATTTTCTGTTCTATCATTTACTGAGAGATATCTTAAAACTTCCTATGAGCGTGTTTTGTCTATATCACCTTTTGTTCTTTCAGTGTTTGCTTTTTAAGGCTATATTATCAGTTGTGTAAAGTTTAGAGTTGCAATATCTTTCTAGTAGATTAACTAGGATGTCTTATCATTATTATTATTATTATTATTTTTTTGTATTTTTCTGAAGCTGGAAACGGGGAGAGACAGTCAGACAGACTCCCGCATACGCCCGACAGGGATCCACCCGGCACGCCCACCAGGGGTGATGCTCTGCCCACCAGGGGGCGATGCTCTGCCCCTCCGGGGCATCGCTCGGCTGCGACCAGAGCCACTTTAGCACCTGGGGCAGAGGCCAAGGAGCCATCCCCAGCGCCCGGACCATCTTTGCTCCAATGGAGCCTCTGCTGCGGGAGGGGAAGAGAGAGACAGAGAGGAAGGGGGGGGGGGTGGAGAAGCAAATGGGCGCTTCTCCTATGTGCCCTGGCCGGGAATCGAACCTGGGTCCCCCGCACACCAGGCTGACGCTCTACCGCTGAGCTAACTGGCCAGGGCCTCTTATCATTATTAAATACTCTTCTTACAGTATATCTTGCCTTAAATTGTATTTAGACAATATAATTAGTAGTTATACTAGGTTTAAAAAAGAAAATGACTGATTTATGAATATTTTCATTTTCTACTACCAACTTCTCGGTATGCTCATATTTAAAGTGTGTTTCTGTGAATAACCTAGTGTTGTTTTCAATTTGCGGTCTGACCAGGTATATTTAGTCACTTTACATTAAATGAAATTTACAATATTTGTGGATTTAATTATATTGTCTCTCTATATTTTTGTACCTATTTTGCTTATTTCTTTAACTTCTTTATCAATCTTTTTAATATATAATTCCTTGTTAATTATATATTTTTATTCTTTTTAATAATTACACAAGTAAGGCCTACTATAAATTGTACCTTTTATTACTTTTCAGCAAGGAAATTGAATTTGTCTCACTTTCACCATTTGTGTTTTTGTTTTATATCACTATTATAATCCTTCAGGTATTCTAACTCCTGTAAGAAATTACTGTTAGTTTTTATTTTATGTATGTGTGTATATATGTACATACATTCATTTCAGTATACACACATATACACAAATACATTTACTCAGATATTAATCTTTTCTGGAATACTTCATTTCTTTCTTAATTTCCATATCACTATCTGAGATCATTTTTCTTTTATTTGAAAGGTATCATTTAGTTTATTTTATAGTATGAATTGACTAGTGAAATTTTTCTCTTTATTTTTTAAAAAAAATTATTTTGCCAATAGTTTAAAGGATAGCTCAATTGTTTATAAAATGCTATATTTGTAGTTAGTTTTTAAAAATGTTAAAATGTTATGTTTTAAAATTTTATATATTTTTATTGAAGTATAATTGGCATATAACATTAGATTGTTATACAACGATTTGATACATGTATATATTGCAACATGATCACAAGTCTAGTTAACATTTGCTCTATATTTAGTTATAAATTTTTTTTCTTGTGATGAAAACTTTAAAAATTGACTTTCTTAGCAACTATCAAATATAAACTATACTATTATTAACTACAGTCATCATGCTTTATGACATTTATAACTGGAAGTTTGTATGTTTTGACCCCCTTTACCCATTTATCCACTCTATCACTCCTCCCTGCCCAGCAACCTCCAAACTGTTGTGTATCTATAGTTTATTTCTTTATATTTTAAATTACATATATTTGTGAGAACATATAGTATTTGTCCTTCTGTGTGGCTTATTTCACCTAGCATAATTCCCTTAAAGTTCATCCATGTTGTCACAAAAGGCAAGATTTCAATTTTTATGGTTGGATAATAGTCCATTGTGTGTGTGTGTATACACATTTAATTTTTACACATAAACATACACACAGGGTACCCCACATATGTAAAATTATAATCATACATCAAAAATACAGTTGATCATTAAACAGTTTGAACAATTTGAGTTTTAGTTTAAGAGAATCCAGGAAGTTCAAGCGTGCATTGTTCAATGGTCTACTGTATATATACATTTTCTTTGTATATATCCATTCATTCATCGATGGACATTTATGTTGTTTTCATATTTTGGCTATTGTAAATAATACTGCAGTGAACTTGGAGGAGATGATGTATATATATTTTCAAGTTAGTGTTTTCATTTTTTTTGGATAAACACTCAGAAGTGGAATAGCCAAATCACATTGTAGTTTTATTTTTAATTTTTTGAGAACTCCATTCTGTTTTCCACAGTGGCTGCACCAATTTACATTCCCATGAACAGTGTATAAATGTTCCCTTTTCTCCACATCATTACCAACACTTGTTATCTCTTCTCCTTTTAATAATAAACATTTTAACAGATGTGAGATATCTCATTGTGGTTTGGATTTGCATTTCCCTAGTTGTTAATGTTAAGTACCTTTTCATATACCAGTTGTTCATCTGTATGTCTTTTTTTTTTAAATGTTTATACAGGCCTTCTCATTTTTTAATTTGATTGTGTTTTGCTGTAAGGTTGTATAAATTCTTTAAATATTTTGGATATTAACCCCTTATCAAATACTGTTTGCAAATACATTCTCTCACTCAGTAGATTGCCCTTTTATTTGGTTGATGGTTGCCTTTGCATGGAGAAGCTTTTCAAATTGATATAGTCCCACTTATTTTTGCTTTTGTTGCCTTTGTTCTTGGTGTTAAATACAAAAATAAGTCATCACCAAGGTTAATAATATCAAGAAGCTTACAGCCTACATTTTTTTCTAGGAGTTTTTTTTGTTTTTTGGTTTAATCTTACATTAAAGTTTAATGCATTTGAATTAAGTTCTATGTACGAATGTAAGATAGTAATCCCGTTTATAATTTTGCATGAGGATGTCCAAAACTATTTATTAAAGAGACCATCCTTTTCCCATGTAGCTTGGCTCTTTTTTCATAAATTATTACCATAAATGTGTGGGTTTATTTCTGGGATCTTTATTCTGTTCCATTAATATATGTGTCTGTTTTTATGCCAATAACATAGTGTTTTGATTAGTTTAGCTTTGTAATACTGTTTTAAATCAATGAACATAATGCCTACAGCTTTGTTCTAGTTTTTAAATATTTCTGTGGCTATTTGGGTTTTATACAAATTTATCTTTTGTGGTTTTATACAAATGTTAGAAATGTTTGTTTTATTTCTGTGAAATATGCCATTGTAATTTTGATATGGATGACATTGAATCTGTAGATTGCTTTGGGTGGAATAAATATTTTAACAATATCAACTGTTTCAGTCCTCAACAGACTATCTTTCCATTTGTGTCTTCTGATAGCTTAACTCTTGGTCTTTTCATATTTGATGCCATTGTAAATGGGACTTTCTTAATTTCTCTTTCTGATAGTTTGTTATTACTGTATAGAAACAACAGATTTTTGTATATTGCATCATTAACCTACAACTTTACTGAATTCATTGATTAGTTCTAAAATTTCTTTTGGTGGAATCTTTGGAGCTTTTTTTATATAATGTCATGTCATCTACAAACAGTGAGTTTTACTTCTTTCTTTCCAATTTGATGTCTTTTATTTCTTTTTCTTTCTAATTGCTCTGACTAGGACTTCTAACACTATCTTGAAAAAAAAAAAACGTGGCAAGAGTGGGCATCTTTGTCTTATTCCTGATCTTAGAGAAAAAGAATTCAGCTTTTTATCATTGAGTATGATGTTAGCTGTGATGTTAGGTCATATGTTTGCTACATATGACCTTTGTTATATTGGGGTATAATCTTTTTTTTTTTAAGTGAGAGGAGAGGAGACAGATTCTCACATGCACCCTGACTGGACTCCACCCAGCAACCCCATCTGGGGCTGATACTTTAATCAACTGAGCTAAAGTTAATACCTGAGGCTGAATATGTGCTGGGACCAACCAAGATATCCTCACTGCTGAGCTGATGCTTGAACCAATCGAGCCACTGGCTGAGGGAGGGGAAGAGGAAGAGAAGGGGAGAGGGAGGGCAAGAGAAGCAGATGGTCACTTCTCATGTGTGCCCTGACTGGGAATTGAACTCAGAACATCTATAGGCTGGGCCGATGCTCTATCCACTGAGCCAACTGGCCAGGGCCTATATGCTACCTCTTTACTGAATTCATTTATCAGTTCTAATAGTTTTTTGGTGGACTCTTTAAGGTTTTCTATACATAATATCATGCCATCTGTTGGTATTTGATCTTTTTTAATGCGTTAAGTTTGTTTTGCTAATATTTTATTGAGAAATTTTGAATCTGTGTTCATTAGAGATTTTGCTCTGTCATTTTCTATTCTTTTGAATTCTTGGCCTGAGTTTTGTATCTGAATTTGGGAATGGTGGTCTTATAAATTGTTTGGTAGTGTTTCCTTCATATTTTTTGGAAGAATCTGAAGAGGATTAGTAATAAGTCTTCTTTAAATATTTGGTGAAATTCATCAATTAATTAATCTTACCCTAGGATTTTATTTGTTGGGAACTTTTTGAGTACTAATCAATATCCTTACTAGTAACTGATCAGTTCAGATCTTTTTTTTTTTTTTTTTAGATTTTATCAGAATTGTTTTATTTTTCAATTACAGTTTACATTCTATTATTCTGGATTAATTTTAAATGTATAGCACAGTGGTTAGACAATTATGTAGTTTAAATTAGTCCCCCCAAGTTTCAAATAACTACCTGGCCTATACATAGTTAATATGATACTATTAACTTTATTCTCTATGCTATAACTTACATTTTTGTGACTACTCTGTAACTACCAATTTGTACATTTATTTATTTATTTACTTACTTACTTATTCTGAGAGAAAGGAAGAAAGACAGACTCCTGCATGCACACTGACTAGGATTCACCTGGCAACCTGTCCGGGGCCAATGCTCCAATCAACTAAGCTATTTTTAGAACCTGAGGCTGAATACGTGATGGGACCAACCGAGTTATCTTCAGTGAACCAATTGTGCCACTGGCTGCAGGAAGGGAAGAGGAAGAGAAGGGGAAGAGGGACAGGGAGAGAAGCAGATGGTCGCTTCTCATGTGTGCCCTGACTGGGAATTAAACCCAGGACATCCATACACAAGGCTTGTGCTCTATCCACTGAGTCATCTGGCCAGGGCCCAATTTTTACTTCTTAATACCTTCAGTTTTTTTACCCAGCCCTTCTCTTTTGTCACTGTCTGTTCTCTGTATATGTGATTCTATTTTTATTTTGTTTTTATATTCCATATATAAGAGAAATTATATGGTATTTGTTTTTCTCTGTCTGGCTTATCATACTTAGCATAATACCCTCTAGGGCCATTCATGCTGTTGTAAAATGTAAGATTTCATTCTTAATTTATAGCTAAGTAATAGTTCATTGTGTCTATGTACCACAGATTTTTAATCCACTCATCTATTAATGGGCATTTGGGTTACTTCCATATTTTGGTTATTGTAAATAATGCTGCAGTAAACATGGGGGTGTATATATTCTTTCAAATTAGTGTTTTGGGTCTCTTTGGATATATTCCAAGAAAGTGGAATTGCTGGGTCATAAGAGAATTTTATTTTTAATTTTTTGTGGAGCCTCTGTACTGTTTCCTACAGTGGCAGCACCAATCTGCATTCCTCCAACAGTACGTGAGGTTTCCTTTTTCTGTTTATCCTCACCAACACTTGTCTGTTGATTTATTGATAGCTATTCTGATAAGTGTGAGGTGGTTTTGATTTGCATTTTTTTGATGATGATTAGTGATGTTGAGCAACTTTTTATTTTTATATTGGTATCTGTATGCCCTTCTTGAAGTGTCTATTCAAGTCTTTTAATTGGGTTGTTTTTCTGATGTTGACTTTCTGAGCTGTTTATAAATTTTGGATATTAACCCCTTATCAATTGTATCATTGGGAAATATCTTCTTCCATTCAGTACATTTTTTGTTTTTTGTCTTTAGTTGATGATTTCCCTTACTGTACAAAAAGTTTTTAGTTTGATGTAGTCTCATTTGTTTATTTTATGTTTCCTTTGCCTGAGTACTTATCTCAGGAAAAAAAAATATTGCTAGGAAAAATAGTCAAGATCTTTGTTCAGATTTTTTTTTATTTATGATCCAGATGTAGTAGATTATATGTTTCTAGAATTATTTTTTAATTTCTTCTATATTGTTCAATTTGTTAGCATATGATTTTCACAGCACTCTCTTATGGTCCTTTGAATAGCTGTAGTATAATTTGTAATGTCTCTTCTTCCGTTTCTGATTTTATGTTTTTGAGTCCTTTATCATTTTTTCACATGAGTCTAGCTAAAGGTCTTTGATTTTATCTTTTCAAAGGACAAGTTTTTACTTTCATCTATCTTTTCTATTGTCTATTTAGTCTCTATTTTATTTCTTTTCACCTGAACTTTATTTCCTTTCTTTTCACTTTGGGCTCTTTTTCCCCATTTCCTTGAAGTGTAGAGTTCACATTTATTTTTCTTTTTATGTAGGTATTTATTGCTATGAATTTCTTAGAACTGCTTTTGCTGCATCAGATAAGTTTTAGTATATTATATTTTCATTTTCATTTGTCTCAAGGTATTTAATTTCTTTTTTCTTTAACCCATTGATTGGTCAGTACCATGTTGCTTAATCTCCACATATTTGTTTATTATTTTGTTTTCTTCTTAATTTATAGTTTCATGACATTGTAGTTGGAAAAGATGATTGATATAATTTCAATCTTTTTAAATTTATAAAGACTTGTTTTGTGGCTTAACATATAACCTATCCTAGAGAATGTTTCACGTGCACTTGAGAAGAATGTGTCTGGTGTAGTTTTTGTATAGAATGTTTTGTATATCTATTAAGTTAGAAGTTGTACAAAATAAAATTCACATATTCATTTCTTATTGTCTGGCCAACAAACCCAAGGATGTTTCTCAATTATTGAACCTTAATTTTTTTCAGAACATTTGATGTTTGTGCTATGAAAGTGTTATTAACACTTTAGAATTCTAATTAAAAAGTTAAAATAATCTATCACTTGAATTCGTTTTCTTCTTTCTACATTATCAGAAGATTTTTCTTTTACCTTAACATGGACTACTAAACAGGCCCTTAGATGATCTCCAGACCTCCAATATTTTCCTTCACCAATCCATTCATCATGTCACTTCTATATTACCACATTCTATTTTACTCCTTGTAAAAACAAAACAAGAAAAAAAAATTGCTTCCTTTGGCCTACGGAGAAAAACTAAATAATAAAGCCTACCCTGGCTTTATTAATCCACTTTTCTCTAGGCTTCATTTTCTCTTTCTTTCTTTAATCTCTATATTCTATTTTTATGCGTACAAAGGCAGTCTCCAAGTTACAAACAAGATAGGTTTGTTCTTAAGTTGAATTTGTAAGTTGGGACAGATATACCTACCTATCAAAGGCACCTTAGATGCATGTTTGTCTTACCATAGTATTCATTTTTACTTTTAGAGCATATAAATACTTAAACATTTTCAAACCTATAGAGCCTACACATTTATAACCTAGGAACTCCCTGTACTTCAAGTTTTTACCAGGAATCCTTTTTTTTTCCTGAATGTAACTTGCAACTCCCTACCTTACACTTTTGCTAACTTTATTTGTTTGTTTGTTTCAGAGAGAGCAGAGGATATGGTGAGATTTAATACTTCTGTTGTGTCTGTTGGCGAGTTATATATATATATATATATATATATATATATATATATATATCATATAAAAGCCAAGTGAAAACAGGAGACATATACTGATATAACTTCAAGGCAAGTCTCTATCTTTGAAACTCCTAAATCTGCTTCACATGAAAATATTGGAAAACCAGTCTTTTGAAATCTGCCCATCCTATTAAGTCTAAATTCAAATTCTAACTCATCCATTTTGCTTTATTTTTAAATTGAAATAATTCCTCTTGGCACTTCTTCAGCTTTTTAAAAAATCTCTTTAGTTATTTTATGTACAGTATTATGAGGTTTTATGTACTTACCTTACCCCCTTTACTCATAAACAAGATGAAGAGAGGGTTATAATATTTATTTCTGTATACTCCATATCATCCACATAAGCATTGAAATTATGGGAACTATGTGTCTGCTTAATAGTCTAAATAGAGTCAGATTATTCCCCCCTCTTTTAATCGGGTCCATTTTATGTAGTTTTTGCTCTGACATTACAAGTCACTCATCATTTATATTTTTATCTGACAACAGACATTATGCCTATGATTTGGCCTGTTCTCTACTGACAAAGCTTTATTTTGTTTTAATTTTATTTCTATTCTCTTCAGCATATACAATGTCTTTGTGGAGTAATATACACCCATATATACATACTCATATGCACACACTTGAATAAACATGTATCTCTCTATTCACCTAAGTCATAACAACTAGCACTTCTTCTAATGATAAATTTCTTGTGTGTTTAACTTTTTATGTCCTGTTAGTACCTTGCTTGATGCTAGACATATAGTCAGTGTTTAATAAATATTCAGTGCCTCAAAATATGGAGCCCTTTATATAGTTATATATTTATATATGAATTACAGCAATTTTTAATATCTTTATGTGGAAACTTAAAATGGAACTGCTTTTTACTTCTCAATTAAATGTGCTCTACAATTCATGTATTAAGAAAAAAAAACTCAAAAAAACAAAACCAAAAACAACCACTACATTTAAAAATTTTGTGAGGTACACAGTCACCCCCCTCAACTCAGACTGAGGCATCTATAGAATGCCAAGTATTCTTTTGAATTTGGAGTTATTCTAAAGGTGACATGCATCTATATCGATTTGGGGCAGCATCTGTTCCGTATTCTTACCAGAAGAAAACAAAGATATTGGGGTAAACACCACAGCACAATATCAAGTTCTACAAATCTAACAGAAGTATTTATCTATTGTCGATCAAGTGGCCAGAAGCATTGTGAGGCTCATACTATGGTGCTTGATAATTGCTCTTCTCAACTCCCTTTAGAAAATGCCATACTCTGGGCCTGGGAATAACAAGTTTTGCATGACAGCATAGGGGCCTATAAATAGGAAACTCATTAAGGTACCTGTAGCTGGCCTCTAACCGAGCCCTATACTGGCTTGGGGAGCTTAATGAGGTGATAATGAGGAGAAAATGGTTTAGCTCCTTTTGGCCTGGTAGGGAAATCTCAGTCTTCACTGAAACAGCCACCATAGAGCCCAATTCATCATTTAGGGTGGGTCTATACTAGAGAAATAATTTGCTTCTAGGCCCTGAAGTTATTTGGCTCTCCTGTCTATGGAAACAAAGCAAGCTATTCATTTACATTTGAAGGGACTGTCCGAATGACACCAATAAAGGGTGTTAAACTAGCTGGTCATTAGCATTTGAAGGGAATGGCCAAATAACACCAACAAAGGGTGTTAAACCAATCCACATTGTAGGTAGTGGGGCTGGGAACACTGTGCAATTCTAAGTGGATTAATGCCAGCATTATTTTCTCACTGTAAATCCAGCCTTCTCCCTAAGATTTCATATTCACGGCTGGACCAAACTTTCTTGGCCAAACACTCCCCTTCTTTTTCCCTATAAAGAAAGAAAGCAGTGAGCTGGGATTAAGAATATAATATTTAGCCTAGTAGTGAAAAGACAAGAGATCAGATCAGCAAACTATTGAGTATCCAGGCCACAATGCCAAATTCAGTAAAATAGTCTGTGGCAGTCCCCAAGAGGGGTCCAGGAAGAATAGACCGATGATGATTTCATCTGCTGATAATCAACAATGTAAAGAAAAATTAAAAAAATAGAAATACAATCTCAAGAGGAAAACACCCCAACAATCACTCAGTCAAAACATTTCAACCAAAACAAGAATACTCTCTACAACGTCCCTTTAGAAAGAACATTCAGCCTTTCATTGAAAGCAGGCAGGAAAGTCAGGAAGAACAAACAGATGGATTACCTGTGAGATTCTGCTGCTGTGGGTATTACTACTATTCTACCAGGTAGAAAATGGCCAGATGACACATACATATTACATTAATCAAGAAATTTTGCTACATTATTTAAAAATATTTTTCTGGGGTGCACAAAAGTATCATTTTGTTAATAAGATAATGTCAGGTGAGAAAGTTTAATTTATCCAGCCTAACATAGCTAGTAATAGCTGCAGCCAAAATTCACACCAAAAGTATATAGTTGTCTATAATAACACACAGTTGGGACCTAGACAACCATAGACCTCAGCTGATAGGTCTTGGTGATAATTTAGAGATTTCAAGAAAACCAGGGCCTATTTGATACATGAATTTATCTTTAACCCTCACCAAATCAACAACAAAATTTAAAAATGCAAGCTCACAAGTACAGTGAAAGTGGGAGCAATGAATACAGTAGTTGAGAAAGATGTAACAAAGCAAAAATAAAGGTTGAATTTATAATCTCCAAGGGATTGAGGAAAGCAAAGCTGATAAGAGACAAATTAATTTATGCCACAAAATGAAATTAGGAAGGTGGGACGTCGGGTAGGGCCACAGCAAGCTCTAAACCAAGGTGTTGGATGGGGCTGAAACAATACCAGTTCCATGTATGTTTATCTCTTTGAACCTCTCCCCCAGGCCATCAGGTTAGTCATATGTCTCCTCCCACACTTGTCACCTCTTCACCAGCTTATGATCTGCTGGTCAGATTGATT